>NC_134863.1:59012300-60212300 GCF_049852395.1 Peromyscus maniculatus bairdii | reverse complement strand
TTGGTCTGGGAGGAGGGGACTGGACCTGCCTGGACTGAGTCTACCAGGTTGATCTCAGTCCTTGGGGGAGGCTTTGCCCTGGAGGAGGTGGGAATAGGGAGTGGGCTGGGGGGAAGAGGAGGGGGGCAGGAGGGAGGAGAACAAGGGAATCTGTGGCTGATATGTAGAACTGAATGGTATTGTAAAATAAAATAAAAGGAAAAAAAAGATTTCCAATTAAAAAAAAAAGAAAAAGAAAAGACCCAAGTTGAATCCATAAGAATTTGCAAACAAATAGTTGAAAGAAAGGCTTCTCTAACCAAAATAAAGTGATTAAAAAAGAACTTTTTCAAAGACTATGCATATTAGCCATGAAATAAATCCGTAATATGAAGCTAATAACTATCAGAAAAAAATTAAAATGAACTTTAAAATAAAAGGTACTCCCATATAGGACAAGAACAGACTATTTTTGAGGCAAAATATTCAGTTACTTTGCCTTTGGCTTAGCAGCAATTATAGAATTACAGACATAAACAGTAATATAGGAGGAAAGAAACCACAGAACACTGTGGAGTAATCCTCGTGTACACTGTAATGATTTGTCACTCAAAATTGGTTTACCAAAAATGCTGATTGGCCAGTAGCCAGGCAGGAAGTATAGGCAGGGCAACCCAACTAAGGGTGAGGGGAAGGAGAAGGGCAGAGTCAGAAGATGCCAACCAGCCTCCAAACAAGCGGGACTTGTGAAACTGAGATAACAAGTCATAAGCCACCTGGCAAAGCATAAATAGAAATATGGGTTAATTTAAATGTAAAAGTTAGCTAGTTGCAAGTCTGAGCTATCGGTCAAGCCTTAATAAATAATATTCAGCCTCTGCATAGGTTATTTGGGACTGGACAGTCAGGACAGGAAATGTCAGTTTACAGAATACTGTCAAAGGGCAATGAGTGGGTAGCAGTAGTTGTTTCTCCTACAGGCAGGTCCTTACTTAGAATGATTGAGAAAAACAGGTGTTTCATTCCTGTAAAAAATATCACTATCCTCCCAAGGTTTACGCCCTGTTCCCCAATTGTTTAACCTGGATGATATGTATTAGAACTGTTTTTTCCCCCATCACTGAGTGAAATATTTAAGAAATAAAGAAACAAATATGCAGAACTAATAAAGTGCTTGCTTCATTTCAAGTAGATAACCTGAACAAAAATCTTTTAAAGGGAGGGAGGCTACTATAGAAAGAGAAAATCCAAATAAATTATTTGAGATTTAGGAAGCAGGTATTGAAAATGATATCCCTGAGCAAGGGAGGCTAACTACTCCTAAGTCAAAAGAAAAGGAACAATACCGAGCTGTTTCAATCATGTAAAGATTGATTAGGTGTCTTAAGCTAGGAAACAAATGAATTACCTATAATATAAAAACAAAGGATTTAAACAGCTAAGTTTTTGAAAGGTCAATATAGTAATAAAAGAAAAAAGCCATGAAAGGGGAAAAAAATCAGTGAGTTTTCATTATTGAAAAGAGTGAGCTTCAAAAAGATTCATTCATGTGTAGAGAATGCTGGAAATCTACTATGTAAACAAGGTTGCAATCTGGTATGATACCAATATAAAATCTAAGACATACATTCAGAAGCGAGAGAGGATGAGGTATAGCAGATGAAGTGTTTTTGGAAATGTTTTATTAAGTATCATTATAAAAGTCTATTTGGGGACAAACTGAGTCAATTGAAGGATGAATATGGTTCCTAAGCAATCACTCTAAGTGCTATTTCATTGAAATAAAATTCAAACTGTAAAGGGGGAAAAATGAAATGATTCAACCTCCAGAAAAAAAAAATGTAGAGAAATCACAAAGATCATCTACTGAGTAGGAAATCAAAGTTTTATAAGTTATGGAAATATTTAACTATTTATTTAATATATACAGCCTGGAATCTTCAAGCATACCTAAGCTACCGATGGTTATTCTAAATTCTGAGCACTCATATAATCCTTTACAAATTAAAGTCTCAAAATATTGATTTGGATACTATCACTATTTCTTTTATCTTTTGTAGAAAAATCTATATTTCTGTCAGGTATGAGTGGCATTTGGGGAATGAGAACTATGGGTAGGTTTGCATAAACAAGGATGGAGAAATGAGTATAGACATAGAATGAGAAAGGAAAGAAATATTTTATATAGTGGGAAACAATAACTACATGGTTTAAGACGGAACTTGAGAACACCTGATGACCTCTTGTCAATTGATTTTTGTATATATTTTCTTGTTGTTATAAAACATAGTCAAAAGCTGAAGTGACCCTTTAACAATGGACTCAGGCAGTGGTGGCTGTAACAATGAGGATAGACAAGGCAGTGATCAATACCACGATCGTCACAATACAGTTATTTACTTGAAACCTTTCTCATTCAGGTATGTTCAAATTACTAAACATAAATTCCTCTGTGTCACTGTTCTCCAAAATAATCTTTCCATCACTTTTTATTTGGGTCTTTAGGGCACAATGATTTGCAGGGGGTAAATTTAATGTTGTTAGTATATTAAAATGGGTTCAAGTGAACGGCAAGATTAGTAAGTGGAAAAAAGAAGAGAAAGAAAGAAACGCCTTTAAATGTGAAGAGATTAAACAATAATTTTGACATTTACAATTTATCTGTGGTATTCAATAAAACTTCAGTGTAATGTAAAGGTGTAAAGCATGAAAAGGTGGACAGTATGTATTTTGCCTTATTATGTAAAAGGTTACATAATATACACAAATCTTTATGATTAGTTGAGGACATACTTGCTGGTTAAAGTGATTTTTTTTATTAAAAATAAGCAAAAATAATAACCACCTAACAAAAAATGTAACTTTTCCCCCTTTTTCTGACAGTGTTAAGAGATCATCAATTGCATAAAAGCTATCTTGGCAAAATAGAGGTTGGGGAGAGAGAGGTGGTTCAGTGGTTAAGAATTCTAGCAACTCTTCCAGAAGCCCATAGTTCAGTTCTCAATACCCATGGAGTTATCTAGCGCCAAAGGATCCTAAGCCCTCTCCTGGTCTTCATAGGCATCAGTATACATGTGTACAAACCCCCACACAGAAACACACACACATGCATATGATTAAAAGATAAGTCATTAAAAAAGAAAAGAAAAAACAGATGCCTATATAACTTAGAGCAAAACTAAAGCATGACACACACACACACACACACACACACACACATATATGTGTGTGTGTGTATATATATATATATATATATATATATATATATATATATATATATATATATATATTTCTTTTTTCTTATTTATTTATTTTTTTTCGAGACAGGGTTTCTCTGTGTAGTTTTGGTGCCTGTCCTGGATCTCACTCTGAAGACCAGGCTGGCCTCGAACTCTCCTGCCTCTGCTTCCCGAGTGCTGGGATTAAAGGTGCATGCCACCACTGCCCAACAAGACACTTATATTTTTTTAAAGCTGCATATTTCTAGAGCACAATAGAAGAAAGTATTCAGTTCCTTAGGCTTATAATCTCATGTAATATATTATAAACACAGTGACGGATTAAAGAATAAAAAAAATTTTTAAATTAAGATATTTTGAGTACATTGTAGTGGGTAGCCATTCCAGCTTGGATCTGGAAGTTCCAACCCCCATTGAGACTCTGGCAACTGTCACGCCTATGAGGCAGGGCGATGGGAGGCGCCTGGGGACCTGAGAGCTGGATGGGCCAGCACTCTCTCTGTGCGCTCTCTCAGTGTGGGGACGCTGAACAGTGAAAGGTGGACTGTGCAGAGCTCCGGAGAACACCGCTGGATTGCAATACACCTTCCCCAGACCCTGCGACCTACCCATTACTTAATTTGTGAGTTACGCCATTAAATAAATATCCTTTTAACTACGTGGAGTGGCCAAAATAATTTCTCCAATAGTACATGAATGCAAAGACAAATAGGCTTAGTCATAAATTGAAAGTATTTCTAGAAAATGCAGTTAGGAGACAGAGATTTATAGAAAATCTACCAGTCTAGACACATGTGAATCACATATATAAGAACTTAAAAGAAGAGAATCCTTTTCTATTTTTATTTTTGTATACAATCTATTTTTGTATACATCTAATTTTAGCCATAACAGAAGTCAGTCTTCCCAAGAATGATTTAGATGCATGGATCTGTATTGACTGTGAAGCTTCCGGGCCTCGATATAGTAGGGAAATGCTAGCCGTTTATACATGTCTCCTGAAGGACTTTTCTGTCCTAGATAAGCAGTCATAAATCACATAAGAAACAACTCAAATTATCATTGTTTGGGCCCCAATTCTAAAGCCCACCACTGACCTCCCTGCTGCCCTTCATCAGGGTTCTGGTTATGTAGATTTCAGTTACCTCTGGAAAGCCAAATATGAAATAAGAAAAAGAAAATGTAGTTACTGGAATTTGCATTTTAAAAAAATGAGATGATCAATTTTTATATTAGAAAAGGATAAATGGTAATAAAGAAAAAAAACTAACATCAGAGTATTATGGAATATATTTTCTAATAACATGAAAATAAATTCATTTTTTCAAATAATATACTGTATTTTTCTGTGAAATTTTGAGTGTCTCTTTGCATTTTATTTTTGTTTCATATATCTTAAGAATAATTTCATGTTATTCTATTTTCATATCTATACTAATTCTACCAAATGAAGTGTATCAAAAAATAAAAATATATATTTCCCCACAAGCCTAAATTAATCTCATGTAGATCACTCAAGCTCTTCATGCAACTCGGAAATATTTGATGTTTATAATAAAGATAATTTATTTAATAAAGTATTTCCCAGCATGAGGTCATGCACTCACAAGAGTTCATGGGAACTGTTGACTTCTGGTGCTACACTGAACTGTAAGCTACCTGATTTAGAATATGTCTTAATCTCTATACTGTATGCTATACTCAGATTTTTCTTTGGGCTGCCAGGTTCCTCCCATACAATGACACAAAGACTTATTATTAATTATGAGAGCTAGGCCTTAGCTTAGGCTTGTACCATTAGCTCTTATAACTGAAATTAAGCCATTTATATTAATCTATGCTTTTCCTCGTGGTTTCTAACCTTTGCTTCATCTTTCACCTCCTGTTTCCTCTCTGTCTGACAACTCTACCCCTTCTTCTTCCCAGAGTTTACTCTCTCTTCTGCCCAGAAGTCCTGCCTATAACTCCTGCCTAGCTATTGGCCATTTCCTTTTTTATTACACCAGTCATAACAATACATTTTAACACAGTGCACAAATATCCCATAACACTATGCCACAAAAGCCATTCCACAAAACATTTGTAATTTTCAAAATGAATTATCACTACTACTGAAACTGAGTTATTTCCTTTTCAGTGTTTTGTCTTTCAATTAATTCATAATTTTTATTTCAATGTTTTGGAAAATAATGCCTCTTTACTAAGCAAACTTGCAGCACCATTAAGGAAAAATATTGTAGTTGGGAGAATACAAAGCCTGGAATACTATTTATTCCACTTCATAGAATATAGGCCTAGTAATAGGACCTAAGGAAAATCCAGAAGAAGGGTATAAGTAAATGAAATATATCATACAGTCCATCATTTTAACCTATGAGCCTTGAATAGTACTTAATTTGATAAAATATCATATTCTTCTTGGGCACAGAATGGGAAACACAAGAAAGCAACTAGCCTGTAAAAATGAAGTAGTTCACAGTATCTATGGTTTCTATACACACTTTCCTAAATGTGATTACATACACATTCAGAATCAGCTGTGTTGCCAAATATAAGCATAAAAATATGTTTGATATGAAGAAAACTCCTTCAAAGCATATATCTTCAAAGTTCAAGATGTGTGTATATTCTCTACACAGAATTTCAATGATTATTGAGTAAAACGAATGACAGATACTGAAAATAAACACAAATGTTCAGCAGAAAGGACTGAGAATGGAGACTACCTACCTCAGCAGAGGTCTGGACTGTAGAACAAACCCAGCTAAAACACAGAAAACTCATGATTAAACTAAGTCTAAAAGCAGTTGCAGTGTTCAGGATGACAGGAAGAAGTACTGAAAGCAATATGGATTACAGAGCCAAAGAAAAGGAAGCAAATAATGTCGTTTACAAAGTGAGATGCACAAGAACAGAACTTAAGAGTGCTGTGAAGAGGGGGAGACAGGAGATGGGAGAGAAATCAAAAGTGTTTAAGTATGGGCAAACCTATGTAGGCCTGAGATAGTCAAAAGTCTTTTCTGTTTAGAAAATAAATTCTTTGGAAAGTAGCCATATTGTTCATGTAAATATTGGTTTAAGCATGAGTTCCTATCTCAGAAACAAATAGAAAGTGATGCTGTTGGGCTGAGAAATGAATTTAATAAGATTACAGATGTTCTTACAGATTTTAGAGCTCAGCTTACAATTGCTTTTAGTATCAAATATTTACCTAAACTGTCCACAGTAAAATGATCTATTTTCCCCATTATAAAGTTCTGAGGTTTACTGGTGACTGTAGTCTTATTTTCTATGTATCAAATGTTTGCTTGAAAGACTGGGGTGTGCATTCGCAAGAACGGAGAACAATTTAAAAAAAAAAAAAAACAGTCTGTAATCACCAATGCAAAACATTACAAATCATTGTTTCATTATTGTTATCTCTTCAACCAAGTGCCCATGACTGCTTATAAATGGGGCGTCAGTCAATGACACAGAATTAATTGGCCCTCACAAACTAACCATCATTAGCATGATGATACAGTAAATGTACTGTGATACAAATATGAAAATGTCAGTGACATGCATTGTCATTGACAAAGGCAAGGAAAGAATTAGCTAAATATAGTCTTCACTTTGTATTACTGCATAACATTCTAATGTATATACTAAGAAGGTATTTCAAAATGCAAAAGCAATTCACAAACATGTTTCAACATAGTCATATATAATTCCACTAAGAATACATTTAGTTTCTGTAAGGCAACATAGTATTTTCAAGCTCATTAGAATGTTTCCTTTTGAGCAAATTCTGAAAGTAATTTATGAAGATGAAGGAAATAAATGAGAATAACCAAAATGAAGTTAGATACAAATACAATAACTAGTTACTGACTCTTCTAAATATTTTCTTTCTACAATGTATTTATAACAGCCTTCTTTGGATGATTTTAATAGTTTTTTCTTCTTTAAATTTGAATCACTTTGCCTTCATCCTTTGTAGCTAAGCATCATTCAGTAAGAAACTCAACCCTGTTGAACAATTTAGAGGTTAAGAATACAGCAGGTCTAAGGTATACACAAAGAAGAAGAGGAAACAGAGGAGACAAAGAATTGCTTCTTGTAATCCACCGTAGCTCACCATGTAGCCTTACTTTTAAAATAACTTAAGAAAGAACAGATCATTGTGAAATACTTAGCTATTTAATAACACAGACTTGTACAAAACATACTAATATGAAAATAAACACTTATATTTTTGTAATATTCACATCAATACACAGCGCTCACCAGATAAAATGTTAAGATCCTGGTATTGTAAGCCTCACTCTATTAACGTAGGCATGGGTTCGGTAGGTGTATGGTTGATTTAAGTAATTTACCCTTTAAGGGAGGCATGGTACACTAAGTGGGTGGAGAGCAGGATAATGATATTTTTATGATAATAAATGGCACATAAATACAGAGAAAAGAACGAATGCTTGGCAGAGGAGTAGGATGAACACCCACAAATGTTTCAAAAGCTGATGGGTGGTGGAAGCCCAGGCATCTGATGATTATTTTCATCTCTTCCCTTGTTACTAGGTTTAGTTTAGTTTTTTTTATAGGCATTATAAATTTGACTTAATGATTATAAAGTAATAACAACTACCTGTCTTAAAATAAAAATGAAAGCACTTGAAATAATAAAAAGTTGCCTGGGTTCACACATCATCAAATGGGTAGCGTTCACCATGTCTGAAGAAATGTACATGTGCATTTCTGAGCTCAGGCTGTATGTCTGCATTAGTACCATGATCTCTCAAAGCAGTGGGGCACCTAGGAGAGGGAATGATAGGATTTTCCTTCCTCATGCTCAGACAAAAAGGGAACTGAAATGTGAAAACTATTTACTCTTGATCTAAATGATATGCTTTGACTTTCCAAAAGAGGGAGCCGGAACTCCACTGACACAACAGTGACTATGTGGCACTTCAATGACACATTTGACACAAGAGCTGTGTGAGTGACTAAAAGTCATTGTAAGGAAAACTCAAATTGTGTGCTCTTTTTAGACTTTTAAGTTTAATTGCATGGAGAGTATAGTTAAATCAATGAAAGATAGCATGATCTACAATAATAAAAGACAAGCTGTAAGCATTCAGTTGTAAAACAAAAATAGTATGCAAGTCTTGTGTTTCCTTTTTTAAACTGTAGTATTTGCATTTTTAGATGAGGGAGAATTCCAAAACCTCAGATGTTATAGATGATTAAAAAAAAAAAAAAAACTGGTTCCAAACATTACCTGAAAGTTCAGAATTCTTACTGTTCAGAAGAAATATAGAAAAAAAATTAATCAACACCTGGCAACAATTACAAAAATACTGAAAATTAAATATTGTATGTAGAATTTCCCTGCTCAAAATGATGTCCATGACACTTCATAAACTAACTCATCCTTAAAATGCATTTTTGAAAATTAGAATACAATAAATATTTCAAGCTAGTTTAAAGAATACAATGTATTGAAAGACTCAAAGTAAATGCTTATAACTAAGAGAATAATCATTAACCATGAAATAAAGATATTAGTATTCGATAACAGATTCAGCTTGATAAGAACAATACCATTATTCTGGGAAACACATTCTAAGAAGAATGTGAAAGGTTAAATATGGACAGACAGATCACATACACACATACACACATACACAAACACAAACACACAAAAAAAATATAAAGTGAAAGTACACAAAATCAGCTTAAAACAGGGCATCTGTGCATGCAAGATGCTACTGAACAATTATTTCATCTACTTGCCATGTGAATGCAGTTAAAAATAGATGGTTTTCTTTTCTTAATCAGAATGTGGCAATCACCAGGTTTCTACACATTTAAAATGGGACTTAGGGAGCTGGAAACAGAAAGAGACCTTGTTGCTCTTACAGGGAGGACCTAGGTTTGATTCCCAGCACCAATCTGGTATCTCATAACTATCAGGAGATTCAATGCCTTCTTCTGTCCTCCAAGGTCACCAAGTACACATGTGGTACACAGACATACATGTAGGCAAGACACTCACACATGAAATAAAAAGAATAATACTAATTTTAGAAAGTTTACTTTAATTTCTAAAACAGGGTTTAAGCTGAGTGATTCCTATAGTTTCTCAGCATCTACATGCAGTCAGCACATGGCACAGAATAGGGTTTAAATGTTTAAGACATTTATGCTATAGATAAAATTTACAATACTTCTAATATCCAGATTTTTAGTTAAAAAATGTAGTAATTATACGTGCCGCATAGGACTACTACCCAGATTTGAAAGTAAACAAGTTATTAAGCAAATAAAATGCTTAAAATACCCAATATATATAATACTCAAAATGGAGGTTTTCTGTCGCTCTACCTACCCACAATTGTCCTAGAATTCACTGTATAGAGCAGGCTGGTTTTAAACTCACAGAGATCAACCTGCCTCAGTCGATGGAGTGCTGGGATTAAAGGCATACACCATAACATCCAGTTCATATATATATATATATATATATAGAGAGAGAGAGAGAGAGAGAGAGAATATTTATATATAAATATGTTATATAATTTATATATTATATATGTAAGAGAAAAGAAGAAATAAATGGGAAGGCACACAGAATAATAGGAGAATAATTTTTAAATCATATATAAATTCTGAGCCCTTGTATAATATATTTGTTATAGGATATTTGATCACACTGTGAACCCCAGGACTGCATTATTTACTGGAAAAATCTGCTTCTAGCTGTGGTATGGCTCAGCCCTACCCCACACCTTTCATCCAAGTGCTTTCTACTGAAATACTTGTAAACAGGATTAAATATAGTCAACCATAGTTTAAAAGTCAGAGCAAGCAACCAGTCAAAAGGAAAAACTATACAGAGTTAGACGAAGTCAGGAGGACAGATAGAGAGATGCAGAGGAAGTAAAAGAAGGTGACATTGAATTTGAGGAGCTTTGTTTGAAACAGTGTAGGACAGAGGGCTCTTTGTGAGACATCAGCTAAGAAGGAAGGTCAGCCATGTGCTTTCTCTGCCTCTCTGAACTAGCAGGTTTTCACCCCAGCATTTAGCTCCCAAGTCCTTATTGGTAAAAATCAAATGATGGAGATTTAGATAAAAACAACAATTTTAAAATAATATTAAAAATATTTTAATAACAAAAAAAATTAAGATATTTTGAAGTTGAAAATGGATTTGACAAGACAAAAGAGAAATTAGAATAAAACAGCTACTAAGCATTGGAAATAAATAAAAATGACACCACATCAAACCTTGTGGTGATATATTGTGTATCCCAATAAAACTTATCTGGGGATCAGAGGACAGAGCCAGCCACTAGATTAGACACAGAGGTCAGACAGTGGTGGCACATACCCTAATCCTATCACTTGGGAGGCAGAGATCCATTTGGATCTCTGTGAGTTCAAGGCCACACTGTGAACAGAGTCAGGCAATAATGGCACATGCCTTTAATCCCAGCACTTGAGATCCCATGTCTTTGCTTGGAAAGTACACACAGGCCTTTAATCCCAGGAAGATACATGGCTGGGTGGAGAACAGTACATAAGGCCTGAGGAAACAGGAACTAAGCAGCAGCTCAACTGAGACCATCAGGGTGAGGATTCAGAGACTTTCAGTCTGAGTATTTGTGGAAACAGGATCTGCTGAGGAGTTGGTGAGGTGAAGTTGGCTGTGGCTTGTTCTGTTTCTCTGATCTTTCAGCTTACTCCAATATATGGCTCTGGGGTTTTTGTTTGTTTGTTTTGTTTTGTGTTGGTAATAAGACCTTATAAAACCGCTTAGCAATTCATATTACAAAATCTGTAGGAGTATGGGAGAAAGTGTATGCATGAGAAATTAGCAATCTTAACAGAAGTTCAAAATTAGAGAAAACAGAAATGCCACATTGACTTCAGGATTCTTAACAATCAAGAAACTGTCAACAGCTTCATTCCTAAGCAATTGTACTGTGAGACCAAAATGAGCCATCATAGAAATAAGACCAAAATGCTTTCACCCTAAAATTAAGGCCTAGGATTTCTCCTTTTGGGAATAGGCCATTAGTTACTGAAACCAGTCAGTTCAGATTCCAGAAACCAGAAACCAGGAAGTGCAATGCCTGCCCAACTATGGAATGTCCTCTCCCTGGTTTCTGGAATGTCCTCTCCCTGGTTTCCAGGGTAACTGACTACAGAAATGCCCCCACCTGAGGGCAGCCAATGAGAAATGGTGGCAGGCAACCACTCCCTTAGAAGTAATTTCTAGAAGTCCCTAGAAGCGAGCCAATCAGAATTGTACCAGTACTAGCACCCCTAAATGATGTAACCTTGTGATTTTTCCCTTTAAAAGCTGAGCTTAAAGATAGGTGGGCATTTCCTCCAGCCTCCACTGCGTTGGATGTATTGGACGAAGTCCCTGCCTAGGCTTGTATATGCAGAATTAAACCTTGCTTTTGCATTCCGGCATGCTTGTCTTTGGTGGTCTCTCTGGGGGTCACGATCTGGGCACAACAGTACAAGATAAAATACCCTATATTATAAACCACATATCTGTTATTTTCTTTAATTCTGTCACAAATATTTAACTAGAAGTAACCTAAGACAGAAAGCATTAGTCAGGCTTATAGTTGGAGGGAACACATCTCATTTTGGTGGGGAAAGCATGGGTAGCAGAAGGAGGCTGGCCACTTTACATACTTAATGAGGGAGGAGACAAAGAACAGGAAGCAGGCAGGCTATAAAACCTCAAAGCACAAGCCAACAACCCACTTCCTCCAGCAGGCTCTACCTCCTAGGAGTTCCAAAATCTTGAGAAATAGCACCATGAACTGGGGGCCTCATGAGCATATGGAGGACATTTCACATCCAAACAGCAACAGACCATTTTCAGCTTTTAAAGGAATCTTCACACTGTCACTAAGCACGATACTGAATATATAAATAGACAGAGCAAATAAATTGAGGTCCCAGTGGTCAAGCGATAACTCTAACCGTCTCACCACTTTTTTGTACAGGCCAATAGCTCCAAACACTGTAAGGTATCAAAATCATGAGAAACTGTTTCAAGATAGAGAGCCCGTTCCCTGCTTTATAATGGCACAAAGTTATCTCTGGAAATGTGTGTGTGATTAGAACAGACAGCCATCTCCCAAGGAGCACGGTGTTCAAAACAGGCATCTATCACCAAGGTCTTCTGCAGTGGGAAGAGGAAGCGGCTGGAGTAATTCAGAGAGGAGGCAATAAAGGCCAGTGCTAAAGATGAAAAGAACAATATTCTAGCAATCCTGCTGAGGTGGAATCAGCTAAATTTCCTGACGGATTGAAAGTGACAATAAAGGAAAGACTAAAGGTAAAAGAAGTGTAAGTTGATAGTTTGGAGACACCAAGAGGAAAGTAGACCCTTGGAGAGCAATAAGTAATTCAGGAAGTTATGTCGGTTTACAAGTAAAAAATAATAATAAGTGTATTTCTTCCCACTGCATGCCAGGTCAAAGCCTCCTTCTGTTTGGATGGCCCTCGTTCCCAGGAAGTTTTGATTTGTACATAGAACTAAAAGTGCACTATTGTTTAAAACAGACTCCATTTGTTTTCTCTAAGTGAGCTATCATAAATACAATATATAGTATGTGAGCATACATAAATGAATATAGTTTCTGCTTATATTCAGTTTACCTTTCCCATTCTCCAAGTCCATATATGCATTATTGAAACTCATAGTTGACTAGCTAAACTAACTCTTTCAGACAGAAAAAAAAAAAAAATCTTAGACCAGCAAAATGAAAGTGTCTAGTGAGTCCTACCCATAATATTATTTTTAAATATAAATTACTTTCAACATCAGTCTACTTAAATTACTATACTCAAGTATAGTAGAAAACCATATTTTCTGTAAAAAAAAAAATTGTTTACAAATACTACCTAGCATCTATTACGAGTAAAGGAACCTTTACTTGCTACCATACAATTCAGACTTGTAAACTGATCTTAAACAACACTAAGACATATTACAGGTGTGGATCCTTTTATAAAGGTAACTTCCTTTCATAATACATATTCATGTTCTATCTATATATAATGTACCATAAATAATCACAAACTAAAATATCTAGCAGTTATACTGATTCATTTTAAACAAAATTTCAGAATAGTACATTGAAGTACTCATACAGTCACAAAATAATTGGCAAATCAATACATCAGCCTTCAGGAGTTCTAAGGAGAGACAGCAAGATATTTTTCCTGGAGTTGTTAGAGGTCACTGAGAAGATAATGGGAGAATTTTCTCCTTTGCAATAAGAACAGCATACCTGGCTATGATGCGGGCTGAAATGTGCAAGCATCCTGCAACTGGAGCCCCAGTGCTATCCAATACTCACACTGCAAACCCTCCCCACTGATATGCTTTACCATTTTGATTAGAACTTCCTGGTCACTCATTCCCAGTCCTCAGATCTGATTGTTCTCAACCCAACTAGTTTTTTTTTTTTTTTTCTTATCTCCAATAGTTCTCATTTCATTAAATATGTTCTCCTTTCCTTCAAAAAACTGCTAACTTCAGTTCAGTCTCATAGTCTCTTTGATTTCTCTGACATATTTCATTCAGATGTCTTCTGAGGTTGTAAGGAGATAGACAAATGGTACTCAAGATGTAACTGACAAAATACAGTTACTATAAATATCATTATGGAGTCTCAGTTGTTGTTGAGAGTGATTTCATGAACACCATAGCAAATGAGTCTGGACTTTATGATTTGGAGAGCAAGTATTAAACTACACACAACCATCTGATAGTACCATAGTACAGATTTATGAAATATTAGTTCTGTACCTACAATAATGCAATCACTGAGGACATTGGCATATGCATGGAAAACGCTATATATTTATGGAGTAATAACTATGGAGCATATATTTTTTAATGGAACAGATTTTACCCTCTTATCAGTCCAGTCCTAAATACGGTTACATTGCCACTGTATAGAAGAGGCAAGAGAGTCCTTTGTCAAAAGGCATGTTGTTGTCTAGTTCTAGAAATGACAGTTTGGTGGAGTCTACATTTGTACACATTTTGCTACCACTACCGTGCAAGAGGACACTGGGATTGTCAGCCTCTGAAAGGTCATAACATGCACATATATAAAGCAACGTATCTGGGATGCAGAGTGCCTGGGAGGGAGATATATTATGTTCACCTGCATTGTGTACATATCAGATAGCCAGGTGAGACACAGTATGATTTCCTCCGGTGCTTTTAAGCAGTAAACTCAAAGGAGAGAGGTTGCACTATCAAGCACGTTATAAAAGAACTGAAACTTAAATAATGAAAAACATATCCAGGTAGAATAAAAGTTATAACTATAGTTCTTATTCATTCCAATACGCGTTAGAAAGTTGAAAATCACTTGGGTATTTTTCTTGAAAAATGCCCTGAATTTATAAGATGTTCCTAAGTACAAACTAGGAAAAGCAAAAAGAACCAGTTTATGTAACTTGCTCTGAGAAATACAACTTAAAACTGGTAGATAATGAAACCACACAGTCCAAAGATTTTTAATCCAATCCAATTGTGCAATATAATCTGTCACGACATCAAGCTAATAAGATGGTAAATGGACACCAGCTTTAGTAAACACTGATTAATTTACTGTGCCTTCTTTACTGTATTCCCTCAAGGCAAATTTGTGTAGGACACCATTCATTGGCTTAACATAACTGTATGAATTTCTCCCTCCTAAGATTCTGTTGGAAAAAGGACTATAGAAAGTTTCTGGGGTTATTTTGTTGTTGTTGTTTTTCTACAACTTAAATGGTTGTGAGTTATGGGGGAGTAAAATGCAAATATAGGTGGTGAAGAAAAGGAAGAGAAAAATGTCACTATCCTTAGTTTCTCTGATCAACAAAATAAACTAACATTTGCTCTTTCCGTCTGATCCATATACTTCCTCATTAAAATTAGCCCAGTTGCATATTATAACTAACCAGAATAAAGGCTTCATATTTCTGCTAGGCAAAATACGTAGGTACAAAAGAATTAAGAAATAATAATATAAGGAAGTACTTTTTCAAAGTACTTATATCCCAGTCTAATGGTTCTGTGTGTTGGATGACAGAATCCTTTGAACAGTTCTTAGAAAGTGACCTTGGATCAACAACATCAGCACCATGGGCTCTCTGGTTATCCATGAGTTTTAATCACCTGGAAGCTTACTAAATGCAAGTTCTCAGACCATCTGGACCTACTGCATGAGAATGGCTCTCGGATGATGGAGACACATGTTTAAGTTTGATAGCTTACACTTCAGAATACTGCTACATAGGTTTGGGTAGATGACTATGATGATAGTAAGTTTTAACTGAAGGCAAATAAAGGAACAGTTTTCTCTGCACTCCCCCTTTTTCTTCATGAAGGCAAAATACAGATTTTTCTCTTAGTGGAGAAACTCCAGGGAAGACAAAGAAATCTGCAAACAAACCTTATCTGGTTAGTTGCATCCCATGTAGTTAGAACCCTGAAGTTTCCCCATAGTGGATGCTTAAAACTGCTTCCTATTGTTCTGACATTACTTTACAAAACTATTGTTCATGGTGAAGGATGCTACATAGCCTGAGACTCTAAACAGCCTCATTGAATGCCTTTTCTGGCAGGTTCTCCTTCTGTAATGCACGCTGCCCTTGTTAACACAGTTCTTTTATGTCTAGTTATCTGTCATTTTTGTTAAGGAGACTCAGTCAAAAATCTTGAAGAAGAAAAGATTCACCTCCCCATCAGTGTGGCTAGGAGGGATAAAGGCAAGTGAGAGAGTTTATGAGAGGCAACATTTGAGCTGCAGTTATCACAGAAAGGTGCTGAGGAGGAGCGGGGAGGCCAATACCACTAGAGAAATGGCCAAGGACACAGGGACCGTGTGCTGAAGAATTTTCCTGTCTGATATTTTATAACCCTACCTGCAAATATGTTACAAGAGGCAGGTTTTAGGGATGTTCTTATTTTAGTAAAATACAGTTCCCTAGTACTTGCCTTAAAAAGGGTATGCCAACTTATCCTACTTCCATAGCAGACTTCTTGTGATGTGCATTTAGTACTGTGCAAAATACTTTTAGACTTTTCTCATGAATTCTTATAACAAGATAAATTTTGACACAGATTCTTTCCCTTATACTGTGTTTTTCACAGTATTTGTCCAAAGAAAGTGTGAACTCCCCAATATGATGCTAGGGAATGAGAATGGAACTCTTGGAAAACACTAACTTCCATACACAGGGCTTTGGGTTCATTATTCAACAAAATACCAACAACAGCAAAAACAATAATAAGTATATAAAACAAAACAACAAAAAATGGTTTCTGCCGGCCGGTGGTGGCTCACACCTTTAATCCCACCACTCAGGAGGCAGAGCCAGGGGAATCTCTGTGAGTTCCAGGCCAGCCTCATCTACAGAGCGAGATCCAGGACAGGCACCAAAACTACACAGAGAAACCCTGTCTCAAAAGACCAAAAACAAAACAAAACAAAACAAACAAAAAAAAAAACAAAAACAAAAAACCACTGTCTCCAAATGAAGTTCACGATCAATACAAAAAATGATTTGAGTAATTACAAATTTACCTAGGTTAAGAAATGGGAACATACTTCCAAATTTGTGTGCATGTGCGTGTGTGTGATGTGAGTGCCTGTGTGCCATGGCACATGTGTGGAGATCAAAGGGGTTGGTTCTCTCCTTCTATCGTGTGGATTTCTGGGCCAGAGCTCCAGGCGTCAGGTTTGCAGGGACAAGTGTGCGTGTACAGACTGACTCACAGCACCAGTGCCATCCTTCCAAACTACTCATTTACTTTTTTATCTCAAATGGTCCCTCCCAGCTTTCCTTGGAATTCAGCTTTAGAGGTAGTTCGGATAGATGATAGATAGATAATTAGATAGATAGATAGATAGATAGATAGATAGATAGATAGATAGATAGATAGATAGATAGATAGACAGACAGATAGTGTGTGTGTGTGTTCCTGTGTGGTTAAAATCACTTTTGACCTCATCTATAATCTAGCTGCAGCAATTCATGAACACTTTGGTTTCTCTCTGACTTTATCCTCACCTTTGTTTTATGGCTGTTGTGGGCTTTGATTCTATAAGGTCACTGATGTCCCCCCTAAGAAACATGTAATCTCAGCTACACACTGGGACTTCTTTATCTGATTCTTCCTTTTTAGCAGGCCACTAACTGCCAGGTGAACTTGACAATGCCTCAGTGCAGAAATAAAACATGAATGTACTTTCACACAGCCTTACATTTAGTTTTTAAAACTAAACGCTGCTTTCCCCTTAACGTTCTGGTTTAAATAGCCATAAAACTAATTATGCACAGGTGGTGGTGGTTGGCATGCCTTTAATCCCAGCACTTGGCAGGGAGAGAGAGGCACATCTCTGAGTCCAAGGCCAACCTGGTCTACAGAGCAGGCTCCTGGAAAGCCAAGGCTATATATATAGAGAAACACTGTCTCTGAGGGAGAAAAAGAAAAATTCCACACACACACACACACACACACACACACACACTTGTAGAGACCAGCAACACCATCAGATCAAACCATGTCAATTTATCTGTTTGAGCTCTGTTGAGGACTTTATGTTAAACTGCTGTTCTGACCATTCTTTTTTTTTTTTTTTTTTTTTTTTTTTTTTTTTTTTTTTTTTTTTTTTTTTTTTTTTTTTGGTTTTTCGAGACAGGGTTTCTCTGCCTAGCTTTGCGCCTTTCCTGGAGCTCACTTGGTAGCCCAGGCTGGCCTCGAACTCACAGAGATCCGCCTGGCTCTGCCTCCCGAGTGCTGGGATTAAAGGCGTGCGCCACCACCGCCCGGCTTCTGACCATTCTTAACAAAAGACACCGGCTGGTTTGACTACATTCTCTCAATGTTGCTACTGCCACCATCCTTTATCCCCTGTAAAACATTTACTATTAAAAACACATTCCAAACTGCCAAACTGCTCAAAAGTATCCTTTACATCTAACATTTAACACTCTGTGCTTTAACCCACCCCCCTTTAGTGATAATAAGACATCTCTGAAATTATTGTGTTGACATTAGCACTAATACAGCCAATCTTCAAAAAGTGTTCAAAAAACTTATCTGATGCATAATATGTACTCTAAGGTTAAAGACGAAGAAAAGAAGGGGAAGTTTTCCAAGAAGGACACTTGATCATAGCCTAAATCAGGAAGTAAATTCTGATTGGCCAACCACTACCCATTCGTTATTACGCAACAATTGTCTTAACCAATGCTTCCAAAACAAAGAAAACACAGAAAGGAAGGCAGCCATTGGACTGTGGGCTGTCTTCCTGTAATCATCTGAGAAGGTGACCCTTTGGGGGAAAAACACGTGTTATTTGTTCCCTGAGCCGCACATGATTAGTTTCTTCATCGCACACAGACAAATTAGAAAGGCTGTCATCATGCACAGAAATCATCCATTAAACAAAGTCAAAATTAATGACAAAAATGAGTTCCCTTTGTGTGTGATTTTCATCTATCTGCGCTCAATTATAAACGAGCTATCAGAGAAAGCTGCCCATTAATTGTTAATTCATAATGACTTCCACTACCATTGATGACTCACTAAAAACAATTCTGGGAATCTTCCTTTGAAAATCAAAAGGGAAAACAGAACTAGAGAAGTGGGTTCTCCTTCTGACCCTGCCACAGGAGCTCCAGCGCACAGGGTTTTCAGTTTTAACACAAACAAGCAGAAATAAGATTGGTCTACATTTTTAAAAGACACAAGGGAACTATTTTTATCTTTCGCGGTGGCTTATTGTCTCTAATTAGAGACAGATATACTACGAACAGTCCAAAATTCTATTTTTCTTAGTGAAAATTGAAGGTTTGAGAAAATATGTGGTGATATTGTGTCCCCCAATATGTTGTATACCCTAATAAAACTTAACTGGGGCCAGAGAACAGAACAGCCAATAGATTAAACATAGAGGCCAGACAGTGGTAGTTCTCATTTTTAATCCTATCACTCAGGAGGCAGGGATCCATCTGGACCTCTGTGAGTTCAAGGCCACACTGGAAACAGAGCCAGGCAGTGGTGGCACACACCTTTAATCCCAGCACTTGAGATTTCATGTCTTTGCTTGGGAAGGACACATGCTTTTAGTCTCAGGAAGTGATGGCAGGAAGCAGAAAAATATATAAGGCGTGAGGATCAGAAACTAGAGGCTTTTAAGCTTTTAGGTCTTTTAGCAGCAGTTCATTTGAGATCCCTTCCAGGTGAGGACTCAGAGGTTTTCAGTCTGAGGATTCGTGGAAACAGAATCAGCTGAGGAGTTGGCAAGGTGAGGTTGGCTGTTGCTTGTTTTGTCTCTCTGATCCTTCAGAATTTACCCCAATAGCTGGCATCTGTTTTTTTATTAATAAAACCTTTTAAGATTACTGATACAAAAGTATTCAGTGAAGAAATGTCTCAAATAGCTGATATCTGCTATGCTGAGGGATAATATCTAATTATTAATTTAAGATATATGTGTCATCATCTCATAACTGGAACTTTGCTCACATTACAAGCATGAACCACTAAGCATTTTGATTCCTAAGACATCCAGAGTAAATGTATTTTGATGCCTCCTATCCTAACAGGTTCTGAACCACAAAACCAAAGTACCGGGCCTTGTTCATTTATAAACAGGTGACTTAAAGTAATATTAAAGCCACCTTCAGTCTTGATTTGAAATAATGACAAATTAAAACAATTATTCCCAAATTTGTATACATTTAATCTTGTCTTACAAAAAACAAGACAATGAAAAAGATGTAAAGTAGTATTTGAAAACTGAATGAGAAAGGAGGTT
Organism: Peromyscus maniculatus bairdii; assembly: GCF_049852395.1. NCBI lineage: Eukaryota > Metazoa > Chordata > Mammalia > Rodentia > Cricetidae > Peromyscus > Peromyscus maniculatus. The sequence continues at coordinate 60,192,232 of NC_134863.1, read as the reverse complement.
AGGGAGAAAAAAATGGTGCAGTACAAGTACTACAGTTTCACGGAATATGTATTATTTAGCTTTTAATAAACAAACATAAAAGGCAGAGAAGGAACTACTAAATCATAGTAAGTATTTCAAATCTTTCAGAATAAGTGTATTAGTCACAATTCTGTTGTTGTGAAAAAAACAAAATGACCACTGAAACTTTTAGAAGAATTTTTAATTGGGTTTACAGCTCTAGAGGGTTAAGACTTCATCCACGGCAGTAATAAGCAGACATGGCAGGACAGCCAGAGCAGGAAGCGGAAAATTCACATCATCAAATGGAAGTATGAAGCAGAGAGACTGAACTAGAAGTGGATTAAAGTTTTAAACTCTCAAAGCCCATCCCCAGTGATTTACTTCCGGCTGCGAGGCTGTACCTTCCAAACCTTTCCGGTGTCACCACTTGAGGAACCAAGAATTCAAACACCAAACCTATGAGGGTCATTTCTTCTTCTGGGCACCATAGTGAGGTAAGGCCTTTTCCAGAACCAAGAGGACAAACGGTGAGGCTGGTGATGTAACTCAGTGCTTAAGCTACACACACACACACACACACACACACACACACACACACACACACACACGTACACACACAGGACATTTACCTAAATTGTTCCAGTATAATAAAATCTCAGAAGTCTGAAATTGCGATATCAAGACCTGATGCAGCAGAGAGTCCATTGGCTGACCTTTTCTCCATGTTTTTCCCTATCTACCAGCCCAGGAACCGCCCCCCAATCCAATTTTCTCTCTTTCCCTCTCTAAGCAGACCCCCTCAGTCCTCCAACAACTGTATGGCTGAACCCAGTCAGTCAATTGCTGACTCCGTCCTTTGATTCAAGGTGGCTGTATTGGCACAGTAACACACACACACACACACACACACACACACACACACACACACACACACTCACACTCAACAACAAAATACTCACTGCCCAAATTGGATTAATAAGGATCTTTAAGTAACAAGAAACATAGAGAATGGTAAAGAGTCATTAAAACAAACTTAAACTAGTACTTGTTTACTCAAGGAATTTCTTCTCTAACTCTGATGTTAATAGGACTCCTCTAATACACAGAAGTTCTACTTGCTACTAAATACTATTTAAGATATTATACTAGTCAATGCACTGTTTCTGAAAAACTAACATTACCTTAAGAGATTTATACATATCTTTCCCTTTTGGTATGATATGAATATGTTAAAATATTTCCCATGGTGAAGTCCAGTTATTTATGGTAAATACACTATCCACTCATGAAGACAGTAATGATGAGGTCATTCCGACAAATCAGATGTTACCAAGCCTTTAAAACTTCACTGCGTAAAAAGTGAAGCTACCTGATCAATTACAGACAGAGTTATAGATTGCTCTAGAACTGAGGTAGATACTGGTCACAGCAGGAGGAGGAACAGACTCTATAGGGTTAGAGGGGAAGGGAATAATCAGTGAAGGCAGGGTGGATTTGAGAATATGGAAAACATCAGTGTATAATTCTGGTGTCTCTCAGACTATTATCCAGGAAAAAGCCATTCTGAGTAAAAAAGACATTGTCTGGACCACTCTGAGAGAAAACTAAACTAGTCATATTTAGATTTTTTTTTTTAAGTATTCAAGTATGATTCCTATAAAGGATAAAGATAAAACTGAAGTGGAAAGCATGGGCCAGGAATGAAGTGCCTGGTACAGGAGGTCAAGAGGAATGGAATTCACAATGGGAAGTAGAAAGCATATTGATGTGAAGACAGGTAAGTGTTCATTTAGAATAGTCATGCATAGGATCATGACTATCAAACAGACATGTACTGGGGAATAGGAAAACAGATCACACAAGTTTCTTATCAACTGATTCAAAATCTCAGAGAGAAGCAAATGGGACAAAGAATTGCATCACATAGAATTCAAAACAGGAGACTAACATGAAGAGAATCCATGTCTTAAAATGATGACAACTCTGACTATTCTATGAAAATGGGGAGAGGAAGTAGGAAGTTTTATAAAGATTGGGTCATTTTTGGAAAAGAATATGAAATTGAAACTGTGTCTTAGTGCATATAGTAATTTTTTTTGTATTGCATTATAAATTCAAGAGAAGCATTCCATTGTTCCTTCTTTCCTCGTGTCCAGGACTGACAGTACAATGTTTCAAGTACAAAACCCACAAAATCAAATACTTGTTAATTCTTATGTTAGGAAGAAAAAATCAAAATAAGACTGTTTTTAACTTATAGGTATAAACATAAAATACAAAGGAACACTTCTACTCTCTCATTTTTTTTTTTGCAGTCATAGGACTTACTCCATAGACCATTACCTTAGATATGTAAATTTTTATTTTGTGCTTCCTATCAACATGCCAAGGAACTTACACACAACAGAGAGAGACAAGAAAGAGAAGAAAGGAAAAAATGAGTCAATTTAACAAGGCTTTATTATCATCTACAGGGAAGAGGCCATTTCCTGGTATGCTCTTTGGGCTCATTAGCATTCGGATTGTGTTTGCAAATACAAAGAATCATCATCTCTGTGGTAAAGGAAGGTCCCTAATTCTACCTATGCGCTCTCTTACAAATTAGATGTTTCAAGGTCTTCAAGGTTGATTAAGTTGAACTGGATGACAAATGAAGTGAGTAAGGATTTTCTGTAGGCCACAGAAGAAAAACTATCACATATAATAATCAGTAAGGACATCACAAGCAGCAAATAATCAGAGTGACCATTACACGCTATGGGGATGTGATGACCCTGTGGAAGCCTCAGGTCATTCAATATTCTACTGAGCAGACATGCTTCCTGCTTCTTACATCTCAAAGGGGTTATTTTGAAGTTGGAATTATAAAGGACAAACTCCCCAGGGTTTCTTTACTCACCCCAGCAAATAATAAGAAAAATACACTAACAGAATGAGACAACAGGAAAAAAGAAACCATGAATTGCCATGAAATTTTATAAAACTAGAAAGCAGTTACAAGTCTAAGAAAATAAATAGATAGGCAAAAATGGGCTAGAGAGATGGGTCCATGGTTCACAGCACTTGTTGATCTTGCAAAGGAGCAATCTGAGTTTGACTCCCAGAATTCATGTGGTTATTCACAAACATCTTAACTCCAGTTCCAGGAAATCCTTTGCCATCTTCTGACGTACATGGGTATATGGTACACACACACACACACACACACACACGAAGACAAAATATTCACAACCATCACAAACATGCATTTTGTTTTAATCATTTGAAAAAGAATGGCAAATCTACAATTTTAAAGAGGAAGAATGCTAAAATGCAGATTTTACAAACACACTAGCAAAGGTCCTCCAAAAGTCTCAGCATCCAAAAGCCCTTAGGACCAGGAAGAAGCCAAGACTGCTTATACAAGACAGCATAGCTCATTGGTGCTGCCTCCCTGTTAACTGGAATAGGTCCATATACACCCTTCTGTAAAACTACAGCCCATCTTTCAAACAGGAGATCCCAGGTTTATTCTCCAAAAACTACTGACCTAGGAGCCTCCAGACTCAGGCACTCTGAGCTCAGAAGATATTTGAGAATAACCTGACTGAAAGTAGGTGGACCACTCATCCACATTTCCTGTTATTATCTTGATGCCAACAGACTAGTGTACAGCCCTATAGTCCATGTCCATTCTACCCATTCTATAATACACTGCAAATTTCAGCTCAAGAAAAGGAAAACATGTCCAAAGAAAAAGACTCTTCACTCACTGTCATCAATTCACAATGGAACTCATCAGATACCTAGCAGCATCCATATACACAGAATTTAGTGACCTTTCCCACCTAAATATAAAATACAACTCTCTAATCATGGATCATTGTGCAGTTAAATACAATCTGCAAGATGGCATTCAGAGATAAAATAAACACACACAAAATAATAATAATAGTAATAATAACAATAATACCAGAAAGAGAGGCTAGGATAGGCAGAGGGAAAGGGGAAAGTTTGATTTTTTTTTTTTTTTTTTTTTTTTTTTTTTGGTTTTTCGAGACAGGGTTTCTCTGTGTAGCTTTGCGCCTTTCCTGGAACTCATTCTATAGACCAGGCTGGCCTCAAACTTACAGAGATCCGCCTGGCTCTGCCTCCCGAGTGCTGGGATTAAAGGCGTGTTTCACCACCGCCTGGCTTGGAAAGTTTGATTTTTAAATATCTACAATTTACTCACAAAAAGTCCTTAGAGATTCTGAAAGTATAGTTGCTAAATAAAAGCAGCTGAAAGACAAGATCATCTGTCAAAGTATAACAGAAAGTCAAAATGATGGTTAGTTTAAGAGAAAAAGACAAAATCTATGAGATTCAATATGCAAATACTAGGTATCATTAAAAGAGTGAAAAGATAGGAAGAGAAGGAAATCAACAATGACATAGTGCATGAAATGTCCTAGAAATGAAGGATCACAACTTATCATATCGGTCTTCTTAGACAATGACTGAGACACTAAATTCTTCCATTCTCTAACACGGACCTCTTCATTGACTCCTTATGCCTGACAAGTTCTTTCCAGCTCTCAGTCATTACTTTTAATCTACCTCATCTCATCTCCCAGACCCTTCCTACAAACTATCTATTCCTCTTTTTTGTTCTCAAGATAGAGGTAATGTTCTGTCTCCCAGCATGCTAAATCCTGGAGGTCACAGTTTCCAGACAAAGAGCTACAGAACATAGCACAGGATGAATTGTTAGGTCTGGGACATGTTTCAAGTTCACCTTCATCTGCACCAATCCCCCCACTCTCTTCTTCTTTCTGAACTCTTACCCTGACTTGCAATGGAGCCTATTTCAGAGTATGGACTATGAGTCTGATAGACTCCAATGAAGACACAGCTTATGATAACTCACTAATTTTGTGACCTCAAAAACTTACCTTTACGAAGTACTCCCTTCTTTCCTAGCAATACAATGAAGAGTGGGAATAAATGAGTATAACTTCTTATTTGTTTCAAAAGTCTTAGCTAACAAAATTCCAAGTGTAACTGTTTGGTTTCATGCTTCTTTTCTAGCAATCAATTCTGTAACATCTAAATGTGTTTTATAATTGAAAAGCAGGACCATCCTGCTATGTGATAAATTATATCTGTCCAAATGTAGCCCTAACTCCTAAGATGGTGTTACATGGAGATGGGGCCACTGGGAAGTTAATCAAGTCCATGTGGAGTAACAAAGTTAGAAAATCTATTATGATGAAAACTTATCAGAGTTTGCACACATGTACTCTCTAACATCCTATCTTCCTTTCTTTCTGCCACATGACAAAACAAAGAAGCCCCCTTCTGCAAGCACGAAGAGAGAATTTAGAACATGATCATCATAGCCTCTAGGACTTCCGGCAGCTAAAACTATAAGCAAACACATCTCTGTTATTTAAGCAAGCAATTCTATGGCATTTGTTCTGGCAACCTTAGCTAATAAAAGAGATAAGCGGCTGGGCGGTGGTGGCACACGCCTTTAATCCCAGCACTTGGGAGGCAGAGGCAGGTGGATCTCTGAGTTCCAGGACAGTCAGGGCCAGAGAAACCCTGTCTCAAACAAACAAAACAGATAAGCCTTTGAAACAGTTAAAGGCTGGTGCCAAGGGCTAGTGTACTTTTGTTTTACTGATTGGTAAGCAATAGTGACATTGCATAAATACATTAAACAGTGAAAAATAAATTAATTCTAAATGCCAATGCTAATCTTTTAGTTTTAATTGGCATAGCAAGCAAGAGGGAAGGGGAGGGAAGGGGAGAAGTTGGGAGGGGAAGGGAGGGGAGGGAAGAACTCGGAGATGGAAAAGAAATCTTTAGTTTGCCTCCAGTGAACCTGTCAAGTTTACCTTCTCACCTATTCACCCATTTCTCAGATACAGACTCTGGCCAGTGTGAACCCTGTGTCCTGGAATTCTGATTCCTAAGAACTTGAGCCGGGCTCAGGCTCCAAAAAGGTGTCAGAGGTAGACGGGGACTGAGGGACCAGATCATTTGTCTCCTCTATTCCTCTGGCTCCTTCACTTGAAGGCTGTTACACAATACCTTTAGTTCTCAACCAATATCCAGTGTTTCTCTCAAGATGGTGCACTTCTCTCACTGGGTTTCCATTTCAGCAAGTGGCAGAGAAGGGGTTAATTTTTTAAGACTTACAACTCAACAGTCCTTCGAACTCTGTTTTTTTTTCCTTGCATGTTCAGCTATGAAAATAGCCTTTTTGAAAAATAATACCTATTTAAACTGTACTGTTCGAGTGTGCCATTTGCTTCCCCCTTGGGACCTGGATCAATACACACCTTGATTCGTTCAGCACTCTCAAGTTAGAATGCCTTTCTTCCTGCTGGCTCTCTGATCAACTTCTGAATATGTTTTCCAAGTATGCTTCAATGTCACTAGCACTTATAAGTTTCTGTGTTGCCGTCACACAATGAATATATTGTGTATTCATTTTGGCGGTCTGATAGCACTTTCTATAGTACTTTCTACTTAAAATATATACAAGAAATATGTGTTTATGTATATGTATATGTATACATACACACAAAAGAGATACTTGATAATTCTGACAATCTGTCAGCTTCTTTTATTTAGTTTTAATAATGGTATTAAAGGCAAACATTTTCAAATAGTAGATAAAATGGTTTTAAATACAGTACATTGAAGTGTGAAGGGCATGAATAATATAAACCTAATTATTCTTCAGGTAAGTGGTCTTCCTTGTATCTTTACAGGCATGAAAGTTTAATTTATTTTATCATTTTATCTTTCAATATTGTCGTTCAATTAAAAACTCTAACAGTCTTATTTATAACATGATATAAGTAGTTAAATGTCTTTTTTCAACAGTTCAGTTGAAAATTGAAGTATTTTTCAGAGAGAAAGAAATTAAAATTTCAGCGGTAGATAATGCTCATTTTGTTAATGGTCACAATATAATTCATAAAATATATTCACAAATAAGAAAGGTCAATCCCTTTGTGGACTGAAATGAATTTTCAAGTTTTCCTTAAAACATGGCTTTTAATTACCAAGAGAAACTACTCAAGGCTAACATCAAGGTAAAGGGCCAAAAAGCTCAGATCAGTTGATGCTTTACAGAGAATTTACCAGGTTCCCTCAAAAGGTACATCAATTTCCACACATGAATAACTAAATATGTCACTGTTTAGTATTGCAAAAACAACTAGGTGTACCCTTAACACTTGAAATGTCTAAACACTAGCAAAAACATCAGAGTTTCTAGTGAATTACTTGACCATAAATTTTAGAGATTCATACTGGAGAAAGAGCAGTTTACCTTATACTTATTTACTGTCTCCCTTCTGTAAAAAATATTTTTAAGAAGATAAATGAGAATGTAAAAAGCATTTTAAGCCATCAGATAATTATATCTGTTTAAAAAATTGAACCATTGTTTAATTTGACCAAGGTCAACCAATTTTTGAGAAAGAAACATAATGTAATATGTAGCACAGAAAAAGTATAAAAAGACTTCAATCAAAGTAAAGAGGCAGACACTCAGCGTAGCTTTAACATATCAAAAATCATTCATCCTTGGTACAGGCTACGTAATCATTATCAAAATACTTAGGAACCGATTTTTTTAATACTTGAATATGAATGAGGCATTTTAGAGGAGAAATCTAAATCTAAATACAAGCTTCATGCATATTTTATCTCTGCCTTATACATACAGCCTAAAGGTAAGTATTTGCGATTCATAACAATTTATATGAGAAACAAAATTTCATGGTATGGAATTTTCCACTCATGTCATCATGTCAGCACTCAAAAGGCTTCTGATTCTGAAGCATTTTGGATTTGGAATGCTCACTACAGATTTAATTATCTTACCACTTGCACAGAAACCACATTTTGAAAATTCATTATTCAATACTTAATTTTAGTAGCAAAGAAGGTGTGAGGACTCATAAAACTGTGTAAATAAAGAATAACACAGTATTTTTGAAAGATAACAAATTCACTGCCTGATGTAACAGCACAGTTTCCAAAAATGGCAAACCTGAGAAACTAAGGAAGAGCCAGCTATGGAATACACCCTTTCGGAACTATATGTAAACAGGCCCGGTAGTAAGTAAGACAGTCAGTGAGTTTGGAGCCAGCCTTATCAAGAAAGAAACAAACAAACAAAAAGGAAGGAGGAACATACCTTCAATTTGGATCCATGAGGTATCGGAGATTTATTCTGCTTGGGTGGGATAGTCAGCTCCCATTTTCCATATTCTAGTTTTTTATATGGGTGAGAAAATGGATTCCAGCCATCTAAATAATAAAGATCATGTAATGAATAACTTGATATGATTAGGAGTTTAGTAAAACATACTGCTTACCTATAAAAATTACATTACTTTAAAAAACATACTTTCTAATATAATAACGTTTTATATGAGCTACTTAGAAAAATGGAGGATAGTTCAAAATGTGTAAGAAATGCTTTCCTGAGCTAGGAAGAAGTGTAAAGAGTGAAGGTGTTTGCCACCAAGTCTAATGGTGAGAATTCACACACAAACATGCACATATGCACACACGCACACACTCATGTATGCATGCACCTAAATACAATTTTTAAACATAAATAAAAATAACAAAAAAAAAGGTTCTGAAAATATGACTTTGGTCTCCTAAAATTAAACAGATATTTTAACATTTTCAAATATACTTTTAATCCTTAATTGACTTATTAGTAAATGTTTTAAAAATGTCATTTAAAGAAACATCAACAAGAAAATTCTAGTCTATTTGATAAGATCCATGCCATGTTGATAAAAAAAAATGATTGCAACAACATATATGCCCAAATTCATAAAAATATGAATAAGTTCAATTAAGATATAAAGAAAAGTCTCAAGGAAGAAAGGTAGAAAGTTAATTTCACATAAGGATTAATGTGACACTATGCTGCAGATGAGGAGAAAATCTCCACAGAACAGCGGCCAACCCTTGCATACATGGAAGCAACATTGATACAATCCTTAGCCAGAGGTGTGAAAGTAACCATTTTTGCTCATAAGAGAAATGGATCAATACCTACTAACACACCCTTAATCATTCCAACATGTGGTATTTTCACATCTGACAAACACAACTGTAGAATACCTAAAATGAAAACAAACCAATAAAGGTGTTTATAACCTTGGGATACTTAATGAGGATTATTTTCAAGTGAGGCATCTACCAAAAAGTAATTAATTCACTAGCTAATTAATTGAAGTGTTATAGAAAAGACTGAAAAAAAAACAAAGACTGCTAAATTTAATCACTAAAACAAGCGTATCTCCATAGCAGTTAGACTAACAATGCAATCTAACACCTGTATGAATTCATTTAAGGAACAGCATAGAAACATGTGAAAAACATCACTCCAGGAACAAAGCAAACAAACCAACAGATAAGTAGGCTAAGAAAATATTCAGAGGAAGAACTCTGAATGGCTAGTAGACATGAGCAATAAGACACAAGCTGACTTAAATCTTGGATTCAGCAACTCATTGCTACTCACTGGCTTGGCAAAAATGAAAGGTTCAGAATATCAAACACCCAGTAAGGTCATAAAACAACACTACTACAGAGGGTATAAATGACTGAAAGTAACTTGGCACTGAAGTTATGCTAACCCAATGGTCCAACAAGTCTATTCCCAGGCAACGGCCTAGACAAATTCTCCTAAGTGAATACAAGAGACTATTTAGAACTGATCACTGAAGATTTCATTGCAAAAGCAACAAATAATAAGCAACCAAACTTTAAAGAAGCTACAGAATAAGTAAAATATGTAGCTGGGAGAATTAAACAATGAGATATCATAGAAAGATATAACGGGGATGTATCAGAGTGGATAAATATGAAACTGAAAAGCTGATTTTAAAGGGGAGCAGAAAATTATCACTTACACCAAGCTCCAGAAATATGTAGAAAGTAACGGACAGAGACATGTGTATGTTGTAAAACTATTAAAACTGAAATGAAAATGTGAAATAACATCTACAATGATTTTCTCTAAGATAGGAAAAAAATTAAATATACACAGGGCAGAGAAACAAATGAAACCAGACAGGCAAAATATTTATAATATTGAAGCCAGCTGTATAAATATAGGACTTCTCTATCTTTCCAGGATTAGAAAAGTACCACAATGAAAACTCATGTCAGGTCTCTGTGTAGAAATAACTGTCCAAATATCTTTCTTCACCATCAATTATAAAGTGATATTGTCGGGCCAAGGGCATCAGATCTTAACATGTTTATGATTCCAAATACATATTACCAAGATACATTCTGGGTTGGCAGTTTCAATTCATACTCCCACTAGCCACACAGGGGAATGTTCAACTACCCATATCCTGAGCAACACCAGGGATTATCATTTTAATAACAAGACATGCCTGTCTTGCTCAGCCAGGGTTCACTAAAAGAATTAAGCACTAGTACCCTAAGGAACCCCAGCATGCAATAAATAAACTCCTCTTTAATGCATCAAGAATAGAACTTGTTATACACCATCCTTGGGAGAATTGAGAAAACAAACACTCAAATAATTTTCTGTGTTCCATAGATCAGATGCACAGCCAGCATGAGAGAAGTTTTCTCTCATTATTTTTCTGGCTGTAATGATAACGTTTGATATACACTGTTTTCATTTCTTTTCAAAAATAGGCTGTAATTGGAACACTGATTATTCTCTTTAACCTTATTGTTATTTGGGAGAAATTGAGTTGTATTATATTTCCTTTTAAATATCTTTCATTAATTTCTAGTTTTATTGAAATGAAGATAATAATGTGACTTACTTTGAGGTTTAATACAGTAGCAATCAAAGCATTTATTTATTTACCAGCCTATTTACTTTTAGCAGCTGAAGCCATTCAATTTTCTTAGAAGAAATTTTGCAGAGGAATCCAACATGAAACTAAATAAAATAAATCAAAGCAAGGGTGCTCTGCTGGACACATCCTTACATGTATGGGCCACTCTAACCTCCTACCCTCCCATCTGAGTCCAGCAGACAGAACTCAGCTCTTTTGTTTATGTGGCATAAGTGTGTGGTGTGTGCTTGTGTGAGCTTATGTGTGCACATGTGAGTCTGGGTGCACATGCCTATACATATAAGCATAAGGCAGAGCAGGACATCAAGTATCTTCCTCAATTGCCTTTGGCTTATTCTCATGATCCGTGGTCTCTCACTGACAATGAAGGTCAGCTTTTCCACCAGACTGGCTTCCTAGGAAGCTTCTGAGAGCTTCCGGTGCCCACCCTAAGCACTGGAAATCGGCATGTCTGGTCATGCCTGGATTTTATGTGGGTGCTGAGGATTTGAACTCAAGTCCCCATGCTTGTATGGGAAGCTCCCTTACCCACTGAGCCATCTCCACAGCCCAGAATTCAGTTCTTAAAAGCTGAGAGTTGTTAGTGGAGGGTTAAGGACTGCAGGGCTTCCCTCTATCCACGTTAGCATGTCTATTGCTGCTGCCTATGTTCGGCTCATGTTGAAGCAGTCATGTTAGCGAGGTTTTGTGGGTGTAGCTTCTGATACTCCTAGAAGACTGAATTTCACAGCAAACTCTCTGATCCTCAGAGAACTATAGGCAACTAAGGAATGCTGAGACTTGGAGAAATATTCGTCCTCAAGGAACAGCACACCAAATGGTTATCTACTACCAAATGGTTAGCCCAGAAAATATAGAAGTAACATACTAGGCAAGTTGCATTTCTGTATTTAAAAGAATGTTGTATGTAGCAACAATCAATGAAAAGAAGAGGTGATCAGTCTGAAAGAAAGCAAAGAAGGGTGTATGGGAAGGTTTGAGGGAGGAAAGGAAATGTGGAAATCATGAAATTATACTATAATCTCAAAAATAAAAAAAAACACTTTAAAAAAATGAGACTCTAATGGTGGGAAGCTGTTCTGTAGGTGGGAGGCAACAGAATGAGATAAGAAGAAGTCTGATCCACAGATACAGTCGTAAGTGCTTGGGGGAACCATGACACTATAGGTTACAGCATACGTACACAAAGTGAGTATAAATAACAATTATGAATCTATATTTCAGAGAGCTAGAGAAAATGATTTTAATTTCTTTCACTTAAAAATGATTAATATTTGAGAAGTCAGATACAGGTAATGAGATTTACACATTGCACATTGTATACCTATATCAATTAATTTAATGTTACCCCATTAGAATGTGCATTTTTATGTTTTTACATATTAGCTAAAGGATATGGTTAAATACACATTTTAGAGTATAGAGGAAAGCTCTGATGCTCACGTCTGAAAGCAGGAAGCTGTAAGTGAGATAAGCTGTAATCTGTAGTCAGATAGCATTCAACACAGCACTAGAATTTGAAGTATTCCAGTACATGATCATTTCTGATGTTCCATAGATCCTTGAAAATAAGTAACAGTATTTCCACTATATTATCATTTTATTTTTATTTACTTTATCTTCTGACACATTCTAAGTACCTTAATTTATATGATGGTAATTTAGATCAAAAATCTACCCCATTTCAAATAATTCTTGTCAGCTAGATGTGGAGAGATAAAATACTGTTTAAGACCTAAGGATAATAACACTTTCTTTGCTATGACTTATTCTGTGGCATTGAACTCTGCCTTTTTTAGACGTTGTTATGAACTGAATGTCTACGTCTCTCCAAAGTGTTATGCTGGAATGCCATCCTCCAAGATCACAGCATTAGGAAGAGAGGCCTTTGGAAGAGGTTTGGGTCCTGAGGGGAGAACCCCAGTAAATAAGATTAGTACCCATATAAAAGTGATTTCAGAGAGTTGCTAACTTGTTTACTTTCTGCTACAGAGCATACATGGAGAAATCAAACTATCTTAAACCCAGAAGTGGGTCCTCATCAGGTCCCAACCTTGCCAATGTTAGGCTTTAAGCCTTCAGATCTGTGAGAAATGCACTTCTCTTGCTTAGAAGCTGCCCTGGCACTGGCATTTCATAACTGCAGCCCAAACTGAAACACATGCATTGGGTTTGGGCCTGAATTTGATCAGCCTTCTCTTGTCAGGGACAGTAGATAGTAGGTAGAAAACTAATGGTTAAATTGGAAGAGACGTGCTGTTTGCTTGGGAAGAGCATGTTAAATAACAAAGTGGAAAAAAGAAGACAATGGGAGATGGGTGCTCATGAAACGTACAGTAATCACCAGGCAGCCAAAGGTACCCTCTGAGCCTGGAATGGCTCTGCAGTTTATTTTCACTGATCAGAATAAGGAACTCTGTTTCAACAAGCTAATCAACATGTGGAGTCCATTGGATGGCTCTCCATAGACAAGGTAAATTCTAGTGTTGTTACAAGCTCTATCAGTACTGCTTGCAAATTAACTGATTTATGGTTTACTAGTATTAGAATGGATATGAATGCGAGATTTTTCTCTATACCCTGAAACACATGTGTCATCTAATCAGGCACCACTTGAACCATACCCCATATGCAGATATGGGAGGGCTCATAGTGATCAGCAAATAGAATACACAGGCCTCCTCCTCATCCTATGGCCAGTTATAAAACTGTAACAATGAAGTGTTTTTCTGTAATGACTAGGAATAAGACAGAAATGAATATATATTTATTATCAGTTCAGGTTTTACAATGATAACTAATACCATTCAATAAGGAAAGAATATGTGTTTTAACCAACTGTGAATACTGGACCTCCATATACAGAAAAACAAACTTCAGCCTGTATCTTAAAACATACATAAAATTAGCTCAAAATGGATCCTAGAAATAGGCTTAGGAACCATAAAACATTTCAAATAAAACTAAGGTTAAATTAGGTATATTTCTGTGACCTTAGTTCTTTAATACAATACTAGATATAGATGGAACAAAAGAAAAAAATGATAAATCACACTTGTCACAATGAAAAAAATGGGTAGACAAAAGACACTATCAAGAAAATGAAACAGCAACTTTAAAAGGGAAGAAAATAATTGGAAATCATTATAAGAGATAGTTACTTAAGTCTAGAATATCTAAATAATATTTACAATTTAATTACTAAAATACATTTTTCAGAGCAAGCAAATGATCTTAATAGATGTGTCCACAATAGCAATGTCCATCAGACATACCAAGGGATGTTCAATGCCATAAGTCATGGGAATATAAAAATTATAATGAGATGCTGTGCTCACAGAGGGGAAGGCTGCGGTGAAAACAATAGACACAAAGCAAAATGGAGGCTGTGAAGACACCTGAAACCTCAAACATTGCTACTTAAAATGCAAAGCCATGTGACTGCTTTGGAAAAAAGACTGGAAATACTAGTGTTAGCCCTGAACCCAGGAATTCAACTTAAACTTGTATATCCAAGTTAAATCAAACCATATTGTGCTGAACAGTTTTTTTTTTGTTGTTGTTGTTTTTGGTTTTTTTTGTCAACTTCATACAAGCTGGAGTCATCTTGGAAGAGTGAGCCTCAGATTAGGAATTACCTCCATCAGAGTGGACTGTGGGCAGTTCTATGGGGCATTTGGTTTTTTGATAGATGAATAATATGGAAGGGACCAACCCACTCTAGGCAGTGCCATCCCTGGGCAGGTGGCACCAGGTTGTATAAGAAAACAACCTGAGCAAGCCAGGAGGACCAAGCCAGTAAGTGATGCCCTTTATGGTCTCTGCTCCTTTTCCTCTCTGCTTGAGTTGGTCCCTTGGCTTCGAGCAATGATAGGCTGTGATGAGGGCATATAAACCAAATTAATCCCTTCTTGTCCCGGCTGCTTTTGGTCATGGTGTTTATCACAGCAATAGAAAGTCAGCTAGAACACAGACATCCACACAAACCCTTGCATGTATATTGTTCATCTGCAATATAATTCATAGTAATCAAAAAGGAAACACTATCTAAACATCTAAGTAATCAACAGAGAAAATGCTTTGTGTTCATATAATAAAGGAGTTGGTCATACAGAAGAATGGCATACTAATACACAGTACGATGTAGAATTCTATGAACACAACTAATATTAAGGGAAAGAAGCCCCCAAAACATGCATATTACACATTATTTATACAAAATATTGATGGTAGGCAAATTTAAAGCAAAAATCTATATTATTGTTGCCTGAGATGGTGACAACTATAAATGACACTAGAGTGCAAACAGAGTTTCTTTTCAAGTAAAGAAAATGTTTCAAAACTGAAAGCGATGATTATTAAACAAGCCAGTTTTTAATTATACTAAAAATGAGAGAACTGCATACTTTAAATTGGTAAAATGCATGCTGCAAGAAAAATCTCAATAAAACTGTTAAAAATAATTCAAAAACAAAGCTCAGGTAGCCTTTGTTTGTTTTCATTGATCTTTGCCTTGGACTCAAATCAAGTTCTGTCAGAGATATTGTAAAGGAAAAGGCCACATGGGGAGACATATAAAAATTTAACAGGAAGAAGATAGCTTGGTCAATAGGGAGAATAAAAAGTCAAGTTTGATGGCTAGAGATGTCTTTGAAGAGAAATGACTAAAAGTTTAAAGGCTTGCCAAGGTAGAGCAATTTGAGAACTTCGAGCTGGAGAGAGCAGACAGAACAGTTTGCACCAAATATATATATATATAAAACCATCTTTCCATTTAGAGCCCAAACGAGCCGGTTTGGGGTTCAAACTGGGAGACCCACTCTTAGGAGTCTGAGAAAAGTTTGCTGTGAAGCTGGGATAGCCTCGGCTATAGAGTGAGGTTCAAGCTAACCTGCACTACCAAGCAAAAAGGTCTTATCTTAAAAAAAAAAAAAATGAATGAATGAATGAAAGAAAACAAGCAACCAACAAAAATCTTCATCCTTGAGGGAAAGTCTAACACCTGCAAAAAATACACTGAAACCTGAGTAACAGGGTAAATGTCAAGAGGTGGGGGGGGGGGGACAGAACAATATGTAGATCCAGGACGGTCAAGTAAGAGAAGTTACCTGTTCATGTTTCCTATGCAAATAAACATTGCTGTTGGGGTCAGGATAGCAGAGCTGGCAAAATAAAAAATACTATTTTTTTTTTTTTTACGACTTGAGCAGAGGCTGAATCTGTGTTAGACCTAATACTACAAGAATGGAGTTGTATTGTGATGAAAGAAATAATGAAATTATCACAATAGCAGGAAGTAGGAGGGTCTAGTGGAAATGACTGCAGCAGCAGTAGTTATGGATTCTCCTTAGTGCTTGACATTCAATATCTGATTCAATTATCTCACAAGTCCCATACAGTATTAGAATTTTCATTTGATGGATAATGAAGCAGGCTCAGAGAGCGAGAGTCGCAAAGCTCATGTCTCAGAGCTACTAACAAAGGCAGGGTTTGAGTCAGGTTAGCCTGACTCCTGCTTCGGTCTGTCTCTTCTTACACACTGGCACACATAAACCCTCTAGATCAGGCAGTATCTGTCTCCATTAGAAATGCAGAAAACATCTGTCTTAGTCAGCTTGGGGTACAGCAACAGATACTTAAATAATAAACTGGTTTTGCCCCCTCACAGCCCTAGAAGCCAGGCACCTAGAAAACGGAGCAAGCATGCCAGGCTCCTGATAGGGTTTTCCTCCAACTAGCAGAGGTATCTTCATGTTGTATTTTCATAGGATAGAGAGAAGTCTTCTCTCATGAGTCTGTGGCTTGTAAGACAATCCTTCCATTCCAGGGGACTCTCCCCTCAAGGTCTAATTACAATCCAGAGGATCCACCTCCAAACACCCTCACCTTGGACACTCAGGAAACACAGGAACTGTAGAGCAACACAATGCTCAGCCCTTAGCAAGCTCTGAGCTGGATTTTGCAGTTGCACGATCAGTTTCTTGACTTAGAACCTTACACTTTTGGAAACACATTTTGCATGTAGATTTTTGTGTGTTGCTGTTTTGTTTGTTTGTTTGTTTTTCTGTTTTGCCTTTTGCTTGTTTGTTTTTGCTTTAGTACAAAAGCTTTATCCTACACATCTGCTTGCTATAGCTGCTGTACCAGCTTGAACAGTTCAAGTCTAAAATCACAGGTGATGGGGGGGGGGGGAGAAGACATTGCCAAGGTGAGTCACCATTCTTAGCTAAGTGGCTGACAGATCTGTTATTTAGGCTTCTCCCTGGAATGTCAACCTCAAATTCTTCCCATGCTGGTTTATTTTTGTGTGAGGTGATCTCATATCCCCCAGGCCAACTTTGAGATCTATGTTACTGAGGGTGAATCTGGACTCCTTTTCCTCCCACAACTATTTTCTGAGTGCTAGGAATACAGGCCTGCCTGTGCCACCATGCCTATCTTCAAGCTGAAATCTAACAATTTTTGTTACTGACAAGGAATCCAGCTGTAATCTTGGCACACGGCCTTATGGGATATAATCAGAAAATAGAAAAGAAGAACAGAGGGGAAGGAGGAAAACTGGGAAACAAGGGAGGGAAAACGAAAGACAGAGGGGGACTGATAGACAGCCAGACAGAAACAGATTCAGAGAAAGACAGAGCGAGGAGACAGAGACAGGCAGAGAGAAGATTGAATAGTTCATTCGATCCTTTTGGGCAGATTTCAGTCTGTCTCAAGCAATAAGCAAAAACACCTGCAGAAGACAGGAGTTTATTATTCCAGGAGAAAACTGGATTGTTAGAAGAAACTAAGTCCCTCAGATTGACAGCCATCTATGTCCAGGACCTACCGCTCCTTCCGTTTCCTGCAGAAGACCTGCAGAAGTGACTGTTTCTCAATTCACCACAGTTTTTTTTTTCTTCTTTTGTTTTTGTTTTGACTTTGAAACAGGATCTCACAAGGCACATGGAAGATGCCTCTTTTGAAAGATTAGCCAAGGAGGCCCATGATCCACTGGTCTTTACCTCCCAGTGCTGGGATGATGGATACGCACCATGCTTGGCTTGTAATGTGGGTACTGGGGATCTGAACTCAGGTTCTCATGCTTGCACAGAAAACACTTTGCCCACTCAGCCTTCTTCCCAGGCTCGGGTTTTTATTTTATTTTATTTTGCCTTTTCTTTAAGGGTAATTCCTGGCCTGTATTTTCTCCTCTTACTTTTTTCAGTTATTTTTTGATGTTCTGAAGATTCTGAGGATTCTAACTCAGTCTTTTAGTTTTCATCATTCAAATACAGTGTATTGGTATATTTACTGAAACACCATCAATAACCATGAAGCCAACTTTTCTTCATATCCAAATCTTCAGCACTGACAGCCCAGTTTCTTGAATTCTTCCTCCCATTTCTTCAGATTAGTTCAGCACCTAAAATATCCCTGACTAAATTCATGATGATTTTCAGATTTCCAACCCAGTTATTATTCTCAGATTTCTCCTTTGGCCAGTCCTCCTCAGGCTTCAGGAACCTACTCAAGTCCTCGCTCTGAAGCCATAACCATGAAGACACAAATAGAGGAGAAGGAATGTACCTGCAAGCTATTTCAATTAGAATGGATAAGAGGTAGTGTATTCTTAGTAGAGTTGACGACAGGAGATACCACCCTTTAGCCTCTGCAGACATCCCCACACGTGTACACATACACACAGAGATGTAAATATGGAATAAAAATAAATCTTTGGGGGGAGAAAATGACAGAACTGAAGGAGGGGACAGCCTTTTCTTTTCATATATATTTGAGGGAGGAGAGATATGGCAATGCTGTACAGGGAAGTGGGAAGCAGTACTGAGGGGCCTCACAGAAAGAGGGAATAAACGCAGATTTACAGTTAAAGATGGAAGGTGAAAAGTTAAGGCATTGCTCTGTAACATCGTTTTTTTCTATTATCTTTTATAAGCACGTATAAATACAGACAACTTTGGGAGGGGGGTGGCACTTGGCGGCAGAAATGTGGCCTTTCAACTACCTGCTGTTTTATCTGAGAAGTCAATGTGCTGGGCTACAAGAGAACAAAGATGCAGTAAAATAAGGGAAGCATTCAGGAGAGAGTGAGAGAACTAAAATAGATATATAGAGTAAAGAAAGTAGAGTCAGAAGGGTGCGATCGAGTTCTGTGCAGTTGACAACCGTGAATCTGTACTAGAGAAGCAGCACCTCAGAAGGCCATGTGATTTTTGCCCCACAGTCCCAGAAGAAAAATTACATAGTCTGATGTCTGCAATGCTACAGATCTGTAGAGCAGGAATGGTAGACAGTGCAGGTGGAAAAGACATCAAACCTTCATGAGCTAAGTAAGGGGTCTACATGGGACCAAAGAAAAGCAGTCAGCAGTCATGACACATAATATTGGGGATCTAGAGTTCTCAGCAGCTGGAACTAAATAGGGTCAAAGAGTTTAAAACAAACAAAGTAACAAACAAAAACAACAACAAAATGCCGGTCTATTGATAGTTCTATGTTTTTCAAAATAAATCTTGATAAAGGTTTCCATTAAGCAACAATAGCTGGGGTTACCTGCACAAGACCTGCATAAGGTCAAACCAGGCAAAATGTCAGCATAGATGGGGGATGAATTCTTCAAGCCCCATCCTTCGCTGAAGGCTACCAGCACTTGACAAATACTAAGGAATAGAAAAATAATTCTTTTTGTGATGATAGTCTCAATGGTCAGTTTCTCACCCTCCTGTGGCTGGTTCACACACATGGAAAGCACTAATTGATCTTAGTAGATTTAAAAGAAAGGAGAGAGAGAGAGAGAGAGAGAGAGAGAGAGAGAGAGAGAGAGAGAGAGAGAGAGAGAGAGAGAGAAAACAGACATGAACTTGAGAGGGGGGCATGTTGGGGATTATGGGGAGTTAAAAAAGTGTATTGAGGGATTGATGTGGTCATATTTCATTAGTATAGCTGTATGACATTCTTGAGAAGAAAATTATAATTTTAAAGAAAAGGATTTGTAACATTTTTTTCAAATGTTCACTAGCAGCCTCGCCTCTCATCAAAAACATCTCAAGTGTTATTCTATCTCCTTCATCTCCTTTTATTAGACCTATAAAACCCCCAGTTTCTCTCACCGATCCACAGATTTATGAGTGACAGGTGAACACACACCATTGTCATAAGCTTAATTGTGGAATATTGTGTACTACAACACACTGCTAGACCTAACTTGGGCATCAAGTGTGGAGTGACCGCTCTCTAGCTGAACTCCCCAGAAACAGCCTGAGCTGTTCCAAGAATGTTTTAGTTCTTACATAAGTTATATAAATTCAGGGATCTGGGTATATGCATTGTGAGACACACTAAACTTGATACGGGACTTTACACATAATTAAATAGTCACCAAGTATTAATAATAAACTTCAAGTTCTTATGCCAAACCAAGACCATATTAACTTAAATATACAATTGGAAATTTAATAAAAAGCAGAACTAACAAAAAAAACCCTCAATTTTAAGATTTATAGGTTTTCATAAAGGGTATTCTCCTTATACATAAATATTATATAAATTATTGGCATATTTATCTAATGATGTAAATTATCTAAAAATATAAAATGTTGGTGGTTATGTTTGTTAACTTTTCCAATTAATCTGGATCCTTATCAAATATGTATAGCAAAAAACAGCAAGACCACACTAACTTAAAAACTGCATGGCTTAAGTGTATTTATTTGTCTTTTAAGATAGATTCTTAATATTCATCATATTTTTAATCCCAAAATAGCATATATAATATATAGAATTTATATAATCTGTATAAATTTGATATATATTATTCATGAATATAAATTATAATCATTCAAAATACTATTTCCACTCAACAAAGCAATCTTCTAAAAGGCTCAACAAGCTATTTAGAGATGCATAAAATGGCTAATTGTCTATATATAAACACTAATAGCATCTAAAATAGACCTCTATATGTGATTTGTGCATTTGGAACATGTACAGCATGAAATTCATTAGACTATGTTCCTTCATTTCTGAATTCCAAAAGCCAAGAAAAACGAATCCCTTTTAAATGAACCACTGTGTTTATTAGATCCGTGGGGTGTGGGGAAACTTCAATTGCTGCTCTGCGTCACGCTGATAGAGGCAGAAACTCTCAGGTTCAACTTCCCTCTTTGTAGTACAAGTTTCAATTTGGATTTTAAACAGCTCGAGGCCATCATTTTTCACATCTTTTCCCACTCCCATTTCAGAAATCAGAGACTCAATTCCAGGAAAATACTGTCACGTTATGTGCAGGCTTTACATGTTTAAGAATAAAACCAACTGCCATGAAAGGTAACTCCATTAGAGAAATAGTTTCACTATTTACTATTATGGTTTTTAGCTTTTGAGTTGAGAAATATATATATTTAACATAAAATAAGGTAAATAGTCTTATTTTCTGAACTACTGATCAAATTCATAAAGTTCTGACATTTGAAACATAATCATTAACATGTTGTAATTATATCCACCTATTGATCCTCTCTCTGCCTGGCCCTGCCCTCTCATCACCATGGTATTAGCCTCCCAGGACTCAGTTGTCATGATATTCTTTGACCATAGCATCAGACTAAGCTGCCTTTAGCTTGTCTTGACCACTGAATGCTACCTACCATACAGGATTATGCATGTTGAGTATTCATTATCTAAAGATGCTTACCACCCTAAGGGTTTCATATTTCTGCTCTTTTCATATTGTGGAGTCTGTACATTAAAAGAAAAAAACATGTTTGTAATGGGACAGAAGTATAAATATAAAATTCATTTAGATTTTGCTGGGCAGTGGTGGTGCACGTCTTTAATCCCAGCACTAACAGAGGTATAGGCAGGTGGATCTCTGTGAGTTCAAGGACAGCCTGGTCGACAGAGTGAGTTCCAGGACAGACAGAGCTAGTCAGAGAAATCCTGTCCCAAATATATTAAAAAAAAAAAATCATTTAGTTTTTATGTATATTTTATTCACTTAATACAGTTTTTAGTAACTTTATTAATAAAATGACATTCCCAGATGTGAAATTTTCTACTTGTAGATGTTGGTGCTCAAGGTTTGAATAATGGAGTACTTCAGATTTGGGACTGAGTGTGCACTCCATAACTGTAATACTCCACTGGTGGAATTATTAGCATTGGTTTCCCTGGGCCACCCCTTGCTCCACAGAGCACAGTGGTACCTCTAGAACAATAGGATGTCATTCTCTCTAGTAATCTGTATAACTGAGCTCTCCAAAGCTATACAAACACTGTGGTGGTTTGAATGAAAATGGTCCCCAATGGCTTATATATTTGAATACATGGTCCATAATTGCTGAAACTGTTGGGAGAGAATAGGAAGTGTGACCTTATGAGCAGAAGAGTTTCACTGAGGATGCGCATTGAGATTTCAAATGCCCATGCCAGACCAAGTCTACCTCTGTCTCTCCCTCCACCTCTCTGCCTCTCTGCCTCTGCCTCCTACCTTTGCCTGCTTGATCAGATATACAAGTGCTATCCCTACCTGTCTGCTGCCCTGATGATCAAGGACTCTACCCTCTGAACTATAAGCAAGCTTCCAATTTTTCTTTTATAAGTTGCCTTGGCCATGATGTTTTGTCCCAGGAATAGGAAGGTCACTAAGACACTGTGTTAACCACCAACTACTACAAATAGAAGCTTCTGTCATCAGGGTTGAAAGATGCACTGACCTATGTGTATAGTGATGAGTCATTTAATACTATATCCACTTAGCAGCATAATAGGTTCTCCTCTAGGCTTCTGACCTGTCTAGTCTAGCTTTTGGCATGATAATGGTACCAAATATGGGTTTTATATCATGTAATAAGACTTAAATTCAATCAGAAAGTGTTTGTTTACTCCTAGGCTGTTCATGTGACTATTATACCACTGGGCATGTCTTGTCAAGCAGTCATTATTTTACCTTGTGGGGTTTACACTGGGTATAAATGATGATTACTTTCTCCTCTGATAATATGCATAGCATCTTAAGGTATTATGAAAACTATTCAAAAGAGATAGTTTCCAGTTCAGAATTAGCTTGACTCTGCTATATTGTATGATACAAATACATGGTATCTTTAGCAACAGGATCTCACTGTTACGTTCTGAAGGGCAACTAATGACATTGGCAGTATCTTGCAATGTTTGAGGGGAATTACGATCTCACCAGCCACTAACTCCAAAAGTATTAACCTGTTCCTAGCAATGGGATTTGTATTTGTTAGCCTCTGGTATCAAATAATGACAGTGTTGTCCTGCAGTATGGTAATTCTTCGTGTGTGTGTGTGTGTGTGTGTGTGTGTGTGTGTGTGTGTGTGTGTACACATATGTGGAAGCTTCCACAGTAGTAGAATTCCATGTCTTTTCTAAAAGTCTTCAGTATTAATTGAGAAATAGTTATTTTGTGTTAATCTATAATAGTTTATAAGTTACTTTCAAGTCAATAATTAATGTACTAAAAAAAGAACAAACCAAATACTTTACATAACGACAATAGGAAAGATGCTTTGAAGGCATGTGAGGAATTAGTCAAACTCTACCCATTGTGTTTTCAAATATATGAGATAAAAAGCTCATCTGATGACTCCCATGAGAAATGTCTGTCTGTTGGCCAATTTTACAACACAGAGAAATTAGGAAGTAGTTTATCCTGTATTCATTTTAACACTTATCTACTTGGACACTCAGAAGCCTCTGCAGGTGGAGTAAGGCCTGAGTACTACAGCTGAAGCTAGAGGCCAACATTGGCATTGTTTCTATGATGTTAGTTTGTAAGCCATAGAGAATATAAGAGTTACAGAATTGTGGACACTTTCATTCAAAATGTAAGGGAAGGGCAGAGAAAGTAGGCAATATATGACAAGGTGAGGAAACCTTCATTAAGTCCTTCAAAGGGTGATATTTCAAACAAAAAATGCAATGAAGACCCCAGGAAGTTTGAATAGCGGAGTATGTAATGTCTACCAAAGAAAGTAAGAGAAAACAATCCAAACAACAATGCATGTTGCTGCAGTCAACCCAACACAGGAGTGGCAGGGCAGGTCAAGACATCTGGGTCTAATATAATCACACCACCATGTGCTACTCCCAGTGCCAGATACCAAGCTACGAGATTTAATGATTGCCCTGTTGGCTTTTGGTCTTACTTTACATTGACCCTTGCTCAGTATCCTATACCTTCCTTTGGGAATGAGGATGTTTGTGATCAACCATTGTGTCTTGAAAGTGTTGTACCTTGTTTTTCATACTACATGGACTCATAGGTAAATCTCATTTTAAGTCTCAGAAAAATCATTAGACTTGAACTCTTGAAAAATGCTAGAACTGCTGAGACTCTGAGAACACTAAAGATGGACAGAATGCATCTTGTATTATGAACTAAATATGAGATTTTGTAGGGGACCAGTGATGGAAACTGTATGGCTTAAGATGTATTTGGGATTCATACTGACAGAGATTAACTTGTGATGCTTACTTTTGACCAACTTTACTAAATTATTAGTAAAGTACACTCTGGGTATCTGTGGTGGTTTGAATAAAAATGGGCCCCAAAGGCTCATAGATTTGAAAGTTTGGTCACCAGGGATTGGCATTGGAGAAAATGTGTCAGTTGCAGTGAGCTTCAAGGTTTCAAAGGCCCAAGTCAGGCCCTGTGTCTCTCTCTTCCTGCTGCCTGTAGATACAGAGGTAGGACTCTCAGCTTCTCCAGCACCATGTCTGCCTGCATGCTGCCCTGATGCACAAAATGATGATAATGAACTAAGCCTCTAAAACTGTAACAAACCCCAATTCAATGAATTCTACAAATTGCCTGCCAAGTGTCTCTTGGTGTCCCTTCACCACAACAGAATGAATGCTAAGCAGTATCCTTGTAAGAGTAATAATCAATGATACCTATCTCGAGTAGAAAGACCCACACTGAATAGCAGTGTAAGAAACTAGTAGATTGGAACACAGATGAATGAAAAAGAAGAAACCTGCTGGTGCAATGACACCCCTCCCCCACCATCTTCCTGGCCACCACAATGGCAGTCACTCTGCTATAACTGACTCTCTTCACTGTGATGGATGAAAACCCTGAAACCATGAGCCAAAATAGGCAATTCCTCACTTCAAGTAATTCCCTCAGGTATTATGACTATCGCCACGGGGAACTAATTAAAACATCCATGTTCAATCCACTGATTACATAGAATAAGAATTAGTAAAACTGATGTAATTGCAGCTGGAAACCTTACTTTTCATCCAAAATATTCACAAGTTATCACCATAAAGGAATTTCTTTCATAATATAGACTGTACTGTTCATAGTACTGATTTAAACAATGTAAAACTAATGCATGAGAAAACGCACACTGAAGGTACTATGGAGAAGCCCCATGCTAAAAGCACTCAGATGCAAACTTTCACCTGATCTTACTAGCAATCAAACACTGTCTATAGCAAGTTCTTCCTGCATGGCTGATGAAGGAAGTGTGAAACAAAATATAGTACAGATGAGAATAATCCATCTGCTTACAACAATGATTTCCAAAGTTCTGTATGCCTAACATGAACATGCTTTCTTCCTAAGCCTCTGAGAGTGAATGGATCTCAATCTTCATTGAGAAAAGATTAACAACTCTCTAATGCTGCAATTACCTTCGGGGTAATGACGGTATATTTACAGGAGATTTCAGCTTGTGATTCCTCATCCTGTGGAGATGAGGAAAATGGAGAACAAATACAGACTATTTTCTATAGAAGCCATTCCTTTCAGAATGAAATGAAAATTGTGGTGAATAGGCTCAGCTTTTGACAGAGTTTGTTTTGATTTAATATGTACAATTAATCTGAGATACTTTTTTGTGCTACTCAGCATGGCCTGACCATAAAAAAAAAAAATAAAAGTTTTAGTCCCCAAGTTTGATAAAGTACCTAAAGCAAAAGTACGTAAAACAGGAAAGGAGTAAAAGATACAATGGCAACTTCTGATTCAGAATCCTCAGACGGCAGCGGCAAAAATCAGTGAGGAGCTGATTGACAAGAACCACAGGAACCACAGGCCTGATCAGATCGCAGCAGCTATCATCAATCTTATTACAGCTCCGACCCCCTGCTTTTGTCAGATGGGCAAACCGGTGTAGCCTCAGCACCTAGTCAGAACAAGGCAGCCTTGTATCCTGAAATTAGAAGGTGCAGGGCCAGGGTTGAAGAAGGTACAAGAAAGAATGGTGGTTTGCTACACACCCTTCTTTATGCACCATTACTTCTTTTAAAGACGTGGGTTAATACGAACATCAAGACTGAACGATAGGGTGTGTCTTAGATAGCCTCACTTCCTCTCTGAAGCCTTAAACCACCTTGGTGTGGCATCGTTTACAAGCTGGCCAATGTATGTGAAGGACATACAGTCTCATATGTATGTTTTTGTACTTTAATAACTTCATTGGTAGTACACCGTAATTTAAGACGACTAATATCCATTGGTAAGTGCTAAAACAAGAAGTCAGTCTATTGGTTTAATAGAATTAAGATATTAATATAGATTAGCAGTTATGCCACTGAGATGTGAGGGAAGGGTGTCATTTTGCTGGGTTGTTTTGTTTTGTTTTGTGTTTTTTTTTTTCTTTCAGAATTGGTAAGGCTGGTTACTTTCTCCAGAAGGGAAATGTAAACTATATCCATCCAATAACTAAGTAACTAAAATTCTTTCAGAAACTTTCTTCATGTGTTCACTATACCATTTCAATTAAAATATACCTTTTGGTGACTAAACTTTATAAAGAATCCATATTAAAGACAAGTCCTGAATACCAGTTAAATATAAACTAATGATAAAATTAATTTAAGATTTTAAACCTACTTCTAACTTAAAGAAAGGTTAAAGCAATCTACTTTTAATTAAATACATCTATAGCTACTTAATTCTAAACCTTAAAGTTTTCGCAACCCAATTTTTCGTGGTAAGTATCTTACTAAGACTCGTCTGTATTGAATGGCACTCTTCCACTCCTTCGGCTCTCTGAATCCATTATCTCTCTCATGGGAATGAATGCTTTGCTGTGACTGATGATGAATAAGATATAGAGGACAAATGATGCATTTTTTCATTTAAAAGACTAAAAAGGAAATTCACTTTAGTCTCCTTTCTGCCTAGTTTCATTAAAATCTAAATACAGCTATTCTAAGAGACTTTTTTCCTAACTCAGTTTAGTTGGGGGGAAAAGAAAGAAAGGAAGGAAGGAAGGAAGGAAGAAAGGGAAGTCTCGTGTATCATATAAATCAATTATACATTCTCTAGAAATATAGTACAAAAGCTTATTTTCAAAACTGGGGGCTCAAAAATAAACATGTAATTTATCAGAAACAAACTAATCAAAACACTTAAATGGTAACCTGAATGACATACTGTTTGCAAGCCTGACTTTAGAGCATGGTTTGGAAAATGTCTTCCAGACTTAGTTGCTTTTCCATCGCTGTAAGAAGACACATGACCAAAGCAACTTACCAAGGAAAGCATTTAACTGAGGTCTTGCTTACAGTCTCAGAGGATGAGTCCATGAACATTATGACATGACAGTCAGGAGCACAGCGGCAGGCAACCAGCCACAGCACTGTAGCAGTAGCTGAGAGCTTAATTGTTGAGACAATAACCCAGAGGTAAGGAAGGGAGGAAAAGAGGGAAGAGGAAGGGAAGAAGGAAGAGAGCACCAGAAAGAAGACAGAGAACTAACTGGGAACAGTGTGGGCTTTTGAAATATCAAAGCCCAACCCCAGTGACACACCTCCTCCAATAAGGCCACACCTCCTAATCCTTCTCAAAAATTTCCACCCTCTGCAGACTAAGCATTCAAATATAAGAGCCTAGGGGAGCCATTTTCCCTCAAATCCCCATATTTCCCAAATTATTTCCTAAATATATCTTAATAAAATTTTATTTTAAAAATGTATGTCTTAATCAAAACATCACACACTGATGCTAACAAATACTTAGAATAGGATGAAATTTTTAAAATAATGTTGTTAATATTATATGAGGTTACCATTCATTCACTTTCCTACCAGGTAAGAACATTTTTATTCTCATTTACACTTAAGAATTTCTAATGAATAGTATAGTATCTGGCATACAGATAATAAATATTGATACCTAAGATGAAAAAAATAGAACAATATAGAGGAGAAGCTATTAAATTTTCCATATGCAACTATATTTATAGTTAGAGGATAATTAGAGCATTTAGCTGATAACTTTAAGAAACGGCCATATTTTCAGTTTTGGTTTTTTTTTTTTAGCTACAGAAAAAAACTAAGACAAAATAAATGTAATAAAATTTATGTAGGGTTCAGATACATAAATATTTTTATGTAGATTGTTTAACAATATTTCAGAGCCCCAGATAAATTGATATAAAGCCAGTAGTTTGCTTTTGTGGAAGTCTGAAATCCATTCACTTTTCAATATCAGACACTAAGTTAGCTTGAGTAACACAAAGGAAATGTGGAAGAGGGAAGAAGGAAAGGAAAGAAGGGAGAAAGGGGAGTATCACTAAACTTGGGGTCACAGGGTTTGACAACCCATCTTAAATAACCCCACAAAATGGGATAAGTTAATATTGAGAAGCAGAGAAGGTAGGTTTACACAACAGATCCACATTAGCAAGTGGGATTCCACCCCCCAATTCCGTCTTGTGATCCTGACCGGAAGTAGACTCTACATAGAAAAAATGTGAATAACTAAGGAGTCTGGCCAAGGCGTGGCCTCTCTGGCCACCAAGGTATCAACTCCAAGCTTCTCTCCACCAAAGTCAGTCTCTCCTGCAAGGTCATCACATAAGCTATAAAATCTTTGAATAGGAAGCAAGTGCCTCCTCCAGTACAGAAGTCCCTCCTGTGGACATCCAAAAAAGGATATCAGCCCTTCCTTCTGATGGTAGGACACCCCAGAATCAATTCTAATTTCTTGTGGCCCATTTTTTGAATGGTTCTGATAGCCAAAGAGAGAAGTGTCTCTTTATCTATTCATTCCTACTAAATGGTCTGGTTACAGAGGAAGCCATCCACCAAAAAACAATTTTCTTCTTTTGAATATATAATGTAATACCATTTAACTGTGAGGTCACTTCCAAAAACTTAAACTAAGAAATGGCTTTAATGGTCTGCTCTTTTAAATCGAATTCCAGGAATCCTGTAGACAATGCTAGCTAATCTCAAATTCGCCATTCCAGGAACAATGCAGAAGGCACTCTTAGCTTCTTAGACTGTTTCAGGCCCCTGGAGCCTGCATGATCCTGTTTCATACCACTGTTGTCTTGGCATCCAATTTGAGACCCAAATAAATTATTGGAAACATTTACTGAGTCATGCTTTGTCTAATTGAAACTCCTACCCTTGTGGTGGTTAGAGACAAGGGCTACCTGTTTATAGGGAGAAAAGTAAGATCTACTATTGCCTACTGCTGCCAAGAAAGAAGGTTGTTGCTTTGGAAGAAATCTAAGAGGAGCCAGCACTTCTCCAGTGTTCCATTCTGCCACTAGTGTCCCCAGTAAACCAACTCCACATATACAGAGATCAAGGGTGCTGGTGAAAAAAAAAAATAGAGCAGTGCAGAGAAGGCTGGGGAAAACAGTACTAACCAAGGCAATACAAGAGAATTCCAAACATATGTGCATTCTCTCTCTCTCTCTCTCTCTCTCTCTCTCTCTCTCTCTCTCTCTCTCTCTCTCTCTCTCTCTCTCACACACACACACACACACACACAAAGTACCCAATTTTCATGCAGTGTTACTCACAATAAATAAAAGTATAAACTGTCTAAATGTTGATTCACTGAAATAAGTGCATGAATTTATCATTTGTCCACAAAAAACCTTAATGCTAAGTGAAAGAAGCCAGACGCAAAAGCACTACATGTTACATGGGGGAAGAAAGGGAGAATAGCTATGTGGTCTGGGAATGAAATAATAAAGTGCTCGGTAATTAGACTATACTAATATTCATATAACATATTATACATTGTGCTGGACAGTCTTATGTCAACTTGACACACAAATTAGAGTTGTTAGAAAAGAGGGAACCTCAGATGAGAAAATGTCTCCATACTCTGCAGCTATAAGGTATTTTCTTCATTAGTGATTGATGGGAGAAGGCCCAACCCATTGTTGGTGGTACCATCCCTGGGTAGGTGGTCCTGGGATAAGAGAACAGGCTGTGCAAGCCATAAGGAGCAAGCTAGTAAGCAGCACCCCTCTATGGCGTCTGCATCAATTATTACCTCCATGTACCTGCCCTGACTTCCTTCAATGATGAACAACAATATGGAAGTATAAGCCAAATAAACCCTTTTTCCCCAACTTGCTTTCTGGTCATGGTGTTTCACTGGAAAAACAATAGAAATCCTAACTAAGACATACTGTGAGTGCCCAAGTTATGTTTCCAGATTCTAATTACTGTGCCTAAGGGATCCATGAAACAAAAATGCCTCTAACCTGTAAGCCCCCTGCCCAAGGACAGATACTTCCTGAGATGCTGGAAGCTCTTGTTTATGAGAGAGAAAAAGTCACATGCTTTCACTCCCTTAAACAAGTTTGTTTGACTCAAATGTACCAGATGTACTTGATCACATGTAGGTGGGAGATACTTGGGCAAGAATTACATCAGGATGTATGCTTGCCCCTGATTGGATCTGATAGGAAATACGATGGCCTTATGGGTTTGCCATTATAAGCCTCTGCAAAATATGACTTGTCACCATTTTCTGAGAACCCAGGAATGGACCTGGCCAGAGTCCATCATCCACACCAGTATTTAATTAAA
This sequence comes from Peromyscus maniculatus bairdii, assembly GCF_049852395.1. Lineage (NCBI taxonomy): Eukaryota > Metazoa > Chordata > Mammalia > Rodentia > Cricetidae > Peromyscus > Peromyscus maniculatus. The sequence continues at coordinate 60,161,549 of NC_134863.1, read as the reverse complement.
GCTCTCTTCAAATCTGACTCAAATGGGGTGGTAGTGCTTTTATTCTTGCCCAGTGGGATTAGCAACACATACGCTTTACACTGATCAAATTTACATTCTGAGAATATCATTCTACTCTGATAGGGTTAAAAATGAAGACAAAAAGTGGAGGTGAACGCTAGGCAACCAAAACTAAGAAAATGCATCTGTGTCTCTCTTCATGGTTGCGGGGAAGTGACTTCTTGCACAAGTACCTCCATGCTTAAGAGCATTCATTCTTACTGAGAAAATATAGTTATTTTCATGTTTCAGGAACTTCTCCTACTGATTCACAAACACCTAAGATGACTGAATCATTTTTCTCAGAAATTTATCATGAGAAGAGAGGGCTTTGGAAATCTGAATTATAACTGATGCATCCGTACTTTCACATGAGGACTGCCTCAATACAATGGCTTTGTTCTTCCTACCCCCCAAAAAAACTCTATTCATGTTTTAAAATACTGTATTTTTATAAGACAATGTTGATAAGAATTAAAAATGTAAATGGCATACCCAGTGAGACACCATTGGAAAAAAAGACCAGTTTCTCATTTGTGAGCTGCTATCAACTGGAGACAGTTTCTGGGTTAGGGATGAGGGCATGTGTTTCCTGTCAACAACTGGGACCCCATCTGACTTCGACCTGTGTATGTTGCCACAATCTCCATGAGTGTCAATGGGCATACAAACCACACTTAAGATCAGGCCCGATGCCCGGCGGGAGATGGCCAACACAAATGGAACTCAACGGTATTTTGGGAGGATTTTGTCTGGGCATTTTTCTTTCCTTATTGATCATTTACTTACATATTATGATTTCCAATTCTGTTTTTATGGATTTTCTACAAATGGGACTGTGTGTGTTTCAGCATCTGTACGTTTGTTGTGGGTCTTTTTTCCTCTTTTTTTTCTGTTTGTTTGTTTTGTCCTATGCTGGTTTGTTTGTCTGTTTGTTTGTTTATATATATAGATGCCTATGTGTAGCCTAGTAAAAGAAAGAAAGGATGTGGATTTGGGTGGGTGGGGAAGTGAGAAGGATCTAATAGCAGCTGACGGAGGGCAAACCATAGTCAAAATATATTGTATGAAAAAAATACATTTTTAATAAAAAAGAACTTAAAATGTGACGAATTCAAGCCAATAATAGAGACAAGGAAGGCAGATTTGAGACACAAATGAGGTGAGAAGCCAGCTACTGCAGCAAACTTCTAGGCTTCCCAGAAAATGACAGAAACATCACTTAATGCTTTGAGGATAACTACATGCATGGAGGAAAAAACTCTGTCGTCTACCTTTAACAGGTAAGCCACATTTCTATAAACCCTGCCACAATACCAAATAATATTAAGACATTTGCTATCTGTGGCGTAAGAAAGAAAATACCAACAAATTAAACTGGAATGCTATTAAATGTCTATCATAAGTGACAGCTTCTTCATTGAAAGTTAAAAGGGACAGCTGGCTACATTGTGATCAAGACCCTAAGAATGTTATCTACATTAAAATGTGTCACAGTCTTGGCTATATGTGACTATTACAAGGTAAAATATCACTCCTCTAAGCTTCTAGTTTAATGAAAGAATAATAGACATAATGTACCTTTGTATAAATAAACGGTGAGTTTAATAAAGTCATTCTGATAGACAAAAAAATTGTTAAAATTTCAATAGATAGTTGCCAAAAATTCCATTTTAAAAGTTTATAGACTTCAAAACCTAGAGAAATATCAAAATGTAAAAACTAACAGGAAGTTCCATCTTATCCACACAGCATAAATTTTTAAGAGGATTTTTATAAAATAGGCAATATGATGACAGAAATTACTACTTCTGTCATGCAGTTCAAATTCTCCCTTCTAGCATTAAGGTCTCTAACAGCAATCTTCTAAAATCCTAGGCAGGATGCGTCTCCACAAACATAATCCCATTTAAGCGTTCCAACAAGACTCTGTGATCTAGCACAACTGGGGTCTAAATCTCTACATAGAATGAAAATATTAGTTATAACAGGACAGGGGAAATACACATACATGCATATATACCTGTACAAATCACAGAAATAATAAACACTTTTAACATAAAATAGAAACATAGGCATATACCCACCCATCTTCTGATGGAACACTAAAACCATGTCTTCCATCCTCTATAAGGACTTTGAGTCACCCTAACTTACAGAAACAGTAAATACAACACAACCCTCACAGCTTCCAGTTTCATTTCAATGAAAATGAAATGAAAGGTATAGATGCATGCAAAATAAATAGCACTTAAAATTCATTTAAGTGTACATCTTTTTCTCATCTCACTTGCACATAACTTATTTCTTCCAAGTTATCAATCCTTGTTCAGGCTTTCCTAATACTAGATATGTTTATTTGCTGTCATACTCATGGTTCATCGTTTCATATAATAACATGTCACAGAATTATAATGAGAAGAATTATTATTCATGGGATGGTGGACAGGGAGAAGTGTTAACAAAATCTAAGAGGTAGACACAGACTGCATGCATGTAGCAGCAGGGAAGAGTCCACTTACAGGGCTCAGTGTCCTGTGGGAATCACTGGACATCACTTACAGTGGTGTCTGTGAAGCAGAAGCGAATTCACTAAATCTAATAAACAGCAGAGCAGCTAAAGAACCAACATCAAGTTGGAAAGTGCAAGGAAGCATTGAAAACTTTCTACAAAATGCCTTTTTTGCTGATTGCTTATTTTAGAGTCACACACATTACACAGGCCATTTCTCAGCAGGGACCCTGTTTTGGTAAGCAGCACTCTAAGGCTTTCCTGACCCAGCTTGCAATTTGCCACCCCTCTGCCAAGCAGTTCCCAGAATAGTCCTAAAACCCTGCTTTATAGAAACATCAAAACTTCAGTAAGCAAACTAGAGGTAAACCATGTAGCAGTGCACAGAAAACTCACGGGGAGTTGAAAAGGTCTACCAGGCAATGGATTCCTTTGAAGCTCCATTGGAATCCTTAAGTCAGAAAACAAGAAGTTTTTAAACAATCCAAGTAGAACACTCCTCTGCCTCTCCTTCCCTCATTTAAAAAAAAAAAAAAGATACCAGAGACCATAGTGAAATCTGCAAAGTTTATGCTTGATATAAAAAGTATAACTTTTTCTGGGATCATAGTTACAGTCAACAACAAAATATATATGCAACAGTCTTTAAGATAATACAGTATAGTGATTTCATAGTCTTTACCAAGTCTATAATATTGCCATGAAAACAAGATAATATAACAAAATGCTTTGGGGCAAAACTTGTCCTTAAAGCACAGGTAACTGTATTATTTGCCCCAATTTATCTAGTATCTCCATAAAACAGTATTTCTCTTCTACACCTCATTGATATAGGGCTGGTCTAGATTATTTTGAGTAATGAAAGCAAAGTGCAAATTGCATTTGCCTCCCAAGTCAAGGCTTTTAGAGCCACCACAGGACTCTCCCTTGGGTCTTTCCTCCCTCTCTCAGGAGATCAGCAATGTCCCAAGAAGCTGTTTCTCCATTCTCCTGGATTTTATAAAGATTCTGACACTTGGGCAAAGCCTCAGCCGACAACGGAAGCTGACATGAGTATAAAAGGAGGGCTTCCATGGTAGACACTGTAAAGATGTTGGAGCTGTTTGTACCATGCCACACCACAGTGAAAGCCGATGGGAACCATCCTAGATCAGAGAAAGGAGGATAATACAAAAGCAAGTGATGTCAGAATTGCAATGTTCTACTATGAAATACTTGTAAATCAATCAATACCATCAGTAACTTTTAGACCAGTGCCTCTCAAACTGTGATGTTTAACCACTTTTTTTTTTTTCAATTTGGAATCTCTTTTAGATCTTCCATAAAATTAGGAAGATTATTTCATCCAAACAAAAACACTTCCAAAGTTTAAGACAACTCCAATATGATGGGCAACGTTCCAAAGCTAAGGGTTGGTACTGCGTGGACACAGTGTGCTGCCTGCACACAGGCCTCTTTAAAAGTGAGTGAAAGAAAATGAAAGGACTATCCCAAAGGAAGAAAATTAATGTACTTTGTAAAATGTGAGGTGTTTTTTTTTTTTCAAGAAGTGTCTAAAATACAGACGGCAGGCCAACATGAGGGCTCAATAGGTAACGGTGAAAGCTATACAACTCTGAGTACCTAAATCATTCATTCATTCCCCAGATCCTAAGGTTGAAGGAAAAAGCAGATACGGTAAAACTGTAGTGTGTCCACACACACACACACACACACACACACACACACACACACACACAATAAATTGTTTTAAAAATGATGAATAGCAATAGCAAGATCTTCCTCAGTTTGGACAAGATAGACTATGTTAACTTTTACGAGGTTCAACTGTCTTTTGAAATTAATAGTAGTAATTTCCTAGCAAGAAGAACAACATTTAAAAATTCATCTTTCTCTACATGAATGCAGCATTGGACATGCTATAAATGTTTCGCATTTGTGAAATAGGACCCACAACAACCCAGCCAGGTAGGTAAGATGAACATATCACGTTTGTCTCCCACTGAGCCACATGAAGGTACATGGTTACAGAGCTCAACTGTATTTTCAAACTCAAATCCTTCGTTTTAAAGACTAACTCATGGCAACATACTTCTTTAAAAGCTGTTTGTTTTCTCAAAGCATATCCACTTAAATATTCTCATTTCAGACAGGAAAAAAGAAATAAAGGGGGGGGGGAGGAAGGAAGAGAGAGAAACAAAGAACAAAGCAAAGAAACAAAGAAAGAGAAATCATGACTAAGTCCTGAAAAAAACAAATGTATTTGTTGTCAATTTCTAAACTGATTACATAAGACACTGATTAGAAAACACTGTATTAAAGTATTTTAAAAACAGGTATAATTTTCAACAAAACAGAATTAAAGGCTGCATGTTCTTTTCTTGTAATTCTGAGACTTGAAGTTGAGTCTTTTTTTTTTTGGTATTTTTTGGTTTTGGGTTTTTTGTTTGTTTGTTTGTTTGCTTTTGGGGGGTTTTGGGGGGGCGGGGAGACAGGGTTTCTCTGTAGCTTTGGAGCCTGTCCTGGAACTCACTCTGTAGACCAGGCTGGCCTTGAAGTTGAGTCTTGTGAGTACTAGGACTGAGGTATGACTCAGTGGTAGAGTGTCTGCCTAGTACAGGGAAGACTCAACTTCAAGTCATGATTTAGTCATTCATTCAATTCATTTTGATAGTTGAATCTCTGATACCTGCTTCAGCAATCTGGGTCACCAAAATTCTAGACTATACAATCCAAAGGAGTCCATACTTTATTTTTTTGTTTTGTTTTGTTTTTAAGAATAGACATTTTTAATTAAAATTTGAATTTTAAAAACTACTACAACTAAATAGCTAACAACTTAGAAAAAATAAATTGGCATTTTTGTCAACTGAATATAATAATTTAGCACTTAACAGATGTACAATTTTTGTTGCAGATTTTTAAAACTTGACTCTCTATTACCTATGAAGTTTCAGAATGAAATCAGCATAAAAGCGTTCTTTAATTACTACAGTGAAAGCATAAGGAAAATCATGTTGGTTTGTTTTTGTTATCCCTGAAAAACGGGTAAAGAAGTAATATTTTCAAGTCAAATTCTTGCTGCATGATGAAGTGAAACACAGAGAAATGTAAAACGATCAGTACGTGGTAAGAGGTTAATTCCACAGAACTAGATGAGTTGGCTGCTGACTCCATTTATCAGCTGGTGAAGAATGAAGCCATGCCAGGTGGTGGTTGCACACACCTTTAATCCTAGTACTCGGGAGGCAGAGACAGGCAGATCTCTGTGAGTTCGAGGCCAGCCTGGTCTACAGAGCAAGATACAGGACAGGCTCCAAAACTACACAGAGAAACCCTGTCTCGAAAAACCAAAAAAGAAAAAAAAAAAAAATGAAGTCATATATAGCTGAATTCCTTTTAAAAAGCATTTTATCTTCATTAACAAAGCCATCAAGAACAACATTTTATTTGGTTTCCAAATTTAAAATCGGGCATAATTTGTGAGCTGATTTACAGCTATTATTTTTCTTTCAGGTTAGCACAAACCTAGACATTAGAAGACTTAGAATAATAAGATTTTCTAATAATCTTGGACTTGAAAAAACCTGAAAAGAAAAAAAATGTAACTTCTTGTTCAACTAGTCTGAGGAGGGATTACAAAAAAAGATAAAATTTATTAAAAAGGCAAAACAAAACAATCTTCTATGTTCGGGGAGGGGTGTGATTAGGTAATGGTTTTAAGGATGTGTTTTGAGCCAGAGAATCATCAACAACAAATTTTGTGCTTTGGACTCGTGTTCCCTTGCTACCCACACACTCACTGAAATAAATATTCTTTTAAATGCATGACTCCTTCATACATTTATTGTCTGTACTCTGCCTTATAAAGGCTCTGCTTTTCCAGTGCAGGAGATAGCATCCTGAGACTCCAGTGTGGAGACTCCAGTGCGGAGCCAAGCCAGCCTCGACTGAACTACATCCGGATTAAAGTCTTTTTGCTGCTGCTGTTTGTCTGTCTTCATTTTCATTTCATTTTGTTGTTTTGAGACAGTCTCACTGAGAAAAGCCACCAACTACCCATTGTCTCCCTGCTGGAATCACAGATATGGACGACAACATCCAGCTTCAGAGAATAACAGGTTTGTACTACTGTGCCCAGCTCCAGAGTAACCGCTGCTGGGTAAAGGAAAAGCTCTTTAGTGACATCCCACACATAGAGACCCTGAGATGAGACCCCTGGAATAATAGGCATAAAGAGAATTTGTCCTCCCCCATTAACTAAAAATTAACTGATTTGATATTTTAATATCTCTAAAATACTGTTTAATCTTGACTGATTTTAATCCTAATTTTATTTGCATTACTAGCCTACTGTACAGTTAAATAAAAAGAAGCTCTTTGACTAAATCTGATGACCCTCATCACCTTAACTATTAAATAAATTCTGGTTGATCAAAAATCATGTGGGTAAATGCTATCTCCAGGATATGGAAAGCATTAAAATTAGGTACTGCACTTTCACAAAAGGAGGGATTTTAAAAATCAATTCAATGCAAAAGGAGAAAGTTAGCAGAGGACTTCTTTACATTAAAATAAGACTTTTATTGAGCAAGGTGCCTGCAGCCAAGCCTGAAAACCTGAGTTAGATTCCTGGAACTCACATGATGTAAGAAAAGAATGGATTCCTACAGCTCATCCTATGACATTCACATGCACAACTCAGTGTGTGACACAAGCACACATGCACACACACACACACACACACAAAATGCATTTTTTAAAATATGGACCATATCATTTTAATTTCACTTAACAAAACTCTTTAAATCATTGTACGACTTTTAATAGTTAAGCATTAAACTTGGATACATTACTTAAAAATTTTAAATCTAATTATTTAAACACCACCGGTAGTTTTAGTAAATCAACATTTTTGCAATAACTATAGCTTGAGAATGTACACTTCATAGTTTCTTACCTATATTTTCCTATTTATATAACCTACTCTATTCATAAATATGCCAGGGAATAAAATATCAGTATCGCGTTGGTTGACATTCTTATATTACTTTTGGGAGTGGGAGTGTTATATAAAAATTTATCTTGAGGGACAGTAAGATGGTACAGTAGGTAAGGGAGCTTGCCACCAAGACGTCGGACCTGAGTTCAATCCCATATGGCAGAAAGAGAGAATCGACTCCTGCAAGATACCTTCTAACCTTCACAAACATGGTAGGGCACACACATACCAACAGACATACAAGATAAATAAATGGGGAAAAGATACCTTTAACATGAATACTCTCTATCAATATAGTCTCAATGAATATTCACAGTGTAATATAAGGAAAAAAAAAGAAACAATAAAATTGAGTGCTAGGGATTATAAATTAAATGTTAATAAGAGATCTAGTACCTAATATGGCTATTGAGAATTTGAAATGAGGTTAATTAATGCTTCTGAGAAACTGAAATTTACATTAATTTCATTACTTTATTAAATTTAATATTTAAAACTGTTATTCAAGTCAGTTAGTAAGAAAATTTTCACTAAGTTGAAAAAATTCCGGGTCTGTGAGTCTACTCTTAAACTGACGATTTTATTAAATCAAAATGCGTGCTAAGTATTTCTTATGAAAAATCAGTATCTCTGATCAAATTTGCCATAACCAGATTTCAAAGACATGGTACAAAAGGAGAAAAAAGTTTCTGTTAATAAGTTTTGAAACCAATGTATGGTAATTTCATAATACCTTTATATATTGGGCTAAATAAAATATTATAAAAACTCATTAAAATGTTCTTGTACTTCACATTACTACTAAAATTCTTGAATTATGTAAGAGGGATGAATTTCATTTTTCTTGGACAGTACTGCCTTAGATAAAACCTGAAACTTCTGCTAAATTCTACTTTTTTTTTCAAGACAAGGTCTCATTATATAGCCCTCATCTGGAACTCACCATGTAGCCCATAGTTGACCTCAAACTCATAAAGAACTGCCTACCTCTGTCTCCTAAATGCTGGAGTTAAGGGCATGCTGTAAGGAGTCAATAAAATCTTGAGCTAATGAGGGCCTGATTGACTGTATATTGTTTGAAATTCATCCATCATGTCGAGAATGAAAGCCTCAGACCCATGTGAAAATGACCAGGCCTTCCACACATGGATAAGACTTAAAGGAATTGGCTAAGACTTCCTCTGGGCTGAGCGTGAGTGCGGGCAATGAATACAAGTATAGGTGCTTACCAACAATATACCAATGTGTTTAAAACTTACCAGATGCAGCTTCCTCCTCCTGTATGACTGCAGCCTGAGACCGCCCCCGCCCCCCCAGACGCCTCTGACCCAAACTAGCTAAGCCCTGCCCTTGTGTTGTACAGAACACACTGAAATTTCCAGTTGCTGCTGTAGCTGACACCACTCCATCAGAGTGTGCATGATTAACCCACCCCAGCTTTTCTGTGTAATGTATCTGTGTGTCTATCCTTTCTTCGACCCAGTCAGATTTCCAGACCCAAGTCTCATAGGTCCAGGGGACCTTCATGACTACCTTTGGCTTTGGTCAACTCATTAAGGTATGACTTACATGAAGAAAATTCGACTTTTGACATACAGTTCTGTATAGTTTGATTAATACATGCAGTCACATAGCCACCTATGGTACTTTGAATGTAACTGGCCCCCATTAGCTCATAGAGAACAGCAATATTGGGAGGTGTGGCCTTGTTGAAGTAGCTGTAGCCTTGTTGAAGATAGTGTGTCACTGTGGGGGCAGGCTTTGAGGCCCATTTTGCTTAAGCTTCACTCAGTGTCACAGTCCATTTCCTGCTGCCGTCTGATGAACATGTAGCCAGCACCATGTCTGCCTGCACACTGCCATGCTCCTCACCATGATGATAACAGGCTGAACCTCTGAACTGTAAGTGAGCTACCACAATCAAATGTTTTCCATTATAAGAGTTGCCTGGTCATGGGGTCTCTTCATAGCAATAGAAACCCTAACTAAGACACCACCTATGGTGGTTTGAATGAGAAATGTCCCCATAGGCTCATTTGAACACTTCGGTAGCCAATTAATGGTGCTGTCTGAGGAAGTTATAGAACTTTAAAGATGGAGGAAGTACATCCCTGGGAGCAGGTTTTAGAGGTTCACAGGTTCACCCCACTTCTAATTCTCTCTCTCTCTCTCTCTCTCTCTCTCTCTCTCTCTCTCTCTCTCTCTCTCTCTCTCTCTCTCTCTGCTTTCTGCCTGTGGTTGAAGATGCAATCTCTCAACTTCCTACTCTATACATCTGCTACCATGCCTCCCCTACAAATCTAGACTCTCCATCTGGAACTGTAAGCAAAATAAACTCTTTATTCTGCAAGTCATTTCTTTATCATGATGTTTTACCACAGCAACAAAAAGTAACTAATATACTATCACAATAACTATGGCTTAAAGCACTTTCATCATTCCAGACAGCCCCCTCCTGCCCTCATCCTCTGACAACAATAATCTGCCTATACATTTGGCATTTCCAGAATGTCTAGAAATAGATTAATACATCATGCAAAATGTTTCAGTCTGACAAAGTATTATATCCCTCTATGATCCTAAAGATTATGATCCTAAAGATTACAATCACTTCAATGTTTCTTTTGCTGATATCAAATAATTTTTGACAATGTCTGTTGTATCCAATTATTTCACTTCTAAACATAGCTTTCTTCCTTGTTATGTTATGGATTTGCTTATCCTCCAAGCATGAAGCATAGCATGCTGTCTTAGAGTTTTTCTCTAGGTCCTTCCAACCACTAGACAGAAGTCAAGGAGTCTTATTTCTTGTCATTGAACGTTTGTCTGTACTTTTAACTCTGTCTAATGTAGGTAATAGTGGAGATGTCAAAAGAAAGGGAAGAGAAAGCTGACAAAGGCAAACATCTGAGTGATCAATGCCCCTATCTCCTAGACTGAATGTCTATGCTTATTGAAGACTCAAAAGCAGAACAAGGCTGCAAACAACCAAGAAATGCTATACTAGCCAGTCACCTGCAAAGGCTCATGAGACTATCTCCGCCAAGATGTTCAGCAATATTGTTCCTCCTTTTTATCAGAACATGGCAGCAATGTTGGGTAAATTGCCAGCACTCTTTCTACCACTATTTTCCAACAGCCTGTTATTTCTTGTGCCTGGTATTCCAGAAAGTAAAGATTAATGAGTAAGTGTATCACATGAGAGCAGAAGCAACTAGACCACAGGAGTAAAATATTTAGTGAATTCTATGACGCTAGCTGAAAAGTCAGATAACTATTTGAGTCATTAATATTACTGTAATAAACATGCAAATTAAGTCTGCATGACAGAGAAATAAAATATTAATGTCTTCAATGCTTTCAAAATACTCACTGAAGTCTCCAGTAAGGAAAACTCCTTCTGCTCCTGGGGCCCATTCTTTGCAGTAGATACCACCGTCGGCACATCTGTGGACGCCAAATGACTCATAGCCTCTGGAAAACTTATCAATACCACCTTCACTCTTGCCAATATCACTCAAAACCTGGGTAAACTTCTTATACCTTTGAAAAAGGACAATAAAAAAAGAAGTTAGAAATTTTGTCTTCCAAAAAAGAAAGTCATAGTCAAATCAGCAAGAAAAAAAAAGTTAACTCTACAGCAAAGTTTTACCAAATTTTCCTGCAAGAGGGCAGAGGCTTTGCCAGCCATCTGGTCTCTTTGTCACAGCTACTCAACCAGGTCTCTGAAGTAAGAAAGGGGCCACATATAATATGTCAATGAGAGGCTTGATTGTTTCCAATTACTGCATATTTATAAAAGAACGGAGGCAGCAAGTCAAATTTGACCGCTAGGCTGTAATTTGTCTATCCTTACCCTAAATCATCTGATCATGGAAAGAACACATATCATGTCACATCACGAAAGTCAGTAGGCATAGAATAAAACTAAAGATTCCCAAGCAGAGAAAAGCACAGCAAGCATATTGCTACTCCTGACCCTCCTCCAGTTCCCCAGGATTCCACTATCATTATTGTTGTGTTCATAAATAAATAAATAAATAAATAAATAAATAAATAAATAAATATTTCATTAGTTAATCCTTATTTCTGAAGCAGACTTGGAGAAATAAACTAGTAAAATTAAAGTATGAAACTGTGAAGCAGTCTATCATGTCTTAGGGTTACTACTGTTATGATGAAACACCACCACCAAAGCAACTTGGGGAGGAAAGGGTTTATTTGGCGTCCAAATCACTGTTCATCATTGAAGGAAGTCAGGCAGGAATTCAAACAGAACCTGGAGGCAGAAGCTGATGCTCTGAAGGAGTGCTTCTTACGAACTTGCTTCACATTGCTTGCCCAAGACCCAAGACCACAAACCCAGGGAGGCCCCACATAAAATGGGCTAAGTCCTTCCCAACATCAATCATTAATTAAGGAAAGGTCCTATAAACCTGCCTACAGCCCATCTTATAATGGCATTTTCTCAACTGAGACTCCTTCCTCTCTGATGACTCCAGCTTGTGTCAGTTGACATAAAACTAGCCAACACACACACACACACACACACACACACACACACACACACACACACACATCTTTCACATAAAAAGTAAAGTTGCCAGAACTGTCAGATGAATCTCTCTATAGCATCTCCTGTAAATCTAAGGGGGCGAAGAAACGAAATTCCCAGAAAGATGGTATGAATCTAGATGAAAATACACATATAAAATCTAGGAAGCTAACAAGAACCAAAACAGGTGAACTTAGTTAAACAGACATGAACCTGTATATATATATATATATATATATATATATATATATATATATATATATATATATTTCATACTATACACTAAGTGAACTTAAAAATGAACCCAACAAATGTAAACTACAGTACTATATAACAGATAACACAATGAGAATTTAAATGTAACTGAAGAACTAAAGAAAGAAGTCGAGACACGTGACTCGGTGAGTACTGGTGCTTGCTATCAAACCAACTGACCTGAATTTGATCCCTGGAACCTACATGATGGAGGATATGGATATATATATATACACACACACACACACACACACACACAGAATAAATGTAAAAAGGGGAAAAAAGAGACATTATAATAAATAACTGATGAATTAGAATAACTAAAAATTACAAGTAATCATATAATTAACTTTAATTAGTAATTAAAGTAAGTAAAGTTAGTAAAGTATAATGAAATAATTTTAAGTAATTAAACCCATATATGAACAAAAGAGTATGCCTATGCTGCGCTTTGAATATGAAATGTTCCTCACGGGATCATCTGTTCAAGCCTTGATCCCCAGCTGGCGGCGCCATTATGAGAACTTTTATCAGGTGGCGCACAGCTAGAGGAAGGGACTCACTGAGTTGGTGGGTGGGGAGCGTCCTTCGGAGCTATCTCTTGCACCAGGCCTCTTGGCTTCCGGACAGCCAGGAAATGAACAGCTCCTGCATCCCACAGTCTTACTACCATGATCTTCTCTCTGCCTTACCTCAGGCTCAAAAACAGCGGAGCCAGACACGGGCTATTGCAATCGCTCCTGGTTGCCCATCAGAACCAGAAGGTAAGAACCTCGGGCTGAAGATTCTAATTGCGAGACATGTAGAAATCAAGCCAGAACCGGGCTGGAAGCATTCTCTCTGCTGGCCATGTCTAAGGGGAAGGTGCTCATCAGGCTGATGATGAGAAAAGTCATCAAGGTCTTACTCACCTGCAGGCCCTGCATGCTAATATCCAACCGACCAGACAGGATGAGCCTGCTGGTGCAAAAGTGGCAACCCGCTATTTCCTGATTGGATTCCAGGCCTGCTCCACAGGCGGGAATTCACACCTGCTACTGTGAGTTAAAAGTCTGTGGTTACTGACGTCGGCTTGTCTAAGTAACTTAGGGTTATGCCCAGAGGTTAGTGCAGCTGTGAGCTTAAGTTACAGAAGTTCCTTCTCTCAAAGTCAGCAGTAATTACTTCAGGGACTCATAACTGGTCAAAGTGCTGAGAATAAGTGACTGTTGAATGTCAGCCCTAAATTGGACATCTCTAACACCACCACCCCTCTTGGCCTCACCTCCCCCACTCAGTACTTCCCAAGGCTCAGGGAACAATCACAAGGGAGGGAATAGAGAGAATGTAAGCTCCAGAGGAAGGGAGATTATCTTCCCAGCTTGATAAGGCTTTTAGACTCATGAACTCATAGCAACTGTGATTATGCACACAAGACTGGCTCATGATTGGACCTGTGAACATTCTGTCATAAAAGGGGGAGGGTTTTATAAGGGGCTGAAGATCTGTACACATTTCATGATTATTTAGAGAAGAGGGGCGTAGAAGCTCTCACTCCTTTCTTGGTATCTATAGGTAGCTAGTATTCCTATAAGTAACCCTTCTTCTGTATTACTAAGAGAAGCAAAGCCTCACTAAAATCACTGGTTCAGAAAAAAAAAAAGAAAGAAAGAAAGAAAGAAAGAAAGAAAGAAAGAAAGAAAGAAAGAAAGAAAGAAAGAAAGAAAGAAAGAAAGAAAGAAAGAAAAAAAGAAAAGAAAAGAGTGAGGGGTTGTGCGCCGTAGCTACACCACAGATAAACTCTGGAACAAGAATTGCCAGTACAAAATAGAGGGCCTCAACTGACAGGGAAAAAAATGAAAAATAAAATATTAGCAATGTATTTTTTTATTTTAACTTCATTCCTTAAAATAGGGGAAAAGAGTTAACATTAAATGTGTCGTACTCATTTCACTCATGTTTTATGGGTTTTTTTTTTTTCTGCATCCTTCTACCAATAAACAAGCATAGATAACTAACAAGAATGCCATTCTTTGGAAGTATTAGCGATTTTGAAGAGACAGAAACTGGCTTTCTGGGTGTTGTTTGTTTGTTTATCCTGTGCAAGGTTTCTTCTCTCATTTTCCCTACTTGGCTCTCTTGTCTTTCGTAAAATGTGAGTAATACTTGAAGAAATTAGTTTTCCATAGCTTATGATTTTTATATTAAATCTGCTAGATATTCTTATATAATATCCATAGGAATTTCACTAGGTATGCAAAACTATGTTTATAAAACTTACAGAACTGAAACCATGTGAAATAGAGCTGTGGAACTAACCTGGAATTCTGAAATAGTCATAGGCTGAGATCAGATATAGAGACTAATGAATTACAAGTTATCAGGGAAAGAAGGCAAGCCTAGTAATACACTACAACTGGAAGCCTGACACTGAAATGCCATCCTTAACACCACAATCCTTTCTAATAAGATCAAAACTGTAAGCGTTAAAAACAGAAACAAGTCACAGGAAATGAAAATAAATAAAGCCAAGAAGGTCCAAATCTGGGCCTTCAGTTCCGATCCCTAGCAGAAGGCCAGCCAGCGTGGACAGGATGCAGTTGGGGTGGCAGCGGGGATTTTCAAAGTTCTTTGTTGGAATACAAAAGAATAATCTGCCATCTATTATTAAAGTTTCAAAACAGCTTTATGCGAGTAACTCCCGTTTTAGAAATGTATTCTTTAGACATACCCCACAAGAAGTAAAAGTACCCATGTATGAAATTATGGCACTGTTTATAACCAAACCATGGGAAATGATCTACCTGGTTTACAATGGGAAGCTAGTTGAATGAAATTACAAAACATCCTAGTAGCAAATGGCAAGAGGGCCTCTGGGAAGAAGGAGGTCAAGCAAATGTGCCGAAAAGGCGTAATGACCAAGGGGACACCAGATTCACGGCAGTGCGTATCCAGAGAACCAGGCCGGGGTCTTGGTAAAGCAGGGCGGGTGCTGTGCACACGAGGCACTGAACACACGTCAGAAGCACAGGGCGATAAAAGAACGTGCCTGAGGTTGTTGGCCCAGGAGGGTTGGAAGCAACACAAAAACAGAAGCCGCATTGCGATGGATCCCCTAGGCCCCACTGCGACCACGGCCTCCAATTCCAGCCCCACTGCGACCACGGCCTCCAATTCCAGCCCCACTGCGACCACGGCCTCCAGTTCCAGCCCCACTGCGACCACGGCCTCCAATTCCAGCCCCACTGCGACCACGGCCTCCACTTCACAGCTACATCTGCAGCTCTGTTGTCTAGCATGCTTTACCCAATCAGGTACTTTACTCAAGGTCAAAAAAAAAAAAAAAAACAAAACAAAACAAACAGAATTTCCTATCAACTTAACTAACAGTGATAATAGTTTCAAAATACTTAAAATAATGACCTAGGCACACAAAGCAGGTTACACATCTAGTCTGATCCACTTATTTGAATGTATTTTATTTCACTGGGACTCTCTTAAGATCCAATTCTTTATTTAAGTAAATTCTAATTCAGAGAAACTGCCATTAAGTAATAATCATACAATAAAATGAATAAACAATATGAAACAACTAAACAAAGGAAATCAGGATTGAGGGCAAAAAAAAATGATCATAATATAAAGAAAAATACTTAGCTTTAAACGTCATAAATTTCCAGAGGTTAAATAAATATAATAATTTTGTTGCCATACAAATGAAGCATTAAAAACACATTCTTAGAGTTCAGCATTTAAAAAATAATAATTCTTACAAATTTTGCTAAGATGATGTTGCTGTGTTTCATTTGGTAAGGTTTCGAGGGAAACAGGATTATAGCACTCTATTACTTCCACTAAATATCTTGACTTCCCTCAAGGTCAGCCCCGTAGCTTCTAATGCAGGAATACACATTCCACTTTGAAATCACTATGGCTCAGAAAAAAGAAAATGCCCGGGGGCAAGGCAAGCTCATCATGCCTGTGCCCTCTCGGGCTACAGTCATCTCTCTTAGTATTTTTTCTACGAACTTACAGGATACTTAAAAAGTAGGTCAAATTTTTGGTAACCAAAACTGTATTATGATGTTAATACTGAATCAAGCATTTTGAACAGACATGAAAAAATATTGTAAATACTATCAGAGGCAATCTACATTAATTAACCTTTTTTTTATATATATAAAAAGGGAAAATAGAGGCACATAAATACAAAAGTTATCAAGGTCAGGAAAATAAAACCAATAGGGAGGTTATCGTTATTGGCCCCAAGAGCTATCTTCGATAAAACCTCAAACTAAAATCACCTGTCCTTAAGAAGACAGGGTCTATGTTGAACTCCTAAGGCTATTTACAATTAGGAGTAACAGCACGAGATAACAACAGCTTCAACTCTAGACATAAACAGTCCGGGATTATTTTTTTAGCCTCTGTATGTGACCTTGAAGAAGCCACTTAAGTTCTTTTCTCTTCACTCCCTGCCCCCTGTTCAATGCAGAGAAACCTCATAGGTCAGGGGGATCAATGAAGGCACAGTGGGATCCTTCCCACAGTAGCCAGCAAGTACTCAGTAGGTACTGCCTATAGCTTTTCTCCAAATGGAAATGGCAGTGTGCATCACTGTTTTTTAAATGGAGCAATTGGCTTTTATTTGTAACACTTGTTTAAACTTTAATGCACATGTTTACTAGGGAACATTTATGTCTTCCTCCCAAATTCCAAAGGTCTCTGAGACATGGACCCAGTATTCCATATTGACTGTGTTATACAGCTTTTGGGAAATCTGAGTTTTAAAAAAAAAAAAATAATTGAACTAATTAAATCAATAGGAGGCTACCATAAGAAAGTAAAGGGGATTAAGAATGTGAGGGAAAAAAAAAAAAAAAGAGCGGTTAAAACATTTGTTTTTCCAGAAGATGACCTATACTAGATCCTATGTCAGTAGTCAAGATCCAATGTAAGACAGGGTTGTGAATACCACAGTCAGGTAGTAGAAAAATGGTTCATACCTTAACTGAAAATGTCTCTGATATAGAACCCATTCTCAAGTACTTAAGAGTGTGATAAAAATACAAGCAACCCTAGGGAGAAGTTCCTTCCTAAGTAGCTCAGACTGTGAGATTTTATTCTGTTTTCTGCTTCCGAGAGGAAATTATCCAGGCAAGAAGCTCAAGAAAGATTTCTAATAGGTAAAGGGTAGAGACTGAAGAGAAGGGCAGGAAAGTCTGGGCTGTTAGAAGAGGAAGGAGCTTTGAAGGAAGTAGATAAGGAAGGAGCTTATCATTAAGTAGATAAGGATGTTGGGTGTTGTGCTGCTTTGAATGAAAAGGGCATTCGTAGGCTCCTATGTTTGAATACTTGGACCCAAGTTGGTGGAATTGTTTGGGAAGGATTAAGAGGTGTGGCCTTGTTAGAGTAAATGTGTCTTAGGGGCAGGCTTTGAGGCTTCTAAGGTCTCTTTCTAGAACCTCCCAGGGATGTCTCTTCCTCCTGCTGGCTCCAGCTGCCTGGCACCTGCACTCACTGCTCTGCCATCATGGTCTCTAAACCTTTGAAACTGTAAGCCCAACATAACTCTTTGTTCTATAATTTGCCTAGGTCGTGGTGTCTTCTCACAGCAACACAAAAATAACAAACACAGATGTTTAGCAGAAACTTTTTTCTTACAGTGAAAATATCCACAATACACAGAAGTATCCACATATTGAGGTTGCCAAATAATGGTTAGGCAACTAAGACTTTAAAATGAGTATTTTGTGTCCCTCAATCCAAAGCAATTATTTAACAACAACAAATAAACAAAATTCCAATACTGCATCTCCCCAATGCTTGAGTTACTGGGATATACACCACCACAACTAGCAGAGAAATATTTTAATGGTAATAATTGGAAGGGTGGTTTTTGCTAGTATGGATCTATCAATTAATAAGGTCTTTATTAAAAAGAAAATAATGAAAGCACTGTTATTCTTCTGTTATACAAAACTGATCATTAAAGGTAATTTAAACTTAGACATGGTGGTACATGTTTGCATTAGTCAGCTCTATGTTACTGCAACAAAAATACCTGAGGCAACTAACTTTATAAAGAGAAACAGTCTAGAGCCTTACATGGACTATCTGGATCACACCCCACAAAGCCAGGGAGCATCACAGGGGAGCAGGCGAAAAACTGTAAAAGACAAGATGGAGAGCAGCACCACAAAACGCTGCCTTCGGGTTATGGCGCCACTGCTGCAATCATGATCACATAGCTGGCCTAGTTCCCTGTGCAAGAGCTGCACAGACAAAAAAGACAATGAGAAATAGGAAGGAGAACAGTTGTGATTTAAAAGGGGGGGGGCACCAGAAGTGGAAGGAGAGTAAGAGAGAGTGACAGGGGATAAATACCATCATAAAACATTGTTTACAAGTATAAATTGTCAAAAAAAAATACTTTCAACTAAATTGAAAACAAATAATTTTCTGTACAGGGAAAAGCTTCAAGTCTAAGGTCAAACAGCCCTCTTTGTTCATCCTCTGATGAGACTGCCATACTGTGGTGGAGCACATGAACGAAATGGGTATATCTCAAATTGTGGGAGATAACAGAATCCCACAATTGTAAACGCATGCTCACAAGGAATGTACTACTCACAAGGCTGCACATTCCATCTGTCCATATGACCTTTACAAGGCTATTCAATAGCCAAACCATACCAATATATTTTCTTATTTTCAAACACTATTCCTTGTTTTTAAAGGCCACTACTTGAGATAAATGCATGAATTTTTTAACATTCCTTTTCAATTTCTGGAACTTTTCTAATGTTTATTCACTTTAATATACAGTGTAGTCACCTAAACATTAATTCAATTACAAGACAATGTTATGTTGTAGAATATTATTTTAAGATGTGTTACATTTGTTTATGCTGGGGAACATTTGTTTAATGATGCAAAGATGTGTTGCACTCCTTTATGTTGCATTTGTTTAACTCTGTGAAGCTATGTTACTTTGCCTGTCAAAAACACCTGGTGGTCTAATAAAGAGCTGAACAGCCAATAGTAGAGCAGGAGAAAGTATAGGCAGGGCTGGCAGGCAGAGACTAGATAGAAGGAGAAATCTGGGAGGAAGAGAGGAAAGAACAAGAGAACAAGGAGAAGAGGATATTGGGGCCAGCCACCCTACCACCCAGCCACCCAGCCACCCACAGAGTAAGAGTGAAAATAAGATATACAGAAGTAAGAAAAGGAAAAATTCCAGAGGCAAAAGGTAGATGGGATAATTTAAGTTAAGAAAAGCTGGCGGGAAACAAGCCAAGCTGAGGCCTGGCATTCATAAAGATCACGTGTATTTATTTGGGAGTGAAAAGAGAAAAACTCCCAACCACAATGCTATATTCCAAAACATAAGCTTTCACAATTCTTATTCAGGGCCAATGGATGGCTCAGTGCACAAAGGTGCTCACTGACCAACCTGGGCTCTGAGTTTGATTCCAGTACCCCACAGGGTGGCAGAAGAGAACTGATCCCCAAAGTTGACCTCTGACCTCCACATGTTCTGTTCTGTAGCACTCAAGCATATGCCTATGGCACATGGGCATCCAATATCCACCCGCCTCCAAACACAAACACACACACACACACACACACACACACACACACACACACACACACACAAAATACAAATCATGAGACCACAACAAAGAGTTAACTTCTAGCTTCCTGAGATTGTGAAACAAATGCTATATAAATAAAAAAAATTTTCAGCATACGAAGTTATTTTTAAAAATGGTCTCTATAATAACAGAGCAAAATGATGCTCTTAGAAAAATTATTTAAAATTTTCAGGAGGAAGGAAAAGGAATTCCACTGAAAATTGCTGTCCTTTAAAAAGTCGAGTTGTTCTTACCTACAATCTTGTCCTGTCAGTAAATAACGGCTGCTGTTTGTTAAATACTCTTTCCTAATTCTGGCACTGAGCCACACATGAGCAAAGGCTAGAGACCACTGCTGAAATCCTCTCAGGTCTAAAATCTCCCCTTTGTAGTGAAATATTCGAAAATTTACAATTACTCAATATGGTAAACTTGATGATAGTACTTAAAAAGCCATATAGAACTCATTTCTTTTTAATTATCAAACAAGTAGAGCTAGAATTCTACTTTTTGACTGGAAATGCTACACAGTCAAGGAAACACGGGGAAACACCTACTATATAGCCATTAATGTAAACATATTTTGACTTCCTAACAGATTAATTAATTATAATAAGTTAACGAAATGTAGGAAGAAATTAATTTTAATCACTGTGCCTTGTCTCGTGGTTGTGAGCAAATTAATAATGTATTGCCCTTGCAGTTTACTAAGGTATGATTAATGGTTAATATTAAAATTCTGGGGGTCTTCTGGCAAAGTGAAAACATGATTGCCTAACTAGGAAAAAAAAAATCCTCTGAGTGCAATAAATCAGAATTACTGAAGGTAAACCCTGTGAGATGGCCCATCTGGTCAGTCCTGGAAGCACCAGGAATTGTCACGAGCGAGGCCGCCAGCCGCTTTCCCAGGCCCTCTTTCGAGTCACGCTCCTGTTCACGTCTCTGCTACATGCTCTGCTGATTACCATGGAAAAGGGCAGAGCTGTAACTGTTCGACTGACCTTTCAGTTTATTTTCTCTTGTGTAATCTGAAACACGAGCTAACACAGTCTTAGGCTGCTGATTTCTACAAAGCATTCTGACTTCATGTTTCAACAGTCTTGGCTCAAATAGCAGAGTGCTCTCCTGTGTTCATGCTTCTCTGCTCTGCAGTCACATGGCAACACCAGCTGTATGCACTAGAGACAGAAGTCCTGGGTCCTTTACCCAGCAGACCAACGTCTGTGATGCCCCTTAGAGTGCATGGCCATCCAACATGCTGAGAAATAATTCGGAGCTCCCATAACCCCGCTAAAAGCTTGGCTTTATGGTGAATTTAACTGGACCAATAGACAGATTCAAGTACTATAAAAAAAAATTATACTCATCTAAGAAGACAAAAGCAGAAATGTTTGTTTGTTTGTTTGTTTGTTTTAGACAGGTTTTTTGTTTCTCTGTGTGTAGCTCTGGCTGTCTCTGTAGACCAGGCTGGCCTTGAACTCACAGAGATCCACCTACCTCTGCCTCCTGCGTGCTGGGTTTAAAGGCTTTTGATACCATCAGCCAGTTTAGCAGAAACATTTTTAAGAAGTGAAAAGACACATACCCTAGACCTAGTACCAGCCATGTGACCTTGAGGAAAATAAACATGGAGGCTTGAGTTCTTCTTCCTTAAAATTTAAATGCTGCATACAGGTCTACAAAAACATAATCCATTCGCCAAGCTTCTTTAACTCTTACTTTTCTTAGTTGTCTAGTATATTGATCCAACCAAGAAAGTAAAGAAAAAAAGCATCTAAACTAAAATTATTTTCAAGGGGAAAAAATGCATCCCAACTAAAATTATTTCTTACACCTGGAATACAACACACACACACACACTCAAAACCAACTATTTCATAAATACTGTTTCCCTTAAAATAAAATGCAGAACATAAAGCATCTAGAGAATATAAGAGGAATAGTAAATAAAACAAAAAAAATTATCAACAGAAAAAAGTAAGCACATGTTTTATCGACTGGCACTTTCTGAAGCACTCACTATATTCCAGGCACTGTTGTGAGGAGATACACACGTCAATTTATTAAGCTTCACAATGAATCATGATAGGAAAGGCATTGCTATCATTCTCTCTGCACTCTGGGAAAACTAAATAAGGTAAGTAGTTTTAGCCATGCCCATGAAACTAGTAGGATGGTGAAGCTGGAATTCAAGATGGGATTTTGCCTCTAGAATACCTGTACTTTATAATCTTTATAATATCAAGTTTTACAATTTACGGCTTCCTGATTTACTTAAACTTCTGTAACAAAATATTCATTGCTATTTAAATATTTGAATAAGTTGAATGTTTGAAGAAAAAATCTGCTTTAAGAATGATATATATGATCAAAAATAAAATCATCATAAAATGCACGTGAAAAACATGAACATGTACTATCAACTATGCTTAATTAAAAAAAAAAAAACAGGTTACAAATCATGGTTGCCACACTGGCAATGACTTTAATTGCCTATGAACTTTATATTGGGGAGGGGGTGTGCTATAATAAGCCGGAATTAAGGTGTAAAAAGGGGACTCTGTAGTTTTTGTAAAAGTTTGACAAATAGCTTGAGTACTGTTTTGGCAGTCGACAAAACCCTAATTGTTCATAAGATTAAAAACCAACAACCACTAACTTTTTTCACTTAAGATCAAAACGTCAATGTACACCTACCTAATCAAACTCAAGAAATTAAGAAGCTACAGCCAGGTAGCCATGGGCTTGAGCTTTATTTTTGTTTGTTTGGTTTTTATATTAGAAATAGTATATCAGAAATAGTAAAAGGGTATCAATTTTCACTTTGATAATGGCAGAAACATACTCTATTATTATAATACAAATCAAAAATACCAAGCAGATATATTTTGACACATATATATTATATATCCAATGGGGGAAAAACATCTTTTAGAAAAAAACAGTGATGAAATATCAAAGGTCTACCAAAAATTCTACCAGTTCTTTCCCTTTACAATAGGAGATGAAGGTTTCAATATTCTGTCTGCAGCAAAACCATAAATATTGAACAACTTTCACAGTCATTCACTCCCCAATATACTGGCAAGATTTCTTTTAAGACATAAAATTTCAAGCTTTACCTCCATATCTATAAAAATCATATTGTACTGTCAATCCATGTGTCTTGCATACACACCTCCATAAATTTCTTTATACAGCTAATGACCTAATACAGTCCAAATGTAATAGCCTTGAAAGCACAGGTACAGGGTGGTAGGTACAGTGACCTGTATGTCATGGCTTATTATTTCTCCCAAAGTATATACTTGGGAGAAATGTTTTTAATTTATGCCCAGACTGGAGTTGAGAATAGGTATTGCAATGC
Source organism: Peromyscus maniculatus bairdii (assembly GCF_049852395.1). Classification (NCBI taxonomy): domain Eukaryota; kingdom Metazoa; phylum Chordata; class Mammalia; order Rodentia; family Cricetidae; genus Peromyscus; species Peromyscus maniculatus. The sequence goes on along the minus strand of NC_134863.1, from coordinate 60,138,203 downwards.
TGTAGGAAATATTCTTCTACAGTTGTATAATACAATGTAGATATGCAATAACACTTATAAATTTTATTAGCATATTATCAAGAGTCCCTACAACAAATTAACTACTATAAAAAAGACCATATGCTAGAAACAGATATGAAAGAAAATTCAGTCTTAAATCGCATTTAACTAGTACCACATTTACTTCTTATTAAAGCCATGATTAGATTCAGTAGTCTTTTCAAGGTCAATGAGTTATTATAAATACACCAAGAATACCTGTTACTCATAGGCAAAGTTTTCTACCTTTATGTTCCCAAAGTATGCTGGGCAAACCTCAGACTAATACTAATAGTTAATACTGTTAGAATTCCCATAGACTATGATTGCTCAAGATCAACCTTACCCATGGCTAGGTTCACAAAAAGCTAAGGCCGAAGTTCCAAAATAGTACAATCATTCAATATTATAAATTTCTTATTGATCTAAAATGCTATCTGCTGCAACAATAAACACCATGACAAAGAACAAACCAGAGGAATAAAGGATTAGTCATCTTAGATGATACAGTCCATCATCCAGGGAAGCCATGGCAATAGCAAAAGACAGGAACCTGGAAGTAGGAACTGAAGACCATGGAAGAATGCTGCTCACTGACTCCATGACATGGTCAGCTTACTTTCTTATACAACCCAGAACCATCTGCCCAAGACCCTCCTACATCAATAAGCAATCAAGAAAATGCCCCCAATAATATGCCACAGACCAACTTATTGAGGGCAATTATGAAGTTGAAATTCTCCTTCCAAGGAACATGGAGGTTTGCTGTCAAGTTGACAGAAACTAACCAGCACAGACAGACATATGTGTCCTAAAGCCAAGGGTCTTTTGTCTCTTTGGTTTCAATTTTATATTCTCACTCTTTTGTACAAAATTCATTAAGGTACTAAGTACAAACAAAAGGTTCTCTCAGTATGTTTCATTATAGGATGCTTGAAAGAGGACAAAATGTATTAATCGGAAGGCACTTCACGGAGAGTTGCTATCTTTAGTGAGCATTTACTAGGCATTCAGCAAGATGCTGAATGAGATACAAGCACTATCATTTAATTCTCCCTGCTGTATGGAAATAAATTCTGATTTACTGAAATTAAAGAGGAACCCAGGGATTAAAAAAAGTTAACTTCTTTGACCAAGATCCCTCAGAAAATTACTGGTAGCAACAGAACTTAAAAAAAAAAAAATCTCTTGAAATTTATGTTAAAGAATCTTAAAATATAGTCGTTTTCATAATGACTTGTAACAGTGATTAATTCATCTCAATTTCAAATCATTTTTAATAATTCTCAAAGTTCTTATGGGAAAATTTAGCTACTAGAATTAATACTTCTGCATAATAACTTCTAATTACTGAGCACTGTCCATGCATAGCACAGATATGATTTTACTGAATATGTATGTAACATTCCTACATGAAATATCAGGAAGTTTTTTATCTATATTTAGTAATATACAAGGTTCACTTATACTACAACATGAAAGGTGAATTAAATTCCAAAGGCTGTTTATTGTGTGTTTAGATATGGATACATAGTAATGGATAACAAAGTCATCCAAAAGTTTCATGATAGGACATAAGTGAGCTGTAATAATATGTTTTCCTTTATCTTTATCTCTATTTCCCATTTTTCTAGTATAAGCATGCAAGAATAGGAGCATGAAATACATTAGAGAAAGAGCTATATTATTTTTAAATTTTTAAAGTTTAAAGGCAAAGCATATTTCCTCATGCCTACTTTAACAAAAAGCTGTTCAAAGAACTGTGATAAAAGTCCTGACTGTGGGATAGAAAGATGGCTCAGAGTTTAAGAGTACTAACTACTTTTGCAAACAATGCTGGTTCAGTTCCCAGCACCCAAAGAAAGCTCACAACCTCCTACTCCAAAAGTTTATTAGCATGTACAGGGTGCTCATACATCCACTCAGACACAAACAAAAAGTGCAAATTGTCATAGTTTAAGTGTATGACCTACTAGCATGGCTCACACTAATGAATTAAGCCTGTTAAAACTCAAAGCTGATTGATTCTGCCCATGTCCACTTCCCCAAAGCCTTTCAATCATTTATTTTCACTCAAAAGAATGCTTAGTTTCCGAGACATGAGCACACACCTGCACACATGAAACCTAGCTGTGTATATTCATCTAATTTCAAATATGCATAATCTACTTATATCTCAGATCTAACCTAGAGCCTGAATATTGTAGACACCGGTGGTAAAATATCCCTTGAACTTAAAACACTGTTAATTAATTAAAAACATGATTCCCGTGCTCAGCTAATTACAGTCCGGGGGTGGTCCCTTGCTGCTTTTACTTCTCTTGCATCATCATTTCCTCAAGGATATATAACATGTTTGTAAAACCCCATGAGCGGCTCTCAAAATGTGAACTCCACATCACCCCAGACATGCAGTCTCAACGCTGAATAAAGAAAAAAAAAAAGCCTTAAAGACGGCATCAATAGCAGCAGGACAAGTGACTAGCCCATTTTATCCACCTCCCATTTTCCCCTTAAACAAACAAAACAGTGAAGTGTATCTTAAATTACTCCGCTGCCTGTTGCACATAAAATCCCAGTGATGGATCTATTTTATTATTGTTTGCTTCAATGCTTATTTCCTTTCCTTTTTCTGACTTCGGCTACATTCGCACAAACACCCTTACAAACAGTAAATACTAAGAGCAGGGGCACTGAAGCATGAGGGGCTCGTTCTCTTCGAAGACCAGTTACCGCGCGCGAGCATCTGAGCTAGCTGCCTCTGCACCCTCAAGAGTAACACTATTTCTATGTGAAAACTTCCAGAGAAGCGCGAGGCAGCTGTGAATGTCGCATCTGCAGCCACTCACTCTATCTGCTCACCTCTTGCTCACCTGCTAGGACAAGTCCTTGTCCTTCTGCCTCACAAGTCAACTCCAACCTCAAAGCTGGAGCTGGACTTCCTTGCTCCCTTGTGTTCCTGGTTGTGTGGTGGTTTGTATTTCCAGTCCTTGGAAAACACTGGGCTTCCAGCTCCCTCCCTTCAACTTGTTGCCAGAGTCCACCCCCTAAGTAATAATTGCATCCATCAAGAAGTGGGCAGCTTAACAACTGCAGAGAAAAGGGTGTTTGACATTTTTCTCCACCAGAATCCATCCTAAGTTTCTGCACTGGATCAGTGAGCATGGCTGTAATTGAGAGAGGCCTGAATGCAACAAAAGCTTCATTCTACAAGAAACATAAGTGTATGCCCTTAAAATATGTTATAGAGGGCATTGCAAGAAGAAACAGATTTAAAACCAATTAAAGAGTGTTTGCCACCAATTCCTTATTAATTTTCTAAACATGAAAGATGAAAATGCTTCCTACTACATTATGTTCATTATCATACTTTTCCCAGTTATTTCCCACAGCTCTGTGGTATCAAGATGGATGTTAAAATATATTATTTTGACAGTCACGTACTATCTAAAATCCTCGTAACCAAAAAAAGAGAACCATGAGTTTTATCAGAACAACAAATACAAAACTAATGATAGTAATAACCCCCCAACTATTCCAAAATTTCCTTATTTGGCTTCCACAGTCTGTAACAATGGCAATTCTGGTGCCATTATATATAATATATTATCCTGTCAGACAGCAAACACTTATTTAATGGCTTCATGTAATACATAACATACATATCAGTGTGGATTGTACACTGAAAACAAAAATTAAGAAAGATGCAAATCTAAGTTCTGGGGCAAAGTGAGTATGTCTTTATGAGCAAACAGTCGAAAGCCAGATGCAGATACTAACCCTAGGCAAGTGTCACATAAATCCTCATGTGCAAGGATCAGCCCTTAAATCTGTTCTCCACTGTACTCCCTCTGCATTTGACCCAACAGGAATGTTAGCCAAAATCATAGAATGTGGGCTGCTTACCAAAAGTCATGTCTCTGGGCACAATTTCTGGAGACAGGAGTCATGAACAGGAATATAAACACACACATTTTCCTATACGTACCTCAAACTATTTTAAATGTTTACTGCTACATATATCCCTTCTTACTGAATGTTATTTAAACTTTTCAAGAGGATATTTATCATCTTTTTATTTTTTCTTTCATTTCATTTTATTTATTTGTTTAGGTCTTTTTCTGGAAATACAATGAATCATATAAAAAAGCAATTATATCTCATGTTCTAAGTCTTGTAAAATTTATGTGCGTTTATTTCTAACACAATCATATTTCTCCTTTCAGGGTTATAGCCTCTGCCAATACATCTCCAACTAGAATTTTTGCTTTTCTTTGGTGGGGGAAGGGGATGGTTATTGCTTGCTTGCTTTACTAAAAGTGACCTCAGGACACTCTGAGATACATTCGGATTATATATAAAATTGTCCCTTCTCTAGACTAAGCCTTGGGTTTCTTTTCAAGAAGATGTTTCCGGCCGGACAAGCAGAATCAGGGACCACTCAAAGGGTTATACATAGAAGAGCTATATAAGGAAGATGCTAGGCAGCACTGGGACACACTGCACAAGCTGTGCTACCAGTCTGTGTCAACAAAGGGATTACTCCAAATGTCACAGTGATCACTGCTCAGAGCGGAAGATGCTTGCTTCGCTGTGAGTACCAAAATGGTCTAACCTAGATAGACTGTGTGCCAACGAAGCATGAAGAAGTAAGTTATAGCTGTGGTAAGGAGGGCTACTAATTTTAATCTCTTCCATAAGGAAGGCAGAAATATGACCATGGTAATATTTAATCAAACTAAGGAAACTAATGGTCAGGATGCTTGACTTCTAACTAAAATACAAGCATGCTTATTTCCTAGGCAAAATTTCCTAGTAGAAGTTTCACAAACAGCACATGCTCTCTCCCTTGATACAATGCATGCCATAGCACCGTAAAAAGAAGGTCACAGGTATAAATCATTATTTGAGAACAAACGGAACAGTCACAGATGACTAATCTACCACAAGAGGATCCTTCCTCTCAGATGAATGCTGGAGGAGCTATAAGCCAACAGATGGTGACTTCACCAAGTGACAAACTCCTTCCGTAGTGTCAGGGCAGACTTGCTAAATTGAAATGCTTAATTTAAATGTTTACACTTGAATGTTTACAGATAAAGAATTTTAATCAGCTATCAGGTAGTAATCATCAGGTAACACAAGACAAAGGTCTTCAAAGGAATTAGTCAAATTAGAAAAAAAAAAAAAGAACCTTAACAAATATCAAGCTAAAATACAAAGGAGAATATGAATATCAACATAAAGTAAAACTTTCAGAAAAAAAAAAGAAGAAAAATGTAGACAGTGTAATTCTAAGCTCTTTTTGGATGATAAATTCCTGCTGAATAAATTGAAGTGACATTTGGTTTCTCATAACTCTCACCTATCCTGATGGCCTCCTAAGTAAAGATTCTTATGTAGCCTTTTTTCACTAACACTGACATCCAGCCACGATTGTCAAGAAAAGAGATGGTTTTCTAAGATGCTGACACAGTGAATATTTAGAATCCTATCATCTAGTTATACACAATTAGCAATTAACTCTTCTAATTACTACCTTTATAATAAATAATGATTTCCTGATGGTATCTACTTTATTTGTATATATATTTAGCATCATAAGTACTATAAAATGTTGCAGATGAACCAAAGGATACACAATACTAAAGAGAGAAGAAGGCAATGTCAGACTGTCTGAATTTTAAAATGTCTCTTCCAACAAGAATCTGGCCCACATACATATTATAGAAACAAAAGCAACTGTCATCTTAAACATAATTAAATGTATCAAAGCAATTTAAAGTTTGTAAAAAAGAAAAATTAGTAATTTCTGCTGTAGGAACTCTACGGATAGGCACGTGGTAGAACTATAATGCAAGAGAAAACTGATTTATTTTAATTATATTCATAAGCCTCCTAATTACCCTGGCTATAGATCTATTCTAACAAAGATGGATAATGGAATAATATGAAAATCGCAACATCCAATTTTCCCCTAAACGCAAAAACAGGCAAAGTAGTAACAAAAGGAACTAGACAGAGAAAATGTGGCAAATAGTAAATAACCTGTCTAGTGCTAAGCCTATCAGGTGACCAATATATAGAAAAGGAATGGGAAGCACAAGTACATTCTAATTCCTGAAAGAGAATGGTGGAGGAAGAACCCTCTTGTCCCTTATTCCTAATTTAAAAAAAAAAAAAGAAAGAAAGAAACATCGATGAGAAAGAAGAAGGATTCTATAAGCAAGGGACATGGAGATCATGATGGGAAAAACGTACAGTGACGGCCAGCCAAACTAGTGGAAACTCATGAACTGTGGACCAATAGCTGTGGAACCCCCATGTGGCTGTGTGGTGATACTTTATTTGTGCTGAAATGTAATATTTTATTTGTATGTTAATAAATAAAGTTTGCCTGGAGATCAGAGGTCATAGCCAGCCATAAACAGAAGTCAGGTGGTTAGTAACACACGCCCTTAATCTGATCACATGGCAAGCAGAGTCTCTGTGTGTTCAAGGACACAGCCAAGCCTGGTGACACGCCTTTAATCCCAGTACCAACCATAGTGACCTGGAGATCTGTATAGACAGGCAGTGATGAGGAAGTGATGTGGCTGGGCTTAGAGCCAATGAGAAGGTAGAACAGGATGGCAATAAGGGCAAAGGGTTAGACAGGAAAAGTCTCTCTTGGGAAGATACAACAACATGGTGAGCAAAGGTTAGTTAGCGGCTACTGCTCTGATCTCTATGGCTTGCACCCCTGTATTTGGCTCTGTGTTTCTTATTTAATAAGACTGTTTAGAAATTCATCTACAGGACTGGACTAGGCCCTCTGGATAGTTGAGACAGTTGTTTAACTTGAATGGGGTAGGGGGCCCCCAGGCAGTGGGATCAGGAGCTGTCCATCATGCATAAGTAGGCTTTTTGGAGCTTGTGCCTATGGTGGGACACCTTGCACAACCTTGGTGCAGGCGGGAGGGGCTTGACCTGCCTCAACTGAATGTACCAGGCTCTGCTGATTCCCCATGAGAAACCTTGCCTTGGAGGAGGTGGGAACCAGGCAGTAGGTTGTAGGGGGAAGGCTGGGGAGCAGGAGGAGGGAGGAGAGGGGGGTCTGTGGTTGATATGTAAAATGAATAGAACATTTTTTAATAATAAAATTTTTTTAAAATGGAAAAAAAAGAAACATCGTAAAGACAAACAGGGACTGACCACTTCATGCAATTTCCTCATAATAATCACATCATAAGAAGTGTCAGGAAGTCAATATAGAAACAGACGTAAGCATAAACTGAGTCTCATGCCCATCTACAGAGATAGGTCTGGTTTCTAACTGTGTTATGTTCAATCCATCTCTCTTTTTGTCTCATGCTACCTTGTATGAACAATGAAGTTACTAGCATTATGTTTCAGGTAGGAGACCAGGTCTCTGACAACACTCGATTACAGGGTGGCTTATGGAATTTTTACGTATCATCAAATCAGGATCCTACATTTTTCTTTACCTTAGAAAGACAAAGAGCACAGGGTGAGGGGCAAAATGAGCAGACTGCCAGTTATCTTTTATGTGTCTCTCAATCTCATTTTCTATCATCCCACACCCCGTTCTCTGCCCTAAGAACACAACACTGAACAGATAACATAAATAGGCTTCCAGCTTCACCAGTGCCTAGTAAGGGGGAGGGACACTTCCTCTCCACACTCCCTTTCTGTAACTGACTTCTTGAATTAGATTAACAGCTCCTTCTCTTATCATTCAGTATTAGAAATGATAACTCAGAAGTTAGGCATTTGGAATGATCTGCAGTGCGTCTACTAACATTCTTGTTGTAAATCAGCTGTATAAATACTATTCAGATATGGCCTCTGTTTCTTCTTTCCATCCTAAAGTCCTAACATCCCAAAGACCCTGTTAGAGTGGGTAGGTCACTTGGGCTGTGTTCCTGAAAAGTACATCTTCCCCCCCCCCCCCCCCCCCCCCCCCCCGCACAATCTCTTCTCATGCTCTCAAACCACATTTGCCACGATGGAAAGTATTTCTCTTCACCACACACTTCTCACTATGACCCTCTACCTCACTACCCACAGGCACAGAAGTAACAGGTCCAAGCCAGAACTGGTAGAAGCAATGGACCAAAATGACCCTTTCTTCCTTGAAGCTGTTCCGCTCAATTTGTCACGTGATGAAATGTGCCTAATCCACAAAACTGGTAGTGAGCAGTGCAGCTGTTTGTGTTACCATACACACACACTGTGGAAGTACTTCGGAAAACCTTTAAAGGTGATGTGTGGGAGGAATCTGGGAACATTTGAAGCAAGCTGGAAAAAGGTTAGAATGCTAAATCAGCCGAGCTTAAAGGCTACGCACTAGTGCACATGGTCCACCCATTTCAAAAGTATCATTATGTCTATGTATGTACTAGCCCTGGATGACAGGTTCAAAATATTCAGATGATTAACATCCCAATACACCATGTCTTGAGAGAGATAAAGAAAACTGTCATCATGTGTGGGGCGTTTACCCACCACCCCCACAGCTTCCCAGAGTTTTCTTGAGTGCGAGCAGCAGGAAATATTAGATAGAAGGATTTATAGCAGAGAATCTTGCGGAGATAAACAGATAGAAAATAAAGGATAGCCTCGAGAGGGCCTGGAACCTATTCCAACGGGCCCCGACTATCTCTGGCCCAGGGTTTTTATAGAGACGCCAAGGGGTGGAGCAAAAGACCTCCCCCAGCACAGCCAAGTGCAGACCATCTCAGACACCTGCACTCAGGCCCGTGGTCCTGATCATCCTCTATTCGGACCTGCTGGGTAAAGCCACGAGGAACCCAAGAACAGGCTCCCACAGGTCCCCCCTTCTTAATATATAAAAAAATAACTATTAATGGCTTACAGCAATCTCCATAGCTGATACACCTCCCAGTATGGGAGTAGAGGATGATACAGATGGCATTTCTCTTTTGAATTAGGTCCAAGGTGACTACAGCAGTCTTAGCTGCCTCAAGCCCTTTCTAAACCAAAAACTCTTAAGGCAACTACAAACTTAAAAAATCCCTTAGCTTCATCATTACCATTAACAGGTTAACATAAATATTGCTATACATAGTCACAATTCTCTCAATCTTACAACTCAAAGCAAACTCTTAACAGAACCATTTGAATTAGCATATATGGTGCTATATATAGTTAACAATTTTCTCCGTCTTACAACTTTAACTCAGTCATTTGAATTTTCTTGTTAACAGAACATAGGAAAAACTTCGATGTATTCACATCAAACAAATATTTCCTTAACTCCACAAAACCAGGGTGCATTAATATCAATAGGTTTCTGCGAACATAATTCAATCTCATAGCTCCTCCTTTTCTTTATAATTTTTAAACAAAAACTCAAACCTAGTTAGAGGAACCCAAACTTATACAATTCCTACAAACCCATATTGAAAAGCAATATTTTCGATCTAACCATTAATACTTTGAAAACTTAGCAAAACATCCAAAAGCAGTTTCTTTTTTTTTTTTTTTTTTTTTTTTTTTTTGGTTTTTCGAGACAGGGTTTCTCTGTGTAGCTTTGTGCCTTTCCTGGAACTCACTTGGTAGTCCAGGCTGGCCTCGAACTCACAGAGATTCGCCTGCCTCTGCCTCCCGAGTGCTGGGATTAAAGGCGTGCGCCACCACCGCCCGGCCAAAAGCAGTTTCTTAATAAAACTCTTTACACACTTTAAAAGTAGTCTCTTAGTATACCCCATTTGCATTTCTTACTAACAAAACATGACATTAATCCATTCAAACAACAATTTAAATTAAATAGACTAAGGAATATTAACTCTCCCTTTTCTTTATAATTTTAAGCAAAATCTCAAGCCTAGTTAGAAAACCCAAACTTTTCTGTTTAAACAGTTCCATTTGTAACACAAAACCAGTTCCATAAGTAATTCCATTCTTACATAAACAGTTCCACAAAACAATTCATGAATCACCAGTAAATAAAGCATATATGCATACACAAAATTGCATCTTGATTCTAAGTAGAAATACATTTCTTCGTTTAAACAGTTCCATTTTTAACCCAATTCCAGAAAACCGTTCCTAGGTCATTACTCAAAACTGTCCCATTGCAATGAAATCTCTATTGTTCATTTCATTTAAGTACCAAAATTCAAATGATAAATTCTGGTACTAGCCTTCCAAATATGAGAAATCCATAACCAAAATCTTTTTGTAATTTTATCTCATTTTAAGTTCAAAAAGTTCAAACAAGAAATAAATTCTGGTATCAGGCTTTCATTTCCAAATATGAAGAGACGTTTTTCAACCAAAACTTTTTGCAGTTAATTTTTGTTCAAACAAGCGTCTCTGCAACTTTTGTTCTCACTGACAGACCTTTTTAGTTACAGTAATATTTTAAACAGTACCGTTTTTTTGCTGTTAGCTCAGGTTTTTCTGTGCTGCGTTGATATTCCACGGATCTCAGCTGCGGATGCCTTGTGCTGGTTCTGGCGTCCGCCATTCTTAGCTTCTTAGCGCCTTCTGGAGCTTTTGAAACCATTCAGACTGCCTACTTTGCAGTCTACTAGGACACTATCTCCTGTGTCTCAGGTGTTTTCACCATATACATTAATAGACTCACACTTAACATTTACACTTTTTCACAAACTCACATATAACATTTTTTTGCCTTGCAAAGCATTTAGACTCATATTCAACATTTACACGTTTTTACAAACTCACATACAACATTAACATCTACTTATTTATACTTTATAGAACTACTTTAGCAAATATATTTCCTATTAATTCTTATATACTTATATTCATTCCATCTTATTTCTTATTTCAACTTACATTTACAACTAGCATCTTACAAGCTTATTACTACATGTCTTAAGACTACCTTAGATACTTCTTACAAGCTTATATTCTTAAAGGAACTCTATTGATCTATTTTACAAACTTATATAGGCTACCATTAGCATATATCTAACTTAGCAAACACCTAAAGATTTCTTAACACAGATCTAACAAGACAGAATTTTTACAAACTCACATATCTTATATTCGTCTTTCTACTTCTTACTCTTAATTATCACCATCTCTATCAGAAAGATTCTCTTAACTAGACAGGAAGTACATACATCATTTCTAAAGTTTACAGTTTATAGTTAGCTTTGTTATAAAGCACTGGGATTTAGTGAGTGTTGTCATTATAGAGTTGTGATACTTGTTGCTAGGGGATTGTAACATTCTCAGGACGAAGCCACACTCCAAAATTGCCAGTTCTCTCAGCCGTTCTGGACCAGCAGAGATGCACTGTCAGCGGTAGACAGTTTTTAACTAGAGGCTGTCCCTTCACCCAAATTCATAATAGCTCCCCTAAGAACTTCAATTCAAACAAACGTTTCTATCACAGCAGTACTTTTGGTTTGTTCTACTGAAAAACTTTACGCTGAGGGTGAAATTATCTTATTTAGCTGCTGCAAAGCTCTTCGCCAATACTGCACAGCTATTAGGTGATATAAGGTATTTTTCTAAAGAAGCTAGTAAAGCCAAAAGTGGCACAGCTCCGAACTCTTATTCCTCACTGTTTGCATTAAACCAGTGACAAAATCTCAGAAACACTAATCGAGCCACTTTCATTTCACTTCCTTTACAGGAACATCATGGGAGCTGACTTTTCTTAGTTCCACGCTCCTTACCGTCATTGGAGCTGACGTTTCTTAGTTCCACGCTCCTTACCAGACGCTCTGGTAACCACCGAGCTTCATTGTCCTCTTGTGAAAAAACACAAACATGTCCTTGACCCCATATTAAAACAGGATCGGGACCCTTTCATAATCCCGAGCAGGGATCTTTCCATTTCACTTGAGCGAAAGTCGCTTGGGTGCCACTGTGCCAAAATCTATCTGCGGCAGACTGCTCACGGACATCCATATTCAAAAAGTTCAGAACAAAAAGAGCATGGTTTAATGCATTATGTGGTGATTGAGGGTAAATTTCTTCCTTTTTTATATTTATTTTTTGAAGTTGTATTTTAAGACTGCTATGAGCCCTTTCCACAATACCTTGTCCCTGAGGGTTATAAGGAATACCTGTTTTATGTACGATTTCCCATTAGGTACAAAATTGTTGAAATGCCTTACTAATATATCCAGAACCATTATCAGTTTTAATAATTTTTGGTAAACCCATATACGAAAAACACTTCAAGCAGTGCATAATGACATGTTTTGTAGCTTCCCCAGGTTGTGCACTAGCCATTAAAAATCCTGAGTAAGTGTCAATGGTCACATGTACATATCTTAATTTGCCAAATTCTGCAATATGCGTAACATCCATTTGCCATAGATGATTGGGAAGAAGACCTCGAGGGTTTACCCCTAAGTGAGGGACAGAAAAATATTTTGGACATACCCCACATCGTTTAACTATTTGACGAGCCGCTTCTTTGGTAAGATTGTAACGCTTTGGCTGGTGAAACAGGAAGATGTAGCCATAAGAGAGGCTTGTTTTGCCATAATACTGCTGTAGGTGTATGTCTAGTGAGCAAAATATGTGCATACCAAGGTAGGGCGTAATTAATGTAATGTACTTGCTGGTTTTGAATAGCCTTTTCAACTTGAAGAACTTGTCTACCTTTTTCAGTTAACTTTCTGGGTGAATTAGGGTCATTTTCTCCTTTTAAAATATCACTTAAAGGTTTCAAATCACCAGTAAATACTTTTAAATAAGGGCGCAACCATTGAATCTCCCCCAATAATTTTTGAAAGTCATTTAAAGTTTTTAGCTCATCCTTTCTTATTTCCAATTTTTGAGGCTTTATCACCTTAGGGTATAATACATGTCCTAGATACTGAAAAGGTGAGTGTCTTTGCACTTTTTCTGGAGCGATAATTAACCCAGCACAGGTAAGGCAGTGCTGAAGCCGTCCAAAAGTGTCAAGCAAAATTTCTTCGTCTTTATGTGCAAGCAAAATATCATCCATGTAATGAATAATATAAGCCTGTTGAACTTGCTCTCTAACTCTCTGGATAGCTTGAGCTACGAATTTCTGACACAGTGTTGGGCTATTGACCATTCCTTGGGGCAAAACTTTCCAGTGGAATCTTTTCATGGGTTCTTTAAAGTTAACTGAGGGAACACTAAATGCAAATCTTTGACAGTCTTGAGGAGCTAAAGGAATGGTATAAAAACAATCCTTCAAATCCAAAATAATTTTATACATATTTTCTGGTATAGCAGTAGGGATAGGCAATCCAGGCTGCAAAGCTCCCATAGGTTGTATGGTTTCATTAATCTTTCTCAAATCCTGTAATAATCTCCATTTTCCTGACTTCTTTTTGATGAGGAAAATAGGAGAATTCCAGGGAGAATTGGAAGGTTCAATGTGACCACTATCCAGCTGCTCCTGTACTAACTGCTGGACAGCCTGTATTTTTTCTTCAGTTAGGGGCCATTGATCTATCCACACAGGCTGATCAGATTTCCAGGTTATAGGATCTGCATGGAGTACAGGCTGCTCAATGACCCTTCCTAAAAATGCTCCATAACATTATTAGTTTTTTCTTTAGGAGATAAAGATGACATTTCCATTAACTTTTGGTCAGGAACTTTTTGTTCATAGCTAGTTGTATCGGGACTATATAAGTATACTCCCATACGGCTCATAACATCTCGACCCCACAAATTTACCGGCAAGTGAGGGACAATGAATGGCCGAAAAGTCCCTTCATGACCCTCCTCCTCATCTCTCCAGGAGAGCTCAGTGCTGCTCTGCTCGGGACACTGAGTTTGACCAATCCCTTGCAGCTGTGTAATAGTCTCCATTTTGGGCCACATAGCAGGCCATTGACTAGCAGATATAACAGATAAATCTGCGCCTGTATCTAAAAGACCCGAGAAATTTCTCCCATTTATGACTAATGTAAGTTCTGGACGTTGTGGTCCTATGGCTTGTAGCCAATAGGCATCTGACGAACCGAATCCAGCCTCTCCTCTCTTATCTCTTTTAATTGGATTTTTTGTTTGTATTTGAGGAAGTAAGATGAACTGTGCAAGTCTCTGACCGATCTTTATTACTGAAATTCTTGTGGGTGAATGAGTCATCACCTTTATTTCTCCCATATAGTCAGCATCAATCACTCCAGGGGCAACTAGAATTCCTTGCATGGTAGTACTACTTCTGCCCAACAATAACCCCACAGCTCCCTGTGGCAAAGGTCCATAAACACCTGTAGGGAGGGTTTGCATTCCCATTTCAGAGGTCAAAACTGTATAGATGGAAGAACTGAGGCCTAATCCAGCACTACCTGGTGTTGCTCTACAGAGGTCTTGAATATATTTCTTTGCCGGAGGATTGACTGAATTACCCCAAAGGTCTATTTTGTCGGGGCCTGGGGCGGGCCCCTCCGTTCGTTTCCCTGAAACGGACTCTTCTGGGTATTTGTCCTTGACGTGCATTTGCTAGCCTGGTGTTTCCCTCTCCTACATCTTGGACATAACCCAGGCTCTCGATTTGATCCGAAGCCCCTTCTCTTGCTAGGGCAACTTCTAATATAATGCCCCATTATATGTGGACACACCCAAAACAACTTCCAGGAGGTCCAATATCTTTCCTTTGTCTGGAATTAGGGCGTCTTTGCTGGTATAGAACATCCCTAACCGTTTTTCCTTGTAATGCTGCAGCCATGACTATCCCTTGATTGTATGATGGTCCTATATCAGAACAAAGTCGGATATAGTCAGAAATGTTTCCCTTTTTTCTAAAAGGGCGTATCGCGGCCTGACATGCTGCATTGGCATTTTCATATGCAAGTTGTTTTACAAGTAAAAGTCCAGCTTCGGAATCACTAATTAATCTGCTAGCTGTTTGCATAATCTGGAAACAAAATCTTGAAATAACTCATCAGGCCCTTGCCTTATCTTGGACAAATCCTCAGTTTGTCTTCCTGATGATGGAAGCATATTCCAAGCCCTTTTGGCAGCGGCCTGAACCTGAGCATACACCGCTATATCAAAGTTTAACTGTTGACCTGTTTCTCGATAAGGGCCTTCCCCAGCGAGCATATCAAAGGTGATAGGAATCTGTTGTGCCCGATTTATTTCAGCTGTGGCCTGACACTGTTCCACAAACTCACTTTTCCACAGCAGATAGTCACCTCCAGATAGACATGCTCGGGCCATTTGTTTCCAATCACCCGGGGGCAAAACTTCTAAAGCCAGGCTTTCTAGCAATGCTGTCGTAAAAGGAGCAGTTGGGCCATATTGACTACATGCTGTTTTTAACTCCTTAAGCCGTTTGAAAGGAATGGGAACCTGCACTCTTATGATATTACCCTGACGGTCCTGCTCTTCCAGGACCGGAAACATTTGAAAGCCTTGAATTTCTTCCCCTTTACTAGCAGCCTCCCGGAGGCTAGCTTGAAGAGGAGATGTAGCTTTGACAGAGAGGGTTCGCATTGCCTCAGAGGATCTCTGTGCTATGGCAATTACAGGTGGCTTTTCCATTCTAAAAGACGCCTCCCCAGGTGAGTCTAGTTCCACCCCTACAGAGGGAAGAGGAGAGACTTGGAGAGTTTCTATTTTTTGAGTAAGAGAAGTCACTAGGCTTTTCAAGTTTTTCAGTTCCTCCCTTGTCTTATTCCAAGATTTTTGTTCCTTAAACTTATCGTCATGGCCAAGAGAAACCGGACCCTGTTTAATCGGTGCTGTACAAGGGTTTTCAGGTTCTGCTGGCGGAGCAGAGGGTTTTGTCTCTACCTCCTCTGCCTTAGGGAAGGACCCCTCCTGCTTTTCAGGGTTAGGATCTAAATTATCCCGGATTAATGCCCACAGCCCAAGGGCTTCCACGGGAACATTTTCTGGCCCCTGTTTTTCATAGTATTTTTGTATTTCAACCCCAACTCTCTCCCAGGAATCCTCATTCAGCTTCCCATACTCAGGAAACCAGGGACACAGTTCTTCTACAAACTGTAAGAACCTCTGTACTTGTTGTAGTTCCACCTTAACGCCTTTGTTGTTTAGTCTCTCTGCAAGTGACTCTTCAAAGGTCTGCTTACTATTTTCCTGCCCCATATTGATCAAGAGGTCTTTATTTTTTCTTAAAGCTACTCGAAGGTAATTCTCACACTAATATCCCCAGGTAATTCTAATTTTTGTCCTTCTGAGAAAGTTAAAGGCTTTAGTTTTTAAGTTTAAGAGAGCTTTTGAGAAACATTAAGGTTTTTTAGAGAGATTTTTCCCCCAAAATTTTCCAAGAAGAGCTTTTAGTTTAAGAGAAAGATTTTTCCCCCCAGGAGAAAGACTAACTTTTCCCAAAACTTCCCAACTTTAAACTTTGACTTCTTAGAACCCCATTTTTGCCTCAGGGAGAAATTACTTTCTCCTACCGCTTGGATTTGGCATTTCAGCTGTCCCCAGGTCAAAAGCTTCCATAGGAAACTTTTTCTTCCCCATAAGCTCAAAGAAGAGCTTTTTTACTACCCGAAAAGCCCAAAGAAAGATTTTTTTTCCCCAGTTTGCTTTCTAAGCCCCCAAAGTTAGAAAATTGAAGAGTTTTTCTGTCTAGTTGCCTTACTTATTTTTTCCTACACAATCTTACACTTCTAAGTTTTTCCTAAACTATATTACTACCCTATTCCTTACTTATTTTTTACAGATAGAATTTGAGAAAGGGATAGAAGATAGAAAATTTTGACAGAAGAGAATTTCACTGCAGCATCGGACATCCAGTCCGCTTTCCTTTTCTCTCGAGGATAAAACCCCTGCCTCACCAAAAAAAATATATATAAAATATATTTTTTTTTCATAACACCAGCATACCTTTCCACTGGCAGGGCTGACTCAGCACTTTCACCAAAAACTCTGTAATAAAACTATTATTTTCCTTTATCTTTAGTCCCTATTACTTTGTTTTTAGTCCCTGTTCATTTGTCTTTAGTCCCCCCTTTTTTTGTCCCTTTTTTTCTTTAGTCCCTTTTTTCCCCTTTCTTTAGTCCCTTTTTTTCTTTAGTCCCTTTTTTTCTTTAGTCCCTTTTTTTCTTTAGTCCCTTTTTTTCTTTAGTCCCTTTTTTCCCCTTTCTTTAGTCCCTTTTTTTCTTTAGTCCCTTTTTTTCTTTAGTCCCTTTTTTTCTTTAGTCCCTTTTTTTCTTTAGTCCCTTTTTTTCTTTAGTCCCTTTTTTCTTTAGTCCCTGTTCACGGC
The DNA here is from genome assembly GCF_049852395.1 of Peromyscus maniculatus bairdii. NCBI lineage: Eukaryota > Metazoa > Chordata > Mammalia > Rodentia > Cricetidae > Peromyscus > Peromyscus maniculatus. Next base: position 60,120,982 of record NC_134863.1, on the reverse strand, counting down.
GCCATTCTGTGGGGCGTTTACCCACCACCCCCACAGCTTCCCAGAGTTTTCTTGAGTGCGATCAGCAGGAAATATTAGATAGAAGGATTTATAGCAGAGAATCTTGCGGAGATAAACAGATAGAAAATAAAGGATAGCCTCGAGAGGGCCTGGAACCTATTCCAACGGGCCCGGACTGTCTCTGGCCCAGGGTTTTTATAGAGATGCCAAGGGGTGGAGCAAAAGACCTCCTGCACACAGCCAAGTGCAGGCCATCTCAGACACCTGCACTCAGGCCCGTGGTCCTGATCATCCTCTATTCGGACCTGCTGGGTAAAGCCACGAGGAACCCCAGAACGGGCTCCCACATACAACAAAGAAAGAGAACTACAGAATGATCTCCCTCATGAATATTGATGCAAAAAATACCCAATAAAATACTGGCAATCAGGCTCCAAGAATACATCAAAACAATTATCCACCATGATCAAGTGGGCTTCACCTCAAAGATGCAAGGGTGGTTCAACATACGAAAGTCCGTCAATGTAATACACCATATAAAAAAAACTCAAAGGAAAAAAAACCACATATCATTTCACTAGATGCAGAAAAAGCATTTGACAAAATCCAACACCCCTTCATGATAAAAGTCTTGGAGCGATCAGGAATACAGGGAACATACGTAAACATAATAAAAGCAATTTACAGCAAGCCAACAGCAAACATCAAATTAAATGGAGAGAAACTCAAAGCAATACCACTAAAATCAGGAACGAGGCAAGGCTGTCCACTCTCCCCATACATATTCAATATAGTATTAAAGTTCTAGACAGAGCAATAAGACAACATAAGGAGATTAACGGGATACATTGAAAAGGAAGAAGTCAAGCTTGCCCTATTTGCAGATGACATGATAGTATACTTGAGTGACCCCAAAGATTCCACCAAGGAACTGATACAGTTTATAAACACCTTCAGCAACATAGCAGGATACAAGATCAACTCAAAAAAATAAGTAGCCCTCCTATATAAAATGGACAAATAGCTGAGAAGGAAATCAGAGATACACCACCCTTTACATTAGCCACAAATAACTTGGGTAACACTAACCAAGCAAGTGAAGGAAATATATGACAAGAACTTTAAGTCCGGACCAACATAGTAAACATGGCAATTTTACCAAAAGCAATCTACAGATTCAATGCAATCCCCATCAAAATACCAACACAACTCTGCAAAAACCTGGAAAGAATAATACTCACATTCATATGGAAAAACAAAAAACCCAGAATATGCAAAAGAGTCCTATAGCATGAATCTTAAGTTCTTGTTAATAAAATCTGAGAGAAACAGAAGAAACCACAGCTATCTCTCCTCAGCAGTTCCTCACTGGAAGCTTCTGAGTCCTCATCCAGAATGAAATGAATCTCAGCTGAACTGGGACATTCAGATTCAGGTGAACTGTGTTGCTCTAGTTTGTGGTCCTCAAGCCTTAAAACGCTCAGCTCAGCTCAGCTCAGCTCAGCTCATTTTCTCCATGGAAAATTAGCCGGTGTGGAACCGTGTCCCCCGAGTGAACTGCTAGAGAGGTTAAGGACCAAGGAAGACGACTTAACCTACCAACATCTCCTGCCTGAATCTCCTGAGCCTTCTGCCTCTCACGCACTGTCAGAAGAGGAAATGTCCGATAAGTCCTCCCTGTCCCGAGACCAGAAGCCAGACAGCGAGACTGAGAAGTGCCCAGTGATGGCGAGCTCTTTTTCTCAGGACTGTATGGAACACCTACAGGAAATTCGAACTCGGAGAAAGCGTTTGGAAGAATATATTAAAACGAATGAGAAGCTCCAGAAACAGCAGGAACGGCAGGGGTCTGAGGCTGACCAAGGTTCCATAAATGTTGCTGCTTACGGCTCAGAGCTGCACAGCTCTCTGAAGTCAGAGATGCATTCCCTGAGGAAGCAGAACCAGGCCCTCCGTATGATGATCGACAAATGTATCGTAGATAAACTGAAAGAGAATGAAAAATTACTTAAGTCCCTGTCCAGGAAGGCGGCAAGTCTTGAGCACCTTCGGCTAGAGTACATCAGTGTAAAGGAAGAAAATGAAAGGTTGCAGAGAGACATCAGTGAGAAGGAGAGACAACCAGCAGCTGACCCAGGAGGTCTGCAGCCGCGCCGCCGCCGCCGCCAGGAGCTGAGCAGGGTACAGGAAGAAGTGAAGTTGAAGCAGCAGCTGCTCTCCCAGAATGAAAAGGAGCATAGGAAGCTACAGCGAGAGGCCCAAGGTAAGGCATCTGCAGAAGGCTGGAAGGGGCCTGATTCTTTCAGCAACCTGCATGGCCTCCTGACAGAGATGCACAGCTATTAGGTATTTTTCTAAAGGAGCTAGTAAAGCCAAAAGTGGCACAGCTCCGAACTCTATTTCCTCACTGTTTGTATTAACCAGTGACAAAACCTCAGAAATACTAATCGAGCCACTTTCATTTCGCTTCCTTTATAGGAACATCATGGGAGCTGACTTTTCTTAGTTCCATGCTCCTTACCAGATGCTCCGGTAACCACCGAGCTTCATTCTCCTCTTGTGGAAAAAACACAAACATGTCCTCGACCCCATATTAACACAGGATCGGAACCCTTCCATAATCCCGGGCAGGGATCTTTCCATTTCACTTGAGTTTCAGGATTTAGTATTTTCACTTCATTAGCTTGAACTCCTGATGTTATTAGCAGCAGTGATATTTAGCATTAATTTCTTATAAGGAACTTTCAGGTAAAGCAACTCTTTTGTAAGACAGCTAGATTTTCTGAAGTTTGTTTCCCATCTAGAAAGCAGTCATTTCTTTTTGAATGCCTGTTTCCTTGTCTCCTTATTAGATTTGCAAAGGAATTACTCATGGCAGGCAGTTTGTCCAAAAGGCAAAGAACTTTTTTAATTTCAACATAAGTTTCTTCATATCTAAGACAACGTTCAGTGTATAAACTGCTTTCCCTTGCTTTAAGGATTTTAAGGTGACTTGTTTGCTCTTAAAGGTTGCTTTTTGTCATCCAACTACCATAAAAACTTTTCACAGCTATTAGGGTAAATAAGGCATTTTACCAACCCCCCAAACCGCTAAGCGCCTCCTTTCAATTTTTCATTGGAAATGACACTTAAACTCTTAGATGATTTTCCTCCTTATTCTTTTTAAAGGCTGTATTTTAAGTTTACCATGAACGTATTTTTGAGCTGACAAAAGTGTTTCAGGGCAATGTCGCCATCTTTAGCGGAAAAACTACCTTTCCCAGAATGCATTTCCCTTATATCAGTCCATAATAATATCAGTCCCATATCAGTCCCTTATATCATTTCCCATAGTTCTTTTTGGGTCTGAGAGTCACCTGGTTCTCTTTTACCAGACTTGCTTACAAATTCTTGCCCGGGAGGTTTGAACAAAGTTTTTTTGCTTTTGCAATGGGAGATTTGAACAAGCACTTTACATTTTCAGCTATGGCACATTGGGAGGTTTCTATTCTCCTCAGCTGGCTTCAACAGGTGTCTTTCCTTCATCAGACACTGGCCCCCGAATCAGAACCACACCTGCCTCGTTGGCCGGCATTGAGGCTGGCATTTCGGATAACAACTTTGCTCGGGGCTTGTGCTTGCCTTAGCCAGTCAGTGAAAAACAAGATCATTTGCAACAGAGCTTTTCCACAGCTCCTTCAGAGATTTTCTCCCACTGATTTATCTCATTTTGCTTGTTCGTTCCCCCCCAGATGCAGAGTGTCAGGTATCTGTCTGTGGCTCTGTACCTCTGCTAGCTGCCTTTGGAGGTAGGGGCTTTTTTTCTCCCCCTGAATCTGCCCCAAACTCTAGCAGCTTTGTCAGGTCATGCATTTTCTGAGGAGGAATCTGTCTGCTCTGTTTCTTCAGAGTCTTTCTCCCAGACAGTATCCAGTTTGGTCTCAGTTTATCCCCTCTACCCCAGAAACAGTTTCCGACACTACAGTGGTGGCTTTCCCTGCTACTGAAGTAGGGGCTTTAGTCCGTTTCTGTTTTCGGGGTCTGTGTGGTTTGCGAACAGACTAATAATCTAACAAGGGAGGTTTTTGCCATTTCTAAACTCCCATTAGGACGGGTGTTTTGCCTCTTCAGGCCTTCACCTGGCCCAGTCCCCCAGTGGGTTGCATTTGCTTGTCTGGGTGCTCAGGACAGAGCTTATGCCAGAGGCAATCACCCCTCAGGGCTACACTCCCTCATCTCACTGGGAGTCAGTTGAAACAAAGCTTTTCTCAAAGAGGTGCTTTCTCTGACAGAAAAGAAAGCTTCACTCCTGGTCAGTTCCACTCCGCCCTGGCTGGGCTCCCTCCCCAGACAGCGCTCTGACCCAGCAGCACAACTGCCTCAGACACAGTTCAGCTCCTCCACTGTGTTCCCAGAAAGGTCCCTACTCTGATAGGAAAGCTTTTTCTCAGATTTCTTTTTGCAGTTGTGGACCTATCAACCCGGGACTTGTAGGAAAGTGGACAACTGTGCCGCTCCCACTGGCTTTAGCTTTGTTTGTTCATTAGCAATCTTCCCCTGGGTCCTGCACTTTCCTGCCTCAGCTCTGTGCTCCAGGAAGTTTATAACTGCAGGAACCCTAGTATCCCCAAAATGCACCCCAACTCAGAGACACTGGCCAGTCACCTCTGGGTTTTTGGTCAGAAGCGAGGATACAATGCTAACAGTTTGCATTGCTTCAGGGGATCTTTGCTTTAGGAAGATTAGGAGCACCTTTTCATTCTGAAATGCTCACTTAGACAAAACCCTTGTTGCCTCAGCTTGGCTGTAACTGAAAAGCTTGGCTTTTTTGCTTTTCTCAGGTAAAGTTTCCTGCCCTTTTGGGCTCTCTGTAGCTTTTTACCCTTACTCTCCCAAGCGTTTCCCTCAGGGTACTCTGACCCACTGTCTTTTACTAGCTTGAAGAGACAGAGCTTAGAAGGGGTTTTTAGAAACTTGTTCCTGCCTCCTGCATTGCAGGGAGGATTTTTAAAGCTTGAAAACTTAGAGAGGTTTTGCTGTCTTAAATTTGTTGTTTTCCCTTAGAGCTAATCACAGGTGGTCCCCATACTAATATCTTCAGGTGATTCTACTCTCCTCTGAGAGAGGTTAGAGGCTTTAGTTTTTAAGTTTCTTAAGAGAGAAAGATTAAGGCTTTTTAGAGAGATTTTTCCCCCAAAATTTTCCAAGAAAAGCTTTAGAGTTTGAGAAAGATTTTTTTCCCCAGGAGAAAGACCAACTTTTCCCAAAACTTCCCAACTTTAAACTTTGACTTCTTAGAACCCCATTTTTGCCTCAGGGAGAAAACACTTTCTCCTGCTGCTTGGACTTAGCATTTCAGCTGTCCCCAGGTCAAAAGCTTCCATAGGAAACTTTTTCTTCCCCATAAGCTCAAAGAAGAGCTTTTTTACTACCCGAAAAGCCCAAAGATTTTTTTCCCCAGTTTTCTTTCAAAGCCCCCAAAGTTAGAAAATTGAAGAGTTTTTCTATCTAGTTGCCTTACTTATTTTTTCCTACACAATCTTACACTTCTAAGTTTTTCCTAAACTATATTACTACCCTATACCTTACTTATTTTTTACAGATAGAATTTGAGAAAGGGATAGAAGATAGAAAATTTTGACAGAAGAGAATTTCGCTGCAGCATCGGACATCCAGTCCGCTTTCCTTTTCTCTCGAGGATAAAACCCCTGCCTTCCCAAAAAATATATATAAAAATATATATATTCCATAACACCGGCATGCCTTTCCACTGGCAGGGCTGACTCAGCACTTTCACCAAAAACTCTGTAATAAAACTATTATTTTCCTTTATCTTTAGTCCCTATTACTTTGTCTTAAGTCCCTGTTCATTTGTCTTTAGTCCCCCCCTTTTTTTTAGTCCCCTTTTTTTCTGAATTCAGTCCCTTTTTTTTCTTTTTTCTTTAGTCCCTGTTCACGGCGCCATTCTGTAGGGCGTTTACCCACCACCCCCACAGCTTCACAGAGTTTTCTTGAGTGCGAGCAGCAGGAAATATTAGATAGAAGGATTTATAGCGGGGAATGTTGCGGAGATAAACAGATAGAAAATAAAGGATAGCCTCGAGAGGGCCTGGAACCTATTCCAACGGGCCCCGACTATCTCTGGCCCAGGGTTTTTATAGAGACGCCAAGGGGTGGAGCAAAAGACCTCCCCCAGCACAGCCAAGTGCAGACCATCTCAGACACCTGCACTCAGGCCCGTGGTCCTGATCATCCTCTATTCGGACCTGCTGGGTAAAGCCATGAGGAACCCAAGAACGGGCTCCCACAATCATGTTGGCATTAAACTGTGAAAGTGTTCAGTGCTCTACTAATTAGTATTTTTTTAATTGTCCAATTAATTGCTATATACTACAAAGAACTATATTGATTGCCATACAAAGATGGTTCTCTAAGATGTATCCATAAAACTAGCAAGTCATGAGTTCAATATCCATATCATGTCCAAATGACCGCAATTCAGGGCACTCTTCCCCATCCTACAGCTCTTACACGGGGGTTGTGGGTGGAGATAAAGATGTACCGTAAAGGATGACAACTAAGTTTCTTCTTTTCTGTGCCTTTACCAGTCGTGCGTCACTGCATTGACCACTGCCCACTGCAAAAAGAAGCTTCTGACACCAGCTATGGCCACCTGCACAAAAACTACAAAAAGAGCTGGAGAGATGGCTCAGAGGTTAAGAGCACTGGCTGCTCTTCCAAAGGTCCTGAGTTCAATTCCCAGCAACCACATGGCAGCTGACAACCATCTGTAATGTGATCTGGTGCCCTCTTTTGACCTGCAGACATAACACCAGCAAGACACTGTATGCATAATAAATAAATAAATCTTAAAAAAAAAAAAAAAAAAAAAAAACTACATGAGAATTTTGTCTGGCTTGATCTTTTGAAGATGGTGAAGATTATCCTTATGCCACACTCCTAACTGAGGAGCTATTGGAAGTTTATAACATATAGGGGAGCGAGAATCATTTTCCCTTGAGGGTGTGGTCATCGGTAGTTTTCCAGAGTTCTAGTGGCTGACCCCATACCTATATACATATAATCAGGACTAATTGGACTTACTGAATTATTAAAGAAGAGGAGGAGGAGAAGGTTGTAGAGGAGGAAAGGAAATGAACTTAAGAGGGCAAGCTATTGGGAGGAATTAAGTAAGTTGGAGGGGAGACATGGGGAAGAGACTATATATAAAATCATATTTTAATGTGTGCATGTATGAAATTCTCAAAGAATAAAAAATTTAAAAGCAGCACCTCAAGAGGATGTTTTGGTAATCTCTATTGTTGCTTCCTTCAAGACCTTGAAAAGAGTCCAATATTCTGGATTTAGCCAGGGATATAGTACTAGGGATCATTTTTGTTTTGTTAGTGAATGGCAGTTTAGGGCTGCCTTTGGTTTCCCTAAATAGTTCACATTCCATAATAAATCATTAAGAAAAACATCTGAAAATGATACGCATCTTGCTGCAATCGGGAAATAGGAAGAATGACTGGGGATTTGCTAGTTGACCCACTGGACTCACAGTGAGGCAAATTCAACCCAGAGTTAATTTACTGAGGGTCAGACCGTAGTGACATACATCAATAATCTCAGCACTCAGGAGGCTGAGGGAGAGGATCATGAGTTTAAGATCAGCTCAGCATACATAAGCGAAGCCCAAAGTCAAAAAAAAAAAAGCAATGTACCAAGTGATCAAGGTCCAATTTTACTTGTACATCATAGTGGCTTATAGATCCCAGTGAATAATTGAGAACATATTTTACTAATTTTTATATGCCTGGGCGTTTTCCTAGTAAATGGCAAGATGTAAAGTATTTATTTATGGTAGGTATTCTACGTCTTCTCTCACAGAAAATGAGTCTTCCGTTATTACAGAGCTACTGTGTCAGTAACAGTAGTCAAGTCTCTATAGTACATATCTAGAATTTCTGTCATACTAAGAAATAAGCATGCTCATACTCATTTCCACCACAAGGAAATCATAGTATGATCCAATCTACTGCATTCCAAAAGACATTGGGATCAATCAGCTAACACCACAGAAGGCTCCATTTCTACCTACACTTGAAGCCTATCACAAAAAGTACAGCTGTTGTACTCTTGAAGCCTAGGCACTGTTAGAGCCTTCGAACTCCAGAAAGCCACGGTGCCCACTGAAATCAAGGTGCCTACTAGGTCAATGGCAGCAGTGGCAGCAGTGTATTCCAGGTCCCCAGATCACAGATGCCACCGAGATCTGCCTATCTCCTCAACACGTTTCTCCATTCGTAATCAATGGTGGGTCTTCTAGAACTTCACCAGGATTTGAGTGTTACAGAAGAGTACCCAGAACATACAAGATATACTCTACCAGTCTACCAATGTCTCCTTCCTTCCTTCATAACAAAAGATGCTTAGGAGTCTCAAAGAGATTAAATGATGGCATTGTTGAACCAAGTGTCAAGTAATTAAGCAAACCATATTAGCCACTTCTACATGCTCAAATAAATGCATAAAACCCAGACTCCTGTTAAGAACACTCAGACACTTTTGTCTCAATTTATATTAAGCATATTCAGGTGTGCTTAATTTTCTCCAGATTTCCGTCTCTAGATATCTGCATATTTGAATTTTATCTCAGCACCCAGAAATGCATATCTGAATTTTATCTCAGCACCCAGAAAACTTAAGAGCAATAAAATCAACAATGTATACTACTGATTTCAGTGTTTAGTATCTGCCCAAGAAACACACTAATTGCCTTAAATACACATTCCATTAAAGTTACTTCTCAGAACAGCCCTGGTACAAAATGACATTTTGTACCTTTGTCACATGTGAAAAACTGTGGCGTTTTGAAACAAGGCATTCCTGAGACAAAGACAAAATTTAAATCTTGTCCCAAAGCCAAATTCCACAATTTTAATCATTACGTACATTTTTCTGTACTTTTCTCCACTTTATACAATCCATAAAATTATTTTTGTTGTTGTTGTTGTTGTTTTGAGACAGGGTTTCTCTGCATAGCTTTGCGCCTTTCCTATAACTCACTTGGTAGCCCAGGCTGGCCTCAAACTCACAGAGATCCACCTGGCTCTGCCTCCTGAGTGCTTGGATTAAAGGCGTGCACCACCATCACCCAGCAAAACTATTTTTTAGGTAGGGTCTCACATTATATAGCCCAAGCTAACCTCAAAACTTCATTAATCATTTGCCTCAGCCCCTGAAGTATAATATGTGAGCTACCATGTGTGACTTTCACCTCCTTTCGCAGAAATCACTTCCTCAGAACAGTTTATTAAAATGTTCTTGAGTTGTTTTCTGCAGATTTCCATCTCTGGATTTGTGGACATTTAAGCATCAGATGTGGCAAAATTTCACATATTTCAAAAAACATAAGCATGTTAGACTTTTCACCACTGAGGCAAATGCCTGATCTAAACAACTTAACAACTAAAAAGAATTTAATTTACCTCAGTTTCAAGGTCTCAGTCTACAGCTAACTGACTGCTGAACTTGAAGAAGGGAAAGAAGTAATGGACCAAAGCACCTCACCTCAAGGTGACCAGGTAGGAAGAATGCAATGATTACGTCTTTGAGGTCTTCCTCATTCCCACTTTAACCCCATCCGAATTCACAGCCCACTGGATGGTGCTCCCTGTAAGACTTCCACTCTCAATCTACTCCAGCAATGTAGGACTAAACCCATAGGTGAGTTGGATTCATCTCCTGCACCAATCCACTCAGATCAACAATAAAGATTATCCATCATAATCAAGTGTAAAGATGATCTTCTAGCTGATAAACTAATCCATGATTCACTGGAGCTGAAATATGGACATGGTAATTATTTCCCATAATACTCTCGGAGATACCGGAACAAATGGCAACACTGGGGGAAAGAATATACTTGGAGATGGACTGTTTTATTTTCAGCACATTATAAAGATGAGCAGACAGGGTTACCCTTCTCCAGAAACCCTTTCCATCCTTGATAGACACTCAAAGCAGAAAAAGCAGGCAGGCACTCCTTGGTTTTTAAAATCAGGATAAAGGTGAAAAAAAAAAAATGTGTTAGCTGAAAAGCTTTAAGAATTGCATTTGCAAAGATGTGGTGTTGAGGGTTGTTATTTTACAAGTCTGTTTTGCTTCTTCGTTGATGGTCTAACTAGGGAGTCCAGGCTGGCCTCAAAGTCATGATGTTCTTCCTCTATCCCCCAAGTGTGGGGATTACACATATGCCCCCATGCCAAGTGATTTTTTTTAATGTAGTTCAAGCACTATAGAAAAAAAATACTAACAATAAAGCCAAAATGAGGGTTATAATAATAATAAAAAAAATGAAAGTAAAGATAAGGGGTGAGGAATGGTTCCGTCACTAAGTAGTCTGAGGCGCAAGCATGGTAAGATGAGTTTGGAGCCCAGCACCCATGTGAAAGCAGAGCATAGCAGTGCTCTTCTGTAACCCCAGACTATCAGGACAGAGACAGGCAGCCCCCAAAGGCTTGCTCATCAGCCGGTCTAGCTGGAACACTGATCACATTGAGAGATATACCTCAACAAATAAGGTAGAAAGCAATAGATGATACCAGATATCAATGTCTGTCCTACACACACACAAACACAATCATAAATGTGTTGTAGTAGCTAAGGCCCAGCCTTGATTGGCAAGCAAAGGTACTGATAATCTAAGGAGAAAAGCAAGTACTCTCAATAACCAACTGCATGCAAGCTTTACCTTTACTACTTAAACAGGTCTAGCAGCATCACAGAACTACTGACTAAAAGTGCAAGTTCACAGGCAGATTTCCTGGCTTAATGATGACACATGTTATCAAGATACACATGTGCGTGTCCCAGTACACTATAGGTGTTGTTTATATTGTTAGAATAAACAGAATCGTAGAAGGGCATGAGATATCTTACACATCCCAGTTTGGGTTCAGGACTGATTGTGAAGCCTTCACTAGGTATTACAGCAATTTCCTTCAACTTCAGTTTTCTTCTGACTATTGTACTTAGGAAAAAACCACCACAACAAAAACACAATTAGATGTTCTCACCATGCAACCAAATAGGGTATGGCTGGTTGTTTTTGGTTTTTCCTTTGTTTTGATTGTTTTGTTTTGTTTTGTTTTTACCTGTCCTAAGAGAAAGTGGGTAGACAGTAGGTGAAACACAGATAAGCCCTCCCACTCACAGCTGAACCTCTCAGAGCTTCTCATAAGGCTTCATGAACTATCATGCATACACCATCATTCAAATGCATATGTTATGAAGTCATTTACAGTTATAATCTCTTTAACCATCCATTGGCTGGCTAGCAGAAAAATCAAACTTAACGGTCAGAGGACAGAAGGAGAACCAGAACAAAGTCTACAGGAGGAAAGGCCCTGATGCAACCAGCTACCACAAAATTATTGTTAAATGATAATGATATATATTTTTGGCTCTGGAACTGCCAGTTAGTTAGTTTCTACAACCCTATGCACTATACTATAGGCTGGAAATAACTATTACCTTATCTAATACATTCAGTAACCCACAACAATCCTGACATCTCACCGTACAGAAACACCAGAATAATCCCAATGAAAATCTAATGTAAATTAGTTTCAGCTTGCATTCTTCCTAGATATTTCTGATGACTCCGTGAGAAGATAAAAACAGTCTTGTCCATAACATTATTGAAATGACTCTTTAACTGTTCACATGCCACCCACTTGTGTCTATTCAATTCAGACAGAGCATTTTATTTATTATCATCTTACGTAAGAAAAGCTAAGATGTTCTTAAAATACCCATTTTCTTTTTAGTTTGCTCTTAAACATCATATACATTACCTTTCTTCAAAAGAATTCCATTGTCATTCCTTCCACTTAAAAAACCAAATAGCTTCATTATTCCTCTCCAAGCTTCCCACTAAACAAGTATATCTTCCTATAATAAAAGCAGTGCTCAGCCTTGTTTCAGAGCAACACAAAAACATTCCTTGGTCCTGGTCTTTCCAAATTGAAAGTAACTAACTTTGGGAGATTTCTACCACTTGCTTGTTAGCCTTTGACAGTACTAAATTCACTGGCTCCAAACAACCCTACACCAATTTCAGCAACCTAACCTTCAGTAATAAGTAATCACTGGTGTTGAAAATACATGAGGGAATTACTACAAACTTCTCCTAAGTCGTCTAAAAATGATATAAAGCACAAGTGTACCCACACAGTTTGTTTAAAACGTAAAACCTCATTTTATCAAAACAGAAAATCCATCATAACTATAATAAAAGAATAGCATCAGAGAGTCAAGTGGTGGGCATCTTAGTCACTAGACAAAGGACAAGGCCCAAATTATTCACCCAAGATATGAGGCAGAGACACAGAGAGAAAGAGAGAGAGAGGGAGAAACATATAAGTCATATAACCCCAAACCTGGCTCATGTTTACTAAAACATATACTATTTCACAGGTTAATAATTAAGTCTTAATTTTAAAAAAGAATGAAAACAAACCCACATTATCAGGGAAGGGCAATTACCAATAACATCTTTCTAACAACAACTTTTTGAGGCTATGAAATATTAAGTGCTGAAAATTTCATACTGTCTTTGAATACCTGGCCAAAGTTTCCCATTAATTCAAAAATGGTTAATAATAAATAATAATTAGAAGCACTAAAAGCTTGAGAAATACTTACTTCAACAAAATGTTTGATGTTTTTTTAAGGCCAAAGAAAAGCTATTGACACTTGGTATCAGTCATGAATGATAGAGCCTCAGCTGCCTTTAAGAGTGTAAATTTGAAAAGAACATATTTGCATGCACCTTGAACCCAGCACTCAAGTAGGAATACATACATCTCTGAGTTTGAGGCTACATGTGTCTAGAAAGTGAATTCCACGCCAACCAGGGCTACACAATGATACCATGACTTTAAAAAATAATAATAAAATGTAATTTATTTATTGTTTACTTTAAATTTTTATACAATATATTTATCATACTATTTCTATCCCATATAATATACTTATCATATTATTTTCCTCCTGTATCATACAATATATTTATCATATTCTTTCCCCTTCTGTAACTCCTCCCAGATCCATCCCACCTCTCTACCCACTTAAATTTATGAACTCCATGTTCTTTTTTACCCTCTCTCTCTCAAAAAGGAAAGAAAATCAATAATAATAATAATACAAAAAAATATGAAAACAAAAGTTGATACCCCAAAAAAAATAAAGTCTGTTTTGTGTTAGCCAACTACACATGGCTTATGAGAACAAAGGCTTGGTCATGGATGTTCTTGCTTATTAGTCTTTGTCCAGTAAATATCTAAGTCTCTATTACCAGATTATCTATTAACATATTCAATTCCAAAGAGCAGCTCTTAAATCTCCCCTTAGAAATGTATCTCATCTTAAACCAAAATCAAACCTAATTCATGATCATTGAGACAGTAACTCAGGCAACTTGTTTCAGTAATGTCTAACGCATCACCTTAAGAGGACAATTGACTACCTATTGAATGAATTTGAAAGAAAAAAATGGGGTGGGGTAACTATCAATAAATCAGTTTCTTTTTATAGTGTGGCTATTGTTGTGGAGCATTCTACATTTTAGTAAATAGAAATGTATAATTCCATTTATTAAGTAAATAAATAAAAAAGTTAAAAATAAAAGTAAAAAATTAACCATCTCTTCCCCTTAGTTATAAAAATGAAATAATATTGTTGTGAAACAGATGTAATATCAACAAATCAGCAGTATCTCAGCATTAACTTTCCCATAAAAACAATCACAAAAGGTATCCATAGTAAATACACTTAGAATTTTAACAGTAAAAGTGACTAAAACCAGCAAGGGTAGAAATTACTGGCCTGGCTAGAAAACCATGTTGGGCCTGAGGCAAAAAAAAAAAAAAAAAAAAAAAGTTTTTTTTAAATAGAAGAATGTTCTGAAATAGAAAGCATGTTAAACAGAATTGCCTGAGGACTGTTAGGAAATGAAAAATTACACTAACTGCATTGGGAACGGCAACCCGATAAAAGCACAATGCACAAATTACAATCTTCTTCGCAGATGTATTAGGCAGGAGAAAGGTTAAGCTGTGTGTGTGTATGCACAGTTTTGCCCACCACAGGACACAACATGATTGAAGAATTAATCTCAAATGTTCCTAGGGACACCCAAACAACTACAGTAATAAATATTTCTAGGTTTTTAATATTACAGAACAAGCTGGACCAGACCCCAAGTCAATAGATAACTTGCAGAACACCCCTAGAGTGTAAACCTCTATTCTAAGTTCTAAAGAAAACACCAAAGACAATAATATGTTTCCTAACTATATTCTTCTATTCTTAAATTCAAGACACGCATGCAGCATCCCAGGATGCTGGGTCAGTCAGCATGTACTGCAAGGCAATCATAACATTGAAGAGAGCAAGATCTTTAAGAAGCAATCCAGGAAGAGCCTGATCGACAGCTATAGGTCAAATAGCTATAAGCAGCAATGTTCCCCCTATCCTTACAAGGTGAACTATCAGGTATTCAGAGTAGATGCAAAGCAAATATAAGTATAAACACTGACAGATTCTTATCTAGAGATGATAAACACACCTCAGGAAGGAAAGGACATAAAACACACAGCACACACTTGTCCATGGATACATGAACCTACAACTTGGTCACTGTTTTAAGAGTGAGGAGAAGCAATCTTTCCAACCTTCCTCTCCATTAACAAGAGATCTGCTCTGTAATAGTGCAAGTCATAATGAGTCACCACTGCCCCTAAGCAAGACTGTTCGGACAGCAGAGTTATAAACAGAAGTGAATTGGGCTAGGTCCAAGTGAAGCTGGAACATCCAGGAAAGGTCTACAATTAACACAGCCAGGGACAGTCACAAGATCTTAATCCCTTCATCAAGAAGTAAATCTTTACCAGGTTTACTTTGGTCCATCTTTTGGTGTTATGTTGTTTGTGATTTTGCTCTATGGGACAGATATGATGCATTTAACATGAGAAAATCTGACATAAAAACCACCCAAATAAATAAAGAATTATCTAAAGGGGGATTAGCTGACTCAAAGAATGGAGGGCAAACATGGCCCCCTGCTCACCTCCAGTTAATTATGTGGAATAGTTCTTTGTTTATATTTACGATATCATTCCTTTAATTCTCGGAGTATTAAAAAAACGGGGTTCAATAACTGGGGAGTCCCTGAGGCAAAACTGTAATCTCTATGTGTCTAATTACCTCTATTGCAAACACAAAGCTGACTGAATCTGTCTACTTACTTAATCTTTCTCTTTATTCTCCTTGTGGGGGTCATGCTAACTCTCTCTCTCTCTGAAGGTTCCGGCTTCAAACACATAATCTAAACCTTCCCTATGGAATACAGTAGCCACAGGCCACACACTGTTACTGAGCCCAAATGTGCTTTAAGCAGGAAACAAATAGAAGATTTGCAATGCCTAATTTGTAAAAATGTGAAGTATATAAGCAGAATTTTTTTTTTTTTTAGTTTTATGTTGGGGTGACATTTTGAATCCAATGAATTAAATAATAGATTTTTAAATGACTTCATCTATTTTGTCTTTTTATGTGGTTACTAAAAAATTTTAGATTATACACATGGTCCATGTTATATTACTCTTAGACAGTGCTGATCTAGGCAAGATGCTTAAGGGAGGCTAAGGAGAAAGCACTGGACACTCATTTTTGTCCCTGGAATCCTCCTAGCCAAGTGATACTCAATTTAATATCCCCCACTCCCTGATTCATTAAAAAATGGAGTATCTTAGCTTACTTTGGAATTGCTCACTGCCTCTAAAAATAGTCTACTCTTACTTCCAAAATGTGCTTGTCTATTATAAAGAAGCATGCTGGTTTGTCATCAGATATGATTTACAATGCATTTTACAAGCTTCATTGCTTACACAATGTGGCAATTCTTATAAAAGTGTATTTTGCAACTGAGCCCTTTTTGCAAGGAAACGTTCACATTAAGTAATACAATTCATGTATACGGTAACAGGATACCTTCACTAATTATTTTAATGAAGATTAATGACTTATCTAGTGCATTGAATCTCAAGTCTCATTGACTTGTCCCCATCCTGAAAGATTAATTCTTCCTTGTCGAGAAGAATAATTTTAAGAACTTAAGACGAAGTTCTTGGTGGTACACGTCCCCTTCTTTACCAGGACTGACTGACTACCTTTCATCTGTATTATACTGGGTTTATCTACTGTGTTTACATTCTCTTCTCTAATTGAGCTGCTGTCAGGCAGGCCACTTGCACTTGTTACGTTGTGTAGAAAAATGCCTGTGACAAAGAGAATTCGGAAACAGGCTTCTAAAACCAATTAATGAGAAGACCACAACTCAGATGCCTATGCACAGCCTGCAAGACAACTTCTGAGCAATAATGTCCTTTGTGCATGTCACCTTCCATAGGCCACCCTAAAACTCCAGATGCACTCATTAAAGTCATAATGCAGAAGTAAGAAGAAACAACGTGGATAATGGCAATGATAGAACCCCTCTTCCCTACAGTAAGGGTTTTAAAGAGTCATTATGGGTTTCAAACCAATCTAGTAATTTAGTTAGTTGAATTAATAATATGGACTGTCTATTTACATTTTAGTGAGTTATAACTGTAGAATTTCTCTAAAATGTCACTTCTCCACCCTATATAAAGTTTTGCAACCTTAGTCAAATAAATGTGCTAACAACAGTTATATTTCAACATCTATCCTATTTCTTTGGAAACTGATATGCTCCAATTGCTAGCAGCATTTCTAGAACAATCAACCCTGATAAGCATCAAAGTAAATAGTAAGACTGAAATAAACCAAAGGCCAACTTCAGTTAGATAAAAAGAAGCTAATTTTGGAAAATATTGGTACTAGCTTAGTTGAGATTTAACAAACTCACTCCTACAATTAAAAAGATCAGAAAAAGTTTTACAGAATTAACCTTTTATTTAAATCAAGTGAAAAGATAAACTGAGTGAAAGTAGATTTTAAATATATATATTTCTAATAGTACTTATCTGATGAGTACATAATAGACAAATAAAACCATTCTAAACATATCACTTAAAACCTTGTAGCATTTTAAATCAAAATAAGATTATTAATTGAAGTCTACACAAATTCTTATCAACTAGAATATGAATCAATAATGTTCTGAAATGATAGAAAAATAAGAAAATTGAATATTGAAAAAAACAATAAAATTGTACCTGAGATTAAATTACATAGTTCTCAGGTTTACCTTGCATCCCAAAGCTTTAGCTGTCTTAAGATAACAAGCAAAAGTTTTTTAAAGACCTTATAAATAAGAAAGTTGGTAGACTATTTCATCCCCATGCTATGAATAAACTGTAATATATATTGTAATATAACTGCTTGCAGACTTCAGTTAGAGTTGAGTAAAGACCAGCATGTTATAATGTAAAATAAGACTCCAACATTCACAGCCAATAAAATAAGCTTGACCTAAACCTTATAAATTATACAAAAGTTAACTCAAAATGAAAAACAGACTTAAGTATACTATGTGAAACAACAGTACCTTTAGAAAAATAACGTCAGATCTTTAGGGCTAGGAAGAGTGCATTCATAAGAACAAAATCAAGTATAATCTATAAAAGAAATAATTGAATAAACTGTACTTCAAAATGAAAACGTGTGTGTGTGTGTGTGTGTGTGTGTGTGTGAAAAACCATACATATTTAGATGAAATCATAAGCCACAGGCTGAGAGGAAATATTTGTAAACCACACTAATGACAAAGGATTCATACCTGGGATAGGAAAGAACTCTCAGTCTCAAAGATAGTTTGTTTAAAGGAAAGAAAGTTAATCTAACTTTAAAACTAAACCAAATACAGGCATTTGAGCAGAGTACACAGATAGCAAGTGGGTCAACAAAAATGATCTTAATGAGCTATGATAAAAATGTAAATTAAGACTATGACTAGATGTCCTTAGATAACTATCAGGGAACTAATAAAATACAGTGTCAATCCTAACAAGGATTCAGATAAAACTGGGTTCTTCATAGATGACAAGACAGAAAAATAGAAACTTTGGAAAGTAGTTTAACAACTTCTTATGATCCTAAACATATATTTACCACAAAATCAGCCTTGATTCATACCAGACAAATAAAATATATACATGAAAGATTCATATCATTTTAGTCAAATAGTTCTAATATCCCAAACTTGGAAATAATCCAAATGCTCTTCAGCAGGTCAATGGATACGCAAACGGGCAGATGGTACACCCCCAACATGATGAAATACTACTCGGTGACAGAAAGAAACAAACTTCTACATTCAATGAGGCAAGATCTCAAAGGCACTGCGCTGAGAGGAGAGGGGAAGAAATGTCGATCATAAAAGCTTACATATGATGTAACTCATATAGGAGTCTCAAAATGAAAAAAAAAAAAGGTATAGAGCTAGAAACTGGGTCAGTAAGTAATTGTCAAATTTAGGAACAGTGGGAGAGTAGTAGTGTGAATTTTATGCATGAGGGATTTCTTTCTGGTAATAGAACAATTCTATATCTTAACCACAGTGACAGTTTCATTAATATATATATATATATATATATATATATATATATATATATATATATATATATATATCGATAAAACCATGAAGAAGTAGGAACATGCAAGAATAAGTGTTTAAAGCCATGAAGAAGTAGACACACACAGGAATAAACATTTGTAAAACTGAAGAAATGTGAATAAGATCCACGGATTGCATCAATCTCAACTTCCTGGTATTGGTACCATACTCTAGTTATGCAACAGAATACCACAGGGGCAGGCCTGGTGAAGGGCTACAGGAGCCTTCCTTGTGCTGCTTCTGAAACTTCCCGTGAGTCTTTACTTGGTTCAAAATGAAGTGGTTGTACACACAATTGGCAATTCTTTCATTAAATGCCCTATGTGTTTATAAGCACTATTAACCTGCTACACTCAATGCTCAGTTTTGATACTACTGTTCTTTCTTGTCACGTATTTCTACTTATGTGCTGCATTTGTTGACCAACTTTTGCTTCATGCAGCATGGACAGTAGAAAGCTTTTACTGAAAGTCTCACTAAGGAAGTAAAACAAAAAGAGACCTTCATTTGCTACATTTTCTAGCAACCAGGAGCACAGTTTAAAAACCAAAAGCAGGCCTGCCACCTGAAAAGATCTGGAGGATGGACGGCTCACACAGGTAAATGGAACACAAAAGAACAGAAGAATCAAAATTTAGGGAGCTTGTTTGTTTGTTTTTTATATGGAAGGACAATAGTTGGGGAAGGAAGTACAAATTGTCAGCCATGAACTCATTTGAGAAACTTCAGAATCCTGGAATAATAACGTGTCTACCTGAGAAAATAATTGCAAAACTGGTTAACTAAAGCAATGGCATCTCAGGTATTCGTGACTCATAGTCTCTATTAATACAGAATGATAATGGAAAACAGACCCTTATATCTTAAGAAGAAAACACTAATATGAGTCCATAAATCATTAATCTTCTGACACCATAATGAAATCCCATTCTTGCACAAACTGTCCTTTATTCCCATTGTCAAAGACAAATTGCTATGCTTGTGTACGATGACATGAGCCCATATCTATCTGAAAAGTACATTCTGACAAGTGATAGTTCTAATTATGCATCATGAGCTCAATAAAAGCAAAATGGGATGGTAGAATGGTAAAATCTCCTAAGGTTTTGCATCCATAGCTAGATAGCAACACAATTCATGTCTTGAAGATTGAGCCCAGGAGCTGAGCCCACTCCATGGGTCAAGTGCTTGTCTACATCTAAGCAAAAAGGCCTGAGTATGAATCTACAGAACCTACATACAAACCAGACACAGTAGCACAGGCAGCTGGAATCTCAGTGCACCTATGCTGAGGTGCGAGGCTGCGGGCTGAGACAGGAGAATCCCCAGAAGTTTACAGGTCAAGGACTACGGCATACACAGTAGCAAACAACAAAAAGATCCTGACTCAAAAACAAGGTGTCTTTTGACCTCTACATGTACACTATGGCACATGTGCACCCACACTTACACACAAGAACATAAATACATGTGCATGTGCACACACACACACATACACACATGCACAATACAAAAAAAACCATTGAGCATAAATTAATTGACATTTTCCATTATTTTCTCTCACAAATATTATGTTCTCCAAAGAACTGAAATATAAACTGATTACTAATTAATAATGAGTGAACTGATTTTTTAAATGTTTTCATATTTTTGAAGAATAAACTGTATATGAAAACAATGATATCATGAAATTTGCAGGCAAATGAATGGAACTAGAAAATATCATCCTGAGTGAGATATCCCAGACTCAGAAGGACAAACATGGTATGTACTCAGTCATTAGTGGATACTAGATGTAAGGCAAAGGATAACCAGACTACAACCCACAGCTCCAGAGAAGCTAGCTAACAAGGAGCAACCTAAGAGGGACACATAGATAGCCCAGCAAAGGAGAAATAGATGAGATCTACATGAGCAAACTGGGAGTGGGGTGGGGGGTAATGAAGGGCAAAGAATGGGAGATGAGAACATAAGGAAATGGGAGGTTTGAGCTGCAACAGGGACAGAGTGGGAGAGCAAGCAAAGAGATACCATGATAAATGAAGGCATCTTGGCAATAGGAAGAGGCAGGGTGCCAGGGAAGTTCTCAGGAATCCACAAGGATGACCCCACCTTGGACTAATGGCAATGGTCAAGAGGGTGCCTAGACTGGTCTACTCTGGTAACTGGATTAGTGGATCCCTAACTGTCATCGTAGAGCCTTCATCTAGTGACTGATGGAAGCAGATACAGAGATCCAAGTCCAGGTGCCAGGCCGAGCTCCAGGAATTCAATCGATGAGAAAGAGGAGGGATTCTGTGGGCAGGGGACATCAAGACCATGATGGAAAAACATGCAGAGACAACCAGCCACACTAGTGGAAGCCCATTAACTGAAGACCAATAGCTGTGGAGCCCCCATATGAATGGACTAGGCCCTCTGGATAGGCAAAATAGTTATTTAGCTTGAACTGTTTGGGAGTCTCCCAGGCAGTGTGATCATGATCCATCCCTAGTGCATGGGCGGGCTTTTTTGGAGCCCAGTGCCTAGGGTGCGACATCTTGCACAGCCTTGGTGCAAGGAGCAGGGGCTTGGACCTGCCTCAGCTGAGTGTGACAGGCTCTGCTGACTCTCCATGGGAGACTTTGACTTGTAGGAGGTGGGAATGGGGGGGTGGTTGGAGGGGAACGATAGGGAATGGGAAGAGGGAAGAAGGGGGATCTGTGGTTGGTATGTAAAGTAAATAGAAAAATCTTAATAAAAAAGAAAGGAAGGAAGAAAGGGAGGGAGGGAGGGAGGGAGGGAGGGAAGGAAGGGAAGGAAGGAAGGGAAATTCAAAAGGGGAGACAATAGTGCTACCCAAGACATGGTGGCAATTAAGCAAACAGATGAGTTCAGCATGGTTGAGACCAGGTAGCCCAATGTCTTTATAGTTCTCCAAGAAAGGAATCTAAAATAAATACAGATTAGGTCTCACAAAGTGATGACCCAGGGGGTATTGACATTTAAGCATATGGCTGCAGACCTCTCTTTGGGGAGGTGGGAGGTGGTGGGCTGATGTTGCTCCGAAGGATGTATCCATGGTGATGATGAAGGACTGTAACATAATCTCCTTGCTGGGGCTCTTGTATTTATCCTGTCGTCTCCTCTTCAGAGCAAAGCAAACAGCTCTAAAGATGGACATGTTAGAAAAGGGGCATTTCTCAGGAAGAGGGTACACAACTTAAAGACCTCATGGTCCAGGCTCACTTCCAGGTAAGGATGACCACAGGGCACTTTTGATTGGTAACCGGTACTCAGAGAGATCAAGATAGCTACCCTTTGTTTGACTAAATAAACACAATAAATCTGCATGTCTACACCTGTGGGAGCCTGTTTTGGGGTTCCTCGTGGCTTTAACCAGAGGTCCGCATAGAGGATGATTAGGGCCACGTGCCTGAGTGCAGGTGTCTGAGATGGTCTGTACTTGGTTGTGCTGGGAGAGGAGGTCTTTTGCTCCACTCCTTGGTGTCTCTATAAAAACCCTGGGAAAGAGACAGTCGGGGCCCGTTGGAAAAGGTTCCAGGCCCTCTCGAGGCTCTCCTTTATTTTCTATCTGTTTATCTCCACAATATTCTCCACAATATAAGTCTTTCTATCTAATATTTCCTACTGCTCACACTCAAAAAACCTCTGGGGAACTGTGGGGTTGGTGGGTAAATGCCCCGCATACACCATGGACGATGGATGTGAATATGCCCATCAACCTTACAAGAATAAAAATCAAATGTTAAAGAGTTGAAAGATAAAAACTGGTCAGGTAGAAATCCAAAATTTTTACCTTTACTGTGAGTAAGAAATACAAACTTCTGCACTATAATTTATAGTTCATCGGGTTTTCTATTAAATGGAACTAAATGCATAGATGGTATTACCATGTATGTACATCTGCACTGTGCAGCTACTCACACCTAAATGCAACCTATGGATAGGAGCTTATTAATGAAAATCAACTAGATGATATTCAGTAATAGACATCATTAGTAAAACAATTACCTGCTGAATATTTAGAAAATACTTAGAAAACCCAACTGTACCAATGCAAAATATAAACTTAGAGACTTCGACTTTAGATTTCAGAACTGGGGTGGGTACCTGTCCAGAAACTGTGCCTCACTGTAGTTGACTCTTTGATGGCTTCATTAAATACATATGAACAGTCCACTCCTTTGTTTCATATATCTTTAAAACATCAAATTTATTTTAAAAGTACCTTGAAATCATAAAAAAAAAAACAGAAAAGGCAGAACCACAAAATTTATTTTCCTTACTACAAGTCAGGAATCACATGCTCAGACTACACTTTTATTTTCTAACTTTTAAGTGAATATCATAATTTTTTTTTCTTCTTGCCCATTAGTCTTATTTTCAAAGTTATCCTGGCTATTAGTAAACCCAGTGTGATCATCCGTCTAACCATCCAGAGTTCAGGAGGAAGAAAATCCCTGCAGCCGTTTGATGCTCAAGAATATGAACACTTACGAGTCAGATGAAAGAGGAGAGAAGACAGGAGGAGAGATCAAGAGGACGGTGAGTTTGGGTTTCTGTGGGCTAGCATTTACCTCTTTCAATGAAAGGAGCTTTGTGCTTTCTGCGTCCCAGGACTCATCCTTGCCTTCAGCTTACAGTGAATTGGCAATTGCCTCATCATTTCCACTCCAAATTAAGGATCAAAGTTTAAACATGCTCTTTTCCTTCTCTATTAGATTGTGATTAAAACTGCCACCTGCCTCACCTCATTCACACAATCACCTCTACAGGAGAAAGAATAATTCCCTCAAGAAAAAACAACATAGTTAATTAGGAAAACAAAGAGAAGTGGAGAATTTAAGGTCTTGGCTTGACTTCAGAAAACAGCACCAAAGAACCTAACAAGAATAAGATGAAGTGAAAATAATATTTTAGCTGGAAAGTTACCTAATGTCATCAGATTATGGCATATCAAGCATCTTTACATATATCGTTAGTCCTCAAGAGATTCTAAGAAGAATATTTCTGTGTTCTTCCATTGAGTAAGAAAGTGATTCAAATCTATTTGGCAGTTATAAAAGCAGGGATCCTAGTCTTGTCCTATTATTAAACTTTGTAACACAACCACTCCATAATATTTTTATATTTAGCATGTAATGGGCCTAAGTTTAGAGCCCAAATTATTTAGATTATTTGAACATAAAAAGCCACAACTACTAAAATGTACAACAGTTGAACATGAAGTAAACACTAAGTGAACTTAATGGATTGTATATGTATGTGTGTATATATATATATATATATATATATATATATATATATATATATATATTTGTGTGTGTGTCTGTGTGTGTGTGTGTGTGTGTGTGTGTGTGTGTGTGTGTGTAACAATGATAATTAAAAAACAAGAGGCCAAGCCAGGTGGTGGTGGCACACGCCTTTAATCCCAGCACTCAGAAAGCAGAGCCAGGCAGATCTCTGTGAGTTCGAGGCCAGCCTGGTCTACAGAGCGAGATCCAGGAAAGGTGCAAAGCTACACAGAGAAACCCTGTCTCGAGGGGAAAAAAAAAAAAAAAAAAAACAAGAGCCATAAATTTAAGAGGGAGGGTAGTAAGAAAGAGAGAGAAGGGGGAGTGATATATTTTAATTAAATATTTGACTTGGAAAAGATTAAAGTTTAAATGAAACAATGAATGACACACAATAAAATCAATCAAGTTTTACAAGTTAGTCACCTCGCTAAACAGTATCAGAAAATATACAATGAAATTATCAAATAGATCAACACATGTAAATTGAAGAACGACACACGTTTAATGTTTTCCTTTTGTTGAGGTTCCAAGTTCCTATTGGTCCCGACAGTAAACTAAATAGGACTTTGTTTATTAAACATAAAAGCAGCCTGGATTCAAAACAAGAACAAACACTGATGAGCAGACATGACCACAAGAAGAGAATTCTTTAGAGAGAAAGAGAGAGGGGAGAATGCTGACTTCAGGCGAGAGGTACCTGGTAGCCCCAATTCCCTCGCAAAAACAGACTTTCATTCAGTTAATATCTGTTCATTGAAGCCTAACCTATGCTTTCAAATACGGAGAGAAATTGCTCTAAACCTATCGCACACCTCACTCACAGGACTGTGGAATCATCTGACTGCCTAGGGCCAGCATAGTGAGAGGTGAAATGAATCCTCTAAGAAGTTACCAGGTGCAGAGGGGTTTATTCAGAGGTGGTGCAGCTGGCGCCAGAGCCTATTCTAAACAGAATGTCCTATCACATCATGTTATGACACTTGCAAAATGAGAAGGGGTCAGCGACTCCTGCCCACGGCTATCGATCATTCAAGAATGACTCAGGAACTAGGGCAGATCTCTGCTGCAAAGAGCAAATGGGTCCTACTGGTACAGAAAAGTGGTCAGCTGCATCTCCTAACTTTGGTCCTTTCCTGCCTTCTAAGACCACTGACATTTGACTCCCTTCACAATCTACAGTTTTGCTGGGTGCTGAGGGGAAAGAAAAAAAAAAAAAGGACACCAGTAAGTCACCTTTAAAATTCTTATGCTGTGAAAAACAGTTGTGGATATGATGACTGACACGTCAAATCCAAATATCCTAAGACTCGTCCCGACACATGTATAGTGTCATGTTATGAGACAGAAGGGGAAAAAAATGCATGAAGCAGAGGTCACAGCCCATGGAAAACCACAGCCTGATCTGAGAGTGGACCAAAATGCGTACCATGCAGCAAAGCAGAATGTGCCGTCACATCTTCACGCTGGTGTTCATAGCATGTTAAATGTCTACTTGACATCATATATTGTCTGTTATTTTATGAAGAAAAGCTTTGCTTAATAATTTACATGTACCAAGCTAAAAGACTCCCTCTTACAATAACAGAATTTGTCTCTGGTCTTGACATGCTGCTTTTGCTGCTTTTTATCCAGTGATTTTTCTCTAAACTCCCACCATAACTTCTTCTGCATACACAAGGAATTATTAAAAGGAAATATGCAACAGTTAGTGTTAAAGGGGCAGAAATGGACAAAAGATACCATGTCTCTGATGAGATTAGAAACTTTTAATATCCTTTACAGAATGGCCCCAGGGTCTTGTCAGAGGGAACATCCTGGAGTTTGGTGAGAGGCGGGGATATGAGATACACATAAAGATTAGGGTAGAAAGACGAACAGAGACCAGACAGTGTCGACTGCCATAGGTTAAGAGAAAGACCATGGATTGTATCTCAACAGAAATGGGGAATTATTAAAAAGGTGTATGCAGAATAGTATCATAATTACATTTGTTATTTTCTGACGCTGTAACAAAACACTGAGACCAAGGCAGCTTACACAAGGAAAGGTTACTTAGGCTTCCAGTTCAGAGGGATAAAGTCTACATAGAGGAGTGGAGTGACGGAAAAGGAACAGGAAGTGAAAAGCTCACATGCTGAGAGAGCAAACCAGAAGTAGGTGAGGAGTTAAGCATTCAAAGACCGCCTACAATGATGAACGCTAGGTTGTAACTTCAACACCTCCTCAAGCAACACCACCAACTGGGGGCCACTTATTCAAATACTGGCACCTACAGGGGACATTCTCATTTAACCATTACAAAAATCGCATTCACCTATTTTAATGTTCATTCATTATACTGGGAATGAAGAAGGAAAAACAGAAAAAAGTCGGGTGAACATCTACGGGCCCGTTCTCATGCCTCTCTAGATAAACCAAGAACTTGAAATAAGGTAATAATAACCATGCAGATTGGTACATACGTCAAAGAGTCAGAGGAGACAATTATCCAAACTGAGAGAAAAATGAATAATGGAGCCATAGAAAATGACTCAATTATTAATGTGTTTTCCTTGTAAACATAAGGGTCTGAGTTCAATACCCAGAATCCACAGGTAAAAAGCCAACTATTATGGCATGCAGTGTTTTTGATCTCCTAGTAATGAGGAGATAGAGACAGACAAATCCCTGGGACCTCCTGACCAGCCAGTCTAGCCTATTTGGTGAATTTCAGGAGTAAGAGATCTTTCTAAAGAAAAGGTAGATTCCATACATGCACATGTTCACACACACACACAAACTCACATGTGTAGCAGAAATCTTAGATGGTCTTCTTAATAAAATCAAACCTGAGGCCAAGTATTGGGGTGAACACTGGAAGGTCAGAGAGACAGAACAAGCCACAGCTAACCTCACCTGGCCAACTTCTCTGCTGATCTTGTTTCCTCAGACTGGAAGCATCTATGTCCTCATCCAAATGAATCTCAGCTGAACTGTGCTGCTAGAAAGCCTGATGCTTAACCAGCCAAAATGCTTCTAGTTTCTGGTCCTCACGCCTTATATGCCTTTCTGCTTTCTACCATCACTCCCTGGGATTAAAGGCTCACTTTTTGGGATTAAAGGCGTGAGTCACCATGCTTGGCTGTATCCTTGAACACATGGATTTCTGCCTCTGGAATGCTAGGATTAAAAGCGTGTGCTACCACTGCTTAAGTATCTAGTGGCTTTTCTGTTCCCTGACCCCAGGTAAGTTTATTAGGGTACACAATATTTTGGGGAACACAATACCACCACACACATGCACAAAGAATATGCTAGGTTTCAAGACTGAGTCACTGGTAAATGAGGATACTAGAACCAAGATGGGGTACGGAAGGACAAACAGGTTTAGGATGAAAGTCCATATATTCAGATTATGTATGTTGTGCTTTGTACTTACAGGGCATTAAAATAAAGACCATTCAAATTATATTGCAAACCAGCAAGAAAATCTGGAAGAAGGCAGATTTTGAGTAGCCTCAAGAGATGTGAAATACAAAAATGATTTGTCTAAAGAAAGAATACTATGCAGAAATTAAATGGCATTTTAAAAAAGGAGGAGGAGGAGGAAGAGGAAGAGGAAGTGGAAGAGGAAGAAGGAGGAGGAGGAGGAGGAGGAGGAAGAGGACATGAGGAGTAGGGAAGCACTCTGGATTCTCTTACACAATATAGCCTGAAAGAGAGTGAAGTAAAACCCACAAAAGTAATGGAGGAAAAGCAAGAACATGGCTTCAAGGAGCCAAGAAGGATTCTGTAATGTACAATGCCATAGAGAACGAACATACAGAATAACTTACCATGACTGTCTATGGACTTCTTAAGAACAGTGTTAGTCGTAGCTAGAGAGATGGCAAAGTGAATGAGAGCACTCACCAGCACCTAGGGGACCCAAGTTCGGTTCTCAGCACCCACACAGGGTGACTTACACACTGTCTATAACTCCAGCTTCAAGAGATCTGACTCTAGCTTCTGGTCTCCATGGGTACTCACACACACACAGCATTCACTCACAAAGACAGACAGACAGACAGAAAGAAAGAAAGAAAGAAAGAAAGAAAGAAAGAAAGAAAGAAAGAAAGAAAGAAAGAAAGAAAGAAAGAAAGAATAATAAAAACTTTAAAAAGAATGCTTTAGCTGGGCGGTGGCGGCACACGCCTTTAATCCCAGCATTTGGGAGGCAGAGCCAGGCAGATCTCTGTGAGTTTGAGGCCAGCCTGGTCTACAGTGTGGGATCCAGGACAGGCACCAAAAACTACACAAAGAAATCTTGTCTCGAAAAACCAGAGGAAAAAAAAAAAAAAAAGAAAGAATGCTTTTAATAAAGACTAGTTTCAGATCAGCACTACCCACTGCTTTACAGGCATGCCAGGAAAAATGTGTATCCCATCTAAGTAGATGATGTTTACAAGAAGAAATATCACAATATACACTTAAATACGATGTAAAATTTAAAGAAAGAATACTGACTATGGGTAGAGCAATTGTATTCATCTGAGCAGGGTTCAAAAATGTCAGTCCTCTATTTTAGGGAGGAGATATATCAAACCAGCAGGTCTCCACAGAAAGGGCTCACTACTCGGCAAAAACAAAAGAAAAACCATAGCTTCATTTTCTCGTTTCCAAGCTACTAGAACTGAGAAAGCAAATTTCATAACAAATCCTTCATAATCCTAGATCACTGAATGACTGCTGTGAGGAGAGCCCTCTGGCCAACTCCCAATGCCTTGTAAGATGTGAGCAATCAAATGTGGTTGTAATCACTAATGAGAACTAACTGGAGTGTAACAACAACTTTAACAAAATTAGAAAGAGCAAAGTAGAAAACGTCACCTTAGAAGGCAATCGATGAGACAGTGATCACACACTAATGTATCTACTTTTTATTTATGATGCAAAGTAACTCCCACTCTACACTAGATTTGGAATTCTCACAGAAGGTAAAAAGTACAAAACAGAATTTCAAGTGAAGCAATGTTGACTGGGAAAGAATGTGATGATCGATCAATGAGAAGAAAATGCCTTTCCATCACCATTCTTATATATCGATGGTTGTACCTCCAAGTTTCTGCACTATGGAATAAGTGCAGAAATGTAATAAGCACACTTCGCACATCAATAGTCATCTCATTGCGTAAGTCCAAGCATACACAAAGTGGGTCACTAAAAATAAGCTGAAAATAAAATAAGTATCTTACATTACTATTGTGGCTTCAACAACATACTTGAAACAGGGTAACTTATAAAAACTAAAAAAAGTATCTCCTCACAGTTCAGGAATGTGAGGAGTCCAAAAACAAGATGCCAGTGGGTGAAGTTGTCCAGAGAGGGCTACTCTCTGCTTCCCGCTTCCCGGGTGGCATCTTGTTACTATAGCAACCAGAGAGTGGGAAGGCAATGTCTCACAAGCAGAAGGGCAAAAGGGCAAAACTACACCACAGGTTTCTTTTAGTTTTCAATTTTTAATTTGTTTTTAATTTTTGGAGACTTTTTTTTTTTTTTGGTTTTTCGAGACAGGGTTTCTCTGTGTAGCTTTGCGCCTTTCCTGGAACTCACTTTGTAGACTAGGCTGGCCTTGAACTCACAGAGATCCACCTGCCTCTGCCTCCCAAGTGCTGGGATTAAAGGCGTGAGCCACCACTGCCCAGAAAGACTTTCTTATTTGTATACAATGTATGGTTACGACATTTCCTCTCCTTGGCCTTATCTTGTCCTCCTTCCCATTCCTGGTGACCCCCATTCCTGGTGACCTCTCTGCCTTCCTCTTCCCAACTAGCCCCATCCTACTTTCATGTCTTTGGAGGTGGGTACGTAGACACCTATCTTGTGCAGTTGGTCGCAGCTGCTGTGCGTTCATGATAGCCACGGAAAGTCATTTCCAAAGATGGAATTTCACAGTATGGCTCCCCATCTTCTGGCTCTGTCAGCCCTATTCCGCATGTTCTGGAATGTTCCCTGGGCCTTAGAAGGGTGACGTGGATGTCCCCATAAGTCCCTTCTTTAATTAGACCATTGCCTGCTGCCAAAAGATGCATCCTTGACTAGGGCTTCAAGCTGTCTATGGGTATAAGAGGTTTAACTCAATCATGGGGAAGGAGCCCTCATGGCCTAGGCATGTCTTAAAGGCCCCAGCTCTTTATACAGCACACTGGTTAACACACAAATTTTGCAAAGGACACATTTCAAATCATGGCAATCAATGACCATGACGACACTACGAAGAAGTTTTTATTCTTCAACAGCTAACAATAAAAGTCGCCACTGCCAAATGCCAAATTGCTATCTGACATGCCTAAATGGAACATGTGTGCTGGAAAATGGCAATTACCCAGAACCAAGGACAGAGTAGTGTCCTGGTCACAGTGAAGCATAGAAGGGCCCCACTGGGCCAGACTTTTCACCAAGAACACTGGATTCCCTCCCTTCTTTATTCTGGCCTTTGTTCCTCTCATTAATTTTGACAAACCATGAAAGATGACTGTAATTGCTTCAACCCTGTGGAGTTGAATGTGAAGTATACAAAAGAAAAAAAAGTGAATAAATGATGTTTGTCTGCTTGTGACCATTTAAAACCGGAAATAGGACACAGGCAAAATATTTCCACAACTCTTGTTCTACAATTACTTACAGGTTACTTTACAAACCACACAAGTAGAGTCACTGTAAAAAAAAAAAAAAAATTGGGACCTCCAAGAAGACTGACCATCACCCTTAATCACCCTCCGTGTTTTAATTTGTGAGTTCACTACAATAAAGTGATTTTTATATTAAAAACAGTATCTATGGTGAAAATGGATGAAGGAATGAAGCAGACAGGAGCAGAGGTGAGAGAACTTCTTTACCATGTTCCTTTCTACATTGCTTTTATTTTGATCCACGCAAATAGGTTTCTACAAAAATACAGAAATAAAAGATAAAATATTCGCTTTTGTTCAAAAAAATCGCTTATTTCAAAATCAGATCAAGTCTTTTAACTTTAAGCATGTGAACTATCTTAGCACGGGTTTGCACATTCCGGATGAAATTTTACCACACTCCTCCCCAATACTTCATCCAAGGGCATAATTATATGCTTAAAGTGAGCCTCAGCCCAGCCTGGTGACTTTGAGGGGGGCTCTCATTAGCATATGTAAACTCTGGAGTGAGCTGCTGTCTACAAACATAATAGACTCTCTGGAGTAGCAGTTTTGTTCTTCAGTTTATTAGAAAGTTACTTAAGTGAATACGTTGACTAACATGACAAAACCAAGACGTGAACGTAAGGTTTCTTTGTGTTTTCAAATCAACCCATGTTCATAATCACCCATGTAGTTGGATGTTTTCGATGACTAAAAGCACTGCTTATAATCTGTAGCCACGGTAGTTTTGATTTTCCGCAGTTATCTGGGCTTAAGAGAAGAAACTAGTTTAACAAATGTGACTACAACAAAATACTTCAAATGGGACCATCACTCTAGTTAGTACAGAAGTTATTTTCACTTTAAAACTGAACCTGAGCTGATCGTAATCATGACACTCCAAGCGAGGGAAGAATGATCGAGAGCAGCTAAAACTAAAGGCTTTGGAACTGAGTTCTACAAATTGGCTATCCACGCCGTCCTCCCTTCTCCCGGATGGTAAAGCAAGGTCAAACACTCGCCACCGTTGCCTTACTGCCTTACATACCCTCTTCGGTGTTGGTTTAAGAAAGGGGAGGAACTTTGATCAACGATCAAGGTGAAAAGAAGATGCATGGACTAACAGGAGCAAACACTGGGGGAACAGTGTCGGCCTGAAGGACTGCACCCACACGGCTCAAAGGAAGTCAAGTACAAAGTTGGAAATGCACAATCACGCGCTGTGCGTCAGGTCCACTGCAACCCAGAGGACCAGGGAAGGCCTGAACCTGTCCCAGAAGGGGCTGGGTGGCTCCGAGCACGTAGCGGATGGCGCGCGAACGGGGTGGACGTGCAGGAAGCCGCAGTCACTCCAAAGCAGAACAAACCGCAAGCCGAGTCGGAGCCACGCCCACCCCATGATTGACACGCCAGAGGGGCGGGTCCCGTGCGGAAGGGAGCCCGGCGGCGGCGGCGGCGCGCGCCGGCATGCGGGCCGCGGGGCCGAGGGGCCGGGGCCGGGGCTCCCCGAGTACCTGCGCTGGAAGTCCGTGGCGAAGGGCTTCAGGTACGGGTCGATCTCCAGGAGTCGGGCCAGCTCGGGCACGTCGGCCAAGGCGGCCTCCAGAGGCGCTTCCGAGCCCTTGTCGCCTGCCGCAGGAGCCGCCGGCGCCGCCATCTTCGCCGCAGCCCGAGTAGCCGAGGCCCGAGAAGGTCGAGTGGCCCGAGCGGAGGAGCGCGAGCGGCTCGGCGCGGCGCGGGGCGGCGGGGCGGAGCCGGGCGAGCCTAGGCGAGCCGCCGCGACCGGCCCTTTATAGCCGCCGAGCGGGCCGGGGTGAGCCCGGGACACACGTCCGCAACACTGGCCCCCGCCCACTCACGCGGCCGGCACCTGGAGCCCGGAACGGGGCTGGACGGCCACCGAGAGGCGGGTCTGCAACCCCTCTTCCCCTTCCTTCCCGTCCCGCCCGCGATCTTCACTCCTGACACACCTTCTGCTCTCCTGTCTTGAGTTTTTTCCAAGGGTGGTGACCAAAATAGGAAATTCCCCGGGAGAACAGTTAAATATAGATGTCGTTAAAATGTTGAGTGTTTTCGTGTCCTTTAACAACACCCAGTGCCCCCACGTTGACTGTGTCGCATGCATTTTATAACTAAGACAGTTTTTTGCCGGTTGCATGAATACCCCCGGTGTCGGAAGCCGCCGCAGGAACGAGAACTTTCATACAGCCAACAACGAGTCAGAAAAGCGTTTGTGTTTCCGCAAGCTTTTCACCAACAAAACTGTCTTTGATGAGAGATGACTCGGAGGACGTCATTATACTGAACTCCACCGTCCCGTTTAATAACAGTGATAAAGCAAGACACCGCTCTTCTGGCCAAGCTCCCAAGTATAACGTCCGTCTGCCCTTTCAGTTCAGTGGTTCCTTTTGAAGAATACAGACTTGGGGACCTAGTGACATGGTGGCCCACTAGGTAGCAGGTTGTTGCCGACAAGGCAGACAACCCACCTGATGGAAGGAGAGAATCAACTTTGGCATGTTGTCTTCTGACCACCCCTGACACATGTACACAGATACACAGGCATACATTCATGCATACACACAGTCATTTTAGTAAGAAGACTGCAGAGTTGGACACCAGGAAAAATAGAACCTACTACCCAGGAAGTTGCAAGTTTACTTTGTACCTCAAAACTGGACAGGTTTGGATATAACTTTCTCAGTTGAAATCTGGAAACGTAAAATCGTACGCATGCCTAAATTTAATCCCAGCACTCGGGAGGCAGAGGCAGGCAGATCTCTGTGAGTTCAAAGCCAGCCTGGGCTACAGAGTGAGTTCCAGGAAAGGCTCAAAGTTACATAGAGAAACCCTGTCTCAAAAAACTAAAAAGAAGAAAAGAAAAAGGAACAGTATTAATCATCTTTGGGCTATCAACATTTAAAGGGGGATTTGTGACATATTTAAGATACATAAAGGACCTCAATGTGAATGGGTAGAGGTCTTGGATAAAGGCACAAAACAGTGAAAGGTAACACATGTCAGGGGAGGGGGAGTGGTGCTTGAAACCCAGAAAGAAAATACCTAGCAGACACACAAATCTGTAACCTGGACACAGGTTTTTTTCCATTTGTAAATCTAAATTTCCATCACTTCAAACTGAAATTTCCACTTAGCTTGCTATGAGACCTGAACTAACTAACTTGTTCGTGGCATAAGCATTTACCTATTGGTGTAAAACCATACCACTGATTAGGAGGAGAGAAATTTAATCAGGGCTTTACTGAATAAACACTGCCTAAAATGAATTTTTAACACTTTTAAACAGGAAGGTAGCACCTGTGCATTCCCATTATGACCTGCCCCCTATTTTCAAAATGGGAAGTTTCTCAAACTGAAGTTGATGTGAATCACCTACATGTCTTGGTGAAAATGTGCCTTCTGAATTTGGGGTCCATTTACCAGAATACATTTTTAACTACTTCCAGGTGACACTGTTGCTGCAGGTTTGACATCATTTGAACAGCTAAATTCTGCACTGTAAGTCAAATAATGCCATTAACAACTTAAAGGGCATGCCATTTCACTTAGAGTGAAATGTAAACTTGGCTTTCCTTAAAACATTTATGCAGTCTGGGCTTACTACCGTTATTATCCGATTTTCTTGTACAGTAGCGGCATGGACTTTCCCGGAATTGGCAGAACTCTGTGACCACTGAGGGTGCTGTTTTGTCAGTTGGGAATTCTCTTCCTTGGGTTCTCTGTGACTACTTTTCCCAGCTATCATTCAGGTTTCATGCCAAATGCTAGCTCATCTCAGAATCCCATAATTCTTTCTGAGTAGACTATTTCAGCCCTTGTCTTCTGTGCAACAGTGAACACAACGTGCGTTCTGCATTAATCTTTAAAAGATAAGCTCCCCAGAGCAGAAACCTAGTCTACCTCAAGTTCCATATGCCAGCGCCTTGCCCACATAGTGCAGCTAATTGAGAAAGTCCCACCATCCTAACTGTTATGTTGCCTTAGAACTAGAGCACCAGAATCAATACTGATCAAATGCGCGTCTTTCACTTCTGGCATTCAAGGAATGCTACTCGGTACTGACATTTAGGTTGTACTGCAATAATAAGCAGCCAGAGAGGAATAGCATTCTAGGCCAGGAGTTTGTGAAATGGAGAACTGGGCTGCTCAGATCAGAAAAGTAAGGGGGAAAAGGAAGGAGTGAAAGGAAACTAGTGTGCATGGTGTCCAGGGAAGCAGGAGAGCACCCAGAAGTGAGCTAGGGCGGGATACTGTGTTTTATCTGGTAGAGCCTGTAATCAGAGGGATCTGAGCAGAAAACTAGGCAGCGATAATATCTAGAGAAGATAACGGCTTGGCCTAAGAGCAAGACAATGATGGGATGAAGATGGAATTTATGATGAATGGCCACAGTGCACAGAAGTAATTTAGAATTTGTTTTGGTGGTACTGGAGTATCCCAGGGGTACTGTAGTATCTCAGGGGTACACAAACTTTAAGGTTTAGATGAACAGAAATTATTTCACCTTACTCCTCCACTAGAGCCTTGACCTCTCCCGCCACTGGTGTTGGCCTTTGCTTATATTACCAGATAAGTTCCTTCCTATAAAGTATGCCTCAAGACCTATAGGAAATGTGTTGTTTGTACCCATTAGTCCTGTCCTTATGCCACCAGTGTGCACAGCTTGATACGCTAGTAGCATGGCATGCAAGGTATAAACTAAGAAGAATACTAATGACAGCTTTTCCCAGTACCTGTGCTGTGCCTTCTATAAACAGGCAGGGCCGCTGGGGGTGGGAGTGGGGGTGGGGGTGGGGTGGCATAACTTCCAGCTTAGTCCAGTTTGATTTCTCCATGTCCTACAAGCACGTTTTATCTTCAGCAAAAAGAACTTCCTGTGGACAGGTGGTGGTGCACACCTTTAATCTCAGCACTCAGAAGGCAGAGACAAACAAATCTCTGTGAGTTCCAGGCCAGTCAGGGCTGTTATGCAGAGAAATTGTGTCTCCAAAAAACCAACCCCTCCCTCCCACCCCCGCCCTCGCCCCCAAGGGGGGGCGGGGAAGAGCTTCCTGTCTAGATCCAACATGCAGCCAACAGCAGTGGCAATGACCCTTAAGATTTGCCAATCCTGAGATGTCTCTTTAGCCAACAGCTCATTGGGAGGTAGCCAATCTCTGGCACTTTGATTTTATTTAATAACTCCATGGCTGGGAGATTCTTTTCCACCTGGACAAGTTGCCCTCATTTGAGCTCTTTCGCCTGCTTTTATTATCTTCCCAGATGCTTCTCCAAGTCTGTAAGGCACCCAAAGGCTAGCAATATATAATGAAATGTTGTCACAAAGGGTGAACTTTATCTCTGAAGGCCCACTACCATCCATTTCGAGAAATTGCAAATTGGCCCTGGGACTTAACATGTAAGGGAATATTAAAATAAGACATGAGGAATACCAAATACAGCGTGAAAAGTTCTCATCACTTTTATCAGTTGATTCCTATCGGGGGAGGAAGCTATGTTGGATGCAGGAGCATGCAAAAACAAACAAGCAAACAAAAAACAACCCAAAAGTCTCCCTTATTTAATACTGTAATCTACAATCATGATCATGAGCTGCCCTGCTTTCTCGTCCTGCGACACTGCCTTAGTGGTACTGTATACCCCCATACCCCAGAAAGCCAGAAAGGACAGGTTTTCATTCTGTGGACCTGCCTGGAGGGAATCGGGGATCAGGGCTATGTTCTTACCTGCTAGACCTGCAGTTCAAGCCAGATTCCTAGATCTGACAGAACCATGGCCCTTACCTCCTCAGCAGCCACACTTGGCTGCTGAAAAAGCTTCAGGTGTTGGTGAAAAGTCTCTACCTCCAATAAACTGTCTTGCAGGATAAAAATGCACACAGCATATTCTTGGGAAATGTTTGTCCACCAGAGGACAAATATATTTTCTTGTGCATTCTTTTCTTATTTACTTTGTCCATGAACTATAGCCTCACTTTAAAAAATTCCAGGTATAGTTTTAGACTCCTGCTAGGTTTTCTCCCTCAGTACTCCAGTTAGATAGCAGTCTTGCTATATCTGCCATTGGGTGTCCTCTGTCTGCTTTCCCCTTCTTTTGTTTCTTTGAGATTATTTTAGCACATTAAGAACCTGATTTACTTGCTAGTCTAAATTATTCTTATCTGTCACAACTTCTCCTGCTGCTTAAAGATCATGTTCTGTCATTGGGGGTTCAGAAAAACCACTAAAGCTCCATCTCGGTCCTACAATCCCTACTCAATTAGCTTCTTAACTGTACTGAAAACAAAGTGCTATCAGGCCTTGTGAAGTAGACATCCCACACTACCCGTCACTTGCCCATTTCTCTGGGCAATCCTTGTCCTTCCTCTGTAACCTTCAGTTCTTGGCATTCATGGGACCTCAGCTGTCAACAACCAAGTGTCTATAACAGCTTCTGTGACCCAGTCAATCAGAATGGCTGACTTCATACCACCTTATGTTACACGTTCTGCGTGTCAAGGAATGCTAGTTGCATTATTCAGATTGCTGTGCTTCCAGGGCATTTATAACCAACCATGTATTCCCCTGTGTCCCACAGTCTTGTGAGTCACACTGCAAGAAATACTTTCAAGCTTTGCTAAAAATAAAAAATAAAAAAATAAAAAATAAAAACCTTCCCTCGAGCCTCGAGGTGAGGAGATGATGGATCCCCAGCAGACATACAAAAGCCAGGTGCAGTGGCATGTGCCTGTAACCCCAGCACTGGGTGGATAGAACGAAGTGAATCCCTGGGCTCATTTTACAACTTGTCTTGTAGAAATGCTGAGCTCCATTTTCAGTGAGAGCCCCTTTCTCAAATAAATAAATAAATAAATAAATAAATAAATAAATAAATAAATAAATAAAGTGAAAGGACTAGAGAAATGTCTCAGTAGTTAAAAGCACATACTGTTCTTACAAAGGACCTGAGTTCAGTTCCAAACACCCATATCTAGATGCTCACAACTACCTATAACTCCGGCTGTAGAGGGATGTGATGCTTCAGGATGCTGTAGGCATCTGCACTTCCATTCACATCATAGCCAAAACCACACATACACATGCACGTATTTTAAAAGATAAAAATAAATCTTTAAAAACAAGATAAAGTAGGCTGGAGAGATGATCAGGGAGTAAGAGTAATTGCTGCTCTTGGTGAGGCCATGGGTTCAGTTCCCAGTACCTATACAGTGACTCATCCATCCATAAATCTAATGCCAGGGGATCTGATGCTCTCTTCTGACATTTGCAGCACCAGGCACACATGTGGTACACATTCATGCATGAAGAAAAAACACCCATGCACATAAAATAACTTTTAATAAGTTTTTTTTATAGTAGAAAGGCAATTAAGACACAGTGTCAACCTCTGTCCTTCACATGTGCCTATACAAGTAAGCACAACCAGACATATGAACATGTTCATATACCACACACATGCACACGTAGAGAAGTCCTAATTCAAGCAGTTCAGATGTACAGTATTTCTTGATTGTTACATATTCTTGGTCATTAAGGCACCCATTTCATGCTGTATTGTGAATTTCCACTTCCACTGTATTAGAAATTTGATTCAAGGAGTAGTTTCTTTGACTTCTACCTGCTTTCTCTTGCCTTCTTTTTCTGTTATTCCCATGGGTTGCAAGTTTTTGGATCCCAGGAGGGAGTCTTTATATGCCCTTTTCTCATTATTGTTCCTTCCTTGTGTGGGCAAGATCCTTGTGTGCAGACATGACCCCACAGCTGTAGATGTAACCAACCGTCTTATTGAATAAGAAACACAGAAACAATGTAAAAGAGAAAGCCGAGAAGTCAGAGCTCAGAGCTAAAATCTCACCCTTCCTCCTGCTGTCCCAGCTTCGCGAAAAGAGACCTACTTCCTCTCGGTTCGTATTTTTAAAGTATGTTGTTCTGCCTTCTCATTGGTTGTAAACCCAAACACATGACTGCCTCGTCACTGTCTGAATGTACAGCCCCCTAGGTCTTAAAGGCATATGTCTCCAATGCTGGCTGTATCCCTGAACACACAGAGATCTTATGGGATTAAAGGCGTGTGCCACCACCGCCACACTCTTGCTATGGCTCTAATAGCTCTGACCCTGAACACACAGATATCTATGGGATTAAAGGCGTGTGCCACCACCGCCACACTCTTGCTATGGCTCTAATAGCTCTGACCCCCAGACAACTTTATTTATTAACATACAATCAAATTAATATTTCAGTACAAATCAAAATAATATTTCAATACAATTAGATTACCACCACACACAGCAGTGCCCCACCCGACTGCTGTCACGGCCTTGCCCCAAAAGTAGTACCTTCAAAAACTGTATTATCATCTCTAGGCTGTTGGCCATTTAAGGGAGGGAGACATCCCTTCAATCAGATAGCAGACCCCATGTATGAAATAATAATGCTACCCAACACGGTGTGGAGGAATATGGCCACCTTGGGGTTTCTTCTAAGGATGATCCACTGTCAGACAGCTCTGCTTTGCTTATCGCTGCTCACAGGGAGCATGCAACTCCCATTACAGCAATGAGATACATCAACACCAAACAGCATGGGGCAAGGGAGCCAGGCATGGCCCTCAGCAGCAGCTCAGGCCCAAACAACACCATGACCCTGATGGAAGCAGAGGCCACCCAGAATAGTATGGCCCTGGTGGCGGCACACCAACATGGCCACAGAATCCAGGCATCCTTGCCGCCTTGGGTAGCAACATGGGTCAAGGATATCAACACAGACCCCAGCTGTGGTAGTCCCATACACCCAGACATGGCCCTTGGCAGCAACCTGAGCCTGGATGTCACCCTGGCCCCAGGTAGCAAACAGGCCATCCATATCAGCCTGTTCCTCACCACTTTCTCTTCTTCTTCAGCCCTGCCTCTTTCCACAGCACATGAACCATTCCACTTCTCTTTCCCATTTCTCCGCCATATATTTGCTCTTCATAATAGCACCTACCTACTTGGTGCCACAAGGAGCTGGGTGGGCCTGTGGATGCCTTTAGCCAGCCTGGACTAAAAGCCAATCTAAAAATTTGAATGAAGCTGAGATCTTATACTCACAGGGTAAATAGAACAAAAGTCAGCAGGACTAAGAAACTTATTTCTGAGGCTATCATAGATTCTTAACCATGGAATTTGGCTAGAGAGGACAGTTAGGAGGTTGTTAAAACTAAACAAGAATTTCAAGAGGATAAGAAAAATTGTTGGTTTAAAAAAAAAATTGGCCGGGCGTTGGTGGCGCACGCCTTTAATCCCAGCACTCGGGAGGCAGAGCCAGGTGGATCTCTGTGAGTTCGAGGCCAGCCTGGGCTACCAAGTGAGCTCCAGGAAAGGCGCAAAGCTACACAGAGAAACCCTGTCTCAAAAACCAAAAAAAAAAAAAAAAAAAAAAAAAATTGTGCAGAGGCAGGCGGATCTCTGTGAGTTCGAGGCCAGCCTGGGCTACCAAGTGAGTTCCAGGAAAAGTGCAAAGCTACACAAGAGAAACCCTGTCTCGAAAAAACCAAAAAAAAAAAAAAAAAAAGAAAGAGAATTTAGCCAGGCGTTGGTGGCGCACGCCTTTAATCCCAGCACTCGGGAGGCGGAGGCAGGCGGATCTCTGTGAGTTCGAGGCCAGCCTGGGCTACCAAGTGAGCTCCAGGAAAGGCGCAAAGCTACACAGAGAAACCCTGTCTCGAAAAACCAAAAAAAAAAAAAAAAATTGTGGACTGACTGCCCAATTTATTCTAATATTTATAACATTAGCTATTCCCTTTGCCTCTGTGCCCCTTGGATTTTCAAGATGTGTTCCTTATGTGAGAATATTTAGTAACTTAACACATGGATAGGATAATTTCTAGCACACAGTAGATATATGAGGGTTAGCTGTTAGGGGGAGTTAATGAGCATAAAAAAGAAATCCACCAATGTCAGCACTATATCCACAAAACATGTCCAAATCTCACTGTTTTATTACTTATAGTTCTTCTGTTTAGTAGGCACATGCACATGAAAGAAACAAGATGACAATTTTATTTATTGTTAAGTATTTAATATATAAATTTAAATTTTGAAGTACCTATGATGCTTATGTTTTGTCAAAGATTTTAGACAGTGTATAGGCTTTCTAGATGATCCGTTAAGGTATTCAGAGTATAAAAGAATTTTAAATTAAAACTTCAACATGATTATCCAGTATCCCATGGTATAAACTTTTCAGTGGGATTTATGAGGTGTAATTGTTTATAGCCATATTAAATTCATCAGAGCCAAACTTGCTACACACTCCTTCTGTCATCTGTCAGGCCTCATAGAGAACTCGGAAGGAGGTTCCTGCTTAAATACTTAAATTCCTTGTGATGAATGTTCACTATGACATGAGTTTTGTCACCTGAAACCAGAGTGAGGCAAACAACTTTCTCCTACATTGGCATGGAAGAGTTTTTAAATGACAGTGATTTTCAATTCCTTTTGCCATAAGTTGAATGTGAACCAGTGACCTAAAGGTGAACAAATTCTCCAAACACCAGGGTTTCTCCCTTAGAACTGGGCCAATTTTCCTGATTCTGAAATGGCGATTTTTATTTCACTCACTTACACTCTTCCTTATGCCTTGATATTACCTGTGGTGAGAGTTTTGCGTCTGAAATTTCCAGTACATCTGGATTTTCCTTTTGAAATTTTTGCAAACATTTTAGGCACAAGCTAGTGTGAGAATGGGTGGATAGTTGAGCTTATCAGTGCGGAGTTATCCTGAGAGGGGAGTGCACTGATTGCTCAGACAGATAGCTGGCAATGAAGTAGTCCTTCATTCAAGACACTGATGCAGCCAGTGCATTCCTGTGTTTGTGGAAGGTCTTCAGTAAGCCTATGGAAAGAACACAGGCATAGAAAGCCTGCATACGACA
Source organism: Peromyscus maniculatus bairdii (assembly GCF_049852395.1). NCBI lineage: Eukaryota > Metazoa > Chordata > Mammalia > Rodentia > Cricetidae > Peromyscus > Peromyscus maniculatus. The sequence goes on along the minus strand of NC_134863.1, from coordinate 60,079,466 downwards.
GTCTACTTAAGAGAAGTCTGGGTTTGAACCCAGGTATAATTTTTGTACAGCCAATGGCCTTCAGAACTATTTTATACTGGCTTTCACAGAAAGGGGAGAAAGAGAAGGACAACATAGAGTATTGTTTAATCATTTAAACAAAAAAAAATTACTAAACATAATTTTTAAGACCTGCTTACCTAGTAACATTTGGGTAAAACTCTGCTCCCTGGGAAATCCATCTGGAAGAAACCTGACGCCTATAATATGGGCTAAGGTCAATAGGGAGAATTTATCATATAACAGTTAAGACATAGAGCCCACAGGTGAAAGCTCAATGTAGGGAAGTTGGTACAAGGAATAAAAAACATGTTCTGCAACTGCTGACTTCCACTGTGACTGTTCAAATGACTTTCCTTGTTTGGCTTTTATTTGTTTTTCCTGTCATAGAACATTGCCTAGTGACAACTTGTGGAGGAGAGGGTTTATTTCATTGTACAGTTGTAGTCCATCATGAAGGAAAGTTGAAGCAGGGACTCAAAGAAGGAACTGAAAGGCACAAACTGAAGCAGAGACCATGGAGGAATGCTGCTTCCAGGGCTTGCTCTCCAAGGTTTGCTCACTTTGCTTTCTTGTATATCCTAAGACCAAAGGCTCCCAGTGGGCTGGGCCCTACTGCTTCAATAATTAATCATGAAAATGCCCTGTAGGCAATCTTCTAGAACTGCTGCTCTCAACCTCCCTAATGCTGCAGCTCTTCAATACAGTTCCTCATGTTGTCGTGACCCCCAACCATAAAATTATTGTCCTTACTACTTCATAACTGTCATTTTGCTACTGTTATGAATCTTAGTGTAAATATTTTTGGAGATAGACGTTTGCCAAAAGGGTCATGACCTACAGGTTGAGAACCACTGTGCTGGATGCATTTTCTTAGTGGAGGTTCCCTCTTCCTAATTACGTCTAGATTTGTAACAATTTGACAAAAACTAAATGGACATGGATTATTCTCCAAGAGGTCCAAGCATATCTTAATATCCAGAGCTTGTGGAGCTTCCTGCTGTGGATATCACTCTGTATAAATAAAATGCTGATTGGCCAGTAGCCAGGCAGGAAGTATAGGCGGGACAAGCAGAGAAGAGAATTCTGGGAACAGGAAGGCTGAGTCAGGAGATGCTGCCAGCCTCCTCCATGAGTACCAACATGTAAGATACTGGTAAGCCACGCGCCATGTGGCAAAGTGTAGATTAATAGAAATGGGTTCATTTAAGATGTAAGAACTAGATAACAAGAAGCCTGCCACGGCCATACAGTTTGTAAGCAATATAAGTCTCTGTGTTTACTTGGTTGGGTCTGAGGAACTGTGGGACTGGCAGGTGAGAGAGATTTGTCTCATGGGCCTGACAGGACTGGAGAAAACTCCATCTACAGCTTCCCTTAATTATTAAAAAGAAGGGGTGGGTGTCACCAAGCGGGTGACATCTCTGATGCTAATGAGAAGGAGCCTAGGTGGCCATAGAGAAAAGCACAGAGAAATGCAGCAACGTGACTGAAGCCAGTGATTGCAATTGCAGTGATAGTCACAGGTCAAAAAGCCCGAAGCAGCGAAGAGCAACTTCTCCCCTGAAGCCTCAAGAAGAACACCGACAATATTTTGATCTCAAGACTTTGGGCCAGAACTCTGAAAGAGTAAGTCTCTTGTTTTTCCAGCCACCTGAGTTATGGCAATTTATTTTGGTCGACTCTAAACTAACACATCTCTTGATGTCAGTTCTGTAAAATGAGCTTCAGATGCTTGTAAGATCGTCACCGGGGTAGTATCAACCCAAAACAACTCATTAGTTTAGGAGAGCCAGAGGTGTCCTACCTTGGCTAGAGCTTATATATTTTATGCAAGAGAACTGTTGCACTCTTTGTTTTGTTGCATTGGTTAAGTGCTTAACAAACCCAAGGCTTCACTAAGCAAAGAGTCTCTCACTAGGTAATACATCAGCAAAGAGTTATATTTCATACTCCATCATTTAATGTAAAAATGAGAGAGACCTGAGTCAGTTTTAAAAAGCAATGTTTTGACTGGCTACTAGACAAAAACAGAAAGAACTGTGATAAAACTATGCTGGAATTGGTAAATTCATTTTTTTTTCCTGAGATGTGGCTGGGAACACTTAAGACACTTTGTGTGTATATCGTGGTTGAACAAATAAGGGAGTAAATTGTAGATGAACAACATCATGTTTCTTTCTTTCTTTCCTTTTTTTTTTTTTTTTTTTTTTTTGAGACAGGGTTTCTCTGTGTAGTTTTGGTGCCTGTCCTGAATCATGCTCTGTAAACCAGGCTGGCCTCAAACTCACAGAGATCCTCCCAGCTCCGCCTCCAGAGTGCTGGGATTAAAGGCATGTGCCACCACCGCCCAGCTAGCACCAGGTTTCTTGACCAGGGACAGAAGTTTCAAACAAGCAGTAGAAGGACGGTAGCAGGGGCAGTCTATGCTGAATTAAACAGAAGTAACTACATACACTGGTGAAATGCAAATGCATACACATGAAAAGCACATACTGAAAATAGCTGCAAATGTATCTGTATGCAAACCTCAGTTTGCAGGCACCTATATTCTTGATCTTGGTCTCCCATACAGTAGAAAAGCATAGAAGCTTCCGTTAACAAGTGTTTTGAAGGAGAATGCTCTCCTTGAGCTCGTTTTTGAATACTTAGCCCCCAGTTGATGGAGCCATTTGGAAAAATTAGGAGGTGTGCCCTTCTTGGAGGAGTTGTGTCACTGAGACTGGGCTTTCAAGTTTCAGATACACATCGATTTCAAGTGAGTGCTCACTTAGATGCCTGCCCCCCCCCACACACACATATACTCTCACTCTCTTTCTCTGTCTCATGCCTGTGGATCAGATGTACGTTCTCAGCTACTGCTCAAGCACCATGCCCACCTGTCCCCTGACATGTTCTCAACCATAATGGTCATGTGTGGTGGTATTGTGTTCCCCCGAAATATTGTGCGCACTAGTAAACTTATCTGGGGTCAAAGAACAGAACAGCCGCAATATTAAACATATAGGAAAGGCAGTGGTAGCACATGCCTTTAATCCTAGCATTCCAAAGGCAGAAATCCCTCTGGATCTCTGTGTGTTCAAGGATACAGCCAAGCATGGTACTCATGCCTTTAATCCCATAAAGTGAGCCTTTAATCCCAGGGAGTGATGGCAGAAAGCAGAAAGATATATAAGGCCTGAAGACCAGAAACTAGAAGCTTTTGGCTGGTTAAGCTTTTAGGCTTTTGAGCAGCAGTTCAACTGGGATCCATTCTGGATTAGGACACAGAGGCTTCCAGTCTGAGGAAACAGGATCAGCTGAGGAACTGGCGAGGTGAGGAAACTGTGGCTTGTTCTGCTTCTCTGATCTTCCAGTGTTCACCCCAGTATCTGGCTCCAGGATTGTTTTTATTAATAAGACTCTTTAAGATTCATGTTACAGTCATGGACTCACCCTCCAAAACTGTAAGCAAGGACACAGTTCAATCCTTTTCTAAGTTGCCTTGGTCATGGTGTCTCTTCACACCAATAGGAAGAGAACTAAGACAATAAGTAAACTCAACTTAGTTTCTAAACACCATTTTCAGTTAAAGAAAATAGTCAGTTCTGAGGTACAGGTAAAAAGAGTGAAAGATAAAGTTCAGTTTGGGGACTTTTTTAATGGAAAAAGATGTTTTGATTTTTTAATTTAAATTTTTGAGAATTTCATACATGAGTACTCGATTCACATCATTCCCAACCCTTGTGCCCATCAAACCACTCTCATGCCCTCATTATTCTCAAATTTGTGGCCTCTTCTTAATTATTATTGTACACACATGCACGTGCACACACACACACACACACACACACACATGCCTACTTACATATATATGTACTGTGTAACCTATTGAGTCCATTTGGCATTGTTTGTATGTATATGTATTTAGGGCAGACCACTTGGGATTGAATAACCACCAGGGGCTCATCCAAAGGACAAGCCAATTAAACCCCTCTTAGCAGCCATTCGTTGTCTGTAGTTCTGTACCTCAGGGTGAGGCCCTGTGAAATTTACCCAATCCCCATTGAGATTGTATGTGGGTCTTGTTTAGGCGACCATGGTTTTGAGACTTCTTAGGTACAGCTGCCCTGTCACACATAGAAAACACTATAGCACTACAGATGTCCTGGTCCTCCAGCTCTGACACCCTTTCTGGCCACTCGTCTGTGATGTTCTTGAAGCCTTGGGTACAGGAATTGCACTGAGGATGTATCAGTGAGGGTTGGGCACCGCACAGTCCATTGGTCCCTGCATTTTGACCAGCTATAGGTTTCCACCTACTGCACAAAAGAAGCTTCCTTGATGAGGGTTAAAAACTACATTTGTCCGAGGGTATAAGGATAATTTTTTAGAATGGAGTTAGACGTTAAATTAGTTTAAGAAAATGACAATAGAAGTTCCACCTCTAAGGTCAAAGTTTTAAAGCAGATGTATATGTGTGTGTTTCTTCATGAATGTGTGAGAACATGTATCCAGGTGCCCACAGAGTCTAAAAGATAGCCTCAGATTCTCTGGGGCTGGAGTTATAGGCAGATGTAAGCTGCTGGGCATGGACGCTGGGAACCTGAGTCCTCTGCAAGAACAATATGTGATCTTAAATGCTGAGCCATCTCTACAGCCTCTAATTCTTTAAACAAGTATATTTTGTCATGCCAAAAGATATTCGCTAATGCAGAAGAGTCCCCTAGCATGAAAGCAACCAACTAGGTAATACTAATAAAGTAACTATATAAGTACATCCTTATTGTAGCACCAATTGTTAAAGGTCTTATTAATAAAAACAAACCTGGAGCCAGGTATTGGGGTGAATGCTGAAAGATCAGAGGAACAGAGCCAGCCACAGCTAACCACACCTCACCAACTTCTCAGCTGATTTTGTTTCCTCAGACTGGAAGCCTCTGTGTCCTCATCCAAATGGATCTCAGCTAAACTGCTGCTCAAAATCCTTAAAGCTTAACAGACTCTAGTTCCTGTTCTTCATGCCTTATATACCTTTCTGCTTCCTGCCATCACTTCCTGGGATTAAAGGCATGTGTCACCATGCCTGGCTGTTTCCAGTGTGGCTTTGAACTCACAGAGATCCAGATGGATCTCTGCCTTCAGAATGCTAGGATTAAAGGTGTGTGCTACCATTTTCTGGCCTCTATATCTAGTGGCTGTTCTGTTCTCTAACCCCAGATATGTTTATTAGGGTGTACAATATATTGGGGAACACAATATCACCATACCTTATAGAAATGATTGGTTAAATAAAACAGAAGATAAAGGGAAGGTTTTTGCTTTCTTATAATTTTCCAAATAATTTATAGTTTTCTTTCTCCATGAAGTGATGCTTAATCTCTTCTGCTTAAATGTGGAATAGACTTAATTACATACTTTCAAATAATAGAACATAGAAAGAGAAACAGTGGAGACATCTCCCAAACTATACATTAGTCATACATTCAAAGTTATAACAGCATCATACTTCATCACACTTCATCATATGAGGTGGTGAGAAATGCATTCTGCCTTTGAGATACTATTTCCTAAATCCCTTCTGTGTTTCTAATCATGTGATAATATGCAGGACTAAATTGAGGAAGATTGTATGAAATTCCTGTTCATTATACATAAAACTCATCAAGATTCTGTATGGAAAGCAAAGAGAGACTGAGAACATGCCACTGATGGAAGACTGGCCACAGAAGAAGGCTATAAAAGAGCATCCTGGAATGCATCCCAGATAACAGAAGAATGTTAGTGGTAAAATATGAATAAAGCCTGTAACTTAGTTAGTGGTATTATACAAATGTTAAGTTCCTTATTTTGTTAAATAGGGATGTAGCAAATGCTAGCATTGGAAGTTGGACAAAAGGGCATATAAGAACTCTGTACTGTTTAGAAAACTTTTCTTTAAAAATTATTGCAAAATGCATTTTAATTTATATTATCACCTCTGTTAAAATCTGAATGTTTGCTTATTTTGTAGAAAAAAATATAATCTTGCATTACAAATGTTATATTTGTCTATATTTTATTCTTCCTTGATGAAAAAAAAAATTACAGTACTTGCCATCCATTTTGCCCCAATCATATTCAGACCTTACTCAACCTTTAGTTAATGTTTAAATGAAAACTATAATAATATTTTAATGCTGTAGTTAATCAAAACTTCCTGTCTCTTCTGGTGGAATTAAGTGTAATGGATTTTCTGAGCTTCTATTAACTCTTCGAGTTTATAAGGCTGCCACCTAGTTATCTGGTGGCAGAGTGTTCAGAGAAATTTAAAGGAACTGCTACAAGTACCTAATTAATCCTTACAATGTTGAGATAATCTGATTCATTAAAAGAACAATGTGTGCCTGGCACTGAACTAGAAATTTTTAATTACCATTTTGTACTTTGCCGATAACTTGATCTTCAGTGGGGGAAGAAACAGAAGAAAGAAAAGTGACTCTTCTAGGTTACATACTAAAAACTTTAAAACACAGACTTGAATAAAGCAGAGAGTAACAGATAAATGTAAGAATTAATTTTTGACATTTGAGATCATATTTCCCAGATTATTGATTCTAAAAAGAATTTCAGTAAGAGCTCCTCATTTTATCTGTATAATACTTATGTTTTACTAGCAAATACAAAATTTTTGTGACAGTAAATTGTTTAAGCCAAAGAGCAGCTTAAAACTAATTTTTTAAATAAGAATTAAGTTTTCTGCTGTTACCCTCCACATATTTTCCTTCTAGCCAGAAGTTGTATATTTTCCAAGATTTGTATTAGGACATGTAAAGTATTAAATAGTTTACTACTTAAGGAGTGTGTAGGGAAACCTAGGAATGTTGAATGTTACTACTCTTACATAAAGTTAATATTGTGGGTGTAAGCTTACCTATATCAAAACTTCTTTTGAAAACTTTTCAGAGATAAGCAGACTTGCAGGTATTTCTGCATACTTCTATTCATGAATACCCGGTAAATTAACTCTCATTTGCAAAGCTAGCATTTCCTAGGTCTAAAAAAAATTGAATTATTTCACAAGGTTTATCATTCACCCAACTCAATATTCTATTAGTTACATTGTGCTTTTGATCTAAAATAAAAAAAGTTGTTTGACAGAGACAGCTCGAAACTTCTCCTTAGTGGGATGAGGTAGAAAAAGATCTAAGAATAGTTCTAATATAAAAGGATTCTGGAGGATGGATGTGAGGTACATATTTCTGTGGAGTTATCAGTACTTATTAAATGACAGACATTCTTGCAGTGTTCAGGTTTGTATTTTTCCTTACTTGTCCTATTGCACATTATTGGGGATAAATTTTTCACTCATTAAAATAAATACTTGTCCAGAGTAGGAGGATATATTTTAATTATATAACTTAAAAATATATACACGTATATGTGGGCATATGTATGTGTGTGTCAGTACTAAGAAGTTGATTCAATATTCAACCTGAGAGTTTTGTTTTATTTTGTTTTGAAATAGGGTCTCTATAGCTGAGGCTGGCACAATACCAGGCTCATAGGTGGATATTCTATATAATTGTGTTTAATTTCTTAATCTTCCTAAGGGCTCTGTTGATTACTAAGAGCAGCTAAGAATTAGTTCCCAATTGATATAAAAGGACAGTGGAAGGATTTAATCTCAAGCATTAAGCAATCAGAACTGTGCATCAGGCAAAGATGGTCATTCCAAGTCATTGGAAAGGAAATGAGGGAAGACCTGTCAACATTCAGGAAAGAGGATCTGGAAAATGCTTCAGGAGATGAAAGCTTGAACATAGAACAGGCAGCCTAGACTTCATAACACAATATCACAAAGAAGAGAACTACCCAGAGAAAGACTCTTGGAATTATACCAAAGTTCCCTACTGAGTTTTCAATGTAATACTGTTCAATGTGTGCATTTAAAAAACTGCTACCAGTGTTGAAAGAACCATCCTAAAGAATTAAAGGGAACAGTGTTTAATATTCATACAGAGTCAGTAAAATGTACCTGTTCTTTATGGCTAGATAAGAAAACTCATCATTTATATAGTGCATGACATCTTTCTCAGAAAATCATTTTTCTGCTCCCAGGAATAGTTAGGCTTAGAATACTTATTTTTCTGCAACTACCTAAGAAGTTACAACTTTAAGACCCCAAACTAACTTTCTTTGTGTAACTTACATGCATACAAGTACAAAAGTTAGAAATATTTATGAAAATAGGGAAATAGTCACTCAACCAGGAAAATCCACAAGGTCTGGTACTTAATCATGTCATGAAGCAAGAACACACAATTGAGGAGACTATCAATCAAAACTGACTTAAAACTGACACAGGTGTAAGAATTAGCAGAATTAAGGACATTAAGGCAGTTAGGATACTTGAATTCCATATGTCTCAAAAGTTAGGGAAATGTTGAAGAAAAGAAATACATCATATTCATAGAGATGAAAGCTGCAATATCTGAAATGAAAATTTAGTGTGTGGAAAAAAAGCAACAAAAATATCCAAAACTTAACAACATGAAAAATAAACCCAAAGCATGACAAATAAATAAGCAAATTACTAAATGTAACTTCATAAATATTTGTGTTACTTGAAAGATACTCTTAAAAGAAGAAAATGGAAGCTGGGCGGTAGTGGCGCACGCCTTTAATCCCAGCACTCGGGAGGCAGAGCCAGGTGGATCTCTGTGAGTTCGAGGCCAGCCTGGGCTACAGAGTGAGTCCCAGGAAAGGTGCAAAGCTACACAGAGAAACCCACCCTGTCAAAAAACCAAAAAAAAAAAAAAAAAAAAAAAAGAAGAAGAAGAAAATGGTAAGAACAGCTAGGAGCAATTTCTGTACTTTTTATATGTTACATATTTTATGTATATATAAAACACTTTATATATATATATATATATATGTATGTATAATGAGAGGAGCTATGCAAGGATATATCTACTATGCTTGATAAATTTCTGTAAACCTCACACAAGCTAAAATCATTTGAGAAGAAGAAACCTCAGTCATAAAAATACCCAACCAAAATGCAGGAGAGCTCACCCTGGTGGTTAGGACAAGGGAGTGCTGGTGGGCTGACCAATCCTGCAACTACCTAGGCCCAGAACCAGGGTTGGCCCACCCCAATATCCATCCCATCTGTGATCTGCTTGAGCATATGAAGGGACCCGTCCTGCAGACCCAAAGCTGAAGGATCTCCACAACACAGGCAATAGCAGGATAACCAAGAGGAGTCCCAGTGAGGGCCCAGCATCGATAGTGTGGCAGAAACCAGAGGCCTCGAACCAGACTAATGACTCTTTGCAATGAACACTTACAAGTAGATAAATGGACAAGATGGTTTACTGCGTGACTCACTATTTCACACTACTGTAGCTGAAAGTTTTTCTGTGTCTCACCCAGTCCGCAGCTGCTCAGACCCAAGTAAACACACAGAGGCTTATATTCATTAAAACTGCTTGGCAATTAGCTCAGGTTAACTACTGACTAGCTCTTACACTTAAACTCAGCCCATTTTTGTTAATTTATACGTTGCCACGTGTTCTGTGGCTTTACCCATGTGCCATTACCTGCTGCTCCCTGGATAACAGCAGGCTGGTGTCTCCCCTGACTCAGCCTTCCTCTTCCCAGAATTCTCCTCTCTGCTTGTCCCACCTATACTTCCTGCCTGGCTACTGGCCAATCAGCATTTTATTAAACCAGTGTATAAAAGCATTATTCCACAGCACACTCCAGCTTTCATGACTTGATCCCCCTTCTTTTTTATCTTAAATTTTATTTGGGGGTTACAGCAAAGGCAGAGAGTGGATACACAGGGATGGGAAATGAATGGGACTGAGATGCATGATGTGAAAGATACAAAGAATAAATAAAAAGTTTTAAAAAATAAGATGGAAGAAATGTAAAACCTACGCCTCAGTAACAAAAGTATGAAGCCTCTAAAACTTCAAATTCCAGTAACACCTTTGGCTCTCATTACAATAGTTGAAAGGCATGTGGGAGAAGCAAAGCAAATCACTCTTAGGATCTTCAGATCAATTTTTCTGATCCAGGACAGTTACAGAATAAGATTTCAGTAAATCATATCAGGAATTATGTGCGACAAAGCCTGCTTTTGACTTATGAATCATACGTGGCCTATGCTAGCTTTTTTTCAGTAATAAAATATTTTTATACAAAAAATAAATACCCAACCAAATTGGCCTATGGTCAAGCCTGTTGGATATTTCTTGACTGATGATTGATAAAAGAGGGCCCAGTTCATTGTGGATGGTGCCACTATGGGGCTGCTTGTCCTGGGTTCTATAAAAAAGGAAGCAAAGCAAACCACTAGGAACAAGCCAGCAAACAGCACCCTTCCATGGCCTCTGCATTAATTCCTGGCTCTGAATTCCTGCTTTGATTTTCTACCCTGAATTTCCTGGACTACAAACTATAGAATAAAATAAACCCTTTCATCTTCAAGTTGCTTTGGGGCCATGATATTTTATGATAACAGTAGAAACACCAACACTCCTACCATGTAAAAAGAACTCTCAAAATATAGTAGTTCTTAGCTTACTCTACTATTACAGTAGAGAGTATTAAAGAATCATGAAATAGACAAACTACGTTGCAGTGTTAAATTCAGATGGTATACTTGGGCTACAATAGCAAGGTACCTGACATAAATAAAAGGAGGAAATATTTCAAATGACAGTTTGATATTTTATTTTATATTTTTATGGCTAGTATTGACTGTCAGCAAGTATCACCTAGAAGACACAGCTCTACATGTGTCTGTGAGGTCATGTCAAAAAAATTTACATTTATAGTGAAAGGGACACAACCCCAGTATGTTGTGTAGAGTGACCAGGTGGTCTTCTCTTGAACTTTATTCCAAACCCTTGAAATCTGTATCTTATCACAGACCACTTCCTCTGTCTCCTTCTGCTTCCTGGCTGACATGAGAAGAAAACCTGTGCCCTGCCAAGGGTCCCCTGATGTAATCTTCAGTCCTGCTTTATAAGTCTACAACAAAATACATCATACAAATTGTTGTGTGATATTTTGGTCGCATTCTGACAATAAAATTTGCTTTGAATCAGAGGGCAGAGGTAGCTACTAGCTGACCAAAACTAACCATAGAGGTTTTGGAGGATTGAGGATAGATAGAAAGGCAAGAAGTGGTAAGGCCAGGCTTAGAGAGGCTCTTAGCACTTTTGGATGGAGGAATGATATCAACAAAGTGTTTGCATTAGATATTTGTCACAATAACAAAGTGACTAGTTAACAATTTTATCTCTCAGTTGCTCTTAAGTTCGTCCACACTTCTCCGACTCTATTGCCAATTATCCAGTTCTGATTTCCGCCACTGTGGCTTTATTTACAATACTGCAATAGCCTTTTGTTGGTTCCATCATTCATCCAATCTTTACCATCTTGAGTCCATTCTTACTCCCTAGTGAAGTCACAAATAGAGAAACAAAATCAATACACTTATTTCTTGAGACACTTTAAGCTTCCCCCTTTTCTTAGAATAAAGTCCAAATTTTTCAAATGGCTTAGAAATAAATGATGTTTCTAAGTATGAATGATTCTATATTTTCAACAAAATCCTTTGCCAGCTTCACACTCTTTTTAACTCAGTTTTTTTTTTTAGTAGAATATTAGTTGTCTGACTCATGGTGACTCAAGGAGACTCAATTTTCCTTCAGCCATGTTTAAAATTGTTTCACATTAATTAATATGTACACTTCTTTTAAAATGCTCTTTATAAAAGTTCTCTTTGGTACCTGCCAAACACTAGAGTAGGTCACATGATATCCTACAATGGCCTTTTTATGATACTTGTTATACATGTGATTGTTTATTTTATGTCTGTTTCCTCTGATACATTATAAGTACTACAAAGGCTGAAATCAACTCAGTTTTGCTCTTGTATTCCTACCATTTAGCCAAACTCAGGTCTTCAATGAATGTAGAAGGAAAGAGACATAAGGGAGGAGAGCAAGAAGAGAAAATGAAAGGAAGAAAAGAAGGATGGAAAGACAGAAAGGGAAATAGGGAGAACAGGAAGAAGGAAAGAATAACTCCGTAGCATCTGCTACATGCCTATTAGAAATTTTCTCCCGAGGTTAAGCAATTTCCCCCCAGACGCAGGTTTATTCTTGATTTTAAAGTCTTAGAGTTCTAACAATATACTGAGAATATGTAGATAATCAATCATCAAAATATCCTCTCTCTCATAATTCTCATTTTTTTTCACAACTGCCTCTTTTCCACCTATAATCTCTTGGAATCCTTCATAAAAAGAAAGAAGTGTTAATTTGTCCTTAAAAACTAGTGGTGAATGCAGATCATTTATTTCATAAGGAAGAGTCCCACCTCTCATTCTTTGACCATCTGGGTGGATTATGGTACTGACTTGTTAATTACTAAACTGCTTACCCTTAGGAGATGAGAGAGAATGCACAGTACTAATAAGGACTGTGAGCTTAAACCAGAATAACTGGGTATCCGCTTACCTTCATATTTTGGAAAAACTAAGTAAAATGGTATTAAGAAAGATGGATGTCACTGGGGACTAACCTCTTCTCTCTCACATTTTTAAAAGAAATCATCAAATGTCTTTAAAATTGTTATGAACTTTTAGAATAGTTCATTTAGTCTGGAATAATGTAGTAATACTAGGATATGAAAATCATGTGCCAGCTTTCAGATATGTGTGATTGACTGTCCCTGACTAACTGAAGGCAGAATAAATGAAATTAACTCCACAGTAATGAGAGGTGCCAAATTCTTTGACATAGACTGGAAAGAACCCAAATACAAGCCAGAAGATGCATCCCAAAATCAAGCAGAGTCAGCAAAATTACTTCCGCATAGATTTATTTCCACTGAAAAGGAAGATAGAAAGGAAGTTAATACAATGTTCTGGACAAGAAGTAGAAGGAGGTACTCAAGAGAAGGACCAATGGTTAAGAGCTCCATTGCTCTTGCTGAGGATCCAAGTTTGATTCACAGCACCCACATGGTGGTTCATAACTGCTCATAACTCCAGTTACAGGGCATCCAACATCCTCTTCTGGCATCCTTGGACACCTTGGATCTTTTCAAAAGTAGAAATGATATTAAAGAGGAAAGTGTGTCAACATTCATAAACTAACCATCATTTCATCAAGCCTATGTTGCCTCTCTGTATTTATATTTTCATCTGTAAAGAGGAATGCATTTTACAGCTGATCAGCTTAAGTTAATTGCATTTTTTACTATTGATTGCATTAGTCAGGGTTCTCTAGAGTAGAAGAACTTATACAATTTATATATAATAATAAACCCCATATATAATATATACATATTGCTATATGGGCAATGGCTATTCTTTGTTGTCAGCTTGACTACATCTGGAATTAATAAAACCCAAAAATTGGCCAGGCACACCTTTGAGGGACTTTTTGCATAACTGGATCATTAGAAGTGGAAAGACACATCTTGGATCCAGATCTTTTGAGGTGGGTATTCCTGGGCCACATATAGCCCAATATATACATAGCACATATAGCAATAGATATGTATCCACAATATATAATGTATATATACTATATGTGTGTAATATATACATATATGTATATATATATATATATGATTTATAAGAATGACTTAAAGGCTGTGGACACGCTAATAATGACAGCTATGTATGGAAGGTCCAAGAATCCAGTAATTGTTCAGTTGATAAGGCTGGATGTTTTAGCTGGTCTTCAGCATACACTGAAATAACAATGAATTAGGCTCTAATGCTAGAGAAGGAAGTGAATGACTTGCTAGTGAGGGAGGAAGGAAGCAGGCAAAAAGAGAGAGCATCCCTCTTCCATGCCCTTTATATACACTTTGAGCAGAGGGTGGGGCCCAGAGTAGAGGTGGGTCTCAAAAGATCTGGATCCAAGGTGTGTCTTTCCACTTCTAATGATCGAGTTATGCAAAAGTCCCTCACAGGTGTGCCTGGCCAATTTTTGGGTTTTAGTTAATTCCAGATGTAGTCAAGCTGACAACAAAGAATGGCCATTGCACATATAGCAATGCTCCTTATAATCAACTATACTATAGATATGAGACGCAGCATCTGCTTATGAATGCATCCCGGTAGCTTGAGCGCATTGCCACATTTTTCAATGCATGTCAAAATTGACCGTTTTATTTTTACATTTGGCAAAATTTCTGTATAACTTACAGCCTGAGAAACAGATAAGAAACTTATGTTATCGATACATTTGATGAAGATTGCTAACTTGTAAGTCTCCAGGAATTGTAGAAATTCATCAAGGGACAACAAATTCTGTTTAGATTAGTAAAGACCATGTATTTCAGAGGGGAAAAAAAAAGTCATTCAAGAGTGATAGACACTTGAGGGACGGAAGTTGCAGAAGAAAGGAGATAGAGTGAAAGGAGGAAGGTAAGAGCTATGGAAAGTACAAATATAATTTTATCTTTATGTGGTCATTCTACACACACACACACACACACACACACACACACACACACACACACACGTAATGTATATTGGTAGATAATAAATAATTAAAAAAAAAAAAAAGAAGGATGTGGGGTTTTTCTCCCTTTCGCCACTGGCTCAGTGGGGGAGGTGGGAGGGAGAAGGAGTCAGGGTGAATTTCCCAGGAGGCAGACTCCAGAGACCAGCATGGAGGTGCAGATCTCTTTTAATGTGTGTGTTCACTGGCATATATGCATACATTATCCAATCAGCTATGGTCATATCAAGTTACTGTCCAATAGCATGCAACCTACTTTATGTGTAGGTGTATGGGGAGGCGGAGTCAATTTGGACAGGCAGTATGTCTGCAAAGGGCAGGAAGCAGGCAATGCCCTGGACTTCGGTGCCAAATTAGAGGGTCTCCAGTTAGCTGAGATTCATCTAGCATTCCAGACTCAGGTCTGCTCATACAGCCACTGGAGGTGGTGGCACTTCTCATGTTTCCTGTCTTTTAGTGACACCATCTGAACAGAGACTGACCCCACTGAGGGAGACAGAGGAAAAGAAAAAGAAAGGCGGAGAGTGATGTCACTGTATAAAAATACAAATATAATTGTGTTCTATTTAAAGATGACAGGAATATCTATTAAAGTCAGGCATGAAAACTTTAAGGACTTAAGGATATTTTTTTTCTTAACTGAGGACTTAATTTTATAAAGTTTACACTGAGTGATAACATAATTAGTTGAGTTGGAAAATGCCAAATAAAAATGAAAAGCCTAACACATGCTGCATATGAATGTCTTCTCAGGAAATTCTTGTGGATTCTTCTCATCAAGGAGCAAATGTCAGAGTATTTCTGCCTGAATAAAGAAGACTATCCAAGCCGGGGCCACCAAATTAAATGAAAAAAAAAAAAGTGCTTAGTAGTGCTCATGAATTGCAGAGGAAGGAAGAAGAGGCTTGTATTAATTTAACAATGACACACAACCCCCCTAATCTTTAATGAGCAGAAGCCAGGAACTAATCATAAAGACACCTCTACTTTATCTTCTCACAAATGATTTTTAGAACACAGCACATTATTTTATAAATCACTATTAATGAAAAGTCACTTTTAGTAAGTTAGGCTGTAACTGAGAAATGATTTATTTCAATAGGCCCTTGATTACTTGTTTATATTTCCACAGCCCAGATTAGCAAGATTATTAACATATTTCTTTTTGGATGATGCAGAAACTTCAAAGCTATTCAGAGGAACAGAGAAGAGGAAAAAGCAATTTATGAGATTCAACACTGATCACATGTCTTACTGAGGGTCTTTGTTCAGGGTGCAGGACATAAGTAAGAATACAGTACAACTCATTGTACAACCCTAACATCCCATCCTTGGGCTCCATGAATATAAGCACCAATATATGGTGCTTAACCTCAGGGTGTGTGCAAATGTTGATTGGTTTGCTAGTCATGACTCCCCATAGATGATGAATCAGATCTCCGACCTCAGTTTATTTTCTGCTTTTTAAAAGAAGAGACTCACCCTGGACAGATATCACTTCATGATTAAGACATACAGCTGAGATGTTGCATATGGTTGTAAACTGCATTTCTCTTGTGGAAGAGAAGCATTCTCCTTTAGATGCTCTCCTAGAATGCTTTACATGGGAAGTGGGAAGGAGAGAAGGGGATTTCATTTTGTTTTTCATTCCTAAGTAGCATTTGAAGAAGACAAAGCTTTCATTTTATTTATTGCCTCAATTGATTTTTCTTGTATAGTGAAACAAAGTTTCAATTTTCTAGCAATACTAAGAACTAAAGCACTGTTCATTTACCAGCCTCTGTAAGATTTGTAAAACCAAAGTGCTTGTTACCAATAATAGCTTGATGTATGTTGCTCCTCTCCCCATATTTATCAATGAGATAACAGGCTAAAACCCAAACAAAGAAGAAAACTTTAAACTTCAGATAAGTTAGCATCCATAAATGTATTGAATGTCATTAGTAAAGGTTACAGTCTATTTTAAAATAAAAACATAGTATGACTATTAAGCCAAACAAATTTAACATACATTGCTAATTTTTATTAAGACTAATCAAGCTCTCACACACTTTCAGTTACTTTTGAGTTGATGTTTGTGCACAGTGAAATTTGGAGGAAATTATTTTTTGATTTGGCAGGCTAACAGAAAAGGACCAGGTTAATCTTTGGTCAACTTTTGTAACTTATACTTGACATTTCTGGAAATGAATTTAGAAATATGAGTATCATACCATCTTTATCTGAACCACTTGAATTTGTTATGCTAATTTGGCAACAGATCTATTCTTTAACCTGTGACTTTGGAGTTTGGAAAAGCATTGTTCTTAGATAGCAATAGATGATAAGACTAATGATTAGACTCTGAATTCTGTATCTGTAGCACAGCCCTTAATTGGCAAATTCTGCTTTTGACAATTGAAAACAAAAACATAACAGAATAATGATGTATATATGCACACACACACACACACACACACTACGTGTGTGTGTGTGTGTGTGTGTGTGTGTGTGTGTGTGTGTGTGTGAATTAAATTGACCTAAGCTTGCTTTGTTTATATAAACTTGTATTTGAGTTGTTGAGTTTGTGTTGAGTTTATGGACAGATGTCCCTAATCAGACAGTACAAAAGGTTCCTTGGGTTCTCAGATCACTCTTGCTTAAAGGACTGAATCTCAAATACATTTTAGTACTATATTCATTTTAATACACATTGATGTTGCTTAGATTTAAAGACTGCTAACAATTCAGTTGCAATTTTCTCAGTAATTTAAAAGAGCTTTGTGATTTTTGCTATTGAAATGAGGAAAGAAGTACATCAGAGCTGTCACAAATCTTTCATAACCTGGCACCCTGCCCCCCTCTCAATCCACAGATCTTTTATTAAATCCCACTCTGGAGAAAATATGAATAGTCATTGAAATGGTTTCTCTGCCAGGATTTGAAAGCTGATCCACTGAAAAATGTTCCCAGTGTATGCTAAGTGAACACCAGACTCCCTGGCAATAAGAAGACTAATATGAGACTATGACACAGTTAAATTTAGAAACAGGATTAAAAGGAGTGCCTGAGTTTTCATTCCAAGGTCATCCACAGACACATGCTCAAACTCCTATGGGATTCTATCCCAGTGAGATTCTATCTACTTATGAGGTAGTCTCTAATCAATTTAGCTTGTTAAAACTTCTGAAGATTTATAGAAGACATGTTTATTAAGTATTTTCTATATTCCTGAAATTATGCTAGATGCTTTCCTCTGTATCTAATGAAAACAATAACATTATGAGTTATAAGATTGGCTAATTTCCAGACAATTACTAGGGAAAACACAATGTGCTAAGCAATTTCCATTCTTTGGTATGCTTTCAAGCTTTGCAAATGATGAAATCAATGCTTACAGAACTTTAGTAACTCATCAAACCTCGCTGCTATTTTTACTAAAATGGAGGAATGAAACTCATAGTTCAGAGTTTTGTTTGGTTTGCTTTTCCTTTCTTTGTTTTGCTTGTTTGTCTCACAAGCCAATATTCTTAAAATAATATGTATAAAAGTTTTGGCATCAGACTGTGCCTTTAACTTTTTTTTTCTAAGTTTTATTTTATTCCTAATGCATATGGAGGTTTGTGTGTAAATATGAGCACCGTGTAAGCGCCTGCTATGGTTAGAAGTTGGAAGCATGCTTTGGATTCCATACAACTGGAGTTACAGATCTCTGTAAGCCACCAGGTGGGTGCTGGGAACTGAAATCTGTCCTCTGTAAGAGCAACAATTGCTCCTAATTATTGAGCCATTCTCCAGCTCTCTGTGACTGCGCATCAATGGCCTTTTGTTTTGTTTTGTTTGTGAATTGCAGAATGTAACAGTGCCAATGCCAATACCAATGTATTGTGAGATTAAAATATGTGAATGCATAAAAATTTTGTAATGATAATTCCTGGTACACTGGCATAGGACATGTGACATACAGTCAAGAAGTATTAGCTTTTAGTATCTAATCTAGTTACAGAAATGTTGAAGGCTGGGTATGATGGGACACCCTTATATTTCTAGGACCATAAAAGCAGAATCAGCAGTATCGTGTATTCAAACACAGATTGCTCTACACAGCAGAGCCTGTGTTAACAAATATATAGGTTTCTGCATTTTAAAATACAAAAATCTGTTCTTTACCTTTTAATTTTAGTTTTGCTTTCCTCAACATTAAAAAAACAACAACAACTAAAAATACTTTACTTTCCTTCTCCCTATTTGGTAGTTCAAAATAGCAAGAGTTTGAAATAGTAATGCAAAATATTATTTAATTTTATATCTCTAGAACCTCAAAATCATAATAATCATGGCTCAGGTGAGGCCAAGCAGCATCTACAAAATGCTTCTCGTTGAACTTTGGAACATTCTTCTGTTTTCAGAATGTTCATCATCCCAGAGAAGGTGAGATGTTAACTGTGAAGCTGTGCTGCTCTCCGGTCACACAGGTGATACTCAGAGTTACTGACCCTGCTGTAATTTTCCAACTATCCCTAAAATTTATCACACATTTGTCCCTCAATTTCATATTTGCAATCCACTGGGGAAAATGTTCTAGTGTTTGAGACTGCAGTGTTTTCTACCTTTATTGCTTATATACAATTTTTTAAAAAAATTTATTTTTATTAAAATTGTTTTCATATAACATATTTTGATGATGTTGTTTCTTCTCCCTAACTTCTGCCAGATTGCATCCATGTCCCTGCCCACCCAGCTTCATCTTCTCTCTGTCTGTCTCCATCTGTCTTTCTGTCTATCTGTCTCTCTCCAAAACAAAACAAAAACCATAAAACTCAACAAACTAACAAAACACCAATAAGATAAATTATACCAAAACAAAAGGCACACACAAAAAATTATAGAGTTCATTCATGTTGGACAACTATTCTTGGGCACAGGACTTACCTTGGAATGTGATTGATACTCCCAGTTTCACTGCATTGGCAAAAATAGATTTTCCTTTCTGAGCAAATATCATTTGAAAATAACTTGTTTGTTGGGAGCTGGACTTGGTGTTCACTTCCTTTTCTCAGTGCTGGGATTGTGTCTAACTTAAACATATGCAGCTCTTGTGCATGATATCACAGTCTCCGTGAGTTTATACTGTATCAACCAGGTTGTATCTATGTCTTAGTTAGTGTTTCTATTGCTATGAAGAGACACCATGACCACAGCAATTCTTATAAAGGAAAAACATTTAATTGGGATAGCTTACATTTTCAAAGGTGGTGTGCAGGCAGATGTGGTGCTGGAGAAGTAGTTAAGTGTCCTACATCTTGGCTTGCAGGAGACAGGAAGTGGTCTGTCTCACTGGGGATGGCTTGAGCATATATGAGACCTCAAAGCCTACCTCCACAGTGACACACTTCCTCCAACAAGACCACACCTACTCCAACAAGGCCACATCTCCCACTAGTGCCACTCCCTTTGGAGACCATTTTCTTTCAAAGGACCACATTCCACTCTCTGGACCCAAAGGCTTGCAGCCATATCATTATGCAAAAATGCATTCAATCAAACTTCAAAAGTCCCTATAGTCTATAACAATCTCAAACTTAATTAAAAGTCTAAAGTTCAAAGTCTGTTCTGAGATTCATGCAATTCCTTAACTGCAATCTCCTGTAAAACAAAATCAAAAAGCAGATCACATGCTTCCAACTTATAATGCCACAGGATATATATTACCATTACAAAACATAGCGAAGAATGATAGTGAGGAAATACTGACCAAAGCAAGACCAGAACCCAGCTAGGCAAACTCCAAACTCTGGATCTCCATGTCTGATGTCAAAACACTCTTCAGATCTCCAACTCCTTTCAGCTTTGTTTACTGCAACATAATTTCTCTTAGGCTGGTTCCATTCCCTGTTGGAAACTCTCCTTAAACAGGGATCCCACAGCTCTAGCATCTCCAACATCTTGTGGTCACTAAGGCAATCTAGGCTTCGACTTTACAGCTTCACACAATGGCTTCTCTAGGTCTCCATTCAGTGACACCCCTGACACATGCCTGGCCTCAGTAGTTTTCCTTAAGTATGGAGCAAGATTACATAATGCCTTTCTTCTATCCTTCACTCTAAAGCCAGAACCTGGGGCCAGAGTTGCCAAGTCCTGCTGCTTGCTGGGCCTAAATATGGCCCCCTCTTTCAATTTTATCTTCACCAGCTTTCAGTTTTGCCATGATTTCCTTCACTGCCTAAGCTTGCCTGTTCTGTAATTTGCTCTGTACACCAGGCTGGTCTCAAACTCAGAGATATGCCAACCTCTGCATTCCCTTTTCTAGGATTAAGGGCATGCACCACCACACCTGGCTCTAAGCTTTTCTTTAATTCCTTTTCACAAGTTGGAAATTTAGCTGGGTGGGATCTTGCCCTGAGGTCACCACTCCCTTTATTCTGTTTCTTAATCTGTTTATCTCCTTGAACATAGGACTTTACTCCATTCTTGGAGCTCCTTTCCCCCTCATTTTTCTTGCTCAGCTTGCTCCTTTTCACTATAAATCTTCACTAGAGTTACCACTAATGACCACAGAACAGAGTCTATACTAGGCTGCTTTGAGATTACCTCTGCCAACAGGTAATCTCTTCACTTTAACCTCAGGCAGACTCTTTGGATAAGGGCAAAAATCAGCCACATTCTTCACCAAAATATCACAAGAATGATTTCTAGGCCACATACTAATATTCTTTTCCTCTGAAACTTTTTAAGCTAGACCTCACAGTTCAAATCATCCTCAACATCACTGTCTTCCATACTTCTACTAGGATGGCTCATTAAACAGCACTTAGAGTGTTCAATTGCTTTTCTAATCCACAGTCCCAAGGTTCATATTCCTTCAAACAAAAGCATGGTCAAGCTTATCATAGTGATGTCCCACTCCTGGTACCAACTTCTGTCTTAGTTACAATTTCTATTGCTGTGAAGAGACACCATGACCACAGTTACTCTTGTAAAGGAAAAACATTTAATTAAGGTGGCTTATATTTACAGAGGCTTAGTCCATTACCCTCATGGTGTGAAATGGTGGAGTACAGACAGACATATTGCTGGAGAAGTATCCAAGTGTCCTACTTCTTGGCTTGTAGGTGACAAGAAGTGGTCTGTCTCACTGGGCATGGCTTGAGCATAGATGAGACCTCAAAGTCCACCTCCACAGTGACTCACTTCCTCTAATAAGACCACGCCTACTCCAAGAAGGCCACACCTCCCATTGTGCCACTCCCTTTGGGGACCACTTTCTTTCAAACCACCACAGTCTATAAGGTGCTGTTTCCTTTAAGCCATCCATTACATCTGACTCTTAACAGTCTTTTCGCCTTCTTTGCTTCCTCTTTCTCATACATCTCAGGGCCTTCAGGAGAAGGGTTTGATAAAGACATCTTATTTGATATATGTATTATAGAAGCTAGACAAAACATACTTTATCAGGATACCTGTCATTAGGATGCCTGAGTTTCAACCACTTCTTTAAAAAATATCTTTTTAAGGCTGAGCTTTGTCTCAGATTGAGATACTTACACTCTTAGGTACTTTTCATTTGCCTACCCTCTGTGCCTCAGTAGGCTAGGGTGCTTGGCAGCGTCTGGCTGATTTGCAGAAGTGTATTTGTCAAGATGTCACCTAGTCTTTTGAAACGCCACTTTCCTCTTAGAATAAGGCTTTGAAAGTGCAAAGGAAGGTCACCAAAGCATACTGTCAGTAGGAGGTTTTTAAGTCATCTTCCTTCACTCTGAACAGCCAGGAACAGTGGTCTGCTTGAATTACATTTTAGTGATGATTATCTTTCATATAAGACAACATTAAATCATCTGTTCAGTCAATAATATTTACTTTCAAAATGGTAGTTGGTACTGTGGTATTCATAGAATACATCTTATCTCAGCCACATATTCAGATTTTATTTCCTGGTTTCTTTTTTCTTCTGATTAGTTTATATGACTAGATTTGGTTTACACAATTATGAATAGAAGTTACACAAGTCAAAAAAAAAAAAAAAAAGGCCCTATAGTATTGTGAGTAAGAGGTTGAACTCCCGTGTGAAAACTGACAGGTTCAAATTCCACCTCTGCAATGTACCAGCTGATTAAAGAAGTAACATGAGTCAGTTTGGGGCCAGAACATTTAATGGTCAGAGTTAGACCTTCATGAACTGCCTTTGCTGATGCCACCCTGATTGACAGCTTTCCTGACTGTGGCTGTGCTGGCTACCGGCCTGGTGTCTAAAAGTCAGTCAAAAGCAAAATCCTCAGCTGAACTCACCTGAACACGCAGAACAAGCAAAATAGTAAACATTATGTTAGACCTAATAATTCTAGGCTTGTTTGAGGCATGATCCTAATTAGTTTTATCAGTAAAAACCATGAGTCAAATACTGGGTTAATAACCTGAAAGATTAGAGAAGCAAAGGAGCAGCCACTTGTAGTAGAATACTATTTTAAGGTGTGTTACTTTTGTTTATGTTGCATTTGTCTAACTCTGTAAAGCTGTGTTACAGTGCCTGTGTAAAACACCTGATGGTCTAATAAAGAACTGGTCAATAGCAAGGCCAGAGAAAGGACAGGCAGGGCTGGCAGACAGAGAGTATAAATATAAGGAGAAATCTGGGAGAATGAGAGAGAGATGGAGGAGTGAAGAGATCTAGAAAGAGCCAGAGAGGGAGAGGACATCAGAGGCCAGCCACCCAGCTACACAACCAACAAGTCACAGAGTAAGAGTAAGATTTAAGGGAGTAAGAGAATGGGAAAATCCCAGAGGCAAAGAGACACAGGTTAATTTAAGGAAAGCTGGCTAGAAACAAAGCCAAGCTAAGGCCATGCACTCATAAGTAAGAAAAAGCCTCCATGTGTGATTTATTTGGGAGCTGGGTGGCGAGCCCCCCAAAAGAGCAAAAACAACAGCCGCTAGTGAGTTTTTACCTTTCTGGATCCTCAGACCGAAAGGGGCCAAGATACTTTCTCTACCTGCCTTAGTGCTGGGATTAAGGGCATAAGCCTGCCAAGTGCTGGGATTAAAGACACGAGGCTTCCAATTGCTAGGATCAAAGGCATGAGCAACCACCAGTTGGCCTCTATGGTTAACCAGTGGCTAGCTCCACCCTCTGATCTCCAGGCAAGCTTTATTTGTCAGAACATAAACAAAATACCATATACCACTTATTATCACAGCACAAACAATCCTGTATCGATTGATGCATGCAAGAATTACAAATGAGGGCTTCCAAGATGGCTCAGTGGATAAAGGTGTCTGCTGTCAAGACTGACAACCTAAGTTCATTCATGGAAACCACATGGTGAAAAGAGAGAACCGACTCTAATGAGTTGTCTTCTGACCCCACACATCACTAACATAAATGAGTAAAAAGAGCGTTACAAATTAAAATATGTGATTCTCAAAAGAGAAAACCAGTAAAAGTTACATGACATCACCAAAAACTGGTTCCCTGAGTCCTAGTGCAGAGGGTAAAACTCTAAACCTTCAATGTGCTAGTTGAGCGAGCCACAACACCCAATGCTCCAGATAGTTGATGACCATGGTGTTAACTTCTGTTTCATAGAAATAAACTTGGATCTTTGAATTCAATCCATATTTTTTAATTCAATATCTGATTGGGCACTAGGAATCCAGTACTCAAAATAAATGTCTAATATCTTAATTTTTTTTTTTTTTTTGGTTTTTCGAGATAGGGTTTCTCTGTGTAGCTTTCTGCCTTTCCTGGATCTCACTCTGTAGACCAGACTCACAGAGATCTGCCTGCTTCTGGCTCCCGAGTGCTGGGATTAAAGGTGTGCGCCACCACCGCCCGGCTAATATCTTAAATTTTATGCTATGACATAATGTGATTGTCACTGATAAAATTTCTTAGAGTGAAGAAATAGATTAATTGCCTTATAATTAATTTAATCAAAAATATGTTTATAGTAGTTTATATTACAAAAAGTGTAATAAAAAACATAGCAGAATCTAGATTCAGCTGTACAATATTGTTCCTCTGATGAAGTATCAAGTTCTCATTTTGTTTCTTGCTTTGACCAGAAATGTACTCCCCTCAAACTTCATTTTCTGTAATATTCCAACTGAGTACTGTAGCATGAATCTTAAAGTGACTTATTAATAAAAACAAACCTGAAGACTGGTATTGGGGTGAATGCTGGAAGATCAGAGAAGCAGAACAAGCCACAGCTTCCTCACCTTGCCAGTTCCTCAGCTGATCCTGTTTCCTCAGACTAGAAGCTTCTGAGTCCTCATCCAGAATGGTTCTCAGCTGAACTGCTGCTCAAAAGCCTGAAAGCTTAACCATCTCTAATTCCTCATCCTCAAGCATTAAATATCTTTCTGCCTCCTGCCATTACTTCCTGGGATTAAAGGCGTGTGTCACCATGCCTGGCTGTTTCCAGTGTGGCCTTGAACTCACAGAGATCCAGGCAGATCTCTGCCTCTGGAATGCTAGGATTAAAGGCATGTGCTACCACTGCCTGATCTCAATGTTTAATATTGTGGCTGTTCTGTTCTCTGACCCCAGATAAGTTTATTAGAGTGCACAATATTTTGGGGAACACAATACCACCACAAAGTACTATCATAAATCCACCTGATCTAGCCCAGGTGCCACAGCCAGTGCCCTAGCCTATTCTGGAAATTTCTGTCTCCATCACATTCAACCTCTATGCTTATGCCAGGACATATTTACCCTACATGCTAGCTGTCTACAGGTCCCTATCCACATCACATCCAACCTCCCCACCCAGCTAGATCTACCCACGTGCACTAGGCTTGGACTAGGATGCACATCTTGCACACCAACCTGGTTCCCTGTGACTACCTAACTTCATTCTCCCTAAACCATTTCCAAACTTAGGTCAAGCTCACTCACACCTGGTTTCTTCTGCCCTAGCATGCTCTGTTTGGATCAGATAAAGAACCAATAAAAGAAGTCTACGTGCCAAGCTCTCATCACAAAAATATAAATGACACAAAAGATCATTGAGTATCTCTCCTCCAAAACCAAGTCCTTCTGCTTAAATGTCTGCAGATGAGAAGTACTTAGATGGACCCCAGGATATAGGATTTTAGAGAACAATCATAACTTCATCAAAGAATTCAAGGAGTTTAAGAAGGCATAAAGGAACAGCTCAATGAAATTAAAGGAGAAAGAACTTAGGGAGAATTTTGTATTTGCCTGAGTGGTATTGAAAAAAAAAAAAACATAAGCAAAAGGCTGATAGAAATGGCAAAGGTAATCCAGGACTTGAAAATGCAATTCGAGGAAGCAATAAAAACATGAAAAAGGACTGAAGCTGAAATGAAGGTGGATTTGAAAAAACCCAGTTTCCCAACTAGAAAATTCAAAGAAAAGCCTAACAGGTAAAATGAATCAGGAAGAAAACAGAATACCAGGTCTCAAAGATGAAGTAGAGTATCTAGACCAAATAAACATGGAATATGAAATATATATATATATATATATATATATATATATATATATATATATATATATAGGCATAGATGTGAAAGACGAACACACATTCACTGGCATAGACAAGATCTTCAACAAGATCATAGAAGAAAACTTCTCCAATCTAAGGAAAGATATCCACTCAGATAATAAGTACACAGAACATCAAATAGACAAGACCAGCAAAGAAAATCCCCATGGAATATACTAGCTAAATACTAAGTAAATAGAACAAAGAAAGTGTATTGAAAGCTGCAAGAAAAAAAAAAACACAAGTCATAATATAGAAAATTCATCAGAAAACAGGTTATTTCTCAACAAAAACTTTGAAAGCCGGAAGACCCTGGAGTAATGCATTCCAGGTCCTAAAATAAGCGTGAAGGCACAACTAGACTTAACCAGTAAAACTATCCACCATAGTTGATGGAGAAGGAAAGTTTTCCACTGTATACATAGCCTAAAAATGCTATAACCAACAACCAAATGGAAAGAAAACATAGGAAGCACTATTTGGGGCTGAAAAGAGGATGAGTACAGCCAGATGACTGGGGAAACAAAACCCAAACCGCAATCGTTAAGACACAAGGTTCCACCGAGAACCCATCATCATGGACTCTTTTCCCTCTGAAACAGTAAGCTAAAACAAATGATGTCCTCTGTAAGTTGTTTCTGGTCGTGGTATTTTATTGCCACAATAGAATAGTAACTAGTATAGAGTCTGTAATGTGGGACCTCTTGTAGGACATTATTTTGTACTGTGTAGATATAACAGTCTTATTAAGTAAGAAACACAGAGCCAAATGCAGAGTTAAAAGCCCAAGAGGTGGGAGAAGTAGCTAAGAGCTGAGACAAAACCCCTTTTTCACCCCTCGCTGCCACTGCCGTCCTTCCCCTCCGAAAGAGGCCTACTTCCGGTGTGTCTGTCTTTTTCTTGACTTTCTGTTCTACCTTCTTATTGGTTGTAAACCCAACCACATGACCTCCTGTCTATACAGACCTTCAGGTCTTTATGGCTGGTATTGAGATTAAAGGTGTGTGTCTCCGTGCTGGCTGTATCCTTGAACACACAGAGATCTGCCTATCATGTGATTGGGATTAAGGGTGTGTGCCACTACTGCCTGGCTTTTGCAATGGCTTGCTGTTAGCTCTGACCCCCAGGCAACTTTATTTATTAACATACAAATAAAATCACATTTCAGCACAAATAAAATATCACCATAGGTACAAAATTGGGAATCTGGCTATAAGTAATAATTTTAATCTGCTGACATTGGAACAAGTTTTAGACAGTTTATAATAAAATTATCAGCGTGGAAAAATGCAAAAATATTAATTAATCCAAAGCAAAGTAAAAATTAAATTACATAGGAACAAGCAAATTAATCAATTACCCTTTAAAATTTACAATTAAAGAGCTATTACAATTTATGTTAAGATAAGTAGAATAAATTCAGATGTTCTATTTAATATTATAGTAATTATTTAAAAATAGAAGGGAGCATTTTAAATGATCTCACAAGGAAGAAATGCTAGTGAATGAGGTAATGACTATGCATGAAGGCCTAGTTTGATTATTTTTAGAATTTACATATATAAAATATCACACTATACTCTCCATCTATATATGTGTATATATATATATATATATATATATATATATATATATATATATATATATATCAGCTTAAAAAATTAAAGGAAAAAAAGAATTGCCTTCCATTTGCTCCTCACCTGAAGAAAAAAACTTCAATATCAACAAAAACAAAATAGTAGGTGATTAGCTTAAAGGCCATGCTGATTGATGTATATATTTAATTTTCTAGAAATCTATATATTCTACCATACAAATCCAAATTTGAGAAGAGAAGTTATCCAGTTCTTGAAGAAATTATGGTGGAGGAATATGTTAATATTTGAGCATAAAACTCATGCCCAGTAGAAGCACCTAATTAAGCTTAAGTTTTAGATTCTGAACATTGGACTATGTTATTGCATAGAAACCTAATTTGATACTCATAATTTTGAATTATATTTTCTCCAGTGAGGAGTCAAAAAACTATAAAAAGTTGAGGTTGGATTGCCTCCATTGTCTCTTTCATGATGGTCAATAAAAAATGTACTTGATCATATGACTCTTTGTACTTTATAATTCATCAAAAATAAGAGATTTCCCAATTACTACTATCATAGAGAAATTGTGATTAGCTGTTCTATGTGGGAAGCACTGTATAATGTAACAAAATAGAAACCATTGACAACTATTAACAGTATAGCAATATGCCACAGAAAAAAATGCACTTTTAATTCACACACAATGTTCATATAAATGGCAAGGATATGCTAGTGGTTTTCTTTTTGTTCTTACTTTATACTGTCAGAAAAGATTCTGGAATGAGATTTTCCAGGAAAATTTGTTATGGAATAGACAGTTAAGGAGGAAAAGACAATAACATAGAGATGAGTTTAAGGGTCAAACATATTGCATACAGAAAAATATCTAACAAGAGTAGAGTAGAAAGATGAAATGTAAGATTCAATAATATGTGTAGAATTTTCCATTGCCGTCATGCATAAAATAAGAGCAATAAAGTCAAAGCATTATTCGTAATGAGGAAACTGGATTTTCAATGCAACTGACTGATGAGATGATGTGAAGGTAATTGGTCATGAGAATATTTAGCCTTCACAATTCATCAGCTATTTTAAAAATTGCTTTACCATAATTAAATTATAGAAAATTATTGTTTTATTACAGCACATTACTGTGTGTCATATTAAAGAAAACATAACTATTTCAAACAGAATAGGCTATTACTTTCTAACAATAGCATTAAAATTAGAGTTTACTCATTGCTTATCATTACCATTGACACATACCAATCTCAATAAGTACTTTCTAAAAATTATTTATTTATGGTTGTATGGGTGTTTGGCCTACATGCATGTATATGCTGTATATGTGTGCAGGACTGGAAGAAGCAAGCAGAGGGGATCATATTCCCTGAGACCAGATTTATAGACAGTTGTGAGCTATCATCCTGGTGCTGGGAATTGAACTCATGTCCTATAAAAGAATAGTCAGTACTTTTAAGTGCTGAGATATCTCTCTGGTTCTTATTCAGTAAATAATTGTTAATGAATAAAGCAATTCACATATAACATGCATGAATTTTTTTTGTTTTTTTTTTAAATTTTTTTTTAATGCCAAATGCCATTTATTAAAGGAGGGAGGAAGTCTTAAACACAGGCTTACAGCACAATGGGAGAACCTCGGAGGGCAGAAATTCACTACCGATGTTTTACAATCTACATGCATGAAACTTTTAGAAAATCCAAAGTATTATATTCTGTATGAAGACCACAATATGAGTATAAGTTGGGAGCAATGGTTTGGCTGTTAAAAGCATTAGCTGCTCTTTCAGAGCACCTGGGTTCAATCCTAGCACCCACATGGCAGCTCACAAGTATCTGTAACCCCAGTCCCAGAGGGATCTCATGCCCTTTTCTAGACTTTGATGGTACTGCATGCGTATGGTGCACAGATACACATGTAGGCAAAATATCTGTGCATACAAAATAAATAATCTTTAAAATCAGTATAAATATACTTATTAAACACAGTAATTATTAAAGGATATACAATGTGAAATAAAATGCATTCACACAACAAAAATGGAACTCTGTGTTATAAATTTAGTATATTGCAAACTATTAGCTATTGTTAGTGAATATAAATTATAAAATGAGCCAACAGTATGTTTAAATTACTTTGGACATGGAAGATGGTTTCCATTGCGGACTCACTTTTAGAAACTGCACATATATTACCTGCCTTCACTTTCTTCTATAATGGTTGAAAACATTGAAATACTCACTAAATTTTATAGAAACATTAAAAGGGACAACTTTTTATTGAATTACCATTTGAGAAGCTTAATGTTTAGGATTTTCATCAAAGTCTCCAAATGAGAGGCTTGAGACATCCTTTTTTTGTCAACATTAATATTGTTTTTCTCTGTGTTCGAGGAGTTCCTATAAAAAGCTTTGAAGGGTAAAAGACTCAGAAAAGAACTAACACTACTTCTTCAGAAGTGGGTGTAGGAAGCAGAAATATAATAGCACAATCATATTCTTCTGTCCTTGCAATAATTGGTGTTTATATGCTTATTGTACGGTTTTGTGTACTTAAGCATTCGCTGAAAGAGCCAGTTTCTTATCCTGTTTTAGCCACCTGACTCCTTGCCTATTGTCAGCAGCGTGGGACTTTGAGTTAACTATTATAGAGTAAATTAATGACAGTGCTATTTGGGCCATTTAGAATGAATCAATGGAGAAATTCAGAGACGTTTAGTTAGCATAATTTCCAACCAAAGTTTTTATGTTGTAAGGACAAACTAGTCCATTCTTTCTTCTTACTTTAGAGTTGAAAAAAACCTATAGATGACATGCTAAGAAAAAGAAAAAAAAGATATAAGATATTCTTTTTCATTAATGTATTTCTTTCATTCATTAAAACAATATGTCAATATGCCTGCTTGCCCGTCTAAAACACATTAGACATTATCATCTAGGGTAGCCATTTGAGCCTTTGAATTTAATTACCCAATAACTGAACTGAATTTATATCTTGTCTAAATATTTTTTATATGTGCATCAGTTAGTTGACTATACTTAAAAAACCTTTTTTAGTTATAGCAAATACCATAATCTTTAAGTTGCATGAGTGGCACGTACCCATCCTTACCCATGTGATAATTAAAACTTTGGAATATATTTCATGACAGAAAATACAATCCACATTATTTTAAGAAAAATTATCGATGTTTGAGAAAAATATACAAAAACAAAATAATTTGCTATATTTGACATAACGTGTTTTTGAGTTAAAGCTGAAACAGGAAAAAGTACCGTGCATCCTTCTGTATATTATTAGGACAGTGCATTCTTCTGTATCTTAGTTATTAGGATAGAATTGGTGAATCTTTATTAAAGGGCAAGATCAGACTCTTAAGGAGAGTTATCATCTAAAGTAAAGTAAAGTACTACTTAGGTGCAAGGAAAAGGGCATAAAAACACAAGGGCGATCACGGATAGGGCAGGAAGTGCACACATTAGAAATAATCTCGGGCCTAAAAATAGGCACTTTCCTGAAGCAAATACGGAATTAATCAAAAAAAGTGACATCTAATTACAGGAAAGTCCTGAGCTAAAAAATATAGAAGTCTAAGAAAAATAAGAAAATTAACATTTAATCTGAAAGGGTTAAAGTTTGTCACGATGAGCTTAGAAACTGGAAATGGAAATGTTCTTTCCTGGCCATAATGAATCAAGCCCAAGGTCCAAAGCTGTTAAGGACCAAGGACAAAGGCAACTCAATAAAACCTTGTGGATTTTTATTCTCTCATCCCACTTGTCTAGACTCATGTAGCTAAAAAGGAGTTTAGAAATAATCCAGCCCAGCTCTTTCATTCCCCAGATAAGAAAACCGATGAACAGAGATATTATAACTTTTCCAGTCACCCTGCAAATAAGCACTAGACTTTGGCTTAGACTTAGAGCCTGTCCATGCCTGGCATGACAGTCTGTACAGCAGAGGAATGTGTGGACTCAAATATTCAGAATAGTGACTGTTTTCATACTATGAACACCACTCACAGTTGGCATTTGTGGGTGGATCAGTAGATACCTGTGAGTGTGTAAAGGCACAAGCAGGGCTTTTCTAAGCAGCATACTGAACCACACTTGACCAGATTAGTGCAAAAGGATCCCTCCTAATTCCGTTGCTTATGTTTTGAAATAATCGGAAGCTTCTAGATCCAAATTTCTCTACAGGTGGTTGTTTGGCTTATTAAGCAACATTCAATCTTTGTTCTTTGTATTTTGAAAAGAATTTTAAAATTTAGTTGTTATTTTGATCTTTTTAATATGTAAGGATCTTTTTTCAAATATTTGAGGGTCCTTTCTTATTTGTTATTTACTATATCTGTTTCTTTGTCTGTTTCTATTGATAATTAGTGTTCCTAAAATGACTGTTTTCTCCATTTTAATTGATAATTTGGTCAAGAACTAGAATATGAACATGCTGAATTATTTCTGAGATGTAATGAAAAATAATCAGTCATGGGATTTTACTGTCTATAAGGAAGTAATACAGAGAGGAACCAAAGAAAGGTTATTTTTTTTTTGTTTGTTTGTTTTTTTTGTTTTTGTGAGACAGGGTTTCTCTGTGTAGCTTTGCGCCTTTCCTAGAACTCACTTGGTAGCCCAGGCTGGCCTCGAACTCACAGAGATCCGCCTGGCTCTGCCTCCCGAGTGCTGGGATTAAAGGCGTGCGCCACCACCGCCCGGCTGAAAGGTTATTTTTTTAAGTGATAGTATAAGATGCGGGGGCTTTTAAAATGACCTACACAAATCGTGTTAATAGTATACTGAATTAAAAGAGGAAAGATGAATATATATATTTGGAAGTGGTGCATTGTTTTCTTTTGTTTTTAAACTGTGACCTAACTAGCATATATTACAAGAATTGAGAGTGGCGAAAAACCCCTCAAGTTCAGTGCCATGCTCTGGATTAACAGTGGGAACAATTCTTGGATTTTTATCAATTTCTATTTCCCCCTCTGCAAAGTTTAGACTGTGCTCTTGGACAACATTAATCACACCTATAGACATGTCAGTGTTTGCTGATGCAGGCCCCTAAGGAGCCTCCATGGTAAATCCCTGCCCTGGCTTCCCATCTCCTCCCATCTGTCAACACAGGATTCAATCTGTGAAAGCTTTCAGTTCTCACTCCATTTTCCCCCCCGGAATGCATATACAAGGTGAGAGCGTCTATGAGGATACAGGATCCAGACCTCTCTGTCTCCAGCCTGCCCAACTTAAGCTGTGGTTATGATAATTTTTAGGAACCAGATGACTTTTATTTTAGACATAGATTTTCCTGGCAAGGAATCCAATACAGTCTTAATCAGGTTTTAATCGACATGTGTGTGTGTGTGGGGGGGGGGGCAGTGCTGGGGATGGAGGTGAGTGTGTTAAACATGTTAAGTGAGTGCTCTGCCACTGAGTTGTGTCCCAGCCCATAGATCTACCCTTTGACCAAATGTTGGCCAAAACCTCCTCACTATTTCTCCATGGATCTTTCGTTTCCTTTTCTTTTAGTCCTTCAATTTCTACTACTTCTTTCTACTTTGTTGTGGGTTTTTGTGAAGGAATCACCTATTTAAATACACCAAGATGATTTCCTTCATTTTATAAGAGATGCCATTTTTATATTGGACTGAACTGCTTCCACATGCAGCCTATAACAATTTGGACCCGATCTAGAGTAAACGAGCTCCCTGTGAAATATCACACATAGCTAATATATTTCCACAGAGAGTAATAAAGGTAATAGAAATTAACACTTAAGAAAAATCCTTTCTTTCCTCAGTGAAAATTCAGATAAAATCAAGCTATATAATTATGTAAGGATAGTAGAATTTTCTTTGGCAATCTACTGTTTTCTTTGTGTTTTGTTATGTCCACATTTTAGTAAGACCACTTGATTCTCTATTTGGACTCAGTTGTCGTGCCTGTTTGTGAGAGAGTATTCTTTGCAAGTAGGTTATGGTAATCTAAAACGACAAAGGCTGGGTTCATAACTTAGTTTTAAAGTTGAATAGCTGTTATAAATGTCATAATTTGATTAAGTAGAATTTATTCATGCCTTGCAATGAAGGTTGACTCCCTAACATCAAAAAACTTCTGCTTTTCATATTTTGTTGCTTAATGGACTATAGTTTCATGTACCTGTTCTTCTAGCAGCTTACAATGTATTTTTTTTACATGCTTACACTGTAAATATATGAAAATATATATTTTCACACAAAATATTTTTGTAAGTCTTTATTAGACTTCTTTCTTGAATTTGAACATTGCCTTTAGAGTTCAAGTGAAAACATAGTTTGACTACAAATAGATACTTCCCCATATGTACATTAAACACATCAAAATTAGAGGAAAAAATCTAGTTATATGAAAAAAATCTAACTTTTTTAATTTAAGGAAGTTGGTTTAAAACTTTGTAGTCTAGCACAAAGCTGATAGAAAAGCTTGATTTAGTTTATTTCTGTTACCTTGTGTAACAATTGTTATCTTGAGACAATTTGGAGAGGGAACTGGTGATTTTTATTGCTTTAATATCTCTGTAGCACATTAACATTTTCCCATAGCTATCAGTTTTCTTCTTGAACTTCACATCTGTAGCTGTTGAAGTCTCTTTCTAAGTTAATAGCTGCTTCTTTGAATCTTTACCGATCAATAGAGGAGTGAAACAGACAAATGAAAAGAAATTCTGCAATGTTAGGAAGTAGCAAAATGAGGCAGGGTAATTGTGTCATCTCCAGAAATGTACACAAGCTACTGGAGAATTTCCTATTTTTTTCTCTTATTTCCTTTTATTTTGAAACAAGTTCTCATTAAGTTGAAATTGATTGGTCTCACTACATAGCCAGAGCTACACTCCAACTCAAGACCTTCCTACTTCAGTCCTTCAAATGCTTAAACTGTATGTATGCACCATTACAAACAGCGTATCAAAAAGTTTTATTTTCCTTATCTGTAAAACTAAATAACACAACTGTATTGTGATTTTTTGTTAAATACAATACAATACAATACAAGTCTTGTACATGTTAACTCATTTGCCTGTTTCCTTTTAAAAAGTTTCATCTGTTGATAATTATCTGATCTTATTGAAGAGACACACTGGCATTAGTTAAGAAATTGATGAAAACCCTCTTCTACAGCACTGGTACCCTGTTTTCTCTGACTGTGCATACTAAGCTTAAAAACTTTATGGTTCATTTTATAACCTATACTTATATCATATTATTTCATATTTGTTTACATAATTTATATATCTTTCTTTTTTCAAATATTGTATATTTTGGTCTAATGTAGAATGCTCCATAATTTATTTAAAATTAGTATAAACGCACACAAAAAAGAAATTGATGAAAAATGTATTAATTAATAACTAAGCATTACATTTCTATTCCTATTGCATCTAGGATTTACACTTATATACGTACATGACATAGTATGTGATACACTATAGTTTTAATATTATTACTAAATATATTTTGAAAACAGTGTAGCTGGGGCTGGAGTGATTTCTCAGTGGTTAAGGGCAGTGGCTGCTCTTTGAGAGGACACAGGATAGATTCTAGGCACTTATTTGATAGCTCACAGCATTCTGTAACTCCAGTTCCAGGGACTCCATGGTGGTGCACAGATGCACTTGCAGGAAAAAAAAACTCACACATGCAAAATTAAAGAAATTAATTAAAAAATTAAAAATTAAACAGAACACTGTATTTGAATATTGAGATAGACATTTGTAATCCCGGTTATTTGTATGGCTGTAGTTGAAAGATCAGTAATTGGAGCTCAGCATGGACAACATAGCAAGATCCCATCTTCAAAGAGGACAAAACATTGGCATAATTATCCCTGAAATATTTTCATGGCTTTCTGGTTTTTTTTCTTTCTTATTTTTGGACTATTGTTATCTGTCTTGTCACATAGGCAGAAAGCATGTCCCTCCTGGAAAAAGAAACTCTAGGTAGCAAAGTCCTAAACTGGAGAAGGCTGCAGGCAGAGGAGGAATATTAGCAGCTCTCCCACTGGTAGACGAGAGGCTTAATGACCACTGTCACCATCATACAAGTTCATTATTAACTGAGCCCATTTTTCTTCCATATATTACTTATTCAGGAATATTTGAGAAGTTCTTGACACTTTTGAAACATCTACCTTAGCACAAATTAAAAATGTACAGTATCTTTTATTCTAATTTGATTATGTCAACCAACCTTAACCAGCTTTCTCCTGACCCTGTACCTCCCTACTTACAAGGGACTTTAAAAGAGCTCACTTTGCTCTCCCTAGGTGGGCTTAATGTTTTACTTTGGACCCTACCACACAGTGTTTATAATCTTTTTTGATCCAACTCCATTCATCTTTGCAAGCATGTTCTGTACTCTCTACCCTCCTTCCCAGCAAGCAATTGCTTCTGAAGCTTTTAGTGTTGCTACTCTTGATTCTATAGCCCCTTTTCTATTTCCTATGCTGGTTCAGGCCCACCTTAATTGTTTTCTGAGATAAAATGCTACACTCCTTTGAATTAGCATGAATTTATATCCTTTTTCATACCATAGACTCTCTCTGGCTTAATCTTCCTAAGCAGAGCCCTGATCAGGACATTGTATCTTTCAAGTAGTCTCAATAAGTTCACACTTCTCAGAGGATGAAGCTCAAGCATCTTTTCAGAGTATTAATATAGTCTGTGACCAAGGGTCATCCCAAATGCCCCTATTTTTACTCCACACCACCACATTTAGCAAAATCAAGGCCTTGCAATACACCATAGTTTGCTGCGCCTGTTTATTTGCCAGTTCTTGTCTTTTGTGTGATGTTCACCTTCTGTCTTGCTTCATTTTAGAATTTCCTTCAAATACACAAGTTTTTGTATTTGTGTACTGAGACTTTCATCTCACTCTTCATTGTGTTTTTATAGCCCATTGTGACGACATTACGACACTCCCTTTTCTCAGTTTACATGAACCTGTTTATTCTCATTATATGTATTCTAAACCTCCTTTTGGCAACCTTCAAATCTACTACCATAACCTTTAGAGCTTGATACATGGTGATATGGACTAATTCTTTGAAAACTCAAAATATTACATGATATCACAGCAGAATCAGTTTCAGACAGGAAAATCAGATATTAGATATAAATAGAAGAGCCCTTGAACACACATACACACACACACACACACACACCACACACACACACACACACACACACACACACACACACACACCACACACACACACACACACACACACACACACACACACACACACACACCAGGAACTATGTGTTACAGAAGGCAATTTCCGAGTGAAGATTTTCCTTGACAGGAGACAACTCCAAGTGATTATAAAGAAGTTTCACTTTAGAGATCTTAGGAAGATAAAGTAGATAAAGCATCCTGTTGGAGGTCAGGAGATCTGATGCTAGCCTCAGCTTAACCTCTCATAGGTTTCTGTAATGATTTTTATGGCCTTCTGTTGGTATTGCATAAATAACAGTTAAGATGCAATGATTGCTAGTCTCTTCTAGCATTAAAATTTTGTGCCTATAAAAAAATAATGGGTTCCTCTTTGGTTTTGGGCAATTAGTGGCATAAAAAAGTTGTACTTAAAGAAGATAAAAAAGAAATCAAAAGATTAAAAAAAGTCACTGAAAATATAAAATTGTAGAAGCTTTACTATTTCATATAAGTAAAAATGGTTAATTTATATAGAGATCTGTAATCATATAAATAAAGTAATAGCCCTCATTTTCATCAGTCAATCATTTGCTTTGTGAACAATGACAATACTTATACAGAACTATAATTGTCTTTGAGGAAGGAGGTCAAGAGTGTTATACAGACCGACACTCAAACCAACTCATACAAATGAGGTTCTATCTTTGATTTTTAAATACCTCAAGGCAAATAGCACAGTCTTTTCCTGGCTCAAATAGGTCCAATTACCTCTAATGACCCTGTTACATTTTATTGAATGTCTGTGATACAGGTGCTTTTCCTTAAGTCTGTAGTTGGCTCTTATAGCATTTTTGAGAGAACTCATGAGTAAAATGAACAAAAACTAGTAGACTTTCTTCCACATTGCTCTTTTGTTCTGTTGTGTGTTTTCTACTGTGAGAAATGTAACATAGTAGAAATCCACAGATGAGTAAGGCACCCTGGGACTCAGAGAATTTACAAAAAAGTACAAAGTAAACCAAGCTTATTTTGAGCTACTGTAGACTAAACCCAGAGATTTACCCATGATTGGTGAGGGTTCTACCCCTGAGCTACAGCTGAAGCCTAGAATGAACTTCAGAAAGATAAGAACAGATTCTGACATATGATGGGTATTCAACAAATCATTGTTGGTAAATCAAATAGCCCAGAAATTACATTGGGTAAGTACCACTGTGGCAGAGGAGAGCATAAACATAATATAGTTTTCAGTAAAAGTTGACAGGAAAATTGTATTTATACCATAAAGATAATAATGGGAGAAAATATTGGAAAGTCTTTCAAGCTATGGATAACAGAAGATAGCGATCCCTGTAAAGTAACTACATACTTTAAAAGCTGAGGAGACCAAGAACACTAGGTAAAGAAAATAAAGAAAAGTAGAGAGGTAAATAAATGGCTCAAATTTGGTTTCGCTCTGTAGATAACCTAGGAATTATTGAATATATTATTGTATTTAGTTGTGAGCAGTCTTGCTATATTTATTATTGGCTATCCTGGTATTCCTATTTTAGCCCAAACTCTCCTCAAACTTGGAGAACTCTTTCTTCCTCAGCCTCCTTCCTAAATTTGCTGTAAGTATAGGCATGGGCCACCACACCCAGCTTCACTAAGGACTTATTATATAATATATTGTGCAATATTATTTTAAGGTGTCTTACATTTGTTTATGTTACATTAGTTTAACTCTGTGAAGCTGTGTTACTTTGCCTGTCTAAAATACCTGAATAGGCAGGGCTGGCAGTCAGAGAGAGTATATAGAAAAATAAATCTGAAGGAAAGATAAGAAGTAGCCAGAGAAGGAAGAGGGCTCCAGGGAGCAGCCACCCAGCTACACATCAAGTCATGGAATAAGAGTAAGATTTAGAGAAGAAAGAGAACAGGAAAATCCCAGAGGCAAAAGCTAGATGGGATAATATTAGTTAAGGAAAGCTGGCAAGAAACTAGTCAAGCTAAAGTCAGGCATTTATAATTAATAGTAAGTCTCTGTGTGTGATTTATTTGGGAGCTGTGTGGTGGGCCCCCCAAAAGAGCAAAAACAAACAACAACATTTTGACATACCAACATGGTGCTTGAATATCCCTGAGCAAGCTGGAAAGGAAAGAGAGAGAGAGAGAGAGAGAGAGAGAGAGAGAGAGAGAGAGAGAGAGAGAGAGAGAGAGAATAAGGCTCCCTTAAGAAACCTTGTAGGGCACTTAAACAGCTTTCTTTTCATGCTAAATAGGGACAAAAAATTAAGTAAAAAAATGCCTGCCACAGTGCAAGCATTGGCATTCTAGAGCTCTAGTGAGGTTGAATGCAGCTCCTGGTTGGAGAAAACTCTGACTGGCCTCAAGTTGTACACTTGGTTTTTAGGACCCAAGAAGTAGGGAGAGCCAGCTGAGAGCCACATGTGGAGGATTCAGGTGTAGCATAGCAGTTTAAAGGCTTGTTCATATGGTCAAAAAAGGCTGAAGATATGCAGTAAAAGAGGTCCATACAGAAAAGGCTCTAAACAGGTTACAGTGTGTTCAACACTGTGTATAGGCTTAAGAAAAGAAAAAGCATATAGTCATAGAAAGAAATGAATAGTTTAAAAACAAAGTCTGTAAAGAAAGAGTAAAAGTAATATAACAGAAAAAAGTCTCATGAGGTAGGAAATACACAGGGAGTCTAGATCTGTATGTTATTGTGTTGATTTTGAATTTTTTGATTGTTGAAAAGCTAAGGACAGTTGCAAAGAGACCTGGAATTGAAATAAACTGAAATAAATCAGCCTATATACTTTAGGGATGCCTTAACTTTTAAATAGTCAAAAAATATATTTGTCAAATGGAAATAAAAGATTCTTTAGAGTTTTATTCTCATAGGAGATGAGAGTCTGTGGATTCTTCAGGGTTAATATGGATCAGGTTTGATCAGGTGAGACCTCCTGAAACTTGACAGGTGATATCTGTCAGCAAAAATTACTGCTGATCTTCCCAGGACTTGGCCATTATCTATATTTTTTTTCTCTGGGACCCTAGAGATGCTTTGTCCACAGGCAGCAGTAAGTAGTGTGGAAAGAACAACCTCCACATTCCCAAGAGTTGGGGGATGTGGGTGGTCTTTGGTTATTTGGTGGGTTATGGATGTTTCTTATATTTATAGGAATATAGGAATATAGGATAAAAGGTCTGCTATTAATCTCAGATACTGTGCACTGCCGTGTATTTTGGTATAGTAATACAAATTTAAAATTATTTTTTGTTACACTGTATATATGTTTCCATTCTTGTTTAAAGGATTTTTGTATGTTGATAAAAATTTAACAGCCCCATGGGACTGGACTAGGCCCTCTGGATACGGAAGATGGTTGTTTGGCTTGAACTGTTTTTTTTGGGGGGGGGGCACCCAGGCAGGGGGATTGGGATCCATCCCTGGTGCATGGGTAGGCTTTTGGGAATCTGGTGCCTGTGGTGTGATGCCTTGCACAGTCTTGGTGCGGTGGGGCCTGCCTAGGCTCAGTGTGCAGGGCTCTGCTAATTCCCTATGGGAGACCTTGATTTAGGGGATGTGGGGATGTGTGGTGGCTTGGGAGAGAGGGTTGGGGGATGGGAGGAGGGAAGAGGTAGGATCTGTGTGTGGTATGTAGAGTGAGTAGAAAATTTCTTAAGAATGTAAAATGAAAAGAAAAAAAAAAAAGTAAAGGTAGCAATAAGCCACAAGCCACATGGCAAAATACAGACTTATAGGAACAGGACAGGTTAATTTAAGATACAAGAGCTAGCTAGCAAGAAGCCTGCCATGGCCATAGTTTAAACATAAATATAAGCCTCTATATGTTAGTTTGGATATGAGTGGTCATGGGACTGGGCAGGTCATAGGAAAACTTCCATCTTCATATGGCTTTTAAAATGTTAACTTGGGGCTTTTCATGACAGTGAGACACATTTGATTCTGGTAGCACCAATTTATTTCAAAGATGATGGGCATTGAAGAAACTCCTTATGGAGTTTTTTTCATTGTGGCAAGGTTAGTCACTAGGCAAAGACACTGCTCTTGCCTTTGACTGCTGACAATGTGCTGTGCAGACTGAACATGCAGGAATACAGAGAAAAGACTGTTAAACTTTGCCAAAACAAGGCAGGACAGCCCTAGATCCCTGCTTTATAGAAGAGTCTGCCAAATACTCTAGGCCAGTAGGATAAAGATGGGGCCCCAACATTGCAGATGAACTTTGGGAGACTGTCTAGGCAGGCAAATGTCTGTTGTTAGATAATACTCATCCTTCTGTGTCTTTGATAGAGTTGAAGACTAGATAGTTGTAGTTGCAGTTTTCCTTAATTATGATAGAAAGTAAGTTAGGTGTAAAATTTTGAATTCACTAAGATAGGATAGATAATGCATTATTTTCTCTGAATATGCTAATTACAAATGGACAGAATATTGTAAACTGATTCTTAGCTGATGACTATTTTGTTGTATACAGGCTTACTATGTTAAAGTTAAAACCTTCATTTTTGTTTAGACAAAAGGGGAAATGTGGAATATTATTATAGGATTTGTTACTTTTGTTTATGTTACATTAGTTTAACTTTGTGAAACTAAACTACTGTACCATGGAGTAGGGGTAAGATTTACAGAAGTAAGAGAATGGGAAAAGCCCAGAGGCAAAAGCTAGATGGGATAATATAAGTTAAGGAAAGCTGGCAAGGAACAAGCCAAGCTAAGGTCAGGCATTTATAATTAAGATTAAGTCTGTGTGTGTGATTTATTTGGGAGCTGTGTGGTGGGCTCCCCAAAAGAGCAAAAATAACATACAACAGTAATATATTTTTCTGCTTTCTCTATTAGCCATTGTACTTCAATATGAATTACTGATATGAAATATTATTGTTCAAGGCTTAGAGAGTTAAGCACTAAAAATACACATTAAAAAGAAAACAAAAGCAAAATACATCAGCTTTTCATTTCTTATCACTTGGGGCAATTTCAAGAATTAAATTGATTATTGAGATCCTCAGCTCTGAAGGGGTACTCAAGGAAGGGCTTGGTGATGGTGCTGAAACATTTTTTCTATACTTCACATTGCAGCCTGCTTGAGTTTATATTTCCATTTAATTTACTACCATTACAAAAAAGTAACACAGTTTACAGTAGAACATTATCAAAGTTGTATTAGAAAAGTATTTTTCCTTAACACATAAGAAAATGTTAGATTTCTGTTACTGGCTATTACTTGCACTAAAGTCATGCCAGGATAAACATTATTCCTAATCATCAAGAGTCTTTTTCAAACAACATAATCATTAAACTACTTAATATTTCACATGGCATTATGTTCATATACTTGTGCAGGGAGATACAGTGCAACTGCTTACATATGTTAGCAATGAAAGTAAACATTTAATGTTTGCTTTACCCAAACTCTTAATATAAAAGGATATAAGTTTGACCTACATTTTAAAGCTTTAGCTATTATTATATGCAGATCATTGTATCATAATGACCAAATGAATATTATTTGCTATGCAAATATATTTGTAAATTGAAAATAATAAATGCCTATTATAAACTATTGAGAAAATATAGAACATTACTAATTCATCAGTACTTTGTTGTAAATTGTACACCAGAGTTTTCAAACAAGGTGCTTTGTATTTTCTCTTTCCCACATTGTAAGTGGTGTGTAATTTCCTACTTCATTTGTGTTCAACTTGTACCCACATCAGCCAAAGGGATACAAGCAACCAAAGCACATGAATAGTTGTAAATGTTCCAGTGACCCTGTTGAGCACTTGGTTTTGTCATCTCCCATGAGAAGAACATGTGGAACTGGAGAGTTGAACATAGGTGGAATAATTTAAGACTATGTCCCTGCCTAAATCCAGTGAAGCATCCTTGAAGCTCAGGTGAGTCCAGCTGAGAGTCTATAGTCCAGATGTTCTATAGCTAACCTGATGAGTGGTAAGAATGCTTATTTCTGTAATCCATTTACTTTTTTGGTGTGGTAATTATCCATCACATTTCAGAGTGTCATTGACTAATAGATATATTAGTTTATGTTTCTGAAATAATAAGTAATAAATAGGATGTTAGACTTACGGGGTTTTATAAGAAATCAAACGTTAATAAGTATTCTGGTATAAATATGTCTGAACAAGTCTGATGTGACGGCACAGGAAGATCATGAGTTCAAGGGGTAGGCTAGTTAATGAGATCCTTTCTCAAAAATAAAAACTCGTTAGTAATGATTAAATTTTGGTGGTGAGCAGAAAGACAGTTTTCTCTGGAAACTATCTGCAATCCTGAAAGAGCTACAACAAAGCTCAAATTAAGAAGCATTAGGACACTTTTCTTTTTTAACTATAAGAAAGCTATACATTATCTTAAAAGTTTCTACTCCTTGAAAAAACATTTTGTAGATTTCCTTATGTTACCTCTAAGTATAGAATTTAAAAAATGGCTTTCCTATTTAGATCATTCATCACCTGTCCACTGAAATCTCCTTATAATTTAGTTGTTAAGGACTATGGAGCAGTGCACAAATTAACTTTGTTCCACTGAGGACCTACTTAGCATAAGTGACCAAAAGATGGAAGTATCTACAGAAGTTTCATAACTTTA
Source organism: Peromyscus maniculatus bairdii (assembly GCF_049852395.1). Lineage (NCBI taxonomy): Eukaryota > Metazoa > Chordata > Mammalia > Rodentia > Cricetidae > Peromyscus > Peromyscus maniculatus. Next base: position 60,035,996 of record NC_134863.1, on the reverse strand, counting down.
ATTCTAAGTACAAATGTTCACCACAGGAAAGCTTGAATGTCATGTGAGGATATGCTTTGGGAATAGAGTCAATGGAATGAACTTCTCAATTTTAATGATGGCCCATACTATTTAAAAGTCTCATTTGAATTTTTAGCTTGCATATATATCCATATATATTTGAAAAGTTGTATAATTACACAGTGAATATTTCCACTTCAGATGTCAGAGACATCTTGTCAAAAGCCAAGAACTATGAGTAAGTGGATGAAAATACTTTAGTTCATAAACAAGTTGCCCTATTTCCAAAAAAGATGGCCTACTTTTCCAAAAAAGCAATATCCTTTAATAGATAACATAGCAATTATTGAACAATTGACCTGATAAAATGTTATTTCACAATGAGATGCAAAAAGAATAAAACAAAACAAAATAAAACAATAACAAAAACCACAGTAAGGTGAGTAACTAAGAAAAACTGAAAGTCAAAACATTTCCCACATACCAATCAATCAGTTGCATAATAGGCTCGTTATGTCAGCATTTTTGTTGTGCATCTATAATTTAAGTTTTTGTTTAGGGTAAAAAAAAGATTCTTGTTAAAAATGTTTTCAATTTCTATTTGTAGGATATTTGTTAAGGTTCCCACATTACAGTTTAACTTTAGTAAAGTCTATTTTTAGCTGACTCTAATTCATGAATGGAAGATGAAGTCATGATAGCTAGAAATTTATAAATTTTAAGTGTACTTGTTTGCCCAGATTTTAAATATTATGGTTTAGTTTGTCTTTTTATAGGATTATAGGTCACTTCTATCTTCCACTTAAGTATTTATTAATTTTATAATTAAACATATATAATTTTGAAAAACTGAAACTTCACATAAAACAAGACAATTAGAGACAATGAAGACAAACTCAGTTAATAAGCAGAGAATGCCATAAACTTACTTAAACTCTTGCTTTGTATGTCATGGAAAATGTTTTATTATTTTCTGGGAAGCCTCTGAGTATTCACAAGCTTTCCCACACAGTCACGGACCTGTGGGAAGGCCAGTTAGGTCTTCAGCTTTACCAGTGTCTTGTCTTTTCTGAGAAGTAATTCTAAACAATTTTGCAACAAGCACAACGTTATCCACATTATAGAAAGCTTAGGAGGGCTTTAGCATCATTTTATTTGGGCTTTATAATGACAGGCAGAACCTGTCACAAATACCAGCTTTAGACAAAATCTACACTACATTAGGCTAGGTGCTTTGCCCACATTAAAAAGATCAATTGCCAAGGTAATGGAGAGGAACTGCACATGCAGGTGTCAGGAGAGGAAAGCAGATGAGAAATAAAATATTAAAAATGTATGAATGTGTAGACATTTAAGGTTGCATGTGAGTTTAGCATTTAATTTACATGCTGTCTACACTGTGCCATCCTGTTCAAAGATAATAGCCATTTCCTCAACCATTTTACAAACAAACTCTTTGAAACTGGCCTTCTATTTTCAAGTCCTCAATCCACAGCACAGATTCCAGCCAAGTGCTGAGTACTCATCAAGTTATTATTGATTCTTTAGTCATAATTCAAGTTTTTAGGCCAATGCCATGTAATAATATTCCAGAAACAGATACAGTGATGAGGGGTCCCAATAGATATGCCATGGATATGTTTAGGTCACCTCAACACTAAATGTAATTTTACTAGGTTAAAGTTCAAACCTTCCTTTTGTTTAGAAAGAAAAGGGGAAGTGATGAGGGAATATTCCTTTCTGTGTGCTCTGAAAATATGTTGCTCTGACTGGTTGATAAATAAAGCCATTTGACCTAAGGCAAGGCAGCTTAGAGGCAGGTAGAAAATCCAAACAGATGGAGAGGAAAGAGAACAACAGAACAGAAGAGATGCTGCTACCAGAAGAAGCAAGATGTAAAGGTACCAGTAAGTCACTAGCCATGTGGCAAACTGTAGATTTATAAAAATGAGTTAATTTAAGATATAAGAATTAGATAACAAGAAGCCTGCCATGGCCATAAAAATAATATTAGCATATATGTGTTTACTTGGGTTCGTGTGGCTGCAGGAGCGGTGGGTGAGAGAGATTTGTCCTGACCGTAGGCCAGGCGGGACATAGGAAAACTTTCAGCTACAGATTCTGGTCAAAGCAACTTAAAGAAAGTAGGGTTTGTTTGGTTCACATTTCCCGGGTCAAGTCCACCAGGGTAGAGAAGCCTTGGCTGCAGAGGCTTGAGGCAGCTGATCACATGGCATCTGCAGACAGGAAGCAGCAAACCATTAGTGTTTGTACTCAGCTAGCTGGCTTTCTCCTCCTTATTTTGTATTCAGTTTAGGTCCTACCCCACAGAACAGTGCTGCCCACAGTGAAGGGCTGTCTTCCTTCTCAATTAACCTAACGCAGGCATGTCCAGAGGCTTGTCTGACTTAGAAAAACCATCAGAGTCAACTCCAGAGGCTAACCTAATCTAGTCATAGAGGCTTGTCTCCTAGGTGATTGTTTCTTGTCTCCTTGCCGGTGGGTAGTAACCACCACTTCTTCTTTGAGACAGCCTCTCTCTCTGAACTTGGACCTCACCAGTCTGAATAGACAGGGATGTTCTTTTCTCTACCTTCCCAGCAGAGAGATTGTAGGCATGTACTGCCCTGCCTGGTTTTTATGTGGCTGCTAAGGCTCCAAATTCAGGTCCTCCGGCTTGCTTGGCAAGTGCTTCACTGGCTGAGCTTTTCCCCCAGTCCCATTCTACAAATCTGTTCAGCTCTTACTTCTATGCATTTAAATGGCATGGCTTTGTTTTAGAGATGGATAATTGAGTTTAGCTGTAGCCCTGCCTGTGTCTGATTACTTTTCTACAGTGAATTGGTTCTGGAACACAGGTTTCCTTTAATGGGTCTTTGGCAGGGGTTGTTATATCCTGTTGAGACAAAGAAGGTGTTTTAAGTTATGTTTTCTAGGTTGTAAGCTAATTTTATACAACCTTGTGATAAAGTATGAGCTATACAAAAGGAATAACGATTTCTTCTGCAGAGACTGTCTGGGAGTATTACTAAAAAGTGAAAGGTACCCTTGGTGGCTTTTGTTCATAATGCTTGGCTTTAATTCAGAGGATATTGCTTTGGGGAAACTATTGTTAATAGTCTCTGGACAAAAATTTTCTGTGTCACTAATTTTTGAAAAGCTTCTACAGTTTTAATGTATAGTAAATGCATATTAACTAACATTCTTGTTTGTATGTGAATTCCACATGGTTTATCTGTTGGCTCATTGGGCATAGGTCAATGAAAAGTGAGCATTGTTAGCACTAGGGAGCTTTTTGTGCTCTGTGTCTTTAAGCTCAATAAATCACTCGAGCTTCCAAACTGGCATTGCACTATGTATCGTGTCTAGTCAGGAATATAATGTCACCACATCACACTTGAAGCACAACTGTGGCTCTGTAATGTGGCATGTGCTTTCTTAATGTGTTTTCAGTCCCATTAGAGTCTCATCTTAGTCTCCCAGTGCCATATGTTACTGGGCTAGAGCACACCTCTCAAGCAAGAGGAAATAAAAAGGAGTAAAATTACATTGTGACATATGCTATTGTTTACATCCCAGCAAACAGGGTTCTCTTCTCCTAATTGAACCCTAATTTTGTTCATATCTGGAGAAAGTGTGCTCTGCATAGAGCCTCTCCCAGCCTGAGGAATTAAACATGAAATGTATGAGTTATAACCTCATCCTGCTGTCATTAGGGGTTCCAACAGAGTCTGGATTTGATGGAGTTCTGGTCAAGGACCTCTGGGAAAGGTCTCTTTCTGATAATAAAAAAAAAATGCACAAGGAGAAAACAACTCAGTCTCCTCTTCACTTCCTGTCTTTGGAGGTTATGCATATGGTTGCTGCTGCCAAGGGGATCAGGATGAGGAAGACTGATGGCTTGCAGAGCAGTGTAGCAGGAATCTTAGAAGTTCTTATTAATAAAAACAAACCTGAAGCCAGATATTGGGGTGAATGCTGGAAGATCAGAGAAGCAGAACAAGCCACAGCTACCTCACCTCGCCAGTTCCTCAGCTGGTCCTGTTTTCTCAGACTGGAAGCCAGTGAGTCCTCATCCAGAATGAATCTCAGCTGAACTGCTGCTAGAAGCTTGAAAGCTTAACCAGCCAAATGCTTCTAGTTTCTGGTCTTCATGCCTTATATATCTTTCTGTTTTTGCCATCACTACCTGGAATTAAAGGCGCACTTCTTGGGATTAAAGGCGTGTGTCACCATGCCTGGCTGTTTCCAATGTGTCCTTGAACTCACAGAGATCCAGAGGGATTTCTAGCTCTGGAATGCTAGGATTAAAGGTGTGAGTGCCACCATTTTCTAGCCTTTGTATCTAGTGGCTGTTCTGTCTCTGACCCCAGATAAATTTATTAGGGTGCACAATATTTTGGGGAACACAATACCACCACAGAGCAGGACAAAACCTAAGGTTAGCAAGAGCTTAGGTACTTTAAGGCTTTGTGAAGCTGCCGAGACAGTTCTTAAAGCTGCTTCTCTCTGAACTGCTTGGATGTCATAATAAATGCCCTTATTGTTTAAGACGCATTTAATAGGGTCTTCTGTTACTTACAGACAAAAGCATTCCAACTGATAAAAGAAGGTAGTTTAAAAATGCAGTTCATACCAGTGTGATTGCTTCTTTCACAGACAAGGAAGAGTGAAAGAAAAGAGAGGGCATTGCTGGTTTACTAATGAGCTTTTTGTACATCTGGTAGTTTAGAACTTGAAATGCATTTTCCCTATAGAAATGTTACAAATGGTGTCCAGGTTCCCAAGGTAAGCCCATAAAGCCTATTTAAGCCAATAATGCCACAAAATCTGTACAGCCTAGTAGAATTGAATCACCTTGAAAGACAATGTTTCCTTTGGGAGAAAAATGAATTCAGAAAAAAAATATCAAAGAGTCAGTGTGGTAAAACTAAGGGAAAAAATCACTCTAAGAGCAATAAAATTAAAGACATCCTCTCCTCCATGATTAGATAGTGGGAACCCTTACTCAATAACCAATATCCCCAATGACATGCAACACCTGCGCATGGGAGTCCCCCAAAGAGGTCAAAGGCTAGGTGGTAACCTGGCAACAAGCTACACAATTGGCAAGGGGGAAGGCTAGATGTTTTTCTTTCTCCTCTAATCTTCAGTTCCATGAGTTTCCTTCTCTTTCTCCATCTTTAGCACAGCTGCTGTTATTAATAAAACTGTCCTCTTTCTTGCATTCCCTGTAGCATCAACCTATGGCATATTTAGATACAATATAATTTACAGTATTTCTTCTTTCCTGGTTTTGTCACTATGAACCCAAGACTGTTGGTGTAACAGAAATCTGTTCCCAAATAATCCTCAAGATGACCTTGTATGATGGAATAGCAAGCTCAGAGATGATGAGGGGGAAATGCATTATTATAACAAATGGTGACAAATTACTAAAATGATATGAAACTATACACAGTTGGCACCATGTAAATTGCATACAAAAGATATGGGCCTGGTATGTCAGACTTTCTTTTTCTTCTTTGCAATTGTCTGAGCAATGTTGACTTTTCTGGATAAGGTCTGTAAATTACTCTCAGGTCCTAGGGAATACTTAAGTCTCCAGAACAGTAGCTTCCCAGTAGGCTTTCTCAAAAACAGGCTGATTATTTCCAATTAGTCACCTACCTCTTAGTCATGTAACAGTCTCTATCACACTCAACTCAGGATTATGTAAGTACTTAGGCATATCACCTATTGGAGGTTTGTTATAGTTTTTTTTTAATTATCTGAAAATGACTATGAAAGAGAGAGGGATTATATAATTTTTGAATTACATCAAGAATCATCTCAGTCTGTTCCAGAAACAAATAATGTATATTTAATATATTTATATGTGTCATAGTAATTCTAAATCAAGGTTTGGACACCCTGGGTTAATACTTTTATATTTTCTGCAGGCTAAGAGTCTGGACAAGGTTTAACTAAGGTCTCTGCTAAGTAATTCACAAGACTGTAGTCAAGAGGCTCACTTGGTTGTGCTTCCCTTTGGAGACTTGCGTGGGGAAGAATTCACCTGGGAGGTAATTGAACTTGTATAGAGGACTCATTCTGCTGTGGCTGTATGGCTGATGGCTGCTGTGTGAGTAGTGCCTTCAGATTCCAGATGACACTCACTATCACTATGGTCACCTCCAATTCCTTACAATATAGATGTCTTCAACCCTGGGCAGCTTACTTCATTAACCAACAAGGAGAATCTCTCTAATTTGTGAAGACTCAGTCTTACGTAACACAGTATCATCATGGGGAATGACATTTTACCATCTTTGCTATGTCCTGTTGTTTAGAGAGAAGTCAAGGTCTTATACACGAACAATAGAGAGAAGTTATATAAAGAATATGGTCGCAAGGAGCCATCTGGAGTTGTGCCACATTCATGTCTGTGCATGAAAGCATGTGTCCTAAACTTTAACCACATTATTAAAATATGAAACAATTGGCATGCCACTGTTAAAATGTCCTTAATATTTCCTCTGAATCTAGAGTCTAGGTTACAATTACCTTTTCATTAGTATCTGTTGTGAAATATTCCTTTATACTGTGTGAAGATATGTCACTGTGATTGGTTTAATAAAGAACTGAATGGCCATTAGTTAGGCAGGAAAATAGGTAGGACTCCTGGGGACAAAGACCTCTGGAAAGAAGAAAGGCAGGGTCATAAGCCAGATGCAGAGGAAGCAGGATGGGTAGTACAGAGTAAAGGTAACCGAGCCATGTAAAAGAATACAGATTAAAAAGAGAAGGGTTAATTTAATTTATAAGAGCTACTGGGACAAGCTTAAGCTTTCATAATTAATAATAAGTCTCTGTGTCATTTTTTATGAGCTGGCAGCCCAAAGAAAAATCGTGTACATGTATCTTCTTTTACTGTTGCATTTTAACAACATAAGCCTGAGCAGTCTATATAAAACAGGAGGGCAGAAAGACATTGAACCTGCATAGTTTAACTGTGTTACCAAAGCTCCAGGTTGCTTCTGAAAGACAAGTAGAGAAAGAGTATCAGGGAAATAGAATTACTTCATTGAATCTTTTATTTCTTTTTTAAAAGGGCTTTTTAAAATACTTGTTTTGTGTATATGATGTATGTGTGTATGCATGCAAGATAGAGAATGCAGGTACATGCATACTATAGTGTATATGTAGAGTTCACATGACCACAATGAGCACAGGTCCTCACTTCCTCCTTTTGTGAGGCAGGGCATTTCTTGCTGGGGTGGTTTTTCTGGCTTTATGCCAGGATGCCTGGCTCTTGAGATTCTTTTGTCTCTTCCTTCCATCTCCCAGGGGGAGTGCTGGGATTACTGATACACACCATTGTCTTTTTAACATAGGTCTGTGGATTTAAACTCAGGTCCTCACACGTGTATAGGAAGTGCTTTATTCAGTAAATCACTCCCTCTTCAGTGAATCTTCTCTATCAAAGGGGTTTTGCTGAACCAGTATTATTGGTTCTTTAGCAATGGTATATTAAATGGTTCAATCTTCATATTAACTATACTGTCACTCTTTGAATAAACTCAAGATCAGTTTTTTGTCCCTTTCCTACAGTCATAAGCTATAGTAAGTGTTGCCTTCCCTCTTTAGTGAGCACCATTGAGTCTGATTCAATCATTTACTTTCTTGATTTTCCATGAAGTTCTCTTGGGAGTCTTGAATATCAGCAGAATTCAGTAAGTCTGTCCCTTTCCACTAAATAGCTTCTGTTAATTTCTAATCTAAAGGAAAAGTTGGAGAGATTTTGCTTCCTTTATTTGCCAAGAGTTCCTTATGCAGATTGGAGCACCTATTTCTAGATCTCTAGTTACTAAGAGTTAGGTACAGCCTGTTAAATCTAACTGGAGACTTGTTCAGTTAGAAGAGACTTTATTCCCATCATTTGCATAACGGTGTGACTGCAGAGGAGAGAAGATCAGCTCCAAGATGGCTTTTTACTTCTGCCTAAACAGACAAGCAGCTGGTACTCTGCTCAGTAAAACAAATTAAAGCCCTGCCTCCCCACTCATTTAACACCCCTCTCCATTACCCTAGTATTTTATGATGTGCAGCTTAAAAGCAGTCTTTAAGTGCAGCGTCTTCATCAATTGCATTCGGCATGAGATTTTACTCTTCTCTATTACGCTTTACCAAATGCTGGCTGGAGCTGTGTGGTGCTACTCTTCTCTGTCATTTAATCTCTGAAAGTCTTTGTCTGCCCTCTGTATGCACGCTGTGGCTACGGGAGCAGGGTTTTAAGGTCTCTTTGGTAGAAGGAACCCAAACCAGAAACAGCTATCCCACTGGGTGGAAACAAGGAGGCATGTCCTTTTCTGCATGGTACATTAAACAGTCATTCCAGGAAGCAGTGCACCAGGTGTTGCTGCTTAACTCGTTCACATGGCCTGATCTCAGGCAGGCACACACGCACATGGGACTTCTAAGCTATTTCTAGAGCTGTTTGTTAATGGATAAGAAAGAGAAAGAAGCAGGGATTGAAAACTGGGTTTAAAAATAGCCCTGCTTTATTACTTACATTTCACTCTCTACCTGCTGCTGCAGTACAAGCACCCTTGTCACCCCAAAGTGGGTAAGAGATACTTTATGCCAAGCTAAACCGAGTCGGCATGGCCCAGGAACACACATCCAGCTTACTCTGATTGACATGACTTACTGCTACAAGAATGTTTACAGTCACAGAAGAAAAGAGAAACATACATCAATGCACGTTCCGAATATGTTGGCGGGGAATTTGGGTAGGTGGGTTACTGCAGAATAGAGAAATCAGTAGTACAGGACTCAGGAACTACCCTACAATGTAACACTCTTGGATTTGGAGTCAGTGGAAGGTAGTGATCTGCTCACTAATACATTCATAAAAATTTCCCCAATAGCCCCAAAGATGTTAGGTAAGATACAGAGGTTGGCGGTGAATTCCTAGTGAAAGGACTAAAGATAGCCCAATGTCTTTTTGGTTCCTGCTCTGTAACATCCCAACTGTCCACAGTCAGGAAGATTCAGTCAGCTAGTCTGAAGGATCTAATACATACATGAAGCTTCTTTGGAGCATTTCATTCACATCCTTTTCCTTGAAAATGCAATGACATTTAAAATTTAAATATGCTTTCCCCCATTTTGATTACTCTGTGACCATAGAGATTGTTGTGGTGGCTTTGAGTTACTGAGGTTAGAAGCATCTACATTTCAGAACAAAACTTTACTGAGTTTTTTCCTTCAAATTTTATTAACACATAAAACAGATTCGGTATCATGGAGTGGGGAAAAGAAAGAATAACAGCAAGAAAGAATGAAACAAGGACTGAATTTGAGATCACCCTGTTCTGATAGGAACTGTTCTATAGAGTTTGCAGATGGCCTGTGTTAATCATGTCCTTTTCTGCTAATGTTGACTTTGCTATTACTGAGTAAACTGGCTGAGAAAATTAGGAATGAGGGATGAAAGTTCTTGTCTAGTATTATTATTAAGAGTGAAGGTAGATATTTACCCAGAGCAATTTATTGACAAGATGCATATAACAATTCATATGAGACTTTTTGGGTATTTTTTGGCTAATATTACTAATATAACTCATAATATTTAAAGTTCCAGACAGAAAAGTCCGTTCTAGCTAAGGAAGGCAGAGGTGATCTATTATTCAGCTTCTTAAATTGTGGGTTGGGACTCCATTGGTGGTCTCATAATTGAATTCAGGAACTGAAAAATATGGCAACAATAAATGATTTCTGAATGCACAATGACCACAAATTCAAAAATCAAACTTGGCCTGAATCTGATATGTATCTAGTGGCACAGACCTATGTTACATTTTCTGTCTATATCACACCCTTGCTTCTCTACATACAACATGTGTGCTCTGTACTACATGTGAGATAGCACAGCACATATCATGCTGCAGTGTGAAGCATCTCTACGCTTTCGCCACATAATTGTATGCTATGAATGACAACATTTACCGTATGTAAAGTTTCCTGTTCTTACTGAAACTTTATGGTTTCATTACAGAAAACAATGACACTGAAGGTTTCCCTGTTTATTCCTTAGCATGTAAGTACACGTTATTGTATCGTTGGACTGTACTGTTTTAGAATGTTTGGTTAAAAAAATGGTTCTTTGAGTTACTTACTTGGTTTTCACTTAAAAAGTTAATAAGGGGAGTGGGGAGATAAAAAGAAAGTACTCAATGGATTTTGACTGATCATGAGGCAAAATTTCAAATATTTTTCTGTAATGGCCCTACACATTTGCCTGTTTCACACCAGGTGTTTATATGAAGAGGTGCTCTTAGCACTGGCTGTTGCAAAATCAAAATATCAGTCAACTTTGAGAATTACTGAAGATTCTCTGTGTTCTGCAGTGTCTAATCTTCACTCAAGATTAAATTCTTTATATATAAGTAAACAAGCATATTCAATTCATCATCAACTTTATTTTCTTTCGTCTTTAATATATAGTAAATTATATATGTACATCAAAATTGTTCTTTATGACTTATGGTCAGTAAAATTGTATATGTATATATATATATATATATATATATATATATATATATATATATTATATACCTATATGCCTTCAGTCACATCAAATTCCCTAAGTGGGAGCCCAAAGACATGACTCAGCACTTTAGAGTACTTGCTGTTCTTCTAAAGGACTCAAGTTCCTTTCCCAACATTTGTGTTGGGTGGTTCAAAACTGCCTGTAACTATAGCTTTAGAGGCTCTGACACACTCTTCTGGCCTTTGTGGGCACCTGCACACAAAGGATGTACACATAAAAACAGATGCATAAAAATAAGAATAAATCTAAAAACTATTCCCTGAATGAAAAGGATTAGAAGCAGAAAAAGTTTAAGAATTTTTTAAAATTCTTTTTTCATAGATTACAGTCCAATCACAGTTTCCCTTCCCTTTACTTCTCTGAATCACCCCACCACACGCACACACACACACACACACACACACACACACACACACACACACACACACATACCTCTCTTCTCTCCTAGATCCACTCCTCCTCCATTTCCCTTCAGAAAAGAACAGGCCTTCGAAGTTATGAACCAAATACCAGATAACATGTTACAATATGAGATAAACCCTCATATCAAGGCTGGAAGAGGCAGCCTACTAGGAGCAAAAGCATCCTAAAAGCAAGCAAAGGAGTCAGAGGCGTCCCCAGTCCCACTGCTGGGAGTCCTGCAAGAATACCAAGCTACACAATCATAACACGTATGCAAAAGACCCAGGTCAGACCCATATAGGCTCCATGATTGATGCTTCAGTCTCTGTGAGCCCCTATGAGCCCTGCTACCTTGAACTTTTAATCTATCAAAAGCTCCAATAAACCATCAGTCACAGAGAGACCCAGGAAAAGACACTAAAGATTAGATGCTGAAACAACTCCCAAACCACCCCACAGAATTGGAACACACAGAAATTATTCCCTCTACTATGATCAGAAATTTTTCTGAATAATGTGACAGTTTATGTAACCATTTGGTCCAGAATAGCCACTTTTGCCAGTAGCATATCAGTAAAATGACTTATCACTAATGTGGAGTTTTGTATTCCATATTTGCCATTTGACTAAGTTGCAAATAAAGCACTTTTATTGGCAGGCCTAAATATGAAAAACTAAATTGTACTTTTATCTTAGCTGCAAGAGAATCCAGGAATATTCCCCCCTTATTCTACCAATCTTTCCATGCCAAGAGTTGGAATGAATGCCAACCAAGTCTCATACTCTGTTTTATCACCCCACTAAATGAATCAGACTTCCAGAAACAATCTTTTTTCAAAATGGAGGAAATTTTAACAAAACTTACATTAAAAGACAGTAAGTGAAACACAACAAATCAAAACCCAAGGGAATGATCTGGGAAGATGGCTCAAGGCTTACAGTGCTTCCTGACAAACATGAGGACCTCGTTTAGGTCCCCATTACCCACATAAAAAGCTGGGCCAGGTAGCATGTGCTTGTAATTCTAGCAGTAGGAGGTAGAAATGGAAGAAAAAGTGGAGTTTACTCGCTACCAGAGTAGCCAGCCAGTGAGCTCCAGTTTCAGTGCGATATTCCATTTTAAAAAAACAAACACACGAAGAAACCATTAAAAATAATGGAGGAAGACAGCTTCCCAGGTAGGGTTTTTTTGTTTGTTTGTTTTTTTTCCAACTCAACACAAACTGGAGTCCTCTGAGAAGAGAGAACTAGAATTAAGAAAATACTTTTATCCAATGTAGGGCATTTTTCTGGATTAATGATTAAAGAAACCTGTTCTGGGTTGTATAAAAAGTAGCTGAGTGAGCCATGAGAGTAAGATAGTAAATAGTGCTACTTGTTGGTCTTGGCTTCAGTGTATGCCTCTAGGTCCCTACTGAGTTCCTGCCCTGATGTCTCTCAAAGATGGACTGTTGTGAAAGCATAATTCACATAAAACCTTTCCTCCCCAAGCTGCTCTTGGTCATGGTGTTTATTATAGCAATAGAAATCAAACTATAATACCCTAAATCAACCTTTAGCCTCCACACCCATGCATTGTGTGTGTGTGTGGGAAGTGGGAAGGTGGGCGGGGGGAGGAGAAAGACAGACTAGTTAATGTAGCACTGTCTTGAACTGTTGAATCATTACAAAGACTAATTCACCAAAAAGGTATACACATGTTTGATTTATATAAGAAAAAATTTCCTATTTTTGTGGACCAGTGAATTCTAAAATTGTCTCTTATAAAACCTAGTATTGCCCTAAGACAAATTTCTTCATTGGTATTCCTTGTGCCAGGCCCGCTAGTTATTATTCTGCCCCCTGTAATCTAAGTACAGCAATCATGTTGCTGGCATGGTACACAAAGTCATTTGGAATCTTTTTCCAGCCAATCCCTACTCTTATTTTTCAACAATTCCCTCCATATGAGCTCCATGCTTGAAAGGACACAATAATTAGCTCTTCTTACCAGGTTTGCTCCCGAACTTCATACAATGCAGATCCTCTTCTCAGAAGCCTTCCATATCTTAATATTCTGTTCAATAACACACCATTTTCTCATGTCCAGAGATTATCTTTAAAATAGCACTTATTACATTACGATTTTATTCTTATCCTTATTCATTATTTTCCTCTAATATACTATATCCTCCTTGAAGACAGAACTGTTTTATACCACATGCTATCTCAGAACTTGGTGGGGTATGAAGTAGATTCATTAAATGAATTTGGATTACATTTTCTGTAAGATGACAAAAATGAAATAACAAAGAAGTATATAAACAAAATTTGAAGAATGAATATTACAAAAATGTTTAAATATAAATATAAATAAATGAGGTAGAGACCGAGGCTGAGGCTGGTGTTGGAGCTGGTGACAGCCACGTCCCAAAGTCAATTGTCTTCCCAATATTCACTTCTTTTTGTATATTTCTCTCACATTCATCATAACTAGTTCATGAAATATGGTGAATAAGTGCCTTCTGAAACTGTGTCTCTGTCTTGGTCCTGTGTCTTGGTCCTGTGTCTACTCTTGTGTCTTGTCTTGTGTCTTGGTCTTGTGTCTTGTGTCTCTTGTTTGCTCTGGGAGAGACTCTCCTCCATTTGGTGAAGATACCTAGTCCACTGCACACATCCATCAGAAGGCCTTATGGGTTTTCAATCTTGGAAGTGGTCATTGTCTGCTGTTGGGACTCATGACCACAGTGACAACAGATATCTGACTGAAATGTCGTGAAAATTCTCATCTACAATGCACAACCAAACTTTTTCTGAATCCCTCAAAGAAAACGCATGACGACTGATATTTTGAACCACTACATTTGGTGGTATAATAGCTTGTAAAATAAATACTACAAGGTCTCCTCTAAAGAGTGCTTGAAAGCCTCTTCAAGATGACAGCTGATGTGAATAGGATGAGGAGTTGTCAGCTGTTGACATTTCAGAAGGCAAATGTTCAATAGAGGTAGCAATGAATGACTCTGCAGTAGTGGGATGTTTGGCATATAAGGGAGAGAAGAGCAGTGAGCATGTGAAGAGTATATGAAGCAATGGGAGGGGTAAGTAGGGGACAAGTTCCTTTTATTTTTTCCTGCCAAGATAACAGACAGAGGGTCATGTGGCTTGCTTTCCTTTTCTTCCCTCCCTCCTTTCCTTCTTCCCTCGCTCCCCTCTCTCCTTGCCTCTCTCCTTCCTTCCCTCCCCCACTCTCTCTCTCCCTCCCTCTCTTTTTTTTCCTGTTTTTGTTTTGTTTTGTTTTTTGTTTTTTGTTTTTTTTGACACAGGGTTTCTCTGTGTAGCTTTAGCTGTCCTTGGCTGTCATGGAACTGGCTCTGTAGATCAGGCTGGCAAACTCATAGAGATCTGCCTGCCTCTGTTTACTCAGTGCTGGGATTAGAGGGTTCTCCACCATCACCCTGTTTGTTCCCTTCTTTTAAAATGGTACATCTAATGCTACTTTGTATGAAGAGGGACTGAAAGGAAGCATCTGAATGTGGGAGAAATAAATAATTCTAGAAATCAGAGAGAATTAAAATTGTCTTTAAATAGCCAAGAGGGTAAAATTTTATCTCAATAGTCTGTTCCTTAGTAGTGGCAAAGACAGAGAGCAGAAGACACCAAGCAAATATGGACACTGACCTGGAGACTTTCAGATCTGCACAAACAAGGCATCTTTGTCTAGTTGCCTCTATTTTCTCAATAAAATGTTTGGTTTTTTATGAACTAAGGTGAAGATGTTGGAGGTTTGAAGGGAAAAAAATGAAATAGCTATTTGTTGCATGCCTGAAAAAATTGAATGCTCAGTTGGAATTTCTATTGTTTTCTACTCTAGGGGAAACAAACACCACCACAAAGAGAGAAAAACAAGTGGATATGAAGTATTTAGTGCAAAGAAAAAAAAGAAAAGAAAAAGTCTGGTTGGCAGCAAGGGAGGATCAAAGGGTGAAGAGTGAGCCAAGGGACTGGCCTTATTTTATTCCCCTGAGTTCCAGTATTTTAGATTTAGAGGGATCAGTATGTTTAGACAAAAGCAAATTCTATGCGGTTTTTTTCTGTATTTTATATTCTTTTGCTGTTGTTGCTGCTGCTGGTGGTGTCTGGTATGGAAACTCATATTATAGAATGCACCTATACTTCGTTTTTAATCAGCAGTGGAGCCAGGAGTCAGAGCTAGAAGTGGAAGGCTATCACTCCACTAGGAGGCACTGAGGAGTCACCGCTGGGATTGGTGTTCACTATACTTGATCCAGTGGATGTAGTGCTTTTCGATTGTTGTTTGATTTTTCCATTGCATTTATTTCTCCTGTGTATGTCGGGGTGTAAGGATGGGGAAGTGAGTGAGCATGTGAAGACCAGAGGACAACTTGTGCGAATCAGTGTTATGCTTCAATCGTGTGTATCTTGGGAATCAAACTCGGGTCATGAGGCTTGGTGGCAATCACCTTTACCCATGGAACACCTTGCTTGTCCAAGTATCTATATTGTTTAATATACTCTCCAAGATATTGGCAATAAGAAAGAAATGCGAGTGAATAAAGTAGGTAGGATTTCAGCACTTCTGTCTACTCCATACTCTCTTTAATATATAGATGACCTGACATGCTTTCTAAAGCATGAATCACTCACATTATTTGCTCATTTGTTTCTTCACCTAGTAAGTGGCAATAATTACAGAACACATTTCATTTAATTCTTGAGATGACTGAGTCATACATATAAATTATTAGCATATAATCTGATACATAATAAATGTGATAAAATAATCATGTTTAGTCAACATGGATATATCCTTTTCACAAAATGAAGAAAAATTCACTTTCTTCGCATACATTAAAAAGCCTTTTCAAATAAATTTTGATTGTAGCTTTAACCGTACCTGTTTTTGAGTCAAACATAATTTAGAATTTAAATATCCTAACATACCCCCTTTTTACTTACATAATGAGGATTTCTATAACAGGTGTGAATGTGCGTGTGTGAATGTGCGTGTGCATGTGTATGTGTGTGTGTGTGTGTGCGTGCGCGCGCCCATGCGCGCGCGCGCGCGCGCGTGTGTGTGTGTGTGTGTGTGTGTGTGTGTGTGTGTGTGTGTTTGTATTTGGGGGCCCAATTCTTGTGGAAATATTATGGTCTGTTGGTAAATATGACACTGGTTGTGACATTACTTTTTGTTTTTTATTCTTCTTTTATATATCACATCTGGACCAGCATTTCCTCTTCCTCCTCTCCTCCCAGTTTCCCCTGCCCCCAGTACATACCTGCCTTCTTCTCAGGATCCACTCCTCCTGTTCCCCTTCAGAAAAGAGCAGACCTTCCTGGCATATCAACCAAACAGTGACATTACTTTCATTTTAACAAAATTAATAAATTACAACTTTAGGGTTCCATTTTGCATTTTAATACTAAACTTTGAGTTAGTAGAACTAATGATGTCAAATCAAAATGAACCCCAACACTTAAATAATGAATAATTTAATTCACATTGTTCCACAAATGAAATCTCATGAACATCAAGAAGTTTCCCCATTAACAACATCCTTCTATGGCTAAGATAAAAAACACAAGTGACAGCTCATGCCGAAGAGGGTGTGGAAGAAGAGGAATAATCCTCCACTGCTGGGGGGAGTATAGCAGGAATCTTAGAAGGTCTTATTAATAAAATCAAACCTGAGGCCAGTTATTGGGGTGACTGCTGGAAGATCAGAGAAGCAGAACAGACCACAGCTACCTCACCTTGCCAATTCCTCAGCTGATCCTGTTTCCTCAGACTGGATGCCTCTGAGTCCTCATCCAGAATGAATATCAGCTGAACTGCTGCTCGAAAGCCTGAAAGCTTAACCAGCCAAATGCTTCTAGTTTCTGGTCTTCACACCTTATATACCTTTCTGCTTTCTGCCATCACTCCTTGGGATTAAAGGCCCACTTTCTGGGATTAAGGGTGTGAATCTCCATGCCTGGCTCTTTCCAATGTGGTCTTGAACTCACAGAGATCCAGAGGGATTTCTTCCTCTGGAATACTAGTGTGCTACCACTGCCTAACCTCTATGTTTAATATTGTGGCTGTTCTGTTCTCTGACCCCAGATAAATTTATTAGCGTGCACAGTATTTCGGGGAACACAATACCACCACAGGGGAGTGCAAATTTGTACAGACAATTTGGAAATCAATATGATGGTTTCTTGGAAAATTGGGAATCCATATACCTCAAGACCCAGCTATACTACTCCTGGGCATATGCCCAAGGGGCATTCCACCATACCACAAGGACATTTGCACAATTATGTTCATATCAGCTTTCTTCATGATAGCCAGAAACTGGAAACAACTTAGATGTCCCTCAACTGATGAATGGATAAAGAAAATATGGTACATTTATACAGTGGAGTATTATTTAGCTGTTAAAAACAATGACATCAGGAAATTTCCTGGCAAATGGATGAACTAGAAAAAATCATCCTGAGTGAAGTAACCCAGACCCAGAAAGACAACATGGTATGTATTCACTCATAGTGGCTATTAGCTGTAAAGTAAAGGAGAATCATGCTACAACCCATCGACACAGAGAAGCTAAGGAGGGCTTAAGGCAGGGATGGATGACTCTCACTGTGAAGGAGAAATAGAATGGACATTGCTAGTGGATGTGGGGAAGGACCTGGAAGGGGAATGTAGATGGCAACAGGAGAGATCAGGTGGGGAAAGAGAGAGTACTGGGAAAGATAACTGGAATCAGGGGCATCTCTGGGATGAGCTAGAAACCTAGAGTAATAGAAACTCCCAGGAATCCATGATGGTGACCCTAACTAAGACTCCTAGCAATAGGGGATGCAGAGCCTGAATTGCCCATCTCCTGTAATGAGGTAAGACTTCCATTAGAGGGACTGGGACACTAACCCAGCCACAAACCCGTAGATCTACAATTTTTCCTGCCTACAAGAGATAGGGTAAAGATGGCACAGAAATTATAGGGAGTGGCCAACTAATGACTGGCACAGCTAGAAACCAATGCCCCAAGAAGGAGCTTCCCTGTGAGGGCCAGGACCCAGAGGCAAAATACCCCAGAGATCTAGAATAGAACCAACCAGGACTAGAAAAAAAGGCAATGAAATGATTCCTAATGATATTCTGCTATGCTCATAAATTGCTGCCTATCCCAACTGTCATCAGAGAGGCATCATTCAGAAACTGATGGAAACAGACGCAGAGACCCACAGCCAAACATTAGGTTGAGCTCGGGGAATCTTATGGAAGAAGGGGAGGAAGGATTATAGGACCCAATGGCGTCAAGAACACCGTAAGGAAACCCACAGAACCAACTAACCTAGGCTCATAAGGGCTCACAGAGACTGAATTAACAAACAGGGAGCCTGCATGGGACTGACCTGGGCACTCTACATAGATGTGACAGTTGTGTAGCTTGGTCTTCTTGTGGAACTCCTAAGAGTGGGAGCAGAGGTGGTCTCTGACTCTGTTGCTTAATTTTGGAACCCATTCCTCATACTGGATTGTCGCATCCAGCCTTAAAAGAAGAGGAGGTGCCTTGTCTCACCGTAACTTGATGTACTGTGGCTGGCTTATAGCCATGGGATGCCTGTAGCTGAAAAGAAACAGTGGAGGAGCAGTGGATGAGCATCGGGGCAGGTGGTGGTGGGGAGCTAGCAAGAAGGGAGGGAGGGGAAACTTGGATTAGACAAAAAAAAAAAAAAAATAAACAAAAATAAACCAAAACAAAAGCCAACATCCTTCTAATTTTACTAAATGCATTTTAAACACCCCCTATACACACAAGTTGATGAACAGGAATGACTTCTAGCCAAAAGTGGAGAGTAGAGGGGGCCTGCCCAAAGACATCCTTGTGTTCCTCATACAGAAACTGTTCAACAGCAGCAGCAGCCACCCTAAGGACTACAACAGCAAGTCTGTGTCCTGGTACCAACTCAAAGCGTGAACAATCAGTACCTGCCTAAGACCCTCGGGGTCCTGTCACACTTTCTCGTATCTTGAGTCAGACCCACACTCTGACTAATATTCCAGACTTTGCCCACAATCACTCTTTCCTATGGTCAGAGAAGGTTGGCTCTCAGGCTGCAAGAAATACAAGCAACTGTCTATAGACACAATTATATTGAGGAAGAACGATGAGTTTAAGAAAGCTTCTAAGAAATTTATGCAAAAAAGAAAAAAAAATGATGCCTAGGTTGCATTTTTAGAAGGCTTTTTTTCCCCTTGTATATTTAAAGACTGCATTATGTAGTCATTCATTCTGTAAATTAAGCCTTTTGAATCCTAGTAGCATTATGCAAAGCTAGCATATTATACCTATTTGCAAAGATAATATATTAGTGAATGCTTTCATTTTCTTTGCCAAAATTGCCAAAATGTGTCATAACGGACAAAGAACATCTTAAATGTTACCAAAATAGAAAGCTTTGTGTCAGCTATGAGAAGCACAATAGAGGGTACAATTACTTCAGGTGCCCAAAGAAAGATATATGGAAATGGAAAAAAAAATACAAAGGAAAATTACTCTGAAGAAGCTATCAGTGATCTGTATGGATATCATGGGAAATTACCCAGGGCCACTAATCACTGTAACACAACTGTTGGACAAAATGTATTGTCTGATGAAACAAAGATTTGGGGAATTTCCCCAGCCACACCCTTCTTTTTCTTGCTTCAAAACCACGAGAGGAACTTCTTATTCCCAGAGGTTATCTGAGATGGACAAAAGATTCTAGCAAACCACACAGCCTTATCTAGGTGTGGAGCCTCTGTCTCAAAAAAGCCTAAAAGACAAACATAAACTACAATTCACATCTTGGTACCTATGCATTATAATATTTAGTATCTAAGTAATATAAATTATAACATTGCATGTAGGTAAATAGTTGTCATAATACTCTTAGGTTGAAGTAGTACACATTTTTAATTAAAAAGTGGGATGTATTTGGTGAAATGACTGCTGAACAATTCAGTATTCACTTATCCACGTGTACACACATATATACACAGTTGACCTTCCTGAGTGGTCTTGATTATTTGCTCTCTGATAATTAGATCAAGTATACTCTCTTCGAGTCATACAACAGCTAGAATTCATTACCTCACTGGGAATTCTCGAGAGACACTACTGAGGACTCTTTTAAGAACACTGTGAGGGAAAAAAATGCTTAAGCCCAGAATATGGAGATTATATTATACATGAAAATAGCAAGTCAGTCAAACATATAAATTCACATCAAATTACTGAAGTTAAATTTAGTGTCTGCACAGTTTTTTAATGTACTGACTTCCTAGATGTTTATGTGCATGTATACGAGAGATACTTCAGAAGAGTGTAACAGTATATATTCTAAAAATTTGAATCTATTTGGCATAAAGTCCATTTCTGTTCACAGAGAAGCATCAGACATTTTAAACAAAAACATACTAGTTATATTGCTTCAGTGTTTTACAAGTGGACTCACTATCTGTTATACTAATATTTATCTTCAGTGATTACTGAAGGGAGAATGAAAAACAAATTCACATCAAAAAACAAAACAAAACAAAACAAAAAAACCCAAAACCAAACCAAAACAAAAAAAACTTGCTTTCAGTGAGACCAATACAAATGATAGATGACAGACTGAATTGACAGGGGCCAAGGCAAGGGGAAGAATATTTTAGTCTTTGAGGGCAGAGCATGCAGAGATGTTAACCCCCACTGGCCTGGATACAGTTTTGTAAATGTGTGGCTGGCTGGAGGCCGTAAGGGTATTCTTTGTGATCAACATTGGTGTGTTTATCTCAGAGCAGTGGCCTACACATGCCATCTTATGACAGGAAAACACTGCACTGAGGAGCCCTGGCATTCGAGATCTGGGTCTTGAGTTGTTTTGCGTTTCATTGAGGAACCATCCTCGACTTATTTCTCATTGTTGTATTTATCACCCGATTTCTGTCTCCGTTTTAATCTATACCTAGTCCAGAAGTACTTCTTGAACACCCAAAATCCGTCATGTATAGTACAAAACAATTGAAAAATGTTTTGTTGAATGCTATTCAGATAAGCAAAACATAAACTGAATATATAATTTATGACAGGAAATGCCTAGGAAAGCTGTCTAGTTTATACGTCTCTATTTACTATAATGTGATTTTTTTCTTTTTAAATTTTCGCCCTCAAAACTATCCTTTCTCCCTTGAGCTGTAATCTAACTCAGTTTGATTTGCTTGCTCTTTGAAATCTGAGATCTTGGGTTTGTCCCTCATCCAGTGAAATTGGAATACAGATGAATTACCTGTTACTCTTTATGTTATTGATTTAAGAGATCCCCATTTGTGAGTCTAAGGAAGGAGCCAGAGTATCCTGCTAGTTCTGTTTGTGAAGGTTCAAGAGCAATGAAGCAAGCTATTCCCCCCCACCCCTGAATGCTGTTACCCATGACAAAGAAGCTAAGTGCTTAATTCCAGGGGTCTGTTATTATTTGTAAACTGGTTCTTAAATAAGGACACTTAACAGATGCCTCTTGCTCCAGATGGTACCATTTAACTGCCTGTGTTACTCATGAGTGGTTTTCGGCTTTCATTTTAAACAAATACTTAGCACAGCAATTCGGTTATCAAGAATTCCTTCTCAAAAGTGGAACAAAATCCCGAAGTGCTGCATGAAGTGGCAACACAATTTCCTTCAGCATGGGACACGCGGGTTAAAAGTAAGTGGAGCCTGACAGTACAGAGGCTATAAAGAGCTACAGGGGGAAGGGGAAGTAAGCTTCTCTGGACCTCACTGGAGGGCTGAGTGCCAGTTCTTGTTTGCTATTTGCTAGTTTTGTGACCTCAGTAGGACACCAACACACACACACACACACACACACACACACACACACACACACTTCACAGGATTTGTTTCAGGACTAAATAATTAATACACTCTAACACTAATTTCTGAGTAATGTTAGTAAATGCTACCAGAAAAAAAAAAAGCTTTCTGCATAAGCATTTATTCAAAGCACATTAAGCATGGGCTGGAGAGATCGCTCAGCTGTCAAGGGCTAGGCTCACTACCAAAAGCAATAAGTACATTAAGTGAAACCAGGAAATCAGTTTCTCCAATGAAAAACTTCTCTGTCATCAAGATGCTCATCGGCTGTGAGAGCTTCTGTGATGTCATCTGGGACTGGGATTCTAGAGTCACTCTTGTTGGGAAAGTGTGCCATGGAGCAGCAGGCTTTGGAAAATGTGACTCTAACCTCTAGTGTGCTAATCACATGAAAGCTCGAACTACTGAACCACATCACCCGTGTGGTCTTGGGTCTCCCAGTTGTAAACACTATATACAGAGACTTCTGCATCCAGCCATGTGAACCAATTCCTTAGTCTATATGTTTATAAATTTTATTTGTGTTGTTTGTCTGAAGAGCCCTGGCTCATGGCACTCAAGGATTTTCATAGATGGATCTCAATTAACCTTCCCAACATTTTTTCCCCCTCAAAACTACATTTGTGTTCCTTGCATTCCAGCCAAAATTAAATATTGTTATTATATTCTTTTTTTTTAAAGCTGTCAAAAATGTAGATGTTAACAGTAGGCACTTTTGTGGGATCTACATTCTACTTGATTTTCCTTTTAGGCGTGAACTCCTGAAGATATGATAGAAAAGCTATCTTTCCTCATTTCTTGTTTTAAATTTGGCACTTTCTTCCTTGTCTGTATCCATGACACCAAAATTTAAAATCTAGTCTTCCCTATTTGATTGCAAAAATCAATGCATTTTGTAGAAGGCTCTAAAACAATTAGCCATGATAGTATGCATTAGCGCTTGGAAGTAAATGAATAAAAAGCAGAACAAAAGATATCCCTTTCTACAAGCTCAGGAGACACTAGCTGCAAAACTCTGCTTTGTATTAAAAATATAAACACATACTACTCTATCTCTTCCGTGGAACTTTCATTGTCGAATTTATTCACATAGCCTAAACTGAAGCTATGTGAAATGGTAATGCTATTTCTGTATTCTTTTTAGTGACTGACCTGCAGTAGTGTCATTAAAAAGTCATCTGAGTGTTAGCGAAGCAGCTGACGTGCTAGATAAATCCTTTACTCCAATACTCTGACCTGCTATATGACCTCTGCCGTTTACTTGGCCTCTGTTTTCTTAGATATCAAGTGAGAAGAGTAACAGCGTCTGTCTTGAATATTTGTGAAATGCAAAGATGGAACTCTCTATATCAAAGTTATTAACATGCATCTCTTATTTTCGAAGTTGAATCAAAAGCCACATACCTAAATTTCTCCACTGAAATGAAAATGAATGTAAGACCGAGAATTAGTATGTGGCCACAAATTTTCATTTTTTTAATAGCTAGGAACAGATTCAACTTATTGAAATAATGCTAAGGTACATGACAATACCGTGTATTTCAATTTATATTGCAGAGAACACAAGATAGCTGACTTAAACTGTGGATGCCTTACTGCAATACTTCTTTTACATTTCTTCCTCCAGATCTTTTTTCACATTTGTTATTACTTAGGTCTTATTTGGTATCTGAATGAAAATTAGTATGCTGTAAAAATCCCAGACTCTCACATTGTGCCTTTTATTTGATATTTCTGATGACCTTAGAAATAACAACTATATTAATATTCTCCTTTTTACATTAACACTTGAAATAACATCCTAAATTAACACTTTTGCTGCTACAGAAACAGAAGTGTTCTCAGACTGGGGCCACCTAATATTAGAGATACTTCCCACAAAACACCTTCCCATACAAAAGGTCTAAATGAAGTCTTAAAGAATAGTATTTGTTGAGACTTATTGGTGTAGTCATGAAACATGTCATCGGTCCTGGATGATGTGATTTTTGGGTCTAAAAATTTTACCCCAAGTCCTCAGACCAACTAAATGAGCTTGTGTTGATCTTTATTTTTATTTTTTTACTTTATGTGTATGGATGATTTGCTTGCATGTATGCCTATGCACCGAATGTATGCTTGGTGCCCAAGGAGTCCACAAGAATGCAGATCCCCTAGTACTGGAGCTCTAGACAGTTGTGGGTGCTTTGTGAGAGATGCTAATTGAACCAGGACCGTCTGGAAAAGCAGTCAGTGCTCTTAACCAGAGTCAATTCTCCAGCCCCATTTCCAGATAATTTGTACTAGGGAAGAAAGATGTACCTTGTTATGGGACCATCATTCTATTGGCTTGGTCCTGGGTGGAATGAAAAGCAAAACAGGAGAACATTTGCTGAGCACCAGGATTCATCTCTCTCTACCTCCTGTCTATGGATGCAATATGGACAACTGTAGCTGATTGTTTTTCACTCCCACTCTTTACTCTTTGGGGAGCCCCCATATAAATCACACAGAGGCTTATTCTTAATTACAAATGCCCAGCCTTAGCTTGTTTCTAGCCAACTTTTCTTAACTTTAAATTATCCTATCTATCTTTTGCCTCTGGGCTTTTACCATTCTCTTACTTCATGGCTGGCTATGTGGTTGTGTGGCTGGCTCCTTCTTTTCTCACTCCTTGATCTCTTGTTCTTTCTTGTTTCCTCTCTTCGTATTTCTCCTTCTATTTATTCTCTCTGCCTGCCAGCCCTGCCTATCCTTTATCCTGCCTTGCTATTTGGCAATTCAGCTCTTTATTAGACCATCAGGTGTTTTAGATAGGCAAATGAACACAAATTCACAGAGTTAAACAAATGAAACATAAAAGAATACAACACATTTTTGCACCATTAAACAAATGCTCCACAGCATAAACAAATGTAACACATCTTAATATTCTGCAACAGCCAACTGCCTCATACTCCTGCCCGCAACAGCTAGGCCTGGATTCACCTCTTTGTCTTCTATGATGGAGTGTAACCTCAAATCTGAGCCAGATTAAACTCTTCCTTCTTTTTTTTTTTTTTTTTTTTTGGTTTTTCGAGACAGGGTTTCTCTGTGTAGCTTTGTGCCTTTCCTGGAGCTCACTTGGTAGCCCAGGCTGGCCTCGAACTCACAGAGATCCGCCTGCCTCTGCCTCCCGAGTGCTGGGATTAAAGGCGTGTGCCACCAACGCCCGGCAAACTCTTCCTTCTTTTACTTGATTTTTTGTCAAGTATTTTGCAATAGCAATGAGAAAAGTAACTGGTGCACGCTTCCTTTCAGTATTTGACAACAGCCACTAAATGCTGTTTTCAGATGTTGAGTTCATTTACTGCCTGAGCACAAGGAAGTTTGTCTTC
This sequence comes from Peromyscus maniculatus bairdii, assembly GCF_049852395.1. NCBI lineage: Eukaryota > Metazoa > Chordata > Mammalia > Rodentia > Cricetidae > Peromyscus > Peromyscus maniculatus. The sequence continues at coordinate 60,010,758 of NC_134863.1, read as the reverse complement.
AGAAATGATTGTGTCACTGTGGTAGTTTGAACAGGTATGGTCCACATAGACTCCACATAGGGACTGGCACTATAAGTAGGTGTGGCCTTGTTGAAGGAAGTGTGTCACTATGGAGGCGGGCTTTGAGGGCTACTATGCTCAGCCTATGCTCAGTGTGGCACACAGATGCTTCTGCTGCCTGAAGATCAAGATGTAGAACTCACAGCTCCTACTCGAGCACCTTGTCTGCTTGCATGCCACTATGAAAATTATGGACTAAATCTCTGAAAATATAAGTAAGCCCCACTGAAATGTTATCCTTTTTTAGAATTGCCATAGTCATGGTGTCTCTTCAGAGCAAGAGAAATCCTAACTCAGATGACCATCTATTCACTCATTCATTCTTTCATCAAGTATCTGTTAAAAATCTTTCAGGTACTGTCTTATTTAGGGTTTCTATTGCTGAGATGAAACACCATGACCAAAAAAAAAAAACTTGGAGAGCAAAGGGTTTATTTGGCTTACACTTACACATTGCTGTTCATTATTGAAGGAAGTAGGGACGGGAACTCAAACAAGGCAGGATCCTGGATGCAGAAGCTGATGCAGAAGCCATGGAGGAATGTTGATTACTGGCTTGCTTCCCCTGGCTTGCCCAGCCTACTTTCTTATAGAATCCAGGACTACCACTTACCAAGGGCTTGCCCCTCGCCCATCAGTCACTAATTGAGAAAATGTCTTACAGCTGGATCTCATGGAGGCATTTCCTCAACTGAGGCTCCTTCCTCTTTGATGACTCTAACTTGTGTCAAGTTGGCACAGAAAACCAGCCAGTACAACTGACCCTTGTTGACTTGATACACAAACACATCACTATTAAGCCATAATCCTTCCTTTCTTATTCATCAACAAGATCTCACATTAAAATCATAATTTTAAAGTCTTTATAAGTTCAAACACATTACAATTTCAATCTCTTTAAAATATCCAATCTCTTTTAAAAGTTCAAGTATTTTGTCTGTGGGCTCCTTTAAAAATAAAAATTAAATTAAATGTCTTCTTCTTCAAGGGAAGAACCAACGCAGCGTCACAATCTGAACTAAGCAAAACCAAATTCAAACAGTATAAATAATGTAATAATCAATTATTTGGGATTCACTCATAATCTTCTGAACTCCTCCATTGGATTTGGGTCACTTATCCAGCTCTGGCCTCTACAGCACACACAGCTTGTCTTCTAGGTTCAGGCTAGCTCCACTCCACTGCTGCTGCTGCTCTTGGTGGTCATCCCATGGTACTGGCATCACCAAAATGCTGGGGTCTCTTCCTGCAACTGGGCTGCCTTTTCACCAATGACCTCTCATCGGCCCTCTTCATGGTGCCAAGCCTCAACTGCTTTCATGAGTCCTTCAGTCTTGGGCCTTCAACTGCCACTGAGGCTGCACTTTCACTAATAGCCTCCCCTCGCTTCTCACAGTGCCAAGCCTCAGATGTTCTCATGCCTCCATGCCTTCAAAACCAGTGCTTTCTGATTGACTCTTGCTCATTATCAAGTCCTGCTGCCAGCATGTGGTACAACCTCGGCTGCCTGGAACATAGCTTCTCTGTGTTCTCAGGAAACACTTAGCAGAAAATTTCACCTCAACAATGCTGGTCTCTTCTTAATCACTGCTATTTTTTTTTTTTTTTTTTTTTTTTTTTTAGCTCCAGCTAACCAGCATCAATTGTCTCAGCAACATAAAAGTTCCAATTTAGTTGTTTTGGTATCTTATTGATCACAGCTGATTCTTCAGCCCCAGTTAACCAGAAGCACACCATCTTATTTCAAATTAGCAAACAATCCTGATGGAGTAATTAATCTTCCCTCTGAAATTTCACAAGTCAGGCCTCCATCTTCTGCACTGCTCGCAACATTCTTATCTCCCAAGCTCCTACAGAACATCCCACTGAGCTCTCAACACTCAATGGCTTTTCTAACCCAAAGTTCCAAAGTCCTTCCACATTCCTCCCCAAAACATGGTCAGCAATACCCCACTACAATTATGGATGAATAGAAACAATCTTGCTAGCATAAAACTGTATTTTCTTTGTTAAAAAATAAATTACTGGATAGGCCAATAAACAAATGAATTCAATGTTTCTTTATAGTTCCCAACAATTAGAGTAGATTTCCTTTGTTCTTTTTGCTAACTCAATTTGTTACTGTAGCCTATGGTTATTTTTTTTTTGTCTAAAAATTGCTTAAATATTTGAAGACACAATTATTTAATTTGTTAACAAAAAAGACTAAGATGAAGTCTGAAGCTTCAAACACACAGAAAATTTAATTGACATTTTAATTTCACTATTGCTACCATATATGTTCTAGAAACAGATTGTCAAAGATATTGCTATTTACTAGGATAAATCTGATACCCTTTAGTGATGATGACTGCTTTTGGTTAAATTTTCTGGATTTGCTTTTCACAGATCTCCTAAGTTAAAATGCATTTTGTCATTTTGAAAAAGGAACTTCTTGACATTAAAGCAGGTTGGCATTCCAAGATAATTTACAGGAGTCTGGTTCTGGTGTGCTTATGGACTAAGTTACATTCTTATATGTCTATAGGAATTTAAATATGGCTATTCTCAAAAGGTAGTGACCAAGACAGGGTACTTCCAAAAGATCCCTTTCAACTTTCTGTCCTATAGGTAACTCAATATTGTCATCTCCAGTAACTGAGTTATTGTGAAAATTTCTAAATATGCACAAAACTGGTCACATATGGCTGTAGAGGATGAGATGGCTTTTCAAGACTAGACATTTGATAAAGGGATAATGCAAATCAGTCTCATTCCTATACATTATTAATTTGTTTTGAGTAAATAAATATTCATTACTGATTGAAACATGATTATCAAAGAATGTCAAGTATACAAACGTTTCCTGAGTAGATTTCTAAGATCCAATCTGTGGTTTTCAAAGTCAAACTGCTCTGTGCATTCTTAAGAATGATCTAAAAGAGACAGACTTCCAGTTTCTAATGAGTGAGTTTACTTTGAACATAGCAAGCAAAAGAAAAAGAACAAATAATAAGAAACAGATAGAAGTAGCAGACAGCAAAATTATTAAATTAAGCACTTAACGACATTCATCAGAGGTTACTGGAGTGTCCTGATTGAAAGAACAAACAAAGGTAACATCATCAAATCAGGGTTTAAAACTTCCAGCCACAATCCACTGGGGGAAGTCATGGCAGAGTTTCTGGTGAAAGGACATACAGGAACAATCTCTCCATGGATAACCTTCCAGTTCTTTCTTCTTAGTGCAAGCACTTTCAGACCATGAAGTACACAAAACTAGTATCTTTCGAAATGGTTTAGCATCTAGTCTGCCTGGGGATACAGTTCTTTGAATTAATATCCTAAGCTGCTTGCTTTTTTCCCCCCTTCCCCCTTTACAGACCCAGAAGGCCCACCTGACCCAAGAGAAGGAGATTTGGAGAAAACAGGGATGGCCCCCTTACTACTTTAACAAGCTTACTATTTTAACAAGTTTAAACAGCACATGGCAATTTACAACTACAATGTATATTACAAGAACATCAAGAATCACAGAGGTAGAGTGCTATGTCATGGTATGTAGGAAATTGTATACATAGTTTAACATTACTATCACAATAATATGAATAAAAAAGAAAAAAAAGAAATACACATTTTAATTTTTGTTACAAAACATGTATCTGTTTCAAAACAGAAGCCACAAGCATTTTTCATTTTTAAGAAAAGACATCTAAACATCTGAACTTAAATAATTTTGAACAACTTTGAATTATAATTTCAAAATAGCTCCTCAGGAGCACTCATCACCTCTCTCTTGCTACACTTATCACATCTTGGTGGAAATCCATGCAAGGCTCTTCTATAGGTGAAATTTCATGATCTTAAAATATGGGTTTAATTACCTACATTATTATCATAACTCCTGTGACAAGTCTTTAATATTAGTAGTTAATTTATCAGACTATCCAATGAAAGTTTTTACTTTGAGATTAGCATATTAAAACTCCATGTTTCAAAAGTTGGATAAAGTGGAGATGTGAATCAGCCTCATGGGTGCGTGTTTATTGATAATTTATTTTGACTAATTACACATAAATGGCTGGTTGAAGCTTAACATTCAAGGGCATCAATCACGTAAAATTGTCTTGCGCCTTTATGAAGAGTTGCCATTACCGCATTGCTAAGACTCTATTTCTACTCTGTGACTGTATACTCTTTAGTTTTTGATACTCCTAGGTTACCATCTCTATGTTATTTAAGCTGAATCTCCACATACTACTAAAGTGCTGTGACAGTTGTAATGAAATTGCAAGGGAAAAAAACGCTTGCATATTCAAATTACTGAAATGACAGCTTTATTTTTAGCTAGTTTTTATTTATGGATGCCTCTCAATTTGTTACCTAATGTAGACAGATGGGGCCATGAATTCTGGTGAGAATTTCCATTTTGGGCATTTATTGTAGAGACATCTGCATGGAAAGAAATCGCTAAACATGGCTTCCTTTGTTCTGAAAACATGGCTTCCTTTGTTAACTTCATACATTTCCCTCTACCAAACATATCTATGTCTGGAGCCAAGACAGAGGACTTGGAGGACCAATGTGGACACATTGTTTTTCTTGCTTTTCTTCCTTCTCTTTTTCCACTTTCTTAAAAGATTGCTGGTGTAAGATATATTCACTTTCCTGCTGGCTTCTGCTTTGTTCCTCAAGGACTTCTAAAACTGGGATCACTGCTTGTCTTTATATCTGTAAGCATTTGCCCATGGTAAAAAGACTGTTGTACTTACTTTGTACCCAATTGTTTTTTAAAGCACTATTATATCCATGAGATTCAACAAAAAAAAAATAATTTCAATAATGAATTCTAGAATACTTCATTTGAAATCATGAAACTAAGACCTATCAAAAGATATATATATATATATATATATACACATACATACACACACACACACACACATATATATACACATACACATATGTATTGAATACTAGAATACTTGATTTGAAATCATGAAGCTAGGACCTATCAAAGAAGATCCTACATAATGAATACTATGATTTGATAGTTAAGAGTTGGAAAGCAAAGGGTAAGCATAATCCTTTCCCTCTTTCTGAGTTTAATACCATTCAGTATCTTGGGCATACTGTAAGAAGTATTTCTTTGGATAATATCAACAAAAGTTAAGTGTCCATATTAGCTAAGTTAAGCATTAAAAAGTCTGTAGCTCAGGATGTGCCTTGGCCTATGGCTCAGTAGTAGAGCTCTTGCTTAGGACACTCAAGCCTGGGTTCAGTCCATAGTACCTCACTTGGGCACACTTGGGTACATGCACGAACATACCATTATTATCCTAAAAAGTCTGCTCTTAAATTGAACCAAAACCTGTTATAATGTTTGGATTTGATGTTCATAATTTCAAAAATTAAAGACTAATTTCATCTTTCCTAAGGCATATCTTTAAATATTTGAAGAGATAATGTCTTCAATTTATCTAGATGTTTGTTGGGCCTAGTTTACATCAGAATACAAAAGCTAGTTTTCCAAAATTCAATAAATATGCAAGTTGGTCATCAAACTAGCCATTATTAAAATGAAATAATACAAGTTTCTGTTAAAGAAAAAATGTATTAAAAATAAACATAATTTGACAGCTATTCACTTCTTGATTATTATTATACTTTGCTATTATCTATAATTAACATTATTTATACCTATAAGCATAGTAGAAATACTATATATTACTATATAATTATAGTCTGATGCTTGTACCCCTCCCAAAGATCATAAATTAGGAAAAAAATCTAGTCTATAATATGACCAGATTTGGAGGTGGGTCTTTGGGAGCTGACTAGGTCACCAGGATGAAGCCCTCAAGAGGGAGTGTAGGAGCATGCAAGGAGTTCATTGACCCTGCTCTTAGAATACACCTTTTAGCTACTACCTCTGTCTTTCTCAGAAACCAGGCCTTGTCCTATCTGCAACTGAGAAGTCTCTGATCTGAAGGTGCAGGAAGCAAGCCTAACTCCTTTCTTCCTCACAGATAAATCTAAGCTCCTACTCATTACCTGACACCTTGATACATAAATCACATGGAATGGAATTTCATACCCATTTCCCAAGATGTCTAAACACTAATTTTTTTCATAATATTTTTGTTAATTATTTGGGAATTTCACATCATGAACCCTGAGCACATTCACTTCCAAGTTTTCCCAGGTCTGCCCCTTCCCCCTGTTGTGACCCTCCCCCACCAAGAAAAAGAAATAAGAAGAAAAAGAAAAAACAAGGCCAATTTGTGTTATGCATATACTCACTGGAGCATGGTTAAACTCCCCATGACCAGTCCCTTAAAGAAAGCTGAGTCTTTCCACAGCCCAAACTCCCACCAGAAGTCATCAACTGTGGTGAGTTATACTTCAACATACATATCACAATTTTAAAGCATTCTCTGTGTTGGCTTCCTATCTAGGATGCTACCTTTTTTGAGGGGTGGAGGTGAGGGTAGTGAGAGAGGTTGTCACAGAAGTCCTCTAGGTCCCTCTTTCAACTGAAACACTGGATTATTGTTTTCAGACTTTTTCCAAAGGCTGTTTCTCCTTCAGTCTCCCCTGTTATGTGGTATATGATGGCTATTCTTACACTTTCTCACTTAAGATAGCTCTCCTAATGTTCTCATAATATCCATAATGTTCTTCTACCTCAAGGCCCAATCATGACCTTTCATAAACATCAAACTCTCTCCCGAATAATGGTCATTTCTGAAGAGTAATTGGATTCAGCTTCCTTTCCATAGACCTGATGTTTTCCCATCTCTTTGTTGTAACACCTTTAACATGTGAAGACACAGAGATAGAATTTTATGAGCCAGAAGTGGGTTACTCTTCTATTGGCTACAGCTTCCTATCTCTAAATTCAAATATGTCATGCATGTAGTTAGAAATGGATCATGATGGGAGTACTTTACATCATGGAAGTTAACAGATGCTAAATAGTAGGGCTTTTCTTTGTAGCACGAATCTTAAAAGGTCTTATTAATAAAAAACAAACCCAGAGCCAGGTATTGGGATGAACGCTGAAAAATCAGAGAAACAGAACAGGCCACAGCTAACCTCACCACGCCAATTCTTCAGCTGATCTTGTTTCCTCAAACTGGAAGCCTCTGTGTCCTCACCCGAATGGATCTCAGCTGTATTTCATTGATTTTTTTTTTCCTCTGAGAAAGCTAGTTATTCAGCATACTGCTGAATAATCTGGATAAAATTTTCATGCAGCTCTTTTTCTTTAATAATCTCTCAAAGTTCATTTCTTAATGATTTTTTATAGATAACCACACTTTCCCATACAATTCTATCCAGACCTTAACACAAAAATTTTAATGCCCAATAGAGAATTGCTAATGATTTAAATATTGTGTTTCATTCTATATAGAGACAGTTATTGTTTTAAATATTAATTATGTTATACATACAAATTTTGTAAAATTTAAGAATAAAAACCCCTACTTGTTTACCTACCACCAGGATTTTTGAAAAAGGACAATATCATTGATTAAAAATGTACTATAAACTGGGTGTTGGTGGTGCACGCTTTTAATTCCAGCATCTGGGAGGCAGTGGTGGGGGATCTCTGAGTTCGAGGCAACTTACAGAGCAAGTTCTAGGACAGTCAGAGCTACATAGAGAAACCCTGTCTAGAAAAAGAAAAAAAAATGCACACTAAAAACATAAAACATGGGCACTAGTTTGCTGTGGATGCTGTGAATGTGTTGCTCTAATTGATTGATAAATAAAACGCCGATTGGCCAGTAGCCAGGCAGGAAATATTGTGTAGGCAGGATAAGGAGAGAGGAGAATTCTGGGAGGTGGAAGGCTGAGTCAGGAGATGCTGCCATGAGAAGATGTAAAGCACCCATAAGCCACGAGCCACATGGCAACTTATAGATTAATAGAAATGGGTTAATTTCAGATGTAAGATCTAGATAGCAAGAAGCCTGAGCCATTAGGCCAAACAGTTTAAATAATATAAACATCTGTGTGTTTGCTTAGGTCTGAGCAGCTGCAGAATTGGTGGGTGGGGGAGATTTGTCCTGACCTTGGGCCAGGCAGGACCAGGAGATAACCCCAGCTACAATATGTAGCCCTTGCCTAGCATGCATACAATCCACTTCTCATTCTCTAGTAGTGCAACAAAGAAAGAAAGGCACAAGGAAATATATATAATTAGATAATACATATGAATAACCGAGAGCATAGTCTACAATAAGTCTATTTCCCACTATTTAAAAAATAAAAATCTAGATAGGTATAATACAATTGAAAATCAGCTAATTTACATTTTCATACTTTAGAGTAATCCTTCAGATTTTCAGGATCAAAAGCAAATCCAAACTTGAAGAAATGCAGACACGCAGGTGCCTCGGTCTTCTGCAGAATAAAACAACCATGAAATCAAGGCTGGAGAGAGACATGGCTTAGGGGCCCAGTGGGTAAAGCACTTGATGCACAACTGTGAAGATGTGAGCTCAAATCCCCAGAATCCACACAGAAGCAGGCTCCTCGGTGCACATCTGTAATCCCAGCTCACCTAAGGAAAAAATGGGAGGCAGAGACAGAAGAATCCTGGGAGCTCATTGGCCCGCTAAGCTGACACACCCAGCAGCAAGCAACAAATAGACCTTACCTTATTCAAGGTAGAAGGCAAGCGATACAGGGGAAATGGAAGATGGGACTCAAATAAGGTTAGGGGCACCTTTATTAGAGTTCAAGAGAGCAACCCCAGGATAGGCAAGCTGTATAAACCTCCTCAGCTTAATGGAGAAGAAAATGAAGGCTGTGACATGTTAATCTGGCATGGAGGTCAGACACATGGCAGACAAACATCCACATGACAAGATATTGTGTGTGCATTTGTGTGTGCTGGGGCGAGTGAAGGGCAAGGTGGTTGTTTTTGGTTGTTGGTTTTTTTTTTTTTTTTTTTTTTTTTTTTTTTTTGAGACAGGGTTTCTCTGTGTAGTTTTGGTGCCTGTCCTGGATCACTGTCTATAGACCATGCTGGCCATGAACTCACAAAGATCCACCTGCCTCTGCCTCCCGAGTGCAGGGATTAAAGGCATGCGCCACTACCAAGGGCAAAGTGTTAGGGAAAGAGTGTTTAGAAAAGAGAGAGGAGAAAGGGAAAAGTTACAATTTTCTGTTTAATCCAGAAAAGCAGATGTAGTTGGACTCTCTTGTTGGACTTTCTTTGGACTACCAGGCTCCACATAATGACACAGAGTCTTACTATTAATTTTGAAAGCTTGACCTTAGCCTAGGCTTGTTTCCAGCTACCTCTTATAACTTAATTTATCCCATTTCTATTAGTTTACATTTTGTCATGTGGCTCTTTACCTCTCCTCACTACCATGCATCTGACTTGCCCTGTGTCTTACTGGCTTAATCTGTGCACCTACATACACCCACTGAGTTCCTCTCTCTGCCTGAAAGTCCCACCTAACCTCTCCTGCCAGTTAATTGGACATTCATTTTTGTTAAACCAATCACAATGACACATCTCCGCACAGTGTACAAATATCCTGCAACAAGAAGACAGACTTCTAATCTTACATGGACAGGCCACTGCAGCCCTGTGGTCCTATAAGCCACTGCACCAGAGCTGGGGATTACAGGAAAGAAAAAGTACAATGTCTTATTAAAGAATGAATTATTCTGCCTACTTCTTTAGCATGGCTTAAGATAAGTCTATCTTTGCAGGGCAGTGGTGGCACACGCCTTTAATCCCAGCACTCGGGAGGTAGAGCCAGGCGGATCTCTATGAGTTCGAGGCCAGCCTGGTCTACAAAGTGAGTTCCAGGAAAGGTGCAAAGCTACACAGAGAAACCCTGTAAAAAAAAAGAGATAAGTCTATCTTCTTCAAGGTTATCTCCTGGCCAAGTGAATGGCACAACTCAAATGTTCTGTCTGCACTAAGGCCAAAAATTCTATTCTCTTGACCATTTTTTTTTTCTTTAATACAAGCTTGGACACCTGAAATTGTGGACACACTCACACATCATGCATACATATATTCATAAGCATCACACACACACACAACCCAAGTGTTATTCTTTAAAGTATTAATGTATTTAATGGATGCAACCATGAATAATTAAGATGAACAAAGTCAACAGAAGAGAAGATAAAGACATGGAATCACAGGAGAAGTAAAATGCAGAGCAAAGGGCACTAAGATTTAGAAGATGAGGCCACAAACACTCCTATATTATACAGTAAGAGAGAACATGTCTCCATTTATTAGGTGAAACTGGGGTTTGTATTTAGTAATTGATGGATCTGAAACAATTGTTTTATAAGGGAGAATAATGGACCACACAACATTATAGAATGACTGAGTGCAAACCAGGTGGGCAGTAATGAATGCACTGCATGATAGACTCTCATTCAATGACTGATGGAAGCAGATGCAGAGATCCACGGCCAGGCTTCAGGTGGAGCTCCAGGAGTCCAATTGGTGAGAGAGAGGAAGGATTGTATGAGTGAGAGACGTTGAGACCATGATTGGAAAAAGCACAGGGACAAATAGCCAAACTAGTGGAAACATATGAACTATGAACCAATAGCTGGGGAGCCCCCATGGAACTGGATCAGGCCCTCTGAATAAGTGAAACAGTCGATTAGCTTGAACTGTTTGGGAGACCCCGAGGCAGTAGGACTGGGACCTGTCCTTAGTGTATGAGCTGGCTGTTTGGAGCTTGGGGCCTATGCTGGGACGCTTGGCTCAGTCTGGGTGAAGAGACAAGGGGACTGGACCTGCCTGGACTGAATCTACCAGGCTGAGCTGAATCCCCAGGGCAGTCCTTGCCCTGGAGAAGGTGGGAATGGGGAGTTGATTGGGGGGAGGGCCGGAGTGGGGTGGGCTGGAGAGGAGGGAGGACAGGGATATGTAAAATTAAATTAATTATAAAATTAAAAAAAAAAAAAGAAAAGAAAAGAAAGCAGGCTGAGCAATCCATGAGGCACAATCAACTAAGCAGCATTCCTCCATGGCTCCTGTCTTAGCTTTTGTCTTCAGATTCCTGCCTTGAGTCCCTGCCTTAACTTCCCTCCATGGTAGACAGTTAACCTGGAAGTATAAGAAGAAACAATCCCTTTCTCTCCCCCCTCCCATAGCTTTGGGCCATGGTCCATAGCACAGAAATAGACACCTAAGATAATATACTTTTTCTTTTTCAAGTTTGTTTCAGGAACTCTGATACCCACATATTGTCTATCTTATACCATGATTTCTCTGCCACCACGGGAAGTTTTGCCTTTCTGAAAAGTGCTTTTATAAGCACAACAGCCAAAAGAAACTGTGTTTCAGTATAAGAGGGAACAAGCAAGTCTATTACATTGAGCTGTAATCCTAGATTGGACAGAATTGTACTGACAAGTTTGTTTTCTTTATGTAGTATTGGAGAGTATAATTAGAGAAGAACATTTTCTGAAATCAACATATCTCTTTTTAAACCCAAGTTGCTTTCTGTGGGAACATAACCTCTCTTTTCATGGCTGCTCGTGAAGCTGAAGGAAGAGGGATCATTCATAGCAAGAGGATGCGCAATAATGTACATATCCTCCCAAATGTTAAAAAACTCATTTAGCTTTACAAAGAAATTGTCTCCACACAATGAAAACCTCCCAGGAAGTCCAACTGCTTATTTGTTTGTTCTTTCAAGTGAAACAAATCATCATTAAAAGGTTCAGCTTCAAATTAAGACCTTTTAGGAGCTGAGAGGGACTTGCTCACAGAAGTTCAAATCCCTTAGAAAATGGTTCATTGCTGTCTGTGAAAAAGAGAAAAATAGCTACTGATGAGATTCAAATCATTCCCTATCTTCTCATTCATTAATTTTAAACATAATTCATAGGCCATTATGCTCTAGGAATCAAAAGAATTATTTCTTATTGTAGCCTTTCATTTTTTATCATTATACACACACAATGCCTAATTTCACCCCACTCATCCAAAATGGCGCTTCAAGCGCGCAGGAGAGATTAACTCTAATACTTACATTTGGCTTTAATTCATAGCTTTATAAAGCCATTTACGAGTCTAAATATGTATTTACACAATAGAATATGATGAGTCATTTTAAAAATATAAACATACTAGTTTTAAAAATTGCTTAAATATGTATTTCTGCCTGAGACTTTCTCAGGATATTCCCATGTGAGTCACAGCAAGAACTCCCTAATATTTGAGTCACACCACTTCTCAGCACAAAACAAATAATAAAACAAGAATGATCCCAGGGTAGAGATACCTCTCCAAATGGTAAAAATATTTTCATCTGTTCTCTTTTTGGATATTCCACAGCTATACAAGCATTGGCCCTCAGTTCAAATAGAAACACCTTCAATCTATTCTGACTATGCTTTCAGTAGTATTATAGGGTTGCTGTTTAAAGACTCTGATAATGAAACACCTGGGAAGATGTTGCAGGAACTAATAGTATTCTCTTTCTGTAAAGAGAAACACAGCTCCAAAGCCTTTGTTCTTGGCTAGACACTCATGTCACTACACTAACAACCTCTCTTTGCTTTTAAATAGTCTGTTGTACATTTTTTAAAAAAAGAGTACTTGAAATCTTATTTTCTGTTGGAGTGATGCTGAAGATGAGCACCATTTGGGGCTAGTGTCGACATAATCACATGCTTGAGGTTGCTAATACTACCTTAACATGTCATTGCTGGATACGAATCCTGTACAAAGTGAGGCGCAGGTGGAAGGACAGCTGCAAACATCTGTATTTGTGGACAGCAGAAGAAAAGAAGCCATCGTAGGACCTAGCTGCTCTTCAGTCTTTGACTAATGTATGGAAGCTGTGGGATTGGGATGGTGTTTCAGGCCTGTGTTCTCATCTAGAAAATGGGAGGTCAGTCAACGCTTTGGTTCAGAGCCTGAGGAGTCGGTGTTGAGGTTTCTGTAGCCATTGAAGCAGAAGCTTGAATATGATGTCAGCTTTGTCATTTGCCATGATAAAGAGAATGGCCCTGACACGAGGACTCTAAGAGACAAGACTGGCCACCTTTGGGTCCCCTCCCTACATGATGTATTGGCTGAAGATGAGATCTAAAACAAACTTAGGATGCTAATCCCACTGTCTTCTCAGATTGCTGGCTCTCTGTGTAAAGCACAGCTTAAAAATTCAATTCCTGTTTTTTTGTCTCTGTGACAAGCAAGAGGGCCATTTACATATATACTATATAAATGCCATCTTGAAGCAGAATGGGACAGAGCAGGAGGTCCAGAAGGCCTTTTGCAAAGCCTTACAAAATTAGCATATGAAAAATAAGTTGACAAAAGAGAAAGGCTGGAAGCATTCCCTCTCCTTGGACCAGGCCAGCTAAAACTACACACAGGCACAGATAGGTACAGAGGCAATCTTGAGTGTCTGCAAGTAACCCATGGCTCATTATAATACTCCAGTACACACCTTGGGTAGCTATTGAAGACGTTGATGAAACATGTAATACACGAAGCTGTGTGTAAAACATAACGTAACAGACCATTCTCAGAAAGACTGGTATTATACAAATGAGCTACAAAACTTGCGCATGTACAAAAGAATATAGACTCCAACTCTCTGTGCAGTGGGTTGTTGAACTACTTAATTCTCACCTGCTCGACTGCCTCCCCAATACCAGGCTAATGAACTGTTTTTTGCTGCATATGTGCCTCTGCTCAACTCTTTTTCAGGGCCCTAAGAACCCAGAACACCTCTAGAGGCACCCTCCAATCCTGTATATCAGCCAATATGAATTGAATGCTTTTTAGAAATCATACACAGTGTTAAGACAGCAGGTTTACAGACAAACCTGCTTTCTTAGACAGTTATTGTGCCATATTTGTTATACTCTTTGGCAGGGAGATTTCATTTGAAGGCAGATATAGAATCTAGACCTGATCTATCATTAAGCAAGGATCAACAATATTTAGGCAAGTAATCATGTGTCAGAAACTAGAGTCACATCATGGAAAGACATTCTTTTAGGCCTCTATGTAGTTTGGTATCTGAGCTTAGTCATGTAAAAAACTAACATGCTCAAGGTGTTTAAGAAATAACAATATTAATAATATCTGCTTCCCTTACATTTGCTAGGTTTTTTGTTGTCTATTTTTGATAATTATATTGTGAATACCACTGCTATTATTACTGTCATATTTTTGTCAAATAATTAAAAAAAAACTTTCCCAAAGCCATATTACTAGAATCTTTCATATTTAGAGTTTAACTATATGCTATATTATTCTCCTAAAATTTGAATCATTATCCAATGATTCTTTCTGAAATATACAAATTTCAGGATTAAAGTTACCCCCGTATTATTTTATTATGAAGGCATAAAATACATTGCTTAAAAGTCACTCCAGCTTTTGAAAACAGTGTGGTATTAGTTCCTTTAGTGTGGCTGTGACCAAAAGCTTGTCAGAGACAAGTAAAAGGAAAGGTTAGATTTTATTTTATAGGTTTCACTCCATCTATATTAGGAGGTTAGAAGCAAGCTTTTCATACCATAGAGGCCAGCAAGCAAAGAAAGGGGGTAAACAGTAAAGTGTTGAGGCAAAACAGCTTTCAAGGGCATGCCTCCAGTGACTGACTTTCTCTAAATAGCTTCTACCTTCTACCTTTCACCAATTTCAATGTTGCCATCATATTTGGCATTCATCAATGAGTTAATGCATTTATTACATAGAGTCATCATGATCTAATTCTCTATAAACCTTCCATAAACAATATATCCATAACCTCAATACACTAATTTCCAAAGTATTTCTCCATCTAATCAAGTTTGCAGTTAAGATTGACTACTATAAATGCATCTTGTCTGTGGCTGTGTTAGATGGATCTTTAACCAACTTCTCAAATCTGGAAGCACTATTTCTTAGAATGCTTTCCCTATACTGAGATAGATTTGGTTAAAAGAAAAATGTGTGAAGTTTGGGAGATAGAAGTAATACAGCAGCCATTATTCTCTGAAGATTGTGGTAATTAATTGTAGTGACAAGTTATTCACAGAGACATTTAAGTCCCATATTTCTCTCCTCCATATTGTATCTTCAGATTTCTTTCCACATGTTGACTCCTGAACAGCAGTAGCCAGTATATCACCTCTTGGTTTTAGATGAATACTCAGAGAGTCATGCGTTTCTGATAAACTTCTCTGCAGCTACATTTTCATAGCTAGTTTTCATGGTCTGTGCTGTATCTGGCTACTCAGATTGACCAGTTGGTCTTCTGATTTTTCATGTTTTCTTTTTTATGTCTTCATTATCTTATGATTATGAGAAGTCTGACACCTAAAATGAAGCCTTTATCTTACATTTTTAATGGTGTTGGTTTGCTTAGTGAATTCTGAGTGATTCAGAAATTGGTGCTTGGAGAAGGATGCTACCGTAATAAAATCTTAAACCACTAGGCTTTAGAATCAAGGAATGAGTCTCGTAATACTCGGAGAAATACCATAAAGTTGAAAAGAGAACTTTACTAGAGGATGTGCCATGCATTTGAATCCAAAATGACAAAGACAGTTCAAATTAAAAAGGAGGCACTGAGTTCTATGGGCATCAACTTAAACAAGATACTTAGTCAGGGGAAAGGATGGGGTGTGTTCTCAGGAAATGGGAGTTTCCTCAAAGAGAAGTATCAAGAGCTTAGACAGTACATGGGGCCGAGAACTGTGGACCAGAGAAACCCTGCCAGAGAGAATGGAAGATGATTAAATCAGTAACATTTAACATTTCTGCTGAAGTTGAGAAATGGAATAGGTTATCTGCTACATTTTGTTTTATATTAACCTTTCTCCTTTCCTTTATTTAAACAACATTGTTTCATAGCTCCTGTTGTGAAATTGCTATGAACTCCTAATTTTGAATCTTACTCCCATTTTAGTACATTAGCATGTACTGTCATTATGTTATTTTAATGCTGATCAATATTGTTTACTAAAGGGTCACACACTTCATGTTTTTAAGTTCAAAAGACTTAAGGGTAAAGTAAGTAGAATCTGAAGACCCACTGTGTATTTGGTTCTTTTTTTTTTTTCCTTTTTGCTCTTTTTGGGGCCTGCCACCCAGCTCCCAGATAAGTACATGGAAAGTTATTCTTACTTATGAATGCATGCCCTTAGCTTAGCTTGCTTCTATCCAGCTTTGCTAGCTTAAATTATCCCATCTACCTGTTGCCTCTGGGCTTTCACAACTTTCTTTATTCTATATCTCTTTCTTTCCTTCTTACTCTGTGGCTAGCTATGTTGCTGGGTGGCTGGTTGCTGGCACCTGGCATCCTCCTCTCCTTACCCTTTTCTCGCTCCTTGCTCTTCCCTTTTTCTCCTTCTATTTATTCTCTCTGCCTGGCAGCCCTGCATATCCATTCTCTGTATAGCTATTGGCCATTCAGCTCTTTATTAGTTCAAGTAGGTGTTTTAGGCAGGCAAAGTAGCACAGCTTCACAGAGTTAAACAAATGCAACTTACAAGAATGAAACACATCTTTGCAACATTAAATGATAGTCCACAGCATAAACAAATGTAACACATCTTAAACTAATATTCCACAACACCACCGGGAATGATAACCTAATTTAAATGAAGACTTGCACTTTGAGCCAGAGCTAAAGCATTCCATGAGTGGATATTACTTTGAGGGATCTTCTGTGGAAATTAACACTTTTAACATATTGAGGGGAGAGGAACTATATATAATTACCAAGCAATTAATTGCTCTCAAGTCTAAACCTGCATGTACCTTTCATGGAGGAATATGCTATAGTCCCCATCTTTTGTGAAACCTCTTCTAATAAATAGATGTAGAGCAAACAATACTGTTTCAGTTTTTGACCATGACAAAACTGGAAGGCTATACATTTGCTTCTCCCTCTAACTGCTTTTCTGGAGAGTAAGCTCATCACCCCTACCAATCCTCTCAACACAAAAGATCTGTGAAGGGGATTACCTTGTAGTGTCCAGCTCCAGCAAAGCTTGTAGAGGAATGCAGTTTCACCAGTGACTCTAATTAATGTTGCCTTGAAACAGCAAACCAGCTTGTCTGTTCCCATCCAACCCATAGGATTATAAGATGTAGTGAATTAGCTTTGTTTTAAGCCACTAAATCTGTGCTTATTTGCTTTACAGTAATTCATTACTGAAAGACATAGAAATAAATAGATGAATGAAGAACTAACCAATCAAAATAAAAGCTTCTGAAAAAGCAGGCATATTGTATTATGTAGGCTACCCCTGGTGTGTTGCCCTTTCTTCCCTTAGACTGCTCCCAGCTAGGACCTGTGTGAAGCTTTAAATCCGGTACCTCCTATAAATGCTAAGGATTAGGAGAAGGTACTGAATACTGCATATGATTATATAAAAGTGAAGGAAAATTTAAAAATGTTGTTGCATTGCCCTAAAAGGTTTAGGTGAGAAAAGATTTTATTTTTATTGTTTTACTTTGAGAATATTATTATACACAGGGCCTTTTAATTGCTTGTTTTTGTTTTTAAAGATGTATCTTTAGATTTTAGTGTGTGTGTGTGTGTGTGTGTGTGTGTGTGTGTGTGTGTGTGTGTGAGTGTAGGCGTCCCAGAGGCCAAAGGCATTGGATTCCTCAGAATGGGAGTTTTAGGCTATTTTGACTCACCTGATGTAGGTGCTAGGAACTGAACCAGGGTTCTCTCCAAGAGCAGAATGCATTCTTAACTGTGAATCCATCTCTCCAGCCTCTGTTTGTTTTGATCTCTTCATGTACACTAAATATTGAAGGCTCTTTTAAAACGTAAATAGGAAAACTTAAAGTAATAAAATAAATGAGGTAGAAAATAAATCTAATACCGTGGTAGAAAAGGACTTATAAAGCAACAATATCTAAAGATCTAACACACCAAAGGTCATGAAATGTCATTGATTGGTTGTATGTCAGCACTAAATGAATGCACTTAAGAAAACAACAACTGTGAGATAAAGACAAAGTGATAAAGTTTATTTCAAAATAGATCAGCTATCGTTTGACTGGGGAGTGTGCATTTGAAGCTGATTGCTTGTTTTCTTCCTTCCTCAGGGACAACAGCATATGTAAATGACAGACATAAGGAAATGGGAGCAGGGGAAAAGGATAGACTTTATAGAAACTACTAAAAAAGCAATAGCAATAATGAGGAATGATTTAACAAAATTCAAAGGTTTCAGATCATTTGAGAGCCTCAAACAGCAGATGGCAAATATAGTTTAATTCAGACAAACATTTAAAATGATGCGAAGCAATGGAGAACTGCAAAAGAGGGCTATGGAAGCACATTCCAATGGACCAATCACCCAGCATGCCAGCCAGGAAATATTTGAAAACTTTTAAGCATCAGCTTAATGCAAAGAAACAGTCTTCTTGGAAGACCAGAATAAAGAAGCATTTCAAGGATTGATTCTTATTTCTTGGGAGAGAAATAAGATGGAACAAGCACAAAAATACATAGAAAAGGGAAACAATAGATAGTTCGTGGAATCTGGGATTCTTAATCATAACTCCAGGAGATTTAATTTCCCTATGAGATGAAACAGCATTATTCTAAGTATATATTACAGTGTGAATAAAAAGTGTTCCCACAGTCCCTGATTTTGAGAGGCTCTATAAACTTTAGGAGATCAGACTTATTTGAAGGAATTACTAGGTTACAGATTACAGAAAGAAGCCCCTTACTGTTCTTTCCTTCCCATCTCTGCTACTTATCATCCCTGAGGTTTCTGTTTCTGCCCACATATACTTCCTCCTATGGTGTTCAGATTCATAATGGTCTCAGAAATGAAGAACCAAGTTTCCAAGGACTGAACCCCCTGAAATGGTGACACCATGAATTCTTCATGGATGTTTATTTTGTTACAATTATGGTGTGTTGGGCTGGGTAATGAAAAGCATCAATGTGTTAATTCATTTAATGGGATACATTTTAATAGCATTGGAAATATTGTATCTCTATAAACTCTAAGTTGTTTCCACTCATTGTTATAACCACCGAGAAGGTGAGAATGTTCTCTCTATATGTACATGGCTAAATTTGGCTGGAACATTGAACATGAATATCTATTTACATGTAGCTCTGTTTTTAGCAAATTATTTATTTTATATTAGTTGTTTTTCATAGAGTAAGTGATGAGAACAGGAGTTAGAAACTACTCAGATAAAATCAGGGACCTGGAAAATAGCAGTTCTACTAATGTTCTTGGTTCTTGGGCTGAGAACATAGGAAGGAAACTATGATTGCTTATCTTTTAATGCAGTATCTTTGCTTGGAGGCTGTACAAGAGGCTGTTACCACAACTCCAGTCCAGACATTAATCCCTTCTGCTAAAAAGTTTTGGAGCAGGAATTCTGAAATTTTATGTTAGAATTGGGTAATATCCAGTCTTCTCCACCCATTGTTTAAGTGATCTTCTTGTTACCATGTTGGGGGGAAGGAGGATGTATCAGTTATCTTCATGAGGTATCTACTGATATGCTAAGAGAAACATATTTACTCTTGATCAGAAGAATGAAACCTGCCTCTGGCCTTTATTTACTGAAAACTATGTTAAAGAGACAGGAAGAATAGTTATCCCTGTCATGAGATAATGAATTCCCTCTCCTCAACCCAGAAAGCCACTCTCTGTGTAGTCACTACGGTTCTACCATTAGGCTCTATGAGATTAACCCACCTTTTGGAGTCCTAACTCAGAAAGGTGTAATTTCTCTTCTTTGCTGTTTCTTTCTTTCAGATGCTGGCCATGCTTTCTTTGACAACTTGGGCTTTCTCTTCCCTGAAGCTAACCCTTTTGTCATATGACAAAACTCTTAAACTCTTATAAAATTGTCCACAAGCTTCTTCAGAGACTGCTGTTAAATTCTTTCATTAATGAGATTGCGATCCCAAATAGGAAACCCCAATTTCCCTAGTAACAGAAGCTCTGAACACTCAAGGCTTCATCCTTATCCCATTCACAGCAAACCAATCCTTGGGGGTTCCCCCCCAGGTTTTATATTTATATTTATTTTTAATTATATTTTAATTATTTATTTATATTTATTATATTTATATTTATTTAGACATGATAAAGTTAGTTATTCCTTTTGTAGTACTTTCAGTATATTCCTAGATTGACAATCACACTTTAAAAATCTTTTGCCCTCAGCAAATATTTTGGAAAAACATGGAACCATCTCTTGCTTTCATCGTTAGAGATAATTTTTCCTCATAGTGGTCCTGTTGATCACACGTTCTTGAAAAAGTTTAGATATCATAGTGTACTTGTGTACGTTGACTTTGAAATGGATTTATAACCATCCTATCAAGAATATCTAGAGTCAGTCCACTGAAGTGCAAGGAGGATTCAGAGATGCACATGGAAATGCAGATTTAAGTCAGGGTAACTTAAATTGAGGTTTATGGAACAAGCTCTCCAGATACCCAAAGTATAATAATCAACAAAATAAGACATAAATGTTGTCTTGAGTTCCAAGATTAAAGATAAATATCTCTGTTGTACTTCTAAAATTAGGCTCTTCTTTACTTCTTCTTGGTAGGTTTTTTAATTGCCTCTAGATCTTCAAGTTAAAACGATAAGAGGACTGACTTTTTAAACTTCAAAGTGAGCTTCCTGGGTAATACTGACTATCTTTGTCATTATGGAGAGTTATATGTTTTCACAATGATACCGTAAACTTTTAATATAGTTTGATTCTTTCCTTTATGTTTCATCCATCTGCCACATGGGAATATTTTAGTTGGTATACTGACAATAGCTTGTATCTATGTATCGTTTAAAACTTATTACTTATACAGAAACTGAAGCATATAGCTTAAAATGTCTTTTTGTCCAGTAAACAACAAAAATGAGTGATAACAGAAGAATGTCATTCTAGGATCCTTAAAATCACACATATTTAGACTTACTAAATAGAGACTGTTTACTTAAAAAATAAAGTTACTTAATTATTTTTCAGTGAGTTTTTCTTTCCACTTGGCAGGAAAAGATGCAATTCTAACTTTCCTAAAAGTAGGGTTCCTGTCATTCATTTTCTCACCCTTTGTGTTCAGTACAGTGTTACAGATGGCAGATGAGCAAATATTTGTGGAGAAAACACATGAACCAGAATTTAATACTTTCCAATGGATTCCTAATTACAATCAAATGGTGAAACAAAATTAAAAATACACAACCAAATCAAAATTAAATTCAATATTTTATTTTTCTTAAAGTATTCAAATACAATTTATCGGAATAAAGAGAGGGTTACAAAAATCAAACGGGGCAAGGCAGTTACATTTTTGAAAAGATCACAAGTCACTGAACTCACAGAGGAACTGAACGTTATATTTAGAAGCAGACTTAAAACATGACAGTTCACGACACTGTATTTATTAAGGAATACACTTTACCTACGGGACTTGACTTTTGCTCTATCATGCTTTGGTTCACACCTCCTTTATATGGAACACACAAAAATGCTTTTGTACATGACATTGTGACAGGGACTCCTTTAATTCTCTGATGTATTTATAAAAAGTCTTTTCCACTGTATGTTACAATTTCAATATTAGTAGTGCAAGCCAAATGTGAAGTTGACATCAGCAGTATTTGGCTTCATGAAAGTTGTTCAGTGATTATATTTTTTAATGTTTGCTTAAAACCCCTAGCACCCTTCAAGTCCTTTATTCAAGGACTGATTTCTTAGTCACCAACTTGACAACAACAAAAAATCATAGACTAGTTAGTGGCTTACAAATATCAGAAGTTTATTAATTATACTCCAGAGTGTGGAATTCTGAGATCTTGTTCCAGCATTGTGAAATGCTGGTTGGGTACCTTTTGAAATATAGGGATTGCTGACAGAATCCCACAGCATCCTCATATTGAAGGAAGAATGTAGAGAAAGCTCTCTCTCTCTCTCTCTCTCTCTCTCTCTCTCTCTCTCTCTCTCTCTCTCTTTGTGGGTGTGTGTGTGTGTGTGTGTGTGTGTGTGTGTGTGTGTGTGTGTGTGATGTGGGAGGACTGGGATATCACTGTGTACATAGGAATGTCAGATGACAACATTATAGATTTCGCTTCTTCAACCTGTACACAGAATTTGGGTGTGGTGATACATTGTGTTCCCCAATATGTTGTGTACCCTAATAAAACTTTCACCCCAATATCTGGCTCAGGTATTTTTTATTAATAAGACCGTTTAGCAATTCATGTTATATTTGGGGATAAAAACTGAAGTCATTAGCAAGCACTTTAACCCATCAAGCCAAAGTCTCCACTTTTAAAGGACTCAGTTCTCGTAGACCCACCTCCAAGTGTGGTGACAGTAGGTTTCATCACATGGTAATGGAATAGTCACTCTTCTGCAACCACAGTTCTCACTGTCACTCCTCCCACTCTCCATACTGATTTTATTTTGCTAGATACATCGCTGCACATCTGGAGCAGCTGAAGACACCGTTCTCAGAGTCCCTTTCAGCTAGCTGAGATCTTTCAGCTATATTTTATCTAATCTACTGAAACTAGAAGAGAAAGTGACATACATGTCCATGCATGGGTCATAGAATACCCAACAAGACAAGGGAGCTCTTTCCACTTTTACTCTCCTATGAGATAAACTATAGTTATTTCTGGAATATGAGTCAGGGCATATAAAAGAAAGTAACTTTGTGGCTGGTGGAATTATACTGTAAAGGATTTTAGTGTGTGTGTGATATCATAGGGCATGGTGACCTGCATATTATTTACTTGGTCCTTTTATGTAAGGAAAAAGACATAAATTCATACTGTTTTCACATTTTGGATATATTTATGATAATAGCTTAATCTTCATTTTATTAAAGTAACTGGACCTAGCAAAGGTTTTCATTCACCCTAATCCAGAAAGAGACCAAACTCATTATTTTATTTTATAATTTAATTTAATTTAACATATCAGCCATGGATTCCCTTGTCCTCCCCCCTCCCACTGCCACCCCTCACCTACCCCCCATTCCCATCTCCTCCAGGGCAAAGACTCCCCTGGGGATTGAGTTCAACCTGGTAGATTCAGTTCAGGCAGGTCCCCAAAATCATTATTTTGTATGTATTTATTTTCCAAAGGATCAAACACAGCTGATGTTTTCAACTGAAAGTATTTTTTAAATATTCTAGTTTATAACAATTATTGAGCCAATGATAATTTCTAATTAGAATTTCAGGCTAAGTGTTTTAAGAAAATTAATAATGAATCATTCCTGTGTATTAAAAAAATTTATCTTGTAGTCCATGGAGGGTTCCAACCTTATAAAATACTGCTTTTGAATAGTGCTATTAAGAAGTAAAAGCCAAAGAGACATGGTGATTTAAATGGCCTTTGCTCCATCTGCCTAAAAGTTCTAGATGTCTGCCAGTCCTCACAATCTTGACTTTATCTACTAAGTCTGTTCTATTTTGAGTAATGATATAGGTTATAATCCGACTGAGTTTAAATAGAAATGCAGTCCATATGCTAACATGCATTCATTCATCAGATGTGTGTTGGGTACGTGATTGAAGAGGTGTCTGTTCAGTTTTCTAGAGTCAGTAATGAATCAAAGAGACCAATTTATTGCCTCACAGAACTCGAATTTCACTTGGCATAGAGAAAGAAACAAATATGAAATGTTAAAGATAAGTGTTATAAAGGGAATAACAAATTATTTTATAACTAATGATATAAAATTATGAGTCAACAGCAAGAAGGACTTCTTGGACACAGCATTCTCAAATTCTTTGTGACCAGGTCACGTGAAACTCAGATTTGGGTGATTAGTGTATGACAAGAGGGCTAGGAGGAGAGTGTTTTAGGGAAAAGAGACAGTAACCAAATCCTCAAGGGTTTTTGTGTTTAACTTTAGATGTCATATGTATCAAGATATTTAATTATTGTCTAATAATAAGTAACATGGTAGATATAATGAAAGTATAAAAGTGTTGATACTTCTTTCAAGAGACTAAATCCAAGTACTCAGGTTTTTACTTAGATGCTAAGTGAATCAGGCAGACAAACGCCACAGCTTCTAACAGTGTTTGCAACTCAAATTGACTCAAATAATGGGTGTTGTTTAGCACAATAGTTTCTAAGAGTTGCATTCTTTGACATAAAAAATGCACATGATGTCAAATAAACAGTTCTGTGAGTTTTTAGGAACCATCAGGAAGTAGTTACCTTTAATAAAATCCCATGCATTGTACTTTATTTTTAATTGTGTATATAAAGAAGGACTGAAATGTTGACTAAAAAAAATCTTGATGAGGTTAAATATTCAGGTGAATACTCTAACAGATGTAAATATAACTACCACAGAAAGCAAAAAAATTAAAGACTATCTAAAATTGTTTTTCAGCAGTGATTATTAAGAATTTTTTGTAAACCTACTGGGAAAACATAATAAATTTAGGTAAATTGGAAATCGAGTATTCAACAGGGCTCTTATTTTGCCTCTATGTCCTGTCTTCAATACATGAAACATCAAAATGATGCCTGAAATAACACAACATGAGCCAATCTATGAAATTTAATGTTCCAAATAAGATTCAGCATGACCAAACAAAAATACACTGAAGAAAAAGTTACTGTAATTATGAAACTTACAGCCATTAAGTTACTTATGTTGTGTATGTTTGCTGCCTCCTTTTTTTTTTTTTTTTTTTTTTTTTTTTTTTTTTTTTAACAAACTCTTAAATAAGCAATCTTAGAAAATAATTTTCTGGGAAATGACTGAGATAACCAGAGATAAGAAATTAAAATGAATTATTTGGCAGCCACTGGATGGTAACATTGGATTCAGTTCTGCAATTGAAATTGCCTCTGTATTGTAAGCAGCTAGAAAACACTTTCTCAAATGATCAACATCTATTTCCCAAATTGTACTTATGGATAATACACAGATGTACAAATGAACACGGACTTTCCTTCGGAGAATCAATCCAAGGGAGAAATCTTCAAACAAATAGGTACCTTTTAATAAGTCAAGTCCCTGCTGTGAACTTGAAGGCAATCATAAGAGATAAAGAGTCCAGGCAAAATATACAATAAATAACTCCTACAAAACTGGAAATTTACAGGGTTCTAAATCTTCAGGAATCCACAGGGTGTTCACAAATATATTTAGAGGGCAGGTCTTTCAGAGCTAACATAAAATCTAACTCATTATCTTCTTCTATTTCCTCTTATAAGAATTCTGAACAGAGGGTAGCTAGAATAGCGGAATTAATCTAAACTTCTTTCCCATCAAAAGTTCATTACAAGTGCCCTTGGCTCTGTTCTCAGCTCCTTCATCCCTGCACAGCTCTCCTGCATGACTTCAAAGAGAACTTTCCACACAGGAGATAGGAAAGGGAGGGTGGGGGATGAGAATGGGGCCACCTCTGTTAAAAGAGAGGCTTAATTAAGTACATATTTGAAGAGTGCCTTTGACATAAAAAAAAAGCAGTAAGAAAATTCAGTACTATTGACACTGGATGAGAAGTGCTTGGTCCTGGGAGCAAAGCCTTACAGAGATTAAGGGAACAGTTTATATTCTTCTCCTCCAGGCAAGCATTTTTTTCAATGGGTTTCTTTATTGATCTGCCATCCTGAAAGAGTCAGTAAATCTACCATCTGCATATTGATTCCTAGTTGATTTGGAAGACAAGGGAAGAGAAAGTAAAAAATATATCTTTCTTAAATCTGAATAAGAGTACAATGTGTGTGCTTATAAATGTAAGCACATTTCTTTACAAAAAGGGCTATAAAACACAAAAATTGGTGGCAAAGAGATTATCTATGTGGCAAGAGAAGGTTTTTATTTTCATTTGTTACTTGGAGTTTTAGCTGGCGGGTATTAGTAGTGAAATGACCAGTATTAATGTAACAGCATGTGAAAATTGGAAGTTTAGACTGAGGCACCATGATTCCACAGATATAAATCCCAAAGTGAGATGCCAGTCCAAAATACAAATCATCTATACAAACAACTGGTTGGAAGTCTCTAATGCCCATAATGAAAGGATTGTGAATGAAAGCCATGGAAACAGGCAGCATTTGTGGGGGATTTTTTTTTTAAGTGAGCTGTGCTGCAATCTAAGTCTCACTATCCATCCCAAAGGCAAGGCATGAGCATCCTTCTTTCCCCAGACACAGTGAGGAGGGCTTCACTGAAAGCAAAGAAAGAGCTTTGGGGTGCAATTTGGCGAACTCTTTTAGTCTGCTGTTTGAAAAAGGCTCTGACGTTCTTCAGAAAAATGCAATGATTCTCTGAGGTGGCATGTCTGAGAAAGAGAAGGGAGTTTGCTTATAAAATATGGGCATTCCCACTAGGGGAAGTGCAGCAAGCACTTTGCTGAGCAAGTGAAGGTAAGAGAGGCAGAAGGGGCTTGGCAGGATTCTAGGAGAGACAAGAGGAAAGGCTATAGCCTATGAGCTAAGTGGACTCCTGCATTACTCCTAAGGTGAAAGAAGGAGCTGAAGAGAAGGTCTTAGATGAACACAGAGAATGAATATCCCCAGAGATGCAGAGAAGCAAGCCTGCAAAGAACCACAAGAGTTTAAATATTTTCTCGGCCAGTTCTCTCTAATGCTGTCTTGTGATAGTACCTGTCATAGCAAAAACTTCTCTAGAGACCATTGGCCTCCACTCTCTTAACACAGAAACAGTATCAGGAACAAGATAGTTTGGGAAGAGGGAAACAGAAAAGTACATTCCCTCTATTCTCCAACTACCAAATAGCCAATCTGCATCCAGGCTTTGGGTCGGGGGTAAAGTGCCAGTGTCAGACTTTTGACTATTGAGCACAGAACAATGTAATTTCTCTTCTCAAAAAGCAAATGAGCAAAAGCAAAATAAAACTCTAAACAGGCATGTCAACAGACTCCTAAAAGGTGAGCTCAGGAGGCTGTGGTAGAAGGATATTAATTCAAGGTCAGCATAGTGGGATGTTGTCTCAAACCAACAATATACAGAAGCCTTTAATATTAATTTTGATTGACAAATCATAATTGTGTACTTTCATGGTGTGATGATGTTTGAGATATATAAAACCACATAAGGCATGATTAAATCAAGCTAATGACATATTCATCATGTTACTTGACTTTCACTTTTTATGCTGAGACATTTGAAATTTGCTCTCAGTGATTTAAAAATACTCAATACACTATTGTTGATAATAATCATCTTTCTGTGCAGTAAATCTCATGGTTATCAAGAAATAGAGAAGAGGGATACAATAATAAGCCATTGCAAAATGCAGTCCCCAGGACATTTCTTGAATGACTTACTTCCTCTACCTAAGCACCACCAACTGCCTCCCCCACCATTTAATGATAATGCCATCACATTTATTAATTCATCAGGAAACTAATTGATTTATTAGTTCAGAGTCCCTACTCTGAATGGGTAATCCCTCACAGACATTCCCACAGGTAAAATTGCTAAGGCCCTAAGCATTTCTTAGTCCAATCAATTCACAATCAAAATTAACTATTTCAGACAGTTATGTTGTTTTTATGTTTTGGTTATTGTGAATGTTGTTTTAATGAACATTAGTGTTCACATATCTCTTTGACATATTAGTTTCACTTCTTTTGAATATATGACAGAAGTGAGATTGATGTGCCATATGTTAGCCTTTACTTTTTGGAGGAAGCTTCATAGTGTTCCCCAGTATGATTTTTGAAATGAGACCATACTTGTTAACAAACTGACTAAAGAAGTATCAGTTATCTAAAATTGATAAAAATTTAAAAAAAACGAGACCTTCAAATCTTCTGTATAGTATCAGTGCTAAACTCCCTCCAATAGAAAGAATAAGTCTACAGAAGGATGATGGGGCCCTATAACTATGATTCTACCTGGTCCATTATAATGTCATTGAGATGATAAACACCACTTAAAGATCGACTTTGGACTACAAACTGCTCAGGACAGTTCCAAGGTGGCTAGCTGAGATGGTCCACCTTCCACCACTCTAGTCAGAACTTCAGATAAGCCTTACCCATTACTCTGAAACGGGCTACAAATGTTACAGCTAGTCCTCATGAGACTTAACCATTGTTTTAGGATTTGCAAGACTCCTCAGAGACACCATTGCCCCCTAGACAACAGAAAACAATTCTAAGAAAAGGATGCCCTCTCTTCCAACAAGTTTATATTTTTCTCAGGGTTATGGATAATTGTCATCTGTAAGGGGTTGGTTATAAGTTGTTATAGGGTTGGGGGTGGAACAATAAAGATTAGACTTAGGAATTTCTTTTGGAATATAAGAAAGGGGGATAGATAGGATAGGATAATAAGGTAAATTATTGTGTCTACTTGTAAACTAAAATAGCAACTATTAGTTTTAGATAATTTGCACTAGTATGGATTCTTGTATATTGATACAAGAGAAGCAATCAACAGTCCTATTGAGCTATAAACTCTATGAATTGTGTAACAATTGGAATGGCAACATATACACAAAGGTGCAATAGTGGTGCTACCTTTACTTTTGGGGTAACCAACAGCTGTCTAATTAAAATTAAGGCCAGATCAACTGGAAGAAATTTATGCCTTCTACCATGAACCTAATCAATTATCCCTGGATAGAGAGACCATAGCCCTGAGAGGAGAATCAACTACTGCCATTTTCCTAAACCAATATAAATTTTTTTTTACTGAGAAAGTAATTTATTCAATTATAAACCAGAATTTTTATTTAAAAAATGTCTAAACATTACCTTTAATAACATCCTAAATTTACTCATTAAGGATTTAAATTTAGACAAATTTCTAAAAGTCAAAAAATCCCTCAAAAAATTTTCAGCCTTTTTGCTATACTTTCAGAACAGATCATTTCTTTGGTTTGGGACTTAAGACATCAAACTCTCCCACTGTAGTGTGGATCTAGCACAACCTGAATGACGGGGAGGTGGAATTCATATTGTATATGTATTCCTACTTCTGTTTAAAATATTTTTGTATATTGAAACAAATATAAAAATAAGTTTGTCATGCTTCTACTTCTGTTTAGGATAGTTTGTATATTGATGTAAATTAAGGATATTTTTGTCATATCGCACTATACATTTCTACCTTTGGTTAAGATATCTTTGTATATTGTCACAACTTTGAGGCCATTGTCCTTAAGCTGTACAACTGTTTAGAGATTGTTTATTTTACAATGTGAATCTCTAGTCTTTAAGCTATATAGGTTGATACAAATTACAGGTAAATAGTCACCCCTGTTTGTCAAACTTATAGTCATGTTAGTTAAGTTTTCTAGATATACAGAGATATATTTAAGATGGATAGATAATCTTCAAACCTTTCAAAGACCTAGAGAATATGGCATTTAAATGTTTTAATAACTTAGAATTCTGTTGACATGAGTCACGACTGCTCCTGTCAGCACTGATCTACTCCGAAGAGGATGATGGGCACTGGAGATACTCCATATGGAGCTTGTTGTCTTGGCAAAACTGGCCTATTGGGCAAAGAATCGCCCTTCCCCTTAACTGCTGACAGTAAGTATGCTGTCCAATCTGGACAAGCAGAACACAAGGAAAAGCAACTGCTAAACCTTGCCAAGCCAGGGTAGGGCAGTCGTTCAAATTTTTCTTCTTCTGAAAATGGTCTGTCAGATATTCTAGGCCTATAGCCAAAGTAGAGTGCTCCAATGTTGCAAAGAAACATTGGGTGACTGTCCAGGTAACCAGCTGTTTCTGTCACTTCTTGCATTTTTCAGAAGTGGCTTGCTTGAACTCCCTGTTGCTCAGGTAAAATTATTTTCATTCTCACGTCTTGGATGGGGTTGAAGACTAGATAGTTATAGTTACAACCCTCTTATATCTTAGCTAGTGGGATATTAAGTACAAGACTCTTTAGGGTAGCATGGCTATCGGAGTAATTTTTGTAATTTGCTAATTACCTATGGTCTGGACATTTAGAATGTGTTTCTTGCTTGATGTTGTTCTTGTAGGTTGTAGTTCCCTTTTTGTTTATGTCATTACCTTTTCTTTCTTCGGGGCAATTCTTGATGATTGTTCCTATTGTATTTAACTTTGTATTAAAATCAGAACCTTCTTATTTAGAATAAAAAGGGTAGTGTTGTGGGCATTCGCTCCATTCAGTCAATGGCTTTGGGTTTGTCTGCATACATGACCACTTCAGAGCTCACAGCTGAGGGAGAGGGGTTGTGTGCTATCTCTTGGGTGGTCAGAACTGGATCAAGCCCCAGCGAGCGGCTTGCAGTTGGTTCCCATGGTCCTTGGGCAGAACAGCAGCAGGATCAGCAGTGGTGTCTACCTTGCTCTGTATTAGTGAGTATGTATTCCACTGGACCCCTTAATAAATTATTAGATAGACTTTTGTGGGTTCATACTTTGATAGAGATCAGTAGTAAAGTACTTGCCTGGCATGTACTCCCTAGTGTCTTATTCTCTATATGTTGAGCAGTTTAGGATTCTGTATTAATCTATATCTACTGCCAAAAGAAGCTTCTCTGCAGAAGGTTGAGGAATTCACTAATTTATAAGTATAAAGAAAAGTAGTTAGAAATTGGCATAATAATGTGTTCATTTAACAAATTAACAGCAATAAATTCTCTAGGCCCTATGACCTATCCAGCCAATGGTTCTTGGTCTCATTGATAGTGTCAAGCACAAGTTCTGTCTTAAGAAACTGGCCTTGCAACAACCCACAGCTCCAGAGAAGCTAACTGATAGGGAAGACCAAAAGAGGGATGCATGGACCGCCCTGGGAAGGGGAAATAGATGAGATCTCCATGAGTAAACTGGGGATGAGGGGTGGGCAATGGAGGGTAGGGGATGGGGGATAAGAACATAAGGGAATGGAATGGTTGAGCTGAAACATGGAGGGAGGGGGAATGAAATGAAAGAGATACCATGATAGAGAGAGACATCATGGGGATAGAGAGAAACCTGGTGCTAGGAAAGTTGCTAGGAATCCCCGAGGATGACTCCAGCCTGGGCTACTAGCAACAGTGGAGAGGCTGCCTGTACTGAACTGGCTTGCCCCAGAGATCAGACCAGTGAATATCCTAATTGTCATCACAGAAATTTTCTCCAATGACTGATGGAAACAGATGCAGAGATCCACAGCCAATCACTAGACAGAGCTCCAGGAATCAGTCAAAGAGAGAGAAGAGGGATTCTATGAGCAAGTGCATTAGGGTCATAATGGTGAAACATGCAGGGACGACCAAACCAAACTAGAGGAAACTCATAAAAGTTGGATCAATGGCTGTGGAGCCTATGGGACTGGACTAGGCCCTTTGCATGGTGAAACAGTTGTGTAGTTTGATCTGCTTGGGAGGCCCCTTTGCGGCAGGATCAGAATCCATCTCTAGTCCATGAGCAGGCTTTGTGGAGCATACTACCTATGATGGGACATCTCATGTAGTCTTGAGGCAGGGGGAAGGGCTTAGACTTGCCTCTACTGAATGTGCCTCCACATGGGAGGACTTGCTTTCTTGTGGAAGGGAGTGGGGGATGGGTTGGGAGGGGAGGATGGGGGGATGGGGGGAGGGAAGAGGGGGATCGTTGATTGGTGTGTAAAATGAATGAAAAAATTTCTTATTAAAATAAAAAAGGGGGCCGGGTGGTGGTGGTTTGTCATTAGCAAAGCATTTATATGACTGTTGCACCAGTGGTTGTGTGTTATCAGAACACTGAACACCGTTGCTGGGAGGTTTCACACCTGGGTAAGGCTGTGATTAGCATGCATAGCATTTCCCAGCACTATGAAAGCTAGCCAGTAGAAATAGAGATTTCTCCATTTTCTATGTCTCAAGTGTCTGTTGGCTTGAGAAAAAGGATCTCAACAAACAAATTCTGACTGGTAACCAAGAGCAATGGCTACAACGTATAATGTTTGGGGATCTATAGGACTCTCGTCATAGCAGCCCCTTGAAAAGAGGTAATACATACCTGTCACTATATTTTTATTTTTTGATTTGTAGGTTATGGTGTCTGGGAGAGGCAGTAGTGCCTCTTTAGTTATAGGATAATTCTGTTTAATCTCTTTTTCATATATGTGCATATTTTAGAAAGCTTCTACCATAGTAGGTCTCCATATGGCTTTTTAAAGGTCTTTAGTGTTAATTATCTTTCACCATACTTTTCCTTCAACCTTCCCTCCATCCCCTACTCAACTTAATATTTCTTTGCATTCCACCTGCATTCTGGCTTCACATCCTTGATAGATCCTTCATGATCCTTCCCCTTATTAGTTTCCTGATTTATTGGGGCTCTCCAGTTTAAACACACATCTCTAAAAACTCACAGTTAGCATGTATATATGACATGAAACTTGTGACATTTATAGTGCTGAGTTTCACTTACCTTACTCAGAATGATTATATCTAGCTCCAGCTTTTTATCTGTAAATTTCACAATTTTCATTTTATTTACAGCTGAATAATGGCTGGTTGTTATAGGTACCACATATTCATTGATTTTCATTTAGTCTGTCCATCAGTTGTTTCCACTTTTTTTGCTATTGTGAATAGAATAGCAATTAAAATGGATGAACAGGGATCTTTGTAGTAGGATATAATGTCCTTTGGGAATGTGCCCTGGAGTGTTACAGCTTAATTATATGACAGGCCTATTTCTAGCTTTTGAAGAACCTCCACTTTGATTTCCATAGTGTTACATCACTGTGTACTCCCACCAGCAATGAATGAGTGATCCCTTTACCCTACATCCATACTAGCATTTGTTGTCATTTAGTTTTTGATCTTAGCCATTAAGAATAAATCTCAAAGTAGTTTTAATTTGCATTTCCTTAATGGTTAAGGCTATTGAACATTTAAAACTATTTCTTGGAAATTTCTGTCTCTTCTTTCACAAAGTCTCTATTTAGTTCTATACTCCATTTTTAAAGTGAGAGTTCTTTCTCCATCCTTGGTATTTAGCTCTATGTTTTCTGTGCATATCTCAGATACCAACTTTCTTTCAGATGTACAGCTGGTAAAGTTATATTTCCCTGTTCTGTAGGCTGTCTCTTCTCTTACATGATGGTATCTTTTGCTGTTAAAAAAAAAATTTAGTTTCATGAAATCTCATTTGTTAATTGTTGGCCTTAATGCCTGTGCAACCAGAGTTCTAGTTGGAAAGCCGTACTCTGCGCCTGTAAGTAAAAACTTTCTCTTCATTTTGTCCTACGACAGATTAAGGTATCAGGTCTTATACAGAGGTCTTTGATCCATTTGGAACTAAATTTTGTGTGGAGTAAGAGATATGGATTTAATTTCAATCTTCTACATGTAGCTATCCATTGTGACCAGCATTCATTGTTGAAAATGATTATCTTTTATCAAGTGTGCATTTTTTTTTTACCTTTTTGTCAAAACTCAGGTAGTCATAGGTATGAAATTTTGTTCATATCTTCAGTTTTATTCCTTTCATCAACAAGTCTGTTTTGATGCAGTCCCAGGTTGTTTTAGTTACTATAACTCTTTCAAGAGTTTAGCTTGAAATCAGGCATGGATATACTTCCAACAGTGTTTTTATTGGTCAAGCTTGCTTTGGCTATTCTGTTATATATGCTTATTTCTTTGTTTATTTAATTTGATGTGTATATGTTTCCACTTAAAACTTAAGCTTGTTTCAATTTTATTGAAGAATTGTGTGGAGTTTTGATACGAATTGATCTGAATCTATGGATTTCTTTTGGTAAAATGGCCATTTTCTGAATATTAATCCTACCCTGTCCAGGAGCACTGCAAGTTTTTCTGTCTTTAGGTGTCTACTTCCATTTCCATCTTCAGAATCATAAAGTTTTTGTTGTACAGTTCTTTCACTTTCCTAATTAGAGTTGTAACAGTTTTGAGAAATTCTAGGGCTTTTCCTACAAGTACAGAATCCAGATGGCCGTTTCCCAAGAGCTGATCATTCTTCCCTTCTCTTGTGTGATTTTAATCAAGGCATTGTTAAATCACTTTTTAAAGAAAAATTCTCTAATAAGCACAAAATATTAATATCTAAGTGAAATTCTGAGGGGTGGAATAAGGGAAAACTGGCAAGAGCTATCCTTCAAAATAAAACAGAGTTGTTTGTTCTTACAAGTTTCCAAGTTGGAAGTCTATTTCAATAAAACCAGATGTGAAGACCCACAAAACATCTCCCAAAGAAATACAAAGTAGTGGAAATTTTGTCTTAGGGGGTCAGTGCCTTTCATAGCCTTTGCTGTGGCACTTATTCTTTGGTTGACTCTTTTTTTCTTTATTAAGACATTTTTTATTCACTTTACATACCAACCACAGATCCCCCTCTGTGTCCTCCTCCCCCTTCCCCTCTCAGTCTTTCTCTCCTCCCCCCAACCCACTCCTCATTTCCTCCTCCAAAATGGTAAAGCCTCCCATGGGGAGTCAGCAAAGCCTGGTACATTCAGTTGAGGCAGGTCCAAGGCCGTCCCTCTGCATCAAGAATCCACAAGGTGTCCCACCATAGGTAATGTGCTCCAAAAAGCCAGTTAGTGCACCAGGGATCGATCTTGATCCCATTGCCAGGGGCCCCTTCAGCAGACTAAGCTACACAACTGTCTCACTTATATGGAGGGCCTAGTCCTCCACAGTTGTTGGTCTAAAGTTCTTAAGTTCCTATTGCCTTGGTTCAGTTGTCTCTGTAGGTTGACTTTAAAAAATCTAACAACCATGCTCAACAAAATACCCATCTTCCACTGTGTCTGTTAAATTAAAAATAAGAGGCAAAACCAAAAACAAACAAACAAACAAACAACAAACCCTCAAAGGCAGTCACAGTTGCCTGACTTGTTTGATCTTGTGCACAGTACAGAAACTAAGGAAGGCTTTCAACAGCACACATGACTAGGGGATGCTCAAACTTTTTTTCGTTGAAAAAGTATAAAATACTTCTAATTCCAAGTTTGAAAGGACCACAGACAAATGTCCTTTGTCTTCTGGGTAAAATATTCCCGATTCTGTTTCAATACTTCCAGTGAAAGGTCTAGTATCAGTGGGAGAAGTTCTCCTATGGAGTCATCTGGAGATGTCAAACCATTGATCACAAAGTCAAAGTATCTCTCTTCCTCGGCATGCCTTTTCAGTACTGAAATATACTCTTTTATGAGACTCTGAAAAGAGGGTCCTTTAAGATTGTCTAAGACATTAGCACATGTATTTTGCCTGTGCTTTTTACATCTATGAATCATTATCTGATAAATCTCTACCATAGTGACTAGTTTTAGTTTCTATTTGAGAATTGCCCTCAAAATATTGCCTCACATCCACTTCTTAAAATCAGTGCATCTTTTTATAATCTTTAGCAATGCCTGTGATTGCTTGAATATACATAAAGTCATTCTCTGACAAATTAAGATCACCACTAACAAGGACAGTACTTCCAAATGCTTTGAGTACAGACTTTTAGTATTGGGATACAGTAAATCTTCATCATACCTTTGTCTATATGATACTCAACCAGGTGCCCAGTGCCTATTTGTGGCATTTCCTCAAAATATGGGTAGTAATAGGTTCAACCATCCAGCATCATCTTGGCTCACATTTTTCATCCCCCCTCACCCTATTTATTCAAAAGTTTATATGTTTCTTGTTTCTCTTGCGCATCACTGTTCTAACTCTGAAGGTCCAACAATATTAATATATAGACAAATTTCCATTTGTTTTGTTAAGTTGCTAAATATTTATAATGTTGCCAGGTGGAGAGATTTTTAAATGATCTTACCATCAGCTTTGTGATTTAGCTTCAAGTCTATCATGTTGTGCCCTGTTGTTGCCTTAGAGAGGGAAGCTCTCTGGGTTACCTGGGGATGATGCCATAGGAGACTAGGAGGATGCTACATCTGAGGTTATTGAGGGCAGGCAATTTGCTGCTTCGCAGGAGGATAGGAGCAAGATTTATCTTTTAAAATTTCTACTACCTCTTAACATTGCCATGCTAGATACCAAGCTCCCACCACATGACCCTTTGGAGAACAAACTTTACCTATATTCCAACCATGGTATTCTCTTCAATTGCACCTACACCATCTTCAAAGATTATATATTTAGGTACAAATCTGCTGTTTGAATTATATAGTCTTCTCCTGTTCCTATTTCCCAGAGGTGTGTTTTACCACATTTTTTTTACTAGCCTTGACTTAGGAGATAGGATTCACATGAAAGACAAATCCACATAGATACATGTAACAAAGTGGCATTAGCTATTTGAAATGATAGGAAGATGAGAAGTCTTTTATTTAAAAACTACAACATGTAACTAACTATTAAAATTATGAAACTATTGCATTACCATTAACATTATTGTGTTAAATTTGGTCTAAATCTGGCTATTATTAACACAGCACCAATAAAACTGGCTGCTTAGACAGTTTTAATTGCTGTTTTTTAAAAAAGAAAATTATTATGGACAGCAGGAAGTCTGAAGGCAAATAGATGGAACTAGAAAAAAATCATCCTGTGTGAGGTAACCCAGACTGGGAAAGACAAACATGGTATATACTTATTCATAAGTTAGCTGTAAAATAAAGGATAACTATGCTATAATCCACAGACCCAGGGAGGCTACATAACAAGGAAGGTTCTGGGGGAATACCAAGATCTCTCTAGGAGGGAGAAATAGAGGAGATTTCATGAGTGGACTGAGGGTAGGTGGGGATGGGAACATGAGTAATCAAGTTGGGGGACTTAAAGAGGGGAGAATACTGAAAGAGGCTACTGGAAAGGAGGAACATTTCAGGGTCAGGTAAAAACCTGGCCAATAGAATCTCCTAGGAATCTACAAGGATGGCCCCAGCTAAGACTCCTAGCAATAGCTGATACGTAGCCTGAACTGACCATCTCCTGTGACCAGATTGGTACCTAGCTAAATTGTCATCAGAAAGGTTTCAACCACCAACTGATGGAAACAGATGCAGACCCACAGTCCAATATGGTGGTATTTTATTTGTACTGAAATGTGATTTTCATTTTATGTTAATAAAGTTGCCCGGGAGTCAGAGCTATTAGAGCCATAGCAAGAACATGGTGGTGGTGGCGGCACATGCCTTTAATCCCAGCACTTGGTAGAAGAGCTAGGTAGATCTCTGTGTGTTCAGGGATACAGCCAACATTGGAGACATACGCCTTTAAGACCTGGAGGGCGGTACTTACAGGCAGTGATGAGGCAGTCATGTGTTTGGGTTTACAGCCAATGAGAAGGCAAAACAGAAAGACTATTTAAAGACAGACACACAGGAAGTAGCTCTCTTTCGGGGAGGTAGGAACACTGCAGGAGGTAAGATTTTAGCTCTGAGCTCTGATCTCTCGGCTTTCTCTTTTACATTGGTTCTGTGTTTCTCATTTTAATAAGATGGTTGGTTACATCTACAGTCCAACATTAGTCAGAGTTTGAGGAATCCTGTAGAACAGGGGGAGAAGGGATTGTAGGAGCCAGAGGGGTCAAAGACACCAGAAGAAAATTCACATAATCAATTAATCTGGCCTCAAAGGGGCCCACAAAGACTGATCCAGCAAGGAGTGTTGTGGAATATTATTTTAAGATGTGTTATATTTGTTTATGCTGTGGAACATTTGTTTTAATGATGCAAAGATGTGTTGCATTTGTTTATGTTGCATTTGTTAACTTAATTCTGTGAAGCTGTGTTACTATGCCTTGTTCCAGCCAGCAGGGTCTCAATGGGGGTGACCCACCTGCAGGAGAGAATAAAAGGGACAGGAGACATGAAGGAAGACAGCAAGACAGGGTTCTGATCAAGCTGCAAATTTTATTCTCCTCAGCAAGGCTTATATAGCATGGGAGGGGGAGGGGCCAGGAAGGAGGGAAGGGGTGCAGGATGTGCAGGATGTGCAGCTGAGGGGGGAAGTGTAGCTGAAGGGGGATGTGCAGGTCGTGAAGCTGCAGGATGTTGTGCTAGGTGGTAAGGTCACTGGTCAGGGCCCATTGTTCTGTTGCTATGCTACTTGACTGCGGGATGTTCTTTATCTTTGGGGGCATCTGGTTTAGGGCCTGTGGCTTGTTCTCTGGCCTAGCTAGTACTTTTCCATGGTTCATGTTTGGTCCCTGTCAATGCCTGTCTAAAACACCTAATGGTCTAATAAAGAGCTGAATGGCTAATAGCAAGGCAGGAGAAATGATTGATGAGGATGGCAGGCAAAGAATATAAATAGAAGGAGAAATCTAGGAGGAAAGGAAAAAGATCAAGAGAACAAGGAGAGGAGGAATTCAGGAGCTAACCACCCAGCTACACAGTCAGAACACTACACAGAGTAAGAAGGAAAGAAAAGGTATACAGAGAAAGGTAAAAGCCCAGAGGCAAAAGGTGGACAGGATAAGTTATAAAAAGCTGGCAAGTAACAAGCCAAGCTAAGGCCAGGCATTCATAATTGAGAATCGGCATCTTTGTGTGATTTATTTGGAAACTGGGTGTCAGGTCCCCCAAAAGAGCCAAAAGAGTAAGAGTAAAAAAAACCAGGGAGCCTGCATGGGACTGAGCTAGGCACTCTACATATATGTGACAGTTGTGCAGCTGGTCTTCTTGTGGGACTCATAACAATAGGAACAGGGCTGTCTCTGATTCTTTTGCTGGCTTTTGGGACCCTATTCTTGATTTCCTTGTCCAGCCTTAATACAAGGTGAGGTGCTTGGTCTCATTGCAACTTGATATGTCATGCTTTGTTGATATCCGTGGGAGGCCTGCTTTTCTGAATAGAAATGAGGGAGGAGTGGATAGGGGGATGGGGAGAGGTACTGGGGCGGGAGAGGAGGGAGGGGAAACTGTGGCATGATGAAAGATAAATAAACAAATATATTTATTTAAAAAAAACTATTGCTATAGTAGCATATTATGACATTTTTCTAAAAAATTGTATCTAGGCTTGATTTGGTATCTATAGTTCTAATCTAACAATGTTTGCTCTTCCTTCATGTCTTTCTCTCAAAGGCAGTAGTACATACAAATCACACTGGCTATGAGAGTTTCTTTGATAAATAGAAAACACAAACATGTGACATGCTTTTAGCCTTCATGGTCTACCCAAGACCAGCATGGATCCATGACTCTTGTCATGAATATCAGGACTAGACAACTGGACATTGTTACCTTTTTACAGCCCTTCAGAACTCTGATGAAAGAAAATATGTACATGATGGAATTATTATATAATTATTTGTGTAATTTGTTAATAATCCAGGAGATGAGACCTTTTCAGTTCAAACTTCATAACCTTGTACATTTTATAGTAATGTGATATGAATTTTACAGATGGTAGAAAGTCATATCTTATGACAAGGTTTCAGTACTACATTTGATTAATTTACTCATTTTTAATAAATATTGAGATTGCTATGTAAGATTAATTACTGTGTTTGTACATATAGTAATTTGTTGGATCTGAGAATTGCTGAATTGCTGTCTTTAAGGTTATTTCTCTCTGAAAGTACTATTTTAAGTGGAAGTGAAATTTTGGATTCGTTTGGACAGCAAAGTATTTTTCTCCGTAAAAGTAGAATTTCCTGTAAGAGCAAAAATTTTAAGCTATGATAAGAGAAGCTGCCATTCTTGGATCCACACACAACTTTTTGATGTGGATTTTCACCTCTAAATTTAATTTTCTTTCTGACTCTCCATTTGACAGTTACATATCACTTTCAGTATAGAGTATAGCTTTTGAGATTTCCTGTTTTCCTAACTAAATTGTGTTTTGTTTGTTTTTTCCTTTCATTTTATTTTACAATACCATTCAGTTCTACATATCCACCACGGATTCCCTTGTTCTCCCCCCTCCTGCCCCCCTCCGCTTCCCCCCAGCCCACCCCCCATTCCCACCTCCTCCAGGGCAAAGCCTCCCCCCCCCCCCTGAGGACTGAGATCAACCTGGTAGATGGACTCAGTCTAGGAGGGTCCAGTCCCCTCCTCCCAGACTGAGCCAAGCGTCCCTGCATAAGCCCCAGGTTTCAAACAGCCAACTCATGCAATGAGCACAGGACCTGGTACCACTGCCTAAATGCCTCCCAAACAGATCAAGCCAATCAACTGTCTCACCTATTCAGAGGGCCTGATCCAGTTGGGGGCCCCTCAGCATTTGGTTCATAGTTCATGGTGATGGGATGGCCAAACACCCTAATAGTTGTGCTAGAAACCCCATCCAATGACTGAGGGATCTGGATGCAGAGATCCACAGCTAGGCCCTGGGTAGAGCTCTGGGAGTCTAATTAGCAAGAAAGAGGAGGGTTTATATGAGCGAGAATTGTTGAAGCCAAGGTTGTATAAAGCACAGGGACAAATAGCCAAACGAATGTTTTGTTTTGTTTTGTAGGGGCGAATGCACATCTGATTTCTCCATCTCCTAACTATATAGCACAGTGCTTTGTGGTTATTTAGTCAAATTTAGTTTAGAGGAATCTAATTTTTTGTTTGGTTGTTTGTTTTTGAGACAAAGTTTCTCTGTGTAACAGCCCTGGCCGTCTTGGAACTCACTCTGTAAACCAGGCTGGCCTTGAACTCAGAGACCCTCCTGCCTCTGTCTCTCGAGTGCTGGGATTACAGACATGCACCACCACCACAAGGCTAGTTGAAATTAATTTTAAGAAGGGAATTTATGAGTCTTCTTCCATGCCCCTGCCCAAGTAACCCAATATCCCTGTAAATGTGTGGTTGAAAGCACTATGCTAGACATGGAAGGTGCTTTGTGATACTTCTCCCTGAGGAACTTATAATATACTTATAGATATTGTATATGTGTGTGTGTGTGTGTGTATGAAAGAATCATTTATAAAAGATTTACGTTCGAGGCCAGCCTGGTCTCCAAAGCGAGTTCCAGGAAAGGCGCAAAGCTACACAGAGAAACCCTGTCTTGAAAAAACAAAAAAACAAAACAAACAAACAAACAAACAAAAAAAAAAAAAAAAAAGATTTACATGAGCGATTTGACTTACACTGCTGGAGGAACTTAGAAAAGCAAGTAACTATGTAGTAGGTGCTAATGTGAAATCATACCTGCATATTCCAGAAGAATTAAATGATAATTTATATTATTTTAAACTTATGAAACTTTTAAAGAGTGACTTTATAAAACTATTCATTAGCAATGGAAGGTTTCTGGGGAAATGAGTGCCAGGTATCCTAGAATTTGGTTCCTTAGAGACTACCCATGCTCTATCAAATGGTCATATGTATATATGTATATGTATGTATATATGTACACATATGTATATATACACACACACATATATATACACACACAGACAGGCAGAACATAATAGACTCAGTGGGTAGTAAATAGCTACAACAAGTACATGAATATATGCATACTGTATGTGTCTACAAACATATATGCACACACTATCCATATATTCATGTACACTTATACATATGTTATATATTAATTCTATAATAATATTGCACAAACAAGATTTAACCTGAACTACTAGAATTTTTATGAGTGGTATTAATAGTTTAAAATTATACATCGATATGTGAGGTTTGACTTCCAAATTATTAACACCATTTTAGTTATTTTTGAGACAAGGGAAAAGAGGGGATGTCTGAGAGCAAGAAAATAGAGGAAGGAGAGGGAAGTGGGGAGGAACTCAGGGAAGTTTTGAAAATTTAAATAGCAGTAATTGTAAGAAAGTCAGATTGATGACTAATTACTTAATTCCATCAGATGGGAATCCACAGCAGGACACAAGCTTACTGATGCACTGACCAACATCACTCCATTTGACTGTGGTAGCAAGTGCACTACCACAGGAAATCGTGAGTAATAGCAGCTATTTGTTTTTTTACCCTATGTTCTCAGTATGCTTTGCTAATTGTGTTTACAGTCACAGGAAATAAAGCTCCTATACCTTCATGATTTTGTCCAATTCATTTTGCAGACCATTGTTGAATCATCAATATACTCTTTCCTTTGTTTGGTTCAAAATTATATTGGCTGTGCTAACCTATCATTGTCTAGGGAAGGTATGAGTTAAATCTGCATGCTTTAAAGGAAGAAAGCATCATTTCTGCTTTGAGATAATATTAAAAAATGCATGTAGGAGTTTCATTCAGCACAGACTCTAACATACACTTAAATCACTCTTAAAATAGAAATCTGTCTAATTCTTTTGGGTGTCATGAATTGCTAATGTCAATGCTAAGAATATGTTCTTTTGTTTGAACTGAGGAAAGCAGGAGTATGTAAGGTGAGACTTACACAAGATATCATTTGAATCAATGCAAATGCTAATGTGTAGTATTTATTTCTTAGCCTCATAGTAATTAACCTTAGTATATCATATTTATAAGAGATTCTGTGCATGATTCTTTAATTTAGATGTTTTGAATAATTTATCATTGAGCTCAAGCATTTTCAGATAGTAGATCTAGAGACAAATGTGTATAGTAATGTTGGTAATAAATTGTCTGATAAGAAATAAAAAATACAACTAAAATTATAGAGAAAGAGTTACATTGTGGAGAAGAATGGGATGCTGAGATGAAACCACCCACAAGCTGAGAAGAATGGGATATTGAGAAGAATGGGGCGCTGAGATGAAGCCATCCACAAGAATAGGCAGCTGAATTCCAAAAACACAAGCGATTTCCAGAATTTAAACTCCTGAATCATGACAGGACACTGGTGGAATTTAAGTTTATCTGGTACATGGAATACTCACACTGAATGTGAGGTCAAGCTGTAGGTCTTGTGTACATTCTACTTCACAAGTGAGTCTGTCAGATATGCTAAGCCTGTAGGCCGAAGATGATGCCCCCAACATGCAGAGGAACCTTGAGTGACTGTATAGGCAGCTGTTTCTGACAACTCACAATTTTTTGGAAGTCGCTTGTTTGCACTTCCTGTTTTACTAGGTAATATTATTTCCTTCTTGGGTCTCTGAGGAAGTTGAAGTTTAGATAGTTGTAGTAACAATTTATCTTGTTAAGAAATTCAGAAAAGAAACTCACTAAGAAGTGTTAAGTGAGGATAGGCTGGGGGGAAGGGGAAGAGGGCAGGAAGGGGGAGAACAAGGGAATCTGTGGCTGTTATGTAAAATAAAAGGAAAAAAAGGAAGTGTTAAGTGTATAAATTTGAAAGACATCATAAGATAGTTTTCTGTTGGTAATACAAGTTAGGATAGAAAGTGAATCAGGTACATTTTGGACTCACCAATATAGGATAGATAATGAAATATTTTCTCTGAATTTTGTTAAATGCAAATGGACATTGTTAATGTATTTATTGTTTTTATATATTGTATATAGTTACTGTACTTATTGTATATAGTTTTTCTTATATTAGTTATAACTTTTTAAAATTTTTTAAATTTTTATTAGACAAAAGGGGAAATGTGGTGATATTTTATTTGTACGTTAATAAATAAAATTTGCCTGGAGATCAGAGGAAATAGCAAGCCATTTTAAGTAAACATAGAAGTCAGGCAGTGGTAGCACATTCCCTTAATCTGATCACTTCTCAGGCAGGGTCTCTGTGTTCAAGGCCATACTAAAGAACAGAGCCAAGCGTGGTGGCATTCACCTTTAATCCCAGTACCAACCATAGAGACCTGGAGGTCTTTACAGAGAGGCAATGACAAGGAAGTGAGGTTGCTGGGCTAGATAACCAATGAGAGGGCAGAACAGCAAGGCAATAAAGGCGTGGGTAGACAGGAAGTAACACACATTTGGAAGCTGCAGAG
Organism: Peromyscus maniculatus bairdii; assembly: GCF_049852395.1. Classification (NCBI taxonomy): domain Eukaryota; kingdom Metazoa; phylum Chordata; class Mammalia; order Rodentia; family Cricetidae; genus Peromyscus; species Peromyscus maniculatus. The sequence goes on along the minus strand of NC_134863.1, from coordinate 59,967,038 downwards.
TTGGTGAGTTAAGTTTGGCTGGTGGCTTCTCTGATCTCTAAGGCTTTCACGCCTATATTTGGCTCCATGTTTTTTATTTAATAAGACTGCTTAGAAATCTGTCTACATTCTTAAAAATTTTGGATTAAGCATACTGCGCAATATAAAGTTTATCAAAAATATTTTCAGAGAACTGGTTCTATGACTTCCACAGAAAGAAAAGTTTGAGCACACAAAAATTCCTCATGTAAAATGGTGTGGTATTTGCAGCTAATCTCTATACATATCCCTGTGTGTGCTTTACATTATCTTTGGAATACTTGTAAGAGCTAATATAATGTCAGCGCTGTATAAATAGCAGCTATAGTGTGTCATTTGATGGGATAATGGAAAGGAAAAGATGCTGTACATGTTCAGTATGGATCAGAGCCCTAAGCTCTACAAGAAGCATTCTCAAGGTGGACAGTGCTTAACCTGGACGTAAACATAGGGTTTGTACAATGGGGGGATGCAGAGAAGTGTACTCCTACCACACAGATTTCAATTCTGTGATTTTGGCTTTGTGTTCAGCATGGAGCAAATTAATTATTTGTTTCAAATTTCAAATATTTTCATAAACATTTGATCCATAGTTGGTTAAATATATAAATAGAAAACTCACAGGTGTGAATTTAAATACTGTATTTTAAATAACCTACAGTTACCTTTTAGCTTATTAGCTTTTTTTTATTATTATTACATTTATCACATCAATCTTAATTCCTCTATGGTTTCTTTATATAGTATACTTTCAGGTAGGTAAACTTAAAATAATATGGTTTTATTAGATGTCAGTAATAATTAAATTTACTTGAAATTTCAAATAGTGTAAATTGGTTATAGTGACAAAAAAACTGATATTTCTGTCTGCTGGTTTAGGAATGGATACCATGACATAGTGTAAACTGATAAACGATAAAACTGGGAGTCCCTGTTTGGCAAGTTGTGATTTACTCATTAATCATTAACAGCCCTGATATTTCACCCCCACACAGTCCCCGTGATTCCCACTGCATTTCCTATGAGTGTAATTGTCTGATCAGCTTATCAGATGCAATCAGTACTTTCAGTATGAGAATGCTGTTGTGCTAATCGCAAAAATTCAAAGACAAATCATGTGCCATATTTTTCAAAGAGCTTGTCTATTAAAGTATGCATCTTTAGCATAACTATTCTTCAAGGAAGTTTGTAGTAAATAAATAAAGGGTCATATAAACAGAGGAGGAACAGGAAATACTGGATGTGGGATTGAGAGTCAGTTCCACATGCTGACTTTGAATATTGCTGCACTGCTCAAATTGCATGTGTTTAATCTCGACATAGCCACTTAGTAACTTAGTAGGTTGGGCAAGTTGCTTGAACTTTTTAGTAGATATATATATATTGTATACTATGGGGTTTTGCCCCACCAGGAACTTAGGTCACCTCTTAAGAGGTGGCCTGGAACCAAGGAAAGGTAAATGTACCTCTTGCTCTTTTCCCAGCCTTTTTCTCACCTGGAAAATCAGGCACAGCAGGGAGTCAAGTCAAGCAAGAACTCCTTTATTATTAGGCAGTAAGCCTCTTTTGTAGCAGAAAACCTCAGAACTCTAGGAGGGTGTGGAAGGAACCAACCAATTGTTTTAAAGGTCACCCTATACTCATTTCTTTGTTTACGAGGTGTTTATACACTGACATCATCTCCTGATTTTGTATCTAATCTCAGCTTAAGCAACTTGGGCTCCATTTGTCTAACTTCCTCTCAGCACCGTCTTTGCAGCCCATGTATGTATGCCCCACAGTGTACTTTTATTTATCTATCTATGTGCCAGTCATAGTCTACATGTACTTTACAGATTTATTTTTGAAATTCTGTGTGTTAATACATCACAGTACCTGGCATATAAACATTCTATGCAAGTATTAGTTACTGTTCATAGTAGCATTATATCAAATGACAAATATATAAAACTCTTAGCAGAATTCTTGTTTCATATTATAGAAACCTGTAAAAATATTAATAATAATTTCCATCACTTCAAGATTATAGTGAGTAGCTGTTCTGTCTATGACCTTGAAGCACTGCCCCTAGGAGCAGCAGGTAACTGCTCCACCTGCCTAAGACCTTTAAGACCTGAGATGCACATAGGCAGGTCTTTTCTCTTCCTCATGGTTTGGGAGCTGGGACTGTGTCAGGCAGCCAGGACAGCATTCTAGAACCTGTGACTATTCTGTTATGTGCAGTGAGTTTCCCCCCAATAAATTCCTTTACCCATTAAACAAACTCCATGGATTTCTTGTTATATCTAGTGCCCCACACGGGTGGACCATTTGTGGCCCTTATCCACACAAATAAGCGTCCATTTGAGATAGCCTTTTACCCCTGCTGGCTCAGATCCTGCGCGCAGACTCCGTAAGCAGGCATGTGATCTGCCACCTGCTAACGGGAACTCAGATTACATCCACAGACACCAAATATCTCTTTCGCATGCTGCTGGTTCCCCCTGGCCCCTCCTTCCCAAGCTGGGGCAGAGGCAGACTTGTAATTCCTAATTTGGGCTACTGTGCCGGTGCCACTGAATACTGGCCCTTCTGGGTACAGGCGTAGCTGCCGTTGTGCATCCTCTACACCAGCTTGCACTGCTGCATCTTTCTGAATCTCACCCCGCTGCTACTGCCTAGTGCTTCAACTGTCACTGCTAGGGAAGAAGAATGCATTCGAGTGAGTGAGTGAGTGAGTGAGTGACCGAGTGAGTGTGTCCCCACAGCCATCCTACCCCCTTGGGTGGTGCCCTTCCCACTGCCCTGGCTGAGTCCAGTCCTTGTTGCTGCCCCTTGGCAACCCCCATGGCCAACCGCTGGCCTGCCAGCTTCTGCCACCATTTTGTGTGCAGCAAATGCATTCTGGTCATATTCCCCTCTAGACACCGCCTCCCCCTCTCCCCCCCGCAGTGATTTTGTGCAAAGGAAAGATATTATAATGGAATAGATATTTCTACCACATAAACTGAGTAAGAAGTTAAAGACTTATGCATAAAAGATCTCTGTTTTGAATCTAAAAGGAAAATTAAGACTTCATCAGTTGACAGGAGTGGACCCAGCAGAAATTGTAGTATCTTTAACTAATGAGGAAATTTCCTCTTTATGGAAAGATAATGAATACTGGCAAAGAGATTGCAGTAACTTTTTTGGAGAGATTAACAATTGCTATCCCGCAAGAAAATAGAATTCATAAAAAGAACTGAATGGGAACTTCCTCACATTGTAAGGCAAAATCCAATTTCTGAACCATGTTCTATACTGATGTAAATAAATCAGGAAAGGCAGGATATAAATTTAAGTAAAGTGGTTCAAAGCCCCTACAATTCTGTACAAAAGGCAGAACTGTATACCATTCTTATGATACTAATGAACTTCACGGAACCTCTCAATATAGTTACTGACTCTCAATATGCAGAGAGATTTGTTTTATATATTGAAACTGCTGAATGTGTTCCTGATAATACAGAATTAACTTCACTATTTATACAATTACATAAATCGTCAGAAATAAGGAACATTATATAAGCCTCAGAATTTCATAAGAAACATCATGTAAATAGCAAAGGTTTAAAAAAGGATGTTTCCATCCCTTGCATCCCTTGGCAACAAGCCAAGAATTTTTTTTTTTTTTTTTTTTTTTTGGTGTTTTTGAGACAGGGTTTCTCTGTGTAGTTTTAGTGCCTGTCCTGGATCTCACTCTGTAGCCTGGCTGGCCTCAAATTCACAGAGATCCACCTGGCTCTGCCTCCCAAGTGCTGGGATTAAAGGTATGCACCACTGCTGCCTGGCAAATCAAGAAAACTGTAAAAAAAAAAAAAGTCCTACTTGTTCCTTCTATAACCAAACTCCATTACCTGCAGGAAGTAATCCTGAAGGTATACAAAGAAATGAAATTTGACAGATGAATGTGTTTCATTTTGCAGAAACTGGAAAATTTAAATACATACACCATACCATTGACACCTACTCAGGGTTTTAATGGGCAACTCCTGTGAGTTTTGAAAGGGCTGCCTCTGTGATTACACACCTATTAGAAGTTATGGCCATCATGGGAATACCTGTACAAATTAAGACTGACAATGCTCCAGCATATGTCTCAAATAAAATGCTTGGCTCTGTTCTGTAGTATGGCCTTGAACAAATATAAAACATTTTTATATTCATATTTAAGATAATTTGTATATTGATACAAATTCAGAACTATAATTGTCATATTGTATACAAATATCTACTCCTATTTAAAATAATTTGTATATTGATACAAATGTAAAATTGTATTTCTCATACTGTATGTATGTTCTACTTCTGTTTAGGATATTTTATATATTGATACATATTAAGGATATTGTTGCCATATTGCATATTCAAAATTCCTGCTTCTGAAAATGGTCTGTCAGATATTCAAGGCCTTTCACCAAGTAGGATAGTCCAATGATTCTGAAAAACTTTAGGTGACTGTCCACAATGCCAGCTGTCTCTATGTATTCTTGCAAGAATTTCAGAAATTGCTTACTTGCGTTTTCTGTTTTCTCAGGTATTATTATGTTCCTTCTCAGGTCTTTGATGGAGTTGAAGACCACAGAGTTACAGTTACAGTCTTAGCTTGCACATATTAAGTACTAGACTCAAATTCTTCAGGATAGGACAGCTTTTGGAATAATCTCTGTAACATGCCATTTACCTAGGTTCTGGACATCTCTGGATTCTAGTATGTGTTTCTTATTTGATGTTGTTCTTGCTGGTTGTAATTCTATTTTTGTTTAGGTTATTACTCTTCCCCTCTCCTGGACAATACTTGATAATTTTTCCTATTGTATATATTTTTGTATTAGGTTAGAACTTTCTTATTTAGACAAAAGAGAGAGATGTAGTGGGTAGCTGTTCTGTCTAAGGCCTTGAAGCACCACCTCTAGAGAGGCAGCAGGTAACTGCTCCAACTGCCTATGACCTTGAAGGACATGCCCTTGGAGTGTGGCCTCATGGACCCTTAAGACCTGAGATGCACATAGGCAGGTCTTTTCTCTTCCTCATGGTTTTGGAGCTGGGACTGAGTCAGGAAGCCAGAACAAGCATTCTAGAACCTGTGACTATTTTGTTACGTATAGTGATTTTTTTTTCCTAATAAATTCCTTTACCCATTAAGCAGACTCTGTGGATTTCTCTTTATACAAGATATCTATGCTATATTTTCAGAAAGTAAAACCTAGCCAAATCAGAACAAACAAAATGTATATGCACAGGATTGATGAGGACTGACACAGTCAGACAACTCTTCAACAATTTAAAAAGAGAAATAAGTTGTTAAGTCTTTAAGGGACAGATTTATTTGTATTTTATTGCAGCTTGAAACAAGGTCTTGTTATTATATATAAGTCCAGCCTCAAACTCATAATCCTTCTGCCTCAGCTTCCCAGATGCAGGGATTACAGGTTTGTGCCCCTACACCCAGCTAGGGCAAAAGTTGAGAAGAGAATGACTTAGGATATGGATATGTGGTTATACAACAGAGTGAGATACAGAAACCAAGAGAGAGTGGAAATCACCAGATTTGGATGTGCTTTAATGCTCTGGCTATATATAAAAACAAACAAACAAACAACAAAAACACAAAAGCTTTCAATATTTAACCTCACTCAGTCATTATTACATGTGGGTGAAATAACCACAATTATTCTTTTAAAAAGTTGCAATGAAAGCAGTTTTATAGAGTAGGATGTGGAAGTTCCAAACCCTAGAACTCCCTTCCTTACTAAGTTAGTAAACCAAACAAGTACCTTGTCCTAATTAAGATTCTGTGTATTTGTGTTTGCATTGCAAACTTGAAAGCTATATCCATAGTGACTTGCCTACTTAAGTTACAAAGCTAAGTGGATTCTGATGAAGGACAGTGGATTTGTGGAAACTTAATGACTATGTCTATCCAATTCTAATTTCACTTAGTATTTTACATTCGTTTTTACAGAAGATAAAATCAGTGCAGTATCTTTTATGAGGTATACACCATGGGTTAGACTATGTTAGCTTCTATACATGCTTGACAGTAACATCTCTTAAAGGTGTGGTGATTCCATGTGGCAAGGGTATCAGTCAATATTCCAACTTTTTCTTATAATGTACAATACATTCCGTGGTTTATTTAAAAACAAAAACAAAAACGAAACAGAAACTTATTTCTCAGGGTTCTGGAAGCTGGAAAGTGCAAGATTAAGGAGCTTGCAGACTTGATGTTTGTTGAGTTTACATTTTCTCATTTAAACATCTGACCTCCTGCTCCCCTGGTACAAAAGCACTAATCCCCTTCAGATTGTCCCTGCCCTCATACCTCATGCACTCACAAATGCTCCCAAGTCTGTCCTAACTACACACTCCTCAGGGTTAGGCTCATTACACTCTTACAGAGCATGTGTGCTACACGTCTACATGTTCTAGTGTCAGGATTCTGTCAACTTTTCAGGTTTTCTGTCATGAATTAATCTAGAGGTTTTTCTGTCTTTTTTCCCCCTTAAAGTCCGGACAATACCCTGCATTTAAAATACATAACCACTGATTTATTTTTCTGAACAAAATCGGTAAGTAACCAAGATACAGTGCTTTACCATGTGTGGCAGAGAGTAGGAAACAAGCTTATTGGAGATTTAGAAATGAGGACTTCCATTGGTGAGGTAAATAGTCCACATCCTGGCAACAAGGAGTCAAGGGCAGGCATTAGGGCATGTGGACCGTTGCTTGGGCCTCAAACAGTGGGTGAATCTTCTGTGGTCAGAACCCAGCAAAGGAAGTCACTTGAAAAGAAAAGTAGTAGTGCAGGAACATGAGAATTAGAACGTGTGGCACAATCAAAGTTCTTTCACTAATGAAAAGTAAACACTAGGAAATAGTATAAGAAGAAATGAAGTTATAAGGGCGGGCTGGGGCTTGAATCGCTATGATAAGGAATCCAAGTGTAAGTTAAGTAGTGTTTGTTTGTGTTTGAAAGAAAGGGGAAAGTTCCCTACATCTGTTAGTCTGCAAGAGGATTCAGGAAGCTGACCTGAGGTGTGGTCTTGCCTCCTTTTTGACATCCTCTCTAAATCAAATACCCTCAGGAGCTGATAGGTTGAATGCTCCTAAACCCAAGCAAAGAGCTGTATTGCTAGCTGAACGTTACAAAAAGTATATGCCATTTTCACATTTTTTAATGATGTGTGAGTGTATAGTGTGTGTGTGTGTGTGTGTGTGTGTGTGCGTGTGTGTTAGAGAGAGAGAGAGAGAGAGAGAGAGAGAGAGAGAGATTGAGAGAGAGAGAGACAAGTAGGCACATGTCACAGCGAATGTGTGGAAAATTTCAGTTAGTACCCACTTTCCAATTTTAGGCAAGGTCACTTGTTGGTCACTCTGCCTATGCCTCACTCACTGGCCCATTAGTTTCTGGAGATTTTCTCTATCTACTTCCCTTCTCACCATAGGTGTGCTGGGATTACAGGGCCTGTTGCTGCATGAGTTCTGGGGATCTAGTCTGCTTCTCATGTCTGCACAGAAAACATTTTATCCACTGAGTTATCTCCCCAGCTCAGACTTTTAAAGTATCAAATAGTAGAAGAAAATTACACCTTTTAAAAATCCTCCTTGTGGACCTGGGTACACAGTTCATTGAATAAAGTGTCCCTTTGGAGCAGGAGCACCCGAGTTTGCCTTCCAGGAAGTGTGGTGTACTTGTGATTGTAGCACTGAGGGGGTGGAAATGCGTGGGCAACTGGAAGTCACTGACTAGTCAGCTTAAGCTTCTTTGAAAGCTCCAAACAAGTGAGGAGACCCTACCTCAAAGAAATAGTGCATGGCTTCTGAGAAACGGCAGGAGTTTGTGCTCCAGCCTCCACACACACAGGCACACACGTGAATACAGCTGGACCCTCTACAAATGAGCATTTACACACACACACACACACACACACACACACACACACACACACACACACACACACACACACACTGAAATCATACTTTCATGATTACTGTCCACTGCTGCAGCACTTGACTTAACTTGTAGTTCTTAATTTTGAATAGCAAGTTCCTTAGCAGAACTACTATTGGGATTTGTACTTGAAACTTTTATTTTTAAAAATTCCTTTTTTTTTTTAAATCCACATGTCTGTGTGTATGTATACACATTTTGTGCTGGTGCCTGCAGAGGGCAGCAGAAGGTCCCCATCCCCTTGAGTTGGAGTTACCAGCAGTTGGGATTGCCTAATGTGGTTCTCGAGACCAAACTTAGGTCCTTTGCAAAAGCAGCAAGTCCTCGTAACTGCTGAGCCAGTACTACAACCTATTGGTATTTGCTTTTTGTAAACATTTCCATTATTTGGGCAAGAGAAAAGAATGGAGGTAGGGAGAGCGAGAGCGAGAGCGAGAGCGAGAGCGCGAGCGAGAGCAAGCGCGAGAGCGGAGAGAAGAGAGTGCTATTATTTCATAGTTGAAAATACTTAACACGTTAATGGTTTAATCGATTTGCCATAGTTATAGTAGTGAGATTAATCAAAGTATTGATAATAGTAAGAGTAATGTTGTAGGTAATAGTAATTTTGAACTTATTTCCATATCAGGAATAGTGTGTGTGCATGTGTGTTTGTGTGTGTGTGTGTGTGTGTGTGTGTGTGTGTGTGTGTGTGACACAAGGAATTGAACTACTGTTTAGTTGTTCTGTTTTTTGTTTGTTTGTTAGTTTTTTTTTGGTTTTTTTTTTTTTTTGTTTTTGCTGTTGTTTTGCTTTGTAAACTTGAGGCAAACTATAGTTATTTGGGAATCTCAACTGAGGAAATACCTCCACCAGATTGCCCGGATTGCCAACAGATTGCAAGTCTGTAGGGGGATTTTCTTGATTAGTGATTGCTGAGGAAGGCCAGGACCACCAGGGATAGCAACATCCTTAGGCATGTGGTTCTGGGTGTTCTAAGAAAGTAACCTGAGCCAGTCAGAAGGGAGAGTTCTGCCACATTTTCTTCCTCAGCTTCTGCCTCTAGGTTCTTTCCTTGAATTCTTACCCTCAATCATGGACTTAATCATGGACTGTAACAGGAATTACAAACCAACTAAGCTCTTTCCTCCCCAAGTTACTTCCGGTCATGTTGCTTGTATGAAGAATAGAAGGCAAACTAAGGCAGGACCCTATTCTTATCATACTACACAATTGCTCTACCACTGAGCTTTTGCTCAGCCTGTGCGTCGGGAATATTTCTATCAGTCCAATGAACTATTACCCCTGTGAAAAAACTGCTGTCCTGTAGTCATCCCTTCCTTCTGGATGAGTGAATCGGTGCCACATAAAAGTCACCAAGCTCGAAGAAGGTCACACAGTCAGAAAGCAGTACCCCAGTCATTGGCCCAGCCCATGCGGCTCCAGGTTCTCTACTCTAGATGGAATATTGTTGGAACATGATTCTTGACTCATGAGAAGCTAACAAGCTTTGGTCACAATGGCTGGAAATAGATTACAGTTGCTGTCTACTTTTATATTTTTTAATTGGTAAAAGTAATTAGCCTTTATCTGAATGAGTAATCTCTGCCCTATTAGCATGTTTTGTTAACTACGAGTAGAATGAATCATAACAGTGAATGTGAAGTTACCATTTCTCCATCCTAAAATCAAATCACAACATTTCATTATTTTAAAATTCATGACATTATTCTGAAAGTGTAATTAGTTGCATTATTTTGCTATTATTCCAAAATTATACTCTATATTCAATTATGTAAGTGTTATCTTCTTTGGGTTATACCAAAGACTTAACTTCAAGTGCAGCTTCATGATCTGGTTTGTTAACACTCTGTTTGTTCTCTGTACATTCACGTTGAGGAGAAAGAATCCTTGTGTATTTTCTTTCCTATGTTCAAGTACTTAAGCCTCATGTATAAATCCTGTTTTCAGGTTTATCATTTAAGGTAGGTGGGGCTAGGACCACTCTCTCTAGAGGCTAATGTTAGACAAATCAGCTCTGCTTTGAAAAACATAAACCCTTCCTAAATTCCATTGGTCCTATGCCTGACACTCAAATGACCAAGTAGTAAGTAGATAGAAGAATTGTACTGTTTATAATTAAATTCACAGTCTAAGTTTGTATAAACAAAACCTTATTCCTGAATCATGAGCTTAGTACATAAAGTGATGACTGACATTAGCTCCTTCTATACATTGTAAGACACAAGATTCTGCTACCATGGAAACCTATATAGTTTATTGCTCACCATAATGGCCACTAAAACAGTATAGTCCTCTAAATAAGCTGTATGCCTTTTGAGTAAAAACACATATGGAAGAATAATTTTTAAATGTTTTATCTCTTCTTTCCTGCAGGTAGCAATACTTAAACTGTTTGTTGATTATCATGTGTAAGCATAGTGTTCACTCTATCCCTACTCCTCCATATGTTAGCATTTTCATCTCTCCTTTCTTACCTGAGATAGATACATTAACAAGTATTCTGAGGAAAAACTAGAAAAGTTACCTGAATCTTATTATGAAAATACATTTGCCACACTGGTGATTTCTGACAACATTCAATAGTCTTATAATAATTAATGACAGTGTTTCAAACAACATTTCTTAACATTTTTCTCAACCTGAGCATATTTGGCATGTTAAATTAAAAACTACAATGTGATTTTGTCATAAAACATTTATTACTAAAAGTGTTTTAAAATTTTACTTGTACTTTTACATTGGAAAGCAAGGATATCTATTGTAGAAATTGGAGATCAACTTTAAAGTTCAAGTGTCTTTTCAATATGGTGAAATGAATATAAACTTTAAGGAAAATGTCAATTTTATTCTATGCAATTACCCTGAAAATGAAATAAAGAACAGTCCATTTTGAAAATTGAAAAGGAAAACAGAAAATTATATTCTTTCCTGTAGTATATTGACTTTGTTATAAGCCTGCAAAGATTATTATATATTAAATATTGTTCTTTCTTCTTTTCTTTTCACATGAAAATAATATTGTTGCATTCAAACATGTGATGGTTGTTTAAGTTTTAGAAGAAATTGCTCCATTTCTGGGTCTTGTCTTTATCAAGCATAGGCAAGAAGCATTCTTTAGTGGAACAAGATGACATTTATTGTTGTAAAAAGTTGGTCTGAGAGAGCACAAATATGCTTTAGATAGATAAGCCTTATGTAAAAACATTTAAATAAATCAAAAGGGACTCAATTAGGTGCTGAGTTAATGGTTAAAAAAAAAGATCAAGTCCTGATTTTTATGGGCATTTTGTTGTTTCTTGGGATAATTATTTAAAACACAGCACACATAGTTTGGCTCTAGAAGAGCAGAGAATTGAGTGTTGCTTGTCAGAACTGAATAGAGCAATGGACTTGGCAGGAGAATGTATAGGACTGCTCATACCTAGAGGTATGTTCACTGTCTTTCCTCGGCACAATTTGTGTTTTGTTTTTCTTTTAACTTGTCAGTACCTCCTTACATGAAGCCTTCCATCTACTGAGGTCATGGTGCATCCTCCCTTTGAACAGTTGCAAATTTCAGGTGTGCACAGAAAGTAGTGAAGAAAGCCAAAAAGGACAACAGAAGAGTGGAAGAGAATGAGAGGCTGTGTGACACCGTGAGACAACTCTGGAGAAGAGTCAAGGTTCCCAGTCATGCTGTGCCCTTATGAAACACTAGGGACAATTTATTTAACCCTTTGGAGGTCCAAACACAGATTTTAAAAAATTCTTGGAATGCTTGTTTTATGGGATCACTGTGAGAAGGCGTAAGATAGTGTGTGATGGGGTGGAGGTGGGGTTAAGGAGATGGTCCTTAGGCATCTGCTCATATCTAAAAATAAAATACATCAAGAATTACAGGTAATACTGATGGTTGATGGCTGCTAAGGAAAGAGAAGAGTTGTTGTTTAGGAGTGTGATCCATCGTAGTTTGACTCTGCTTCAGAGGATAGCCCCATATCTGTGCATTTATGGGCAGCATGAATTGGACTCAATGGAGGGGGGGAGAGAGAGAGAGACAGAGAGAGAGAGAGAGAGAGAGAGAGAGAGAGGGAGAGGGAGAGGGAGAGGGAGAGGGAGAGGGAGAGGGAGAGGGAGAGGGAGAGGGAGAGGGAGAGGGAGAGGGAGAGGGAGGGAGAGGTTGGAAGGATGGGAAGAAAAGTAACAGCAATTGGAGGTGTGTGTGGTATGTGCGAATATAATTGAGAAATGTTGTAGCATGTGTGAAATTCCCAAAGAACAAATAAAGATATCATAACAATAATAATGATGATGATGATAATAATAATAATGATAACAAAGCTCTTTAGGTAGGCAAGATGGCTTAGTGATGAAAGTGCTCTCTGCTATGCCTGACATCCCAAGTTCAAAACCCATGATTCACATGATCAAAAAAGAGAACAAACTCTTGCAAATTGTCCTCTGACTTCCACACGCATGCACGCGTGCGCGCGCGCGCGCGCGCGCGCACACACACACACACACACACACAACACATGTTCACATATATACTCATACGCAAATTAAAAAAAAAAAATAGATCATAGCTGCTAGAGTGTTCAAGTGGGTCAGAGGTATGCCAAGATAGCTAGGAATTCACCCAAACAAAACAAATTTTTGAAATTACTTTTGTGAATTTTTTTTTGCCCCCTTTAGTACCTACAGTCCTCAAGCATGACCCTTGTAGATGGTAGTGTCATGTTACAATGTCAGAAGGCGGCTCAGGCCTGTCAGATACACAAGCATTTGTGTGTTTATGGGGGGAGAGTCTTATGAAATCAAAGGTACATTCTACATAATTTTGTGAAAAATAAGAAATAATGCAGCTGGGTGGTGGTGGTACACACCTATAATCCCAGCACTTGGGAGGCAGAGGCAGGCGGATCTCTGTGAGTTCGAGGACAACCTGGTCTACAGAGTATGTTCCAGGAAAGACTCCAAAGCTACACAGAGAAACCCTGTCTCAACCCCCGCCCCCCCCCAAAAAAAAAGAAAAGAAAGAAAGAATGCACAATTATGTCTACATTGTTGAAAATCATTTATATGAAATGATCCCTAAAATGAGTGTGGATATTATAAATATCTTCCTATATATTGAAAGGGACAAACTTTAGAAATTAAGTTCACTTTGGGATCTAAATTTACTATCTTTTACATTTTTTTTTCAAACTAGATGGCTTACTTTTTCTTTCAATAACATATCTTCAAATGTTACCATTTAAAATCCACTTACTCTTCCAGAGTCTACAGAAGATTGTCAAGGATTCTAAAGTGGCACAAGTCTGTGCTACAAAGCAGGATAGAGAATGGGGAAGGTTGAGTGAGAAAGCTGGTATATGGTACTGAGTCTGAGGTGCAACTGGAAGATGTTCCCCAGCTTTTGAGGTCTGTGGAGAGGGCAATGTAATTATTTACCCATGGCAGAAATTTGGCCTTATAGTGATGTGATTAAGAGAGGTATGATATTCTCTGTAGATGTTCTCATTATCCTCTGACCACTGAGATGCTGATCATGGTTTCTTTTCTTTTCTTTGTTTTTCTTTTCTTTCTTTCTTTTTCACCAGACTTCTAAGTGGCTGTGCACAAGCTGAATCATCTCTGGAGTGATGTAATGTACCATAGCAGCTGCCATGGCAACAAAGGACAGCCACCTTCTGAAGAATACACAATCCATTTAAGGTGTTCTAACCAGTATTTACAGTGATTGAACTTGATGAAAATGGTAGAAAATGCTCTGGGATAATTGTTGCATAGGAAACTTAATTATATGAATCTAGAGTTGGAAAGGGTGAGGTGACCTGCCAACTGGCAACAGTTAAGACAGCCAGGCATCTTAACAGGTATGTAGGTACGCCCCTATAACCCTAGCACTTAGGAGGCTGAGACAGGAGGATTTTGAGTCTAAGTACAGTCTAGTCAACATAGTGAGGCTCTTTACCGTAAAGTAAACAAACAGACAAGCACAAACAAAGGAATAACAGAGTAGGCAGACAGAGCATATGCCAGAGGGAACTCCAACAGCAGTCTTATACCCAAGGTTCTAGACTGTTAGAAAAAAAGATATCGAGAACTCAGTCTGTTAGTGAAAGAGTTCACTATGGGGCCTGGCTTCTAGTTCTTCACTGAAGCGGATGCAGACTGGGCTAATGTCTTCTCCCTCCCTCTACTGAAGAACACTTACAAATAATTGAAACAAAGAGATTCTACCAATACGGGAGGACCTCTAACTGTGACTGATGGTCCACGAACTTAGCAGCTACTGTTTTAGGAAGTTGCATATTTCTAAACTGAAATATGCCCACTAGGATGGTTGATTTATTTATTTTTTTCTGTTGTTCTCCAACCAAAAAAAATGTTAGATTCTTAACAGTCTTCAATATTGGAGAAAGGGCTTGAGTTATAAGGAAAATAAGAAACACATAGTCCCTGATTTCTTGGAATCTACATTTGTTTTTCTTTTTTCTTTTTTCTTTTTTTGGTGGTGGGGGTGGTAATTAGCAAGTTTAATGAGCCAGACTTCAAGCTATAATAAGGGTTGTGTAAGAAAGCATCAGAGGGCTTGTTATAAAATGGCGGCTGATCTAACACAGTGAGTGTGATCAGGAAAGGTGACTCTGTGAAAGTGACATTTAGTTGAGTTTACTTTAACTTAAGTTAAATATAAAGTTTGAATTTTCACACCTGATATTTTATAATCTATTTCCCATGCCTCAGACTTCACATACAATTTAGAACTGAACTTATCTTATTCCTTTCTGTGCAAGAGATACAGTTTATCTTTGTATTTCATCTTTTATATTTATTTTTTCCAGATTTTACAGACACACTCTGGTCTCATCTACTTAATTAAATATTTTAGAAGCAAACCAGACTTATTTTATTTGCATTTACATTTAAAAATGAAACTGAAAATAAATAGAAGAAAAAAAACTAGTCTGTAAATCAGCCTTCTAAAAATAACATCAAAAAATCAAATAATTAGCTAAATAGGCTTTATATTCAAAGAGAAATTACCAATTAACCTCCCCCTGGACCCCTATGAGGAAAGACAGCCAAAGAGTAGGAGAGTGAGAAATTCCTGAGGCGAGAGAAGCAGATCCATTTGGAGGGGTGTCCTTGCTGAAGGCAATACTCACTGGCAAGAAAATCCTGTGACTGATTCCACTTAAGTTTAGGACCTCTTAAGGGCTAAAAGGGAAAGCTTTGTTAGCAGACAGAAAAACAAACAACTAAGACAAAAAAGAAGGCTGGCTGGAGGAACGGCACAGCACCAAGGCAGTTTTCCATCAGTGGCTTTATGGTTTGGCCCTGGATGTAACCGAGAGGATTGTTTTATTTTGAGCTCAGGCTGGTGAGATGCAACAGACAAACACTGTCTAAGCTACAGAGCAACTCATTTGCTGATAAGCAGAGGGTGTACTATTTGTGTTAGAAGCAAATGCCTTCCTGGAAGTCACAGACGATGTGCCGTACTGACTGTTTCTCCTTCGTCAGTTAGGCTGTCCTTATGTCACCTGCAGAAACAGCACATTTTAAGAAAATCTGCACATGAGAACCAAAAATAGGAAGCCCAAAGCTGGTGTTCTCTTTTCATTACTCTCCAAACACTGTGTGGCTCTTTATTTTCATCTATAATGAATGTTTAAAGCTGTTTCCTTATGAATCTTTTTCTCTAGATTATAAAATCCTTGAAGGATCCTGTTTATCTTTACAATATTAGTGCCCAACCATGCCTGCTTTACTTATAAATGATTGAATGTAAGGAAAACCGGGGAATGATTTGTTAATGGTACTTGAAATGCATACCCCCCCCCCGGGCTTTTTTTTCTCCCCCTTTCAGATAAAATTATATCATGCTTGCCAATGGCTTTCCTGGGGCATAATGACCAATTCCTTACCTATTAGCAGCTCCTTTGCATCCTTTGCATGGACTTATGATATAATAAAACTGTTTCTCCCTAAATCACACACACACACACACACACACACACACACACACACACACACACACACACTTCTTAAAATACAAATACAACCCATTCAGTCTGTATAACATGACTTGTGTTTATATCATTTCTGGCTGGCCTTGATGATAGAGTGAGGTGGTATCTCAATGTTTTATTTGTAGTTTTCTATTGGCTAAGGATGCTGAACTTTTTTTTCAAATATTTATTGGTTATTTGTATTTCAAATATTTATTAGTTATTTGTATTTCTTTCTTTGAGAACTGTGTTAAAATTATTAGCCTAGTTATTAATCATATGATTTGCTTTTGGGGATTTAACTTTGAGTGTTCTTTATAGCATCTGTATATTAATGCTTCTTCAGGTGTGTAGGTGATCATGCATTTCTCTCATCCTATAGGAAACTTCTTGACTCTGGCAATTATTTCCATTCTTGTACATAAGCTTTATAACTCCATGGAACCCTATATGTCATTTCTTAGGATTATTTTCTGTGATACTAGAGTCCTTTTTAGAAAGGCCCAGCTTACTCTTAATCATTATTATTATTATTTTTTTGTTTTGAGACAGGGTCTCATGTTTAAACAACCTTATTGCTCCTATCAAGTGCTGATGGAAAAGGAATAGATTTGAACATTGAGCTTAATTATGTTTCCTTTTTCAGTTGAATGTTATCCCCTCTGGTACCTTAGAGATGCAGTCTAAAAGTAAATGAATGCAGCCATGAAGAAAAAGGTGTGTGCTTAGAAAATAGAATGATTCCTTCTTACCTATATATATCCTTACGACATTACTGACGAATATTATCTACTTCAAAGTACAATGACTTATTTTATATTTCTATCTAAATAGCACAATAGTATGCCCTCAAAATTGACTTTGTTTCAATATTTCTTATTGACCTGATATTTCTAAATAAGACTTTAACAGTGCTTGACTGAGATATGTACTTTTTTTGTTTTTGAGACACAGTCTCATGTAGCCCGGATTGCAGTCAAATTCACTTGTTGCCGAAGATTGCCTTGAACTTCTGGTCCTCATGCCTTCACCTTTAGAGTGTTGCAATTGCAGACCTGTCTCAGCACATCAAGTTTATATGGTGTTAGGGCTCAAATACAGGGCTTTGTTCATAGTAGACAAGTACACTTGCCACAAAGCTACATCCCATACCCCGAGATATACAATTTTATGTTGACATTGTAGAATGTGAACATGTCTCTGATGATGAACCAATAACAGTCAGTAGATTACAGGTTTTACTACATACTACAGCACAGTTTTATTTGGGTTTCTGGCATCGGTTCATTGAAATCATTTTTTTTTTTTGGATGGGCAAATAATGCAGGCAGGAATAAGTTTGGTTACTTTTAGCCTTAACTAGAGTTGCCTAATCTTCCAGTGAACAGCAGTGAATACAAGGACTCATGGCTGTACAAGGTATTGAGAATAAGTGACAGACTTAAAGAAGACATTTAAATCATCCCCATTAAGTCTCAGGGAACATTACAGAAGAGAGAGAGAGTAAAGGATTGTAAGAGCAGAAATAAATAAATAAATAAATAAATAAATAAATACATAGAGCAAGAGAGAGGGAAAGAAGGAGAAGAAGAAAAAGAAGGAGGAGGAGAGAGAGGAGGAGGGGGAGGGGAAGGAGGAGGAGGAGAGAGAGGAGGAGGGGGAGGAGGGGGAGGAGGAGGCTGAAGAGGGCTATCTATGCTGGATAAGACACAGCCAGCGCAATCATAAACTCACAGCATCTGGAGATGCCTGCATTGGATGGGCCCATCTGAAGTCAAGCATGGACAGAGGAGCAGGTTGGGGGCATATTTTTTTATTCTTCTCCAAAGCTTCCCTCCCTGCCATGTGGCTGATGCTCATGCTGCCTTGGTTTCCTCTTTTCCTCTTCTTCATCTTGTTTTATCACGCAGCAATACAGCTTACTTGCCCTGGGAGTTTTCTTTTAATCTCTAAAAAAAATTGTCCTCGATCTTCTATTTGAGTCTGTTCTAAAATTATTTTCTTAAGGAGACTAACAACCTAGGAAACTAAGGCTTGATATCCTTGGTATTATGCAGTGATTCTGGCTATTCTCCCCAAACTTTCTGTTAAGAGCCCCATCAGGACACAATAGCTAGTTCCAATCGAATGGTCACATCAAATTCTGATTAAACTAAGTGGGTCACAACACCAAACTAAAATTCTTCAATCTAGGAAAGGAAAGGGTGGGAAAATGTTGGTTGGGAAAGGAGAAACAAAAGGAGGGGGAAGTAATAAAAGTGCATTATACACAGATGTATGAAATTGTCAAAGAGCAAAGTTTACAAAGCTTTGTTACAAATAACATGGGTAGGTTTATGCATTTGCATGATACAAAGCAAGATAATCTCAATTTATGCACTTACATGCTTGTCAGCAATGGGTTACTGTGAAACTCCAATATGCATTCTAAATCAGACCTCTAAGTGAAGCAATTCAACCGTTTTGTTTTCTTTCTAAGTACTTATGCCTATCTTCTGAAGAGCATTGACCACTAATTTTTTCTTTTGAATTTGTTTTTAAAAAGAGCTTTGTAGTTTAATTTTATTCTGGCTAACCTTAATTTACAACAGATAACTGAAGATTTGGAAGGCTATTTACTAATTAATAAAAAAAATTAGGTTACCATGGTAACGACTATGTCTTGAAGACTGTATGGCTATAACCTCTGACATTCATGTAGCTCTTCATCCGATCTCCTTTACCAGCTACACTGATTTCAGATGCTTTCTTGAATTTTACACCACAGCAAAGAAATTATTTTTGCTGATTATACAAGTCTCTTTTAGAACATTTGTTTATAATATGGGCCAAGTGCCTTGGATGTTTGTGAAATTTCAAAGGTGGAGATAATTTAAAAGTACTTTTGAAAAGACTTGGGAAATAACCAAAAAGTTGTTACAGAATAATGGATTAAGTAAGTGTGCAATGAGAGTTCCAGTTTTCAGAAAATCCCTCAAGGCAAGGAAGCTCTGCCACTTGATGAATATGTCATTCTAGTGTATTCTATAGTTATGGAGGGCTGAGTATCTCAAATTATGTAAATTGGATTTTGCTGGCCTCTTAGTTGAGTTTTGCTACAGATAACACACACACAACCTTTGCAGTGAATCAGTGGATTTGGGGTTCTAGTAATTTAATGAACTTCCTATACTTTTCTCTTGCTATTGAACCTTCAACAGGTTGTTGCCTCAATTTAGAATGATTTTATTATGTTGGTATGTCTTCATTCCTATCCAACCTTTACATTTTGGATTGTAAACTACATTCTTTAGTTTACTATGAACTTTTTTTTTTTTTTCAGGATCTTAATTGACCTAACAAGGTCTCTGGGAGGGTGCACTGCTTTCTCAAAATCCAACAATGGCTCTGCCATCATGTTTCTATAGAATCCATTGAAAGTAATTTCATTGCTTGGTTCACTGATGTGTTGACCTCTAGGTAAGGAGTCCATAAAGAAAACGCCAAAGTCAGCTGAGCGGCGGTGGCACATGCCTTTGATCCCAGCACTCCGGAGGCAGAGGCAGGCAGATCTCTGTGAGTTGATGGCCAGCCTGATCTACAAAGTGAGATCCAGGACTGGCATCAAAGCTACATAGAGAAACCTTCTCTCAAAAAGCCAAAAATAAAAGAAAAAACAAAACAGAAAACACCAAAGTCATATCTTCCACAGGTTTGAAGCCTCATTTAGTGCTTGGCCTCTAGTAGGTCTATAACGTATATTATGTTAAATAACTCATTTCCTGGTAATGTAACAAAATACCAAAAATTGTGTGGCTAAAATAGCAGGTGTGTATTTTATCCAATTTCTGAAGCTACACAGGAAAACAAAGTTTTGACTAGGTCAGTTCCTACTAGAGGCTCTTTGGAAGAACCTCTCTGATAACTTGGTGGTTGCCAGCAGTTCTTGATTGGTACAGTTCTCAGTCACATGAGGAAGTTCCCCTTTTCCTCTGCTGTGCTCTCTTGTTCTTGGGTCTTGTTCACTGTACTAGTCGGTGGCATGAACCTAGGAGAGTGGATCCTAAAAATGAGGCAGACTAAAACCTTTATTCGGGATATCAGACAATTATACCCTGAGGGTTAAGAAAGGTCACATGAGTAAAGTTCTCATGAGTTCAAGCTGTATATAATCACAAGGACAAGCTGCATGTAGCAAAAACATGTTTTTTTCCATAGAGGCACATGAATAACAACAGCTGAAGTAAACTCATTCCTGTCTGCTACACCTGTGAGGGGCACAGAAGCCCATTCCAAGAACAGCACATGTTATGGAGGAACAGCGATTACAAGGCTCTGCTCTTGTTTGCTTGAAGTTTTCTTGCAAGCTCTCAGAAATCTCCTCATACAGCTTCATTCATGAACCGTGTCTTTCTTCTCTTCTCCTAAGATGCCAGTTATGACTAGGTAAGGGTCCAGTTTATGGATTTATTTTACCTGATAACATTAGCAAATAGCCTATTCACAAATAAGGAACATTTACCTGCACCAAGATCTATTACTTCACTGTGACTTATACGCGTCTTCTCTTTTTCTTTCATAGAGGGGTGCTGTGCAGTTCAAACTGGCTTCAATACCCTCCTGCCTTTTACTCCAAGTGATACGACAGTCTTGCTATGTGGCCCATGCTGCCCCTGAATTTGCTATCCTGAATTGCTATATTGCTAACCCCAAACTAGCAATTTTCATGCTTCAATCTCTCAAGTCATGCACCACCATGCCTTGCTTTAACACGTCTTTTAGGAGACATAATTCAACCTGAAGCAGCAATTATCAGGTATAATTTTGTTGTATAGTTGGCTTGCTACAGAATTCCTTCTTAAACAGGGACAAATCAGTTATTAAATGGCTAACCAGCTCATTATTTATCCATTTAATAGAATAAAAGTTACAGGATGAAAGGTACTTGTGTTATTTTACTGTTAATATACAGACTCAATAATTACTTAACTAATTTTATTTCTTGATTTTTAGACTCTTTGATTCAGTCATCAAATGTATGTACTAGCTTGTCACATGGGTACAATTTCCTTCCAAGAAAAGATCAATTCATCTGTAGAAATTTCTGGAAGAATTAGGCTAAAATAACTTGCATTCAAAGTTGTTGTTTCTTATATGTAAAAACCTATAATTTGGGTCAACTTCAGTTCACATCCAAAGTAGAGGGGGAGGGCACAACGGAAAAGTTGTTTCTTGGCATTTAGCAATTAGTTGATTAACATGTAAATTTTATTCAAAGTTATATAAAATATGCATCTATTATTTCTTGTTCATCAGATTGAGTTATTTTTAATTTTAATAAGATGCAACAATAATTAAGTGATCTAAAATATGTAATTTAGTACTCAACTAGTTGATCAGCAGCAGTGACTCCCTTGCACATGAGATTCTCGCTACATGCTCAGCTATGAGGGCTAACACAGAGTAGACAGAAGAAAGGAATTGGAAGCTAGTGCATGTGTCCATATACTAGAGAAGGAGGACTGGAGAACATGGGGAGATGAAAGCAAGGCCATGGTATATCAGTAGAAGATGAAGGAGGGGTTAAACATTTCTTTGTGTGTATATGTAACCTATGCCTACACAAGTGCTCTATATGGCCTCCGTTTAGTGTGGTCTGGGGCCTAGTTGGGTATGAATGTGAGATCTAATTCTGTGTGAAGGTCAACAGGTCTCTG
This sequence comes from Peromyscus maniculatus bairdii, assembly GCF_049852395.1. Taxonomy (NCBI): domain Eukaryota; kingdom Metazoa; phylum Chordata; class Mammalia; order Rodentia; family Cricetidae; genus Peromyscus; species Peromyscus maniculatus. Next base: position 59,945,349 of record NC_134863.1, on the reverse strand, counting down.
GATTTGCTGCATACACTGATGTCACTGGTATTGGTCCATATTTTGTAACTTTGGAGAGAGATCTTTTCTAGATTTGCTAAATTAATAGGATTTCAGTTTAGTTTTGAAGTTTAAAAACTTCTCTCTGGTTTTTTTTTTTTTTCCTTATTTTTATTATTCTGGTGAGCCAGTAGGGGGAGGTCACACATTGCATTTTGGTGGGCTCCGTAAATCTTTGTGCTTTTTCTTAAGTAGGTTTATCTTCTTGTTTAAAAAATAATTTAAGATAGAGTACTTACGTTTATGGTTTTCATAAACATGCTGGTATTGTTTTTTAAAAACACATTTCCTTAAAATTTGAGTTTCTTATTTTCAAACTGAAAACATGAAAAACTCCAGTATTCCTGGCAAACAAAACATATTGTTGATAATATTCATAATACTTTCAATTGGATAAATCCATTTGTGACATCAGAGACTTTGTGACTGAATTTAAATGACACTATGAAAAGTTATTGAAAAATATATCAATCACTTTTTGGTTAAACAAACAAACAAACAAAAATAAGCTATTTGCTGGATGTGGGGATACATAATTGCAATCCCAGCACTTGAAAGTGTGAGGCAGGAGAATCACTGTGAGTTCAGAGCTAGCACTGGCTACAGTGAGCTTGGGGATAGTGTGGCCTACATTGCAAGAACCTTGTATAGAAAATAAAAGAAGGGAGCAAATTAATCTCATATTTGCTACTAACTCTTTCTGTCTTCTCTCTTTTCTCAGTATAAATCATCAGAAGAGATGGAACTTTAAAAATTTCTAGGTACAAATAAAAATAGCTCATCAAAAACACAAAGCACAACATGGGAACTCTGTGGCTGTTGTTTCTGAGAATATAAGGGCTGATTGTATCACATTGTGGATATGCAGCAGAAAAAATACAGCAGTGCTCTGATGGCTACTAACAGAGAGATCTAAGTCAGTATATTGTGCAGTTTTGTGTAACACAGAAGGAAGGATAATGCCATAATTCTTTCTATTTTAGTTTCTCTGCTCAGTTATTCATGTTCACTGTTCCCTCATTCTCAACCTCTCATTTCTACAAGATTGAGCATTTGCATATAATGTTACAGTATTGCTTGTGTTCACTACAGCTGGTTGCCATATACTCAACTGATAATTTCACATCTACAACATAAAAGGTCACAAAAATTAAATGTTTGAAATAGAAACATCTTACCTTGCAACAGGTGTTCAGTCTAGCCATGAGTAAGCTTTCCAAAGAAATGAGAGTTGGAATGGCATCACTTTGTGATATGTAAATTCATCTATTTGAAATGAAAGTTTATTCTCTGAAGTAACTGTTTAGATAGTATTTATGTTTGAAATAAAAACTCAGCAATCAGGATTATTATTTTGACAGTCACATATACATATTTAAATTACACAGAAATATAATAGAAAATAAAGACCAAAATTTAGGAAATAAGACAAAATATAGAAAGACAATTATTAATAAGATTCAAATTAAGAAGTAGAATGGAAGGCATTGAAAGAGAACTTATAAAAATAAAATGATATATGTTTTATAAATTATGATAATGGAGAAAGCAGAATAAAACTGTTGATGATACCTATGCCCCCATATCTATATCTACTATCATCAGAACTTCTCTGTATAGTGTCACAGCAACTGGCCCTTGGAAGAAGATTCTCAAGTGTTATTGAATTAAAGTCATGTAACTAATGAAATAATCACTTTAATTTTATGGATCACATATTGTGTCCTGAGACATTCTTCTATAAGGATTAAGATAGACCTCTATTTTGAAATGACCACAGATTTCCTAAAAGTTTATGTTTACAAGCTAAGATTTAAGTCTGTGAGAGACACAACAGTTACAGAGCAAGCTCAGGGCAGACCTGACCGAGATTATACTTTCACTGAAAAAAAAAGTGGAAAAAGTCAATAATGTTTAGATATTGCAGCATCATGTTGACCAATCAGTAATCTTAATAAAGATTAACAAGTCATAAAATATATTGACAAAATTGGAGCAGAGCAATTAGAAAGTATTAACTTTGAGAGAATAAATTTCAATCTTTAGTGTGTGTTTACACCTTTGTGTAGAAGAAACATCTGAGAATGCAAAAACAATAACAAAAATAACAGAAAACACAAAATCTACACACAAACACCCATTTTCAAATTAATGGGTTATTTTTTTTTTATAAATAATAAGCTTTATTTCCAACCATTTGATTTGTTTATCATGGCTCAAAGAGAGTGGGCACCAAAAACATTCAAATCTGGCATTTAAAATATATTTCTTTGAATAGATGGTTTTTCTAATGACTGGAACCAAGGAAATATAAAATGACCCAAAAAGTTATGGTACTGGGGACTGGAGAGATGGCTCAGTGATTAAAAACACTGGCTGTTCTTTCAGGGGTCCCAAGTTCAATTACCAGCAACCATATGGTGGCTTACAACTGCCTGTAAATCTAATTCCAAGTAATCTAACACCTCTTCTGGCCTGTGTGGGCACCAGACATGTATGTGATGCACAGACATATGCTCACATACACATACTAAGCATCAAAAAATTCTTTTAAAAGTTGTGGCACCAGCTTTATGTACTTATTTATACACATGTACTTGCCATGGTTCATGTTGTTGTGTGCCCCTACTACATAGTCAGAATTTGGATATTATTTAAGTCTTTGTAAACTACTAATATTTCCTTAGTGGTGTCTCATTTTATACGACACATTTAGAACAGAAAATAATATGAAACTTGATTTGTTATCATTTATAAGACAGCATCTATTTAGACAGTATAGACAGTATAAGACAGTATTCCTAAATGAAGATTTTTTTTTAATAGTGAGGACAATTGTGTGGCTATAGAAAACTCAGTGAACAATTAATAGCTTCTAAACAAAAAGTGTTCCAATAAATAATTCATATATATTTTCAGATAAATCATATGAAATAGGTTCTAACATCTCATTTAATAAATAAGGAACTAAAGAAAGAGACTCAGCAATGCCCCAAATCACATGGGGGAATGTTAGATGTGGAGTTTTAGATTCTTCCATTTGCTAAGGAGATTCTTTACCGTATTACCTTTCAATATATCATTATTTATATGCTTTTCAAAAATGTGGCTTTTAATAGTTTCTTGACTTATTCTTCAGGAGCTGCTGCAATAATGTGCCATTTTCCAAGTTCACATGACTAGCTTCTTTGTCTTTATTGTTTTCTGTGTATCATCAAACGTTGCCAGATCTCCCATTAGAATGGTTTTGCCTGGGTTTGGGACTTTCACCATGAACTAGGGTGTGAATTGTGAGAGATATTCAATTTACCTTCCCAAGCTGTAGAAATGCCCACACATATATTGTAAGAGGTTAGTTATGCTGGAAACATTTCCACAATTCTGTATCTCTAGCCCAGTAATCAAATGATCAGATCTATTTTTTTCATCATCATGGCATGACCTGATGAGTAGCAATCTTTCTCTCTCTTTCTAAGCTTAGACTGTGATTAATTTGATTGGTTTCAAAACCTGTTGTGTATTTCTTCTGTGCCCTGCCTGAATATTGGCACAATATGATTTCAGTAGGTTATATCATCCTATTTTTCTCTTACATACTTGAATTCCAGGCCACTTAATCTAGACATGTAAATTGTGTGGTATTAAATGCCAGTGAACAGTGTAAGCCAAGAGCCCTAGCATAGATTTTCTTTTTTGTAAGACTGTTACTAGTCCTAAATTGTCATGAAGCATGTTTAAATAATGATATTATTAATCATAACACAAAGGGACAGGAAAGTTACATGATTCTTGGGAAATATAAAATTCATGTATTTAAGTCTATGGTATTGTTATGTCACCTTTTATTGTAATATCAATGCTGATCTTCAATCAGAGTGATTTTCAGTGATTGCATTTCCAGATTAAGCTATTGCAGTAATAAAAGGAATCATGTTCATTAAAAACCATTTATTTGGTGTATAATATTATAAGGTTGTAATTCATAGAAAATCAAATGAAGAAACATAAGATAGACACAAATCTGATGGTTAATGAAAATATAATTGAACTGGAACATTATGCCTAATGTATTTCTGGAACACATGGACACTGTAAATCTGCAGGCAGAGATGGAAATGATACATCTATAGAAATGACAAAGATGGCTAGCAAATCACAGACCCTCCAAGCCATACCTAGAATAGATTCTCCCTCAGAGTTCTTAAAAGGAATCACCTCTTGCCACAGCCTTCTGAGCTCTGAAGTATATATAACACTCTGTATTTTAAGACAGCAATCCGCAGTGCTTTCTAGGAAAATAACACAATGTCGTATTATTCATTAGTATTCACATTCTGAGGAATTGAATATGAACTTGTATTAGGGGACTATTGCTGTGAAATAAAATGTCACAATTTAACAGCTTCAAATGGTGTCCATTTATTATTTCACAGTTCCGCAGATTAAGTGGCCAGGTACAGGTTAGCCGATCCTCTGCTCACTTCCCAGAAGCCTGAAAACAAAGGCTCGACGAGGGGACAAATCAACTTTGAAGCTCATTCAGAGCAGGTCACTGACAAAATTTGTTTCCTTCTAATTATATGATGGAGGTTCCACTACACCTTTGTCCTTTACCCTAGATGACTGGGCTCTTTTCTCAGATTTGTGTTTAGTACTGCTTCTTTAAAAAAAGCATTATTTTACATCCTGATTGCAGTTCCTCCTCCCTTCTCTCCTCCCATTCCTTCCCCACCACTCTGCTCACCCTCATCCACTCCTCTGTTTCTGTTCAGACAGAGGCAGGTTTCCCATGGGTATCGATAAAGCATGGCATATCAAGTTGCAGTAAGACTAAACACCTCTCCTTGTATTAAGGATAGGCAAGGCAATCCATTATGAGGAATGGGTTGCCAAGAACCACCCAAAGTGTTGCCTGCAGGCCAGAAGAGGGCACCAGATCTCATTACAGATGGTTGTGAGCCACCATGTGGTTGCTGGGAATTGAACTCAGGACCTTTGGAAGAGCAGCCAGTGCTCTTAACCTCTGAGCCATCTCTCCAGCCCTCTGTAGGGTTTTCTTGTGGTGTCCTTGACCTTTCTGGCCCCTCTTCCTCCCTGTTTTTAGCAGGCTTCGCTAGCTCAGCCTAATGTTTGGCTGTTGGACTCTGTATCTGTTTCCATCAATTACCAGATTTCTACTGACAAGTCAGGTAGTTACCAGTCTGATCACAGGAGATGTCCAGTTCAGGCTACCTGTCCATTATTGCTAGAAGTCTTAGGTCATCATTGTAGATTTCTGGGAGTTACCCTTGCATCCGGTTTCTACTTGACTCTGAAATGCCCACCCCTCTGTTCTAGTCATCTCTTTCAATACTCTCCCCTCCATCCACCAGGCAACATAATCCCTCAAGTTCCCATCTCCAACCTCCCTCAGTCCACCCAGGAAATCTCTTCTTTTCCTCTTCCCAGGAGATCCATGTGTCCCTCCTTGGGCCCTTCTTGTTACCTAGCCTCCCTGGTTCTGTGGATTATAGCATGGTTATTCTTTTTAGTTCTGCTTCTTAATGTGTAGACAATATGGCTGTTAGTTCAGGACAATATCTAAGATAGTGTTACTTAATAATGTAAAGTAAGAATGCTAGTAACATACTATTATGTAGCAGTTTTGGACATTCACGGTTTTCACCTACACTGAAACAGAAATAGTCATATATGGACCTAAGTCACTACTTGTTTCTGGGGAGGGAGTTGATAATATCATTTCAAATGCATGTCATAGTAACCAAAATGCACTATCATTACCATTCTCTCTCTCTCTCTCTCTCTCTCTCTCTCTCTCTCTCTCTCTCTCTCTCACACACACACACACACACACACACACACACACACACACACACACACACACTGAACAGATTAGTTACTTGAATAAATAGACCCTCCTAGTAATACTGTGTCACCAAGACTGTTATAATCAAGTTCTGAAAATAGACCACGAACTTCTATTTATCTCGAAAAGGTTAATTTCCACAAAACTAGCTGAGAGACCATCGTGGGGCAGGGGTTGTCTCCTGCAAGTCAAAGAGACTCTGGCTTTTCAATTTTCTCAGGTTATTCTTGAACTGATTCCCCCTCATTAAACCAAAGGGGTATGTCTAAACAATTATGGAATACTCCCAAAATCAACTTAAAATGTCTGTGACTACCTCAGAAAGAAGAAGATTGCTATGGTTATTTTAAACTTTGAGACACAAAAGGAGGAAAAATATGAATAACTAGGATTTATTGATAGATTTTTTAAAAATTAATTTTTTGATAACAGATGCATGGAAACAGTTAAGGAAGAGACAGATAATAATGTGGATAAATTTGGGGAATTTTAAATACAATTTGTAAACAATTTGGTTTTTTTTTGTTGTTCTTTTTTTTATTAAGTGAGATTTTCTATTCATTTTACATACCAACCACAGATCCCCCTGTCCTCCCTCCTCCCGCCCCCTCAGCCCACCCCCACCCCCATTTCCACCTCCTCCAAGGCAAGGTCTCCCATGGGGAGTCAGCAGAGCCTGCTACATTCAGTTGAGGCAGGTCTAAGCCCCGCCTCTCTGCACCAAGTCTGTGCAAAGTGTCTCACCATAGATACTAGGCTCTACAAAGCTGGCTCATGCACTAGGGACAGTTACTGACCCCACTGCCTGGGGACCCCCTAAACAGTTCAAGCTAAACAACTGTCTCATTTATCCAGAGGGTCTAGTCCAGTGCCATGGGGGTTCCTGGGCTATTTGTCCACAGTTCATGTGTTTCCACTAGTTTGGCTAGTTGTCTCTGTACATTTTCCAATCATGGTCTCAATATCTCTTGCTCATAGAATCCCTCCTCTCATCGATTGGACTCCTAGAGCTCTGCCTGGGACCCAGCCGTGGATTTCTGCATCTGCTTTTTTCAGTCACTGGATGAGGGTTCTATTGATACCATCCTGAACATGCCTGATCTCGTCTGAAAACAATTTCTAAGCAAATTCATCTATTCTTATTTATCCTGGGAATATTTAGATACGATGGTGCAGTAAGAATTGAATGTATATTAATGTTAAGTTGCATTCAATTAGTACTATGTTTTCTAGGTGCATGTTAGATAAAAGAGAAAATTTAAAGTTTAGCACAAACTTATATGCCATTTAACTCTAATATGTTATGGACTGTGTCCTTCCAAGATTGTACCTGTAAATTTGCAAGGCTTTTCTTGCATTTGTACGTTGATTAGACGAAATAGACATTCTACAGAGTTAAAATTAAAATGTACAGACCCGTATGAGGGTCAGTCAGCAAGGATTGCTTTCTAAATTTTATGTCCCCAGACAGCCATCAGGCAGCCAGCAGAAAAATGCATTGGAAGCCATGGAGTCTTCAGTTTTTATCTCTGACATTATGCTGAGAGTCGACAGATGGAAGCCCAGCAGCAGACATGCAAAGTGGATGCCAAATGAGGCACATATATATAGCAGAGTGGTGCCCTACCCAGGTGGTCATCTTCTCCCCTCCAGAACCTTTAACATGGCTCACTCCACACTTGACTATGCTGTAGCGATATTGACATGTTCTTCAGTCATTGGCGAATGTCAGTGGGCTCTTGGCTCTCTGCGTAGGGAACTTTGGTATGCTCTCTGCTCTGTACATATGTCCAAGCTGGCAGCCAGTTGGCATGGCTGCTGATGTGTCTCTATCTGTCAGATCTCCTCATCACCTTTGGGATAGAAAGAGGCGATATGAGTATGTCAGCAAGAATGTTATCATTGGCTGAGGAAAGATATCTAGGGAAATGAAAATTTAGCGATATTTTAAAAGTAACTTCAAAAATTACCATCTCAACTAGGGATCCATTTATCTTTGGGAATATAGTAAAAATCTAATTAAAGGTGGAAAGACTTGCAATCATTTTAGACAAGACTTCCATAGTAGGCAAAGAGTGAAGCAAACTGTGAACAAATGAGCCCCAAAGACCAAGTGATGGAGCAGGAGAGACGCTTTCCTAACAAAGCATCATGTAGCACAATCAAACACAAATGATTACATTTTAATTGACCCAAATCACAGTTATAGATGCATCAAATAGAATCTTGTACATGTTTTAAATATGCACCATGACCATGTTTTAGACAGTTTTAGGATGACATATACCTGTAATGTCTGCCTTTCATATTTGTTCTGTTCATTACCCACCTAACAGAAGATAGACAAGTCATTTGTGCTTTAAATTTATTAGATAACCTTGAAATAATTGGTTGAACTGGCTCCATTTTAAACGAACTTCTCCATCATCTTTTCATTTCAGTGATGTTATATGTGATTGTTAGATTCATTAATCCATCTATTCACATCAACAATTATTTACTGAACTCATTACCTCCTGTCCAACACTTTAAGCAATTTCTCTGATTATGCTCCCTAATTAATTTCATGAAATCAAAATCCACTCACTCAAGACAAGAACTTTAGAATCATCCTTGACTTTTCCCTTTCACTCACTTCTCACAAGCAATCCATTCTTTATCTTCTGCAGTCCATTTCCTAAACATCACAGATGAGTTATCTTGTATAAAAAAATCAGAAGCAGTATTCTGATCCTTTAGAATTTCAGTAGTCTGTCATAGCACTTAATAACAGAGCCTTAGGGAATATGCCACTGCCACACCATCTTGTGATAGTATGCGTTATTCACAAAAGGATGAATATTAGCATTTTCAATCATCAATGGGAGGTTAGTTAAGGAACAGCTGCAACAACAAGTTCAAATGCAGGGATATGTTTTTCATCTTGAACTGGAATGGTGGTGGACAACTGTTTATTTAGATATGGAAGAGTTGTCAGAATGCTCTTTTGCAGCTAAATGTATCATTTCCCTAATAACCCCTATATTAGGAATGGAAAGCAAACCTAAGCTTTGCGAAAGTGGTCTTTCCAGGATGGAAACTCAGAAGAGATCTATGACTGTGGGTTCCTGAGCAACCTGAGTCTAGTCCATTACAGATATCAGAAGGGTTTTATGTGAGTTCCAGTTTGATTGGGTAAATAATAAAATCTACCTCACAATGAACAACAAAGCATATGCTTTATCATTTATGCTTAAGAATGAGTAATTTCACTATTAGTTATTAAATTGTATGGCAGGTACAGCTTAGGCCCATCCCAGGCAATCAACCATGTGGTGTTGCTATGGCTCTAGCATCCTTCTGTGTCTACTTTCTGCCTTAGCAGTTAATTTGCTAGTCGTGTGTTTTTGTGACACAGACCCATTAAGCAGTTTCCTAGCCCTCCATGCTCTATCCAGCAATCACTACAACCCTCTCATCATTTGTTCATCACATTTATTCATGTCCTTTAATGCTATTTTAGAAAATAAAATATTTTTATTAAATCTTTGAGATTTTCATACTTTTTATGCATTTGATCACATTTCCCCTCCTATTCCTCTAACACCCCGCAAGACCCATCCTTACCCACTTCCTTCTCCCTGACTTTTTATGTCCCTCCCTTTGTGTGAATAACCCAACAAGTCCAATTTTTGCTGTCTATCTACTAATGGGTCCATTTTCTGGAATGTGATCAGCACACCAGATTCCATACCTTCTAAGCCACTTTGAGTTTGGAAGATCTTTTTGTGTGTATGTACAATATGACCTCATTTTATCTGCATTATTATAATAGAAAATGGTAATAGTCTCCAGGTATGTCATGCTTGTTGTGGAAGGCACATTGGTACCAGGATAGATTCTTGATATGTGTTTTCCACAAACAATCTTCAGAGTATGAATGTATTTGGGATCTTTAAGTTGTGGAAAATGGCTCTCGGTGTGATAAGGTAACTTGCTGTGGTTCACACAGCTTGTAAGTAGCAGGGACAGTAGCCAAGTTCAACTCGAATCTGTTTCCTAAGTCCATCTTTTTTATTAAGCTGCCACCTTGTCTTATCAAAACAGGAATATCTCTCTACTTATATTATAGATTTTGAAGGTTAATTTTGTTCACATTTTGCTTTTAAATTTCATACACTTTAGTCTAGTATTTAGCATATGTAAAGATACAGCAAATGTTTGATTAATGAATGAATCACTAAGTCTTTACTAACTCAATGACCTTGTGAACTTTAAATAATTTCTTTCAGTTCAATGTTTTCTTTCCTCATACATATTTCTCCAAGCTAAATGGGATTCTGATTTTCATGTTCCCCTAACAATGTTTTGGAAGCTTGAAGCCTAGACTTAGTTAAACATTTGCAACAAGGCAAAGAAAACATCCATATGATTACATACAAAGGCACTTCCTCACGGTAGAATGGAGGGTTCCGAAGAAAAAAACATTTACTATATTAATGCATCAAGAATTGTATGTATCAGGCATGGTGACTCACTTATTTTTTTATTAAATTTTTTAAATTCACTTTGCATACCAACCACAGATCCCCCTCTCATCCCTCCTCCTGCTCCCCTTACCCCCATCTAACCCCCTGACCCACCCCTCCTCCCCTCCTCCAAAAGGATAAGTTCTCCCACGGGGGGCACAGAAAACTTGGTACATTCAATTGAGGCAGGACCAAGCAACCCGCCGCTTGCCCCCAGTATCAAGGGTGATCAAGGCATCCCACCATAGATAATTGGCTTCAGAAAGCCAGCTCATGCACCAGGAATAGATCCTGATCACAACAGACCCAGCTACACAACTATCTTCTGTATGCAGAGGGCCTAGTCCAGTCCCATGTAGGTTCCACAACTGTCTGTCTAAAGTTCATGAGTTCCTATGAGTTTGGTTCAGTTGTCTCTGTAGATTTCCCCATTATGATCTTGACCCCCCCCCCCCCCCGCCGCCCGCCCCCCTTGCTCATATAATCCCTCTTCCCTCTCTTCCACTGGAGTCCCAGAACTCAGCCTGGTGCTTGGCTGTGGATGACTGCAGCTGCTTCCATCAGTTACTGGAGAAAGGCTCTATGACAGTTTGGTTATTTACTAATCTGATTACCAGGGTAGGCCAGTTCAGACACCCTCTTCACTATTGCTAGTCATCTAATCTGCGGTTGTCCTTGTAGATTCCTAGGAATTTCTCTAGTACCAGGTTGCTCCCTTACCCCATAATGTCTCCCTCTATCAAGATATCTTTCCTTGCTCTCTCACTCCATCCCTCCCCCAGCTCGACCATCCTGTTACCTCATGTTCTCACCCCCCAATCCCATCCCCTTTATTGTCCCCCATCCACAGTTTACTCATAGAGATCTCCTCTGTTTCCCCTTCCCAAGATGATCCATTCATCCCTCTTAGGGTAATCCTTGTTTCCTTGCTTCTCTAAAGCTGTGGGTTGTAGTCTGATTATCCTTTGCTTTACATTTAGTATCCACTTATGAGTGAGTACATGCAATGTTTGTCTGTCTGTGTGACTCACCGTTGTAAGGCCAGCAGTTGGGAGACTAAATCAAGAATTGTAAGTAAGGATTATCTCCATTGTTCTACTGAGGAATAACTGAGAATATACATTTTAAGCTTTACAGAAAGCACTAAGGAAATGGAATTTGGATAAAGATAGGAAGAGGAAGAATGACTGGTAATTTTGGAGCATAAGGGTACTGTGGAGGAGGCCAGGTCTTAATGGGATTTTGAAGCAGGGGATTTTGGAGAGCGAGACAACAATATGGCAAGAGTGACAGTGTGGTGGCACAGGAACTCTGGTGATATGGGGGAAAGGAATGTCAGCCCCAGAAACCAGGGCAGTGGCACCGAAAATAACATTTAATCCTGTGAAAACCCAGAGGCAAAAGGGAATCTGCCATTTGACTCTTGTATTCCTACCAACTGCAGGCTGACTGCTGCAGACACAGATGGGATCCTCATGAATGCGAGTCCTTCATGACGGAAAGAAAATGTGTTTGAGAGTGCTTTATGACATGAGCAGCTGAGCATGCCCCCAGCTTGGAAGTGCAAATCAGTAACCTTTAGTGTTTTGGATTTAAATTATTTAACTCTGAGCACACTATTGCAACATAAGCCTCCCAGTGTTTATTTCTCATTTAGTTTTATTCATGTCATAGTTGGTAAGATCATGCAATACCCACAGTACAGAGATGGATTAGGTATATTAGAAATAAAAGAGGCCTATGGAAGATCTCACTTAATGACTTCATTTCAAAGATGAGAAAATGGGAGCCAAGATATACTACATTTTTTTTTTTTTTTGATGGATGTTTTCCACTACATTTCAGTAAGCTGACCCATGGGTTCTGGTTTCTCAATTCTGGAATTCAGTTTTTTTTTTTCTTCCATAGGGCTTAATTCCCATGACTGTTATGCTATCACCATGCTAATTTCTCAGCATCAAGAAATGTGTGGTCCAAACTTACAACATAGGGGAGATGATGGGGGAAGAAAAACCCATAGCCATTCATGGCAACTCCTGTCTATAATCTCAGTACTCAAAAAAGGCAAGCCAGGAAGATTGCTGAGAGAGCAAAGTCGGCCCAGATTACAGAGAGAAATTGCCTCAAAACAACTACACCAAGAAATCTTGTTTGTAGACAGACACTTTTCTCTGTCCTGCTCCGGTCCTGCAGTCGCTTTTAAAATAATCACTAGGAGGCTTAATATTAATTACAACTGTTTGGTCTATGGCGCAGGCTTATTGCTAGCTAGCTCTGGCATCTTAAATTAACCCATTTCTCTTCATCTATATTTTGACACATGGCTGTGGCATTACCAGTCTGCTGGCATCTTGTTCCTTGGCGATGGGCTAGTGTTTGCCCTGACTCTGCCTTTCTTCTTCCTGTATCCTTGCTTGGATTTTCCACCTGGCTATAACCTGTCTTGCCATAGGCCCAGGCAGCTTCTTTATTAATCAATGGTAGCAACACATATTCACAGCATACAGAAAGTCCCATCCCACAGCACTTGCCCAATATAATTTTCAGTGTTCATAGACTAAAATAGGTTAGGAAATCAAGATGTTCTATATGGAAAGGGATAGATACTAATAGTTTATGAATAACCTTAAAATATGAAGTCTTATTAATTTTATTATGGGTGCAGAGATGTGGAGTACAATAGCAGCCTAACCTGCAGACTTTTTAAAGTACCCACTTTCCAATGTGTAGGCCACAGAGCGTCACATAAGACAATGGCATCATGCAGGAGCTTATTCTAAGCATAGATCTCACTGAGACATAAGTGGATTTTGGTTTGGACTTGATAAGCTCTCCAAGAGATCCATACACACAGCAAGTTTTTGAAAATCATTGCAATAAAGCACAGGTTTTCTTTTTTGAGATATCTGTGCCTACCTGAGCACACAATACATCAAATCAAACTCTTATGAAGCTACAAGTACAAAGTGGTTAAAAATAGGATGAAAGACCTTTATATATTTACCTCAGAATAAGAAATTGGTTTATGAAGTAAAATTAGGAGGCTGGTGGCATGGCTTATACATTAACAATGTTTTCTGCTCTTGCAGAGGACCAGGATTGGTTTTCTATACTCACTTCAGGGAGGTTAAAGCTGCTTGTAACTTCATTTCCTAGGGACCCTGCACCCTCTGGTCTCTACCAGCACTTGTACAAATGTGGTGCACATAAAGTTACATGGAACAAGTATATATGCATAATAAAGTAAAATTTAAAAAGCAGGAGAGATGAAGTAAAGTTAAAGCAAATATAAATTAGAATCGAATTCAGGTTTTTGTTCTGTTCCATTATTTGGTACAAAATACTAAGTATTTCCACCTGTCAGAGGTAATGACAATTATACAAGAGGTGAGGGGAGACTATTTAGGTCTCTTATGACTTTGAGTGAAAGTGATGCTGAAGTTCGTACCTTAATATGTATCACCTGTAGTTCTGATCTTGTCAAACCTCCACCTTAGCATTTTTGTTAAAAAGGAACGAAGAATGTGTGACAAACTGACATTTGTTCCTCCCTTCATCCAACAGACACTTATTGCTTAGTCTGAAGAAAAATTCAAGAAGATGAAGAAGATGTCATCCAATATTAAAATGATCACAGACTTGTCAGCTCATCAGTGGCTTCTAATCAATGATTGCTCAAACACAATCCAGAAATCTCTACTCTCTTTGGAGCTTTGTCATTATTGGCTGTGGCCTCAAATGAACTGCTTGTCCCTTTCCTTGTGTTTATCTAATTTCATATTTCAGCTGGGGATATTGTACAGGATAATTCTAATGGACTTTGCAGCTCTTAAACATAATGATTCTTAGCCAAGTAAGAAGTCCAAAAACAGCATGAAAATTTGAAAGAAGTCTATCAGTCTGAGTTAAAATTACTGGTGACCACTGAGTGACCTCAGGGATGTGAGGTAGCCTGTCTGCAGCTCATTTCTCATCTGTGAAATGGAGTCATATCTATAACTTTTCAGGCTTGCTTGTGCCCTTCACATGGTCTCAAACGTGAAGCTAGCAGTGTACCACCTGTCATGGAAAGGTATCAATGAGTGGAAGCTACTATCAGGATGGCTTTATTGGCTGAGGAAAATCTCATTTCCTAGGAGAGGCATGCCAAATGGGATGCTCAAGTTACTGTTTGCATTTTTCACCCGTGAAGGTGTCCATGAATTGAAATTAGCACTGTATGTGAGCCTCATGGGATTCAAGTGTTGCTAAGGCAACCGCTAATTTCCAAATCAGGGTAAATAGTTTCACAGAATGTACAGTTTCCTTTAACAAATTGGATTCCAGCGAAGGGCACACCTTTCTTTCCCCTGCTGCTCTCTACCCAAGTTAAGGTTGTGCACCTGCAGCTGTGTGCACCAGGGCCTACTTTCATCTTTTGCCAACCAGACTCTGAACGTAACAGCCGGTAACAGACATCCCTGAGGTCTATCAGCTTTACCCGGTCTTTACCTTTTGTAGTTTGTCAAGTTGAAGTCACATTTCTTGACTCACACAGTAGGGCACTGAAACGGCTCCTCAGCACATTCATGTAAGAGACTTCTAAGCAAAGAGGCCATGGGGTTTACAGTCATCTAGCTCTGCTTCCTTTCCCACTCCACAACAATCCTTACACCTGCTCATGCATAAGAATTCCTGCCGAGAACGAACCTATTATTAAAGCCAGCATCGCTTCTCTGTCTACATTCTTGTGTTAAATTAGTCCTCTTCATTGTTACGAATAATGGGCAACCACTTATACATCAATGAAAACTCACCGGCACTGCTGCAGGATTCTTTCAGTCCTCAATGAACCACACATTCCTGCTATTGTTTATGGGAGTGACTTTTAAAGTCTCTCTTGCTTGCTTTTAAATCTTTTCTTTGGGGAGGAATGGCCAATGTTCCTCATGTACTTAGCATATTTTCTCCTTGAACCCCTTTGCAGAATGGGTACCATTAACGATGGCATCTTTTTTTTTTTTTCTCTTTCCTTTTGCAGTAATTCTTAGTGTTGGCTCCTGCTTTTGAATATGCCAGCAGCAAGGCCTGAATACAATACTAAAAAACTCACGGAAGCGTATTAATTACCTTCTTTGGAAAAGCGAAAGAATTTTTGTGATCATTTCATCTTTTCTGGCCAGGTCCTGAATTCACAAATATCCTTGCTAGCTTTTTTACAGTTTCTTTTGGAATGGGGCTGGTCTGTCCATGTTCACTGAGGTTCTATTTGTGCTAGGCAAAATGCTAGGCCTCACATGCCTGCTGTTTCTTTTTTTTACTTTTTTTTTTTTTGAGACATGGTTTCTCTGTGTAGTTTTGGTGCCTGTCCTGGATCTCACTCTGTAGACCAGGCTGGCCTCGAACTCACAGAGATCTGCTTGGCTCTGCCTCCCAAGTGCTGGGATTAAAAATGTATGTCACCGCTGCCCGGCCTGTTTCTTTTTGATGTAATATAATATTGTGAAGAAGATATTGTTAGTCTGGTTTATTGATGTAGAAGTGGACTGGGGATTGAAAAGTTTCTGCATCTGGGCAGGCTTCTGGAACCTGGTATCTGTGGTGTGACACCTTGCACAGCCTTGGTGCAATGGGAAGGGGTTGGACCTGGCCAGGCTCAGTGAGCTGGACTCTGCTGACTCCCCATGGGAGACCTCAATTTGGAGGATGTGGGGATGTGGGGTGGCTTGGGAGGGAGGGCTGGGGGGTGGGACGAGGGAGGAAGGGGCATCTGTGGATAGTATGTGGAGTGAGTAGAAAATTTCTTAATAAAATAAAATAAAGTTAAGAAAAAGAAAAGTTCATGCATCAACTTAATTTGGTGTTTTGGTCCTGTAATCCCAGCACCTAAGAGATAAAGGGCAGGAGGATCACAAGTAGTTGATTATGTGGGATCCCCAAGGGCTGGTAGTTGTAGCTAGATTTTTCCGCCTTGCCCACAGTCTGGACAAATCTCTGTCACCCGCCAGTCCCACAGCCGCTCAGACCCAACCAAATAAACACAGACACTTATATTGCTTGTAAACTGCATGGCCGTGGCAGGCTTCCTGCTAACTGTCCTTATCTTGCTAACTGTGTTTTTATCTTAAATTGATCCATTTCCATACATCTATACCTTGCCATGTGGCTGGTGGCTTACTGGCGTCTTCACATGCTGCTGGTCATGGCAGCGGCTGCAGTGTCTCTGGTCATGGCGGCGGCTGCAGCCTCTCTGGTCATTGCGGCGGCTGCAGCGTCTCCTTCTGCCTTTCTGTCCTTTTATCCTGCCTAGCCACGGCCGAACAGGTTTTATTTATTAACCAATCAGAGCAACTTGACATACAGACCATCCCCCAGCACAGCCAAGTGCAGACCATCTCAAACACCTGCACTCAGGCCCATGGTCCTAATCATCCTCTATACGGACCTGCTGGGTAACGCCACAAAGAACCTGAGAATGGGCTCCCACAGGACATACAGAACATCCCACAGCAGGTAGTCACTGCTGTATCAGGTCTATATCGTATTGATCAATGCCACCTTCCTAATTTTTAAAGCCAATGCTATAAATAAAGTTCCAGAACATTATGAGCTATACAGAAAAACTGTCTTAAAAAGCAAAACAAACAAGCTATATGAGTTAAGATGAACTCTTACAATCAAAATATTCAATTGGAAAAGCCCATCTATGATCACAGTGTTTCTAAATTATATAGTTTATTATACAAAACATTTCTCCCTGTGTTAGAAGGAAAACACTTTTTAAAAATCCGCAAAGTATATAATATACAATAGGTTGTATATACACAAAGCATATTTTGAAAGAATAGTGATAAAATGAATAGTCATGTACTCATGACTTGTTTATGGTGATGAACTCACTCTCAGCCAAATACCTTGCCATGGGCCCTTGTCATCCTATTCATGGTTCCATTAGTACAGCCCATATGGACTTTATTGGTAGTGTTACCTTTTTACTGCATTACCCCCACCCCAATGCACTCTTGAGCCATGACAGATGAGTTAGAGACAGAAGGAAGGGGGGACCGAGGGTCTCTTCATCCCGCCTCCACTTTAGGTGCCTTACGTTCCATGGCTGTGTGAGCTTCAGTTCCTGTAGTTTCAGGCTGGGCTCTGATCTTGTCATCTTCTCCCTTTTCCTCCTTGGCTTACACATGACACTGGAGTCTTGGTTTTACCCATTTCTGCTTTTCTAGCCCTTTTTGATTTCTCAGCTCTCTTATCCCTGAAGGCATTTATATACCAATTGTAATCACACCGTCAGTAAATGAATGTCTCAGCTTTTCTCAACCACAGCCGGCACTTGATTTTAGTGAGCAGAAAAGATTTAAATAAGGGAAATTCAGATACATTATTCTTCAACTTATCAGAAGCTATTTTCTATACTTTCCTACAGTTCAGTATTCTTGTCTTGACACTTGTCAGGTATCATGTAAACACATGTAAACATTTCTAGTATCTGCTTAGAAAACACTTGCTTTTGTGTAGATGGAAAGACTCCTGTGGATCATTATAGTTAATCTTTTCATTTAAGTGATTTGTTATAGGTGACTAGTTAGGAGGAAAGAGATGTAAAAATAACAACAGCAACAATGTGTGGCTCTTAAGTGACTTGGAAGGAGAAGATGACTGCTGAACAGTGAAATCTAGATCATGACAAATGAAATGCTACAAACCAGTCATGAAACTCAATCTGTGAAAGACAAGATTGAGAGAGCAGTGAACAAAAGGTAAACAAGACTCACTGTACCTCCTTTTGAGCATCATAAAACTCTAGACATGGATCTCAATGAAAAGTGTAGAGGGTACCATTACCAACCTGGACTGACAGAGAAATAGCCCATGCCATGACAGACATACTTCCATTCTGTGATTGTGTTAATGTGAACAAAGGTGTTCATCTGATTCTGCAGATCCTGCCTACAGAAAATGACTTCTCTTTGACAGTTGTGGAAGTGGAAAAGAGTGACCCAGAATGACACTGGTGGTATGAACAAGCAGAACCAGAAGTGGGTGTGTGCTGTGCCATTTTATTGCCAGTGAACCACATGTAGATATTTGAGATCTTGAGAAATTTAATCTTCAAAGGGGACTGATATATGTCTCCCTCAGGGACTAGAAGATAATAATGGGCCAGGCCTGTGCTGCCTGACCAACGCCACAATGGTGAACACATCACAGAAAGTGCCAAAGCGGTACAGGATATATTTTCCCTGATCTACAAAAGTGTCACATCTATCACATTCATTGCTAATCTAGAGTCTATCAGCACCATGGACCATGTACTTCAGCGGTGAGAAGGCTGGGGTCTGGGAAATGCAAAGGATCATGTGGAAGTTCTGAACTAGCTGTATGGCTTTTAACTCAATGCCCAAGAACAGATAATGACAGATACTATCAATATCAACATTCTGGACACTGCTCTGCTCTGCTCAGGTTATCCAGACTGTAAGATCGAGTTCTTGTGGCCTAGTGAGGAGTCCCAGGCTAGAATCACACAGACACATTTCTCAAAGGTGAGGATCAGCTTCGATATGAATGGTATGCCCTCTACCCCGATGACTTCAATAGGATAGAGGGCATAGTATTCTATTGTGAAGAATAGAACAGTGTTCTATTGTGAAGATGGCCACAATCTTGTAGTGTGTGGGTGCTATGGAGATCACTCATGAGGACTACAAAAGGCATCCTGGAGTACAGGCCGAGGAAAAAGTCCACCTGTGTGTTATAACTTGTAGTTCTTGTTGGCTATATTCATAAAATAAACCAAACAGTTCTGATTCCTGCAAACAACAACAACAACAAAACCCAACAAAACAAAACAAAAATACCCCCACAGTTCTTTGTATTTGAAGACTCAATATGAAGAAAGATAATAAGAAACAAATGACTCCAAAGGTGGGAACTTATTACTAGTTATTCATAAAATGTGCTGTCTCAGACTTATTAATACTGATTCATAACTTGAGTTATATTAGACAGGCTTTAAAGAAAATAACACATAGCTTAACACACATCTGAAGAAATGAAGGTTTGATACTGAGGAATCCAAGAAAAATATTTCTTTAGAGAAGTTTATTATATTCTAGTACTGTCCCTACCATCCAGGTAATATAGCAGTAATGTGCTTTCTCTTACCATATTCTAAGTCTGAAGGGCATCAGTATTAATGCTTTAGAGAACCTGAACCTACAGTCATAAAGAATTCAGAATTTGTTCTTAGAAAGTACTAGAGAGCAGGGTTTTGTCCTGGTGATGAGTTTAGAAGCACTGAGAAGAGATGTGGCCATGGTAGATACCATATGAAACTCTCTAACTGAAGGATCTGTAGACCATACCCAGGCTTGAGAAGGTGCTGTGTGCTAGGTTTGGCTAGAATGGCCAAGGAAGATGAACAAGAAATCTGTACCAGAAGGACTGCTCAAAGTTGAGGAGACATATGCAAGCATTACGGTAGAGGAGAGTCCTTGCTGCATCAGGTGAACTACACTTCAGTGTTTCTGAGGTCAGTGGATACAGAGTCAGGTTAATGTTTTCCCAAAGGACTTGTATAGGAAGTCACAAAGGTAAGATGCTGTAGACAAGTTTCTAAACAGTCTTATTAAATAAGAAACACAGAGCCAAATACAGAGGTAATAGCCAAAGAGACCAGAGAAATAGCAAATAGCCATGACTAGCCTTAACTTACCACACGCTGTAGCTTTCCCAGAGAGAGCTTCTTCCCCTCTAACCTGTGTTTTTATTGCCTTTCTGTTCTGCCTTCTCATTGGCTCTAAGCCCAGCCACATCACTGCCTGTCTATATAGACCTCCATGTCTCTATGGTTGGTACTGAGATTAAAGGCATGTGTCACGATGCTTGGCTGTGTCCTTGACCACACAGAGACTCTGCTTGCCCTGTGATCGGATTAAGGGCATGTGCTACCACTGCCTGACTTCTGTTTTATGGCTTGCTATGACCTCTAAACTCCAGGCAAACTGTATTTATTAACATGCAAATAAAATATCACATTTCAGCACAAATAAACTATCACCACAAGATGCTCTTTTGAAAAGACACATGTAGCATGCACTTACCCCAGATCACTGCCATAGCAGTCATTCAGTAGAAAATATCCTTCCCATTCCATAGCTGTTCTACCCTCCCTGCCTTCCTGACTCTACAGAAGTGGAATGTTGAGCAGTGGGGAAAAGGAAGCATGAGGGGAAGAAACTGCCTCTCACACGTTCTGGCTCCCTGTGAGTTCCAATGTAAAGAAGATCAGAGTGACTTGGGTGATGATTACAAATTTACACGAATTTCTGCGTTTTGCTGCTACATGTACTAGATAACTTAATTAACTGAATGAAAATGCTTTGTGAATAAGAATGACAGGAGAACTTCCGAAAGGGTTGAGAAATCACTTCACATGCAACATAGGCAGCTTGCATGCTACGGCCACCTTGCTATCTGAGAGGCCCACTAAAAAATTTAGGAATTGGAAGGTATAATCCCACCAGGACAAATAGAAAGGAGCGGAAGCAATAAGAGAGCCAACGGCAAAATCTTGAGAGCCTAGAAAGCAGCAGGACAAAAGTGTAACAGACAAAGCAGAGCCAAGAATTCTGACTCGCACACACCAGGAATGCTGACAATCAATTCAGTTTCATTAGAGGTTTACTACAAGGCCGGGAAGCTGGCTAGCCTTTCAGAGCTGCGGGAGTGAGGGGAAGGTGGGCCAAGCAGGCTTGTCGAGTTTGTTGAGACGCTGTTGGTCTCACCAGATTCCCTCCGGACTGTCCTTCACAGCCCTTGTATGTGCATCTACATTGCCAAATAATGTATTTATCTTCTCCTTCCTTCCTTCTCACTTTCAGATATTACCTTTTGACTTCCCATTATTCATTTCCCTGCACACTTTGCTATTCCTGATAGTTTCGCTGTCATTTTTGATGATTAATATATGATATTTACATTATTATTATTGTGTAGGTGCTATTGACTGCCAAGCTATTTAGGATAGCTAATTGTTTTCCCCTAAAAATGTTTTTGTTTTGCATGGCATTAATTAATGCCTTCTTTTAGCATTTTGATTAATTACACACACACAAGAATGCAATAGAGAGTCATATAGGATGTTCGCTGGGATAAGAATACTCTCATTCAAAATACCAAAGAAAAAGTGAACATGAAGATGGAATACGAGAATTCAGAATTAGTTATGTTGGCTTGAGAGGCTGGGAGTCCTTTAGGTTTAATTAGTTTGCTATGCTAAGGTCTGTTGGTTACCTAGAGTACCCAAACACTCATTCTTAACACGGTCTGTTCCTCACCTCTCATATTATTGTCGTGAGAGGAAAACAACAAGAAAAATTACATGAAAATATATTTGAAAAAAGGTGTTTTTTAGGGGACTGGTTGCAATGCTAAATCAGGAAACTTTCCCTTTTGTGTCTAGGCTTGAGGTTTCTTAGTGGACAAATAGTGTTGGAGGAGAGCGAAGCTTCAAAGTAAATATTTAGGGTCGCATGATAGAATGCTTTCAAGAAAACATTTTCTTCCACAGGTCTTAAGAGTGAGTAGAATACAAAACTGCAAGGCATTTGGTCAGTTTGGAGCTACTGCAGTTGTCTGGGAAGAAAGGAACAAAAGAGGAGAGGAATTAGCTTTCCTACTGTAGAAGAGATAGAGAGACAATATGAAACGGATTTGAGAGCTAGTGTGATATTTGAATTCATAGGACTGTATTCTCACATTTCAGGATGACGAGGAGTCTTAGGTTATTTAGATATTTTTGTTTGGAGTTAGCAGAGGGCTCGCCATGCTATTTCAAATATGCGCAAAGGAAGCTGATAAGTTCAGGAGGAAGATCCTGGGTTTTAGAGTGTTTTATCTATACAAGGTAATGGGAAGTGAAATATGAGGTGGGATATTGCTTTGAGTTGAAATAATAGCTTCATCCTTTATCCTGGAATCAAGGAAGCTTCCCTATACAAAGGCAGCATGGACACTTCATCCTCACTATGAGTGGAGTTAAGGTATCCATATAAAGCTGATAAATATAACTATTAAATTTGTTTCTATAAGTTCAGGCTCAGCCACCAAGTACAAATTAGAAGAAACATATCACGAAAAAGAAAAGATAAAATATTTTTTAGTGATTTTTTTTCCCTTCTCCAAGATTAGAGAACAACTATAACCTTTAAAAAAGGAAAAAAAAGGACTCCGTTCAACCCCTAAGTCTGGGGCTTTGGCATAGCGCTAGTTTTTGGATTTGTTTTCTTTCTTATAAGTATAGATGGATGAAGAAATCTCTTAGTATCTCTGAGTAGATTGTCTAAGAGTAGTTAAAAGACTTTCCCATACCCGTTAGTGTGAAGAATAACTTCCACACAGTCTCAAATGTTTTCACAAGACCAAAGAGCCCTAAGATTTATGAAAGGTGAGGCTGTAGTGATGATTGGAATGGGAATCTCAGTGAATGACAGATAGGACATGCAAATGGTATCTATCCTTCAATCCTGACACCCAGGGATCTACAAGGAAAATGGAGAAGAAAGCAGATTTCTCTTTCAAATGATTGAAATTCAGTTGTTGTGATGGTAACATAGAAATTATGTACAATTTATTTAAAGATGATCCATGTTTTCATAGATGGGAGTTGATATTTGTTGTATACAGTAGGCGGTGGAGTATGCTCTCATGACATACAAATGAAAACTCAGCTGGATAGAGCTAGCTGGGAAGTCATAAATGGCAGTTGAAAGCTTAATAAGAATCAGCTTACTTTTATATCATGTGGAAGGAAAAATGTTTAAGGGCCCCAAATTCATACAAATTGAAGAGGGTTGCCTAAAGAATATCAAGGGAACCTTTTCAGGGAAGCTTATATCTGAATGTCTTAGATTGCCTTGCTGGACTTGCCTTTGTTCTTTTAAGAGGATGATCACTTCCTACGTATAGCTTTCTTTTACAATATCATATGTTGCTAAAACAAATTTTTTTTTCTGCTTCTCATCGTTCCCATAATTAAACTAACTTCTGTAATTTTCTTTTGATATTAACTTTGACCTCAGTCAGGGAGGAATTTGTGCTTTGCTATATATAAATATTTCAAAGTGGTTTTATTAAAAACAAAACTAACAGAAGCCTCTAGTCACCTAAAACAAAGGATCACACAGACAAACATATACAAAGACTTCCAGTAGTGTGCATTAGAGCACAGAAAACTATAATTCTTTAAAGACAAATGTATTAGAAAGTACCTTGGTTGGCTGTTGTTGAGTCTTTCTTAGCTTTCAATCGTCATTAGTAAACCCATCATACTAAGTTGCCTCTAGCATACATGTTGGTACTCTTGAGCGATTTAGAGATGTAGGCTCTTATTTGGGATGAAACTGAAGGGGCTGCCAACACTTTAAGTGTCAGACTTGGTAAAAACTGATGCTCATGTGTTTGTGTCAGTTGTCACCTGGGATAGATTTCAGTTGCCATTGTGAATATAAAAAGCTCACTACCCCCTTATTAATTCCCAGTGAGTTATTTAGTCCTGTCTTTCTTTTTTTTTTTTCTAAAGGTTAAACTCTTATCTTCCTGCTAAAAAGTTAGATAATTAACATTCTCACTTACAATGCTTCCATAACATCTGTAGATTATGCACCATTAATCAAATTCCTCTGCAGGCATGATTGACTTTTGCAAGGAAACTTGGGGAATAAATCGTTTCCTATTAGTAATAAATTTGTTGTTATTATGGTTTTCTCTTGGTTATCTCTTTCTGAGAGACTCAATTTAAAGTAACAGTCTCTAGCTGCTTTAAATGGTTATCATAAAACTGTAAACCAGAAATAAGAGCAAATGACATATTTTAGAATCTTTGAAAGTGCTGACATATCTGTGAAATAAAAAACTTTAGAATTTGTGATTTCCAAAGCATTTGCATATTGATAAAATAATTTATATTGACATTTAAATTCTCAGTTTTCTATTGACAGTAGCAAAAAGTAAGGCCATACACTGTATCAGCATTTACAACTTGAATTTAAAAATTCACTTGTATGGAAAGGATAGATCAAAATCAAATTTTTAATGTTCTTAAACTTCCTTGCCTGAATTATTTGTCAAGAACACCTGTACAAGGTAAGTGCTGGGCATTTGTAGAAAATATGTCATAGAAATGATTTTTTTTATGGGAATAAAACCTGTTTTATACCTGGAATGTTACCTTAACATTTTTTTTCTGCTGTAGGTTTCTTATAATGCCTCCTTGGTCTGTCTGAGCAGATAGATTGCAGCATATTTTTGAAGGTTTAGAGATCTATTGAACATAAAACCGAAACCTCCTTTTTTATCCTGAGATTTTGCTTTCAGTTCTCTTTCTCATGATACTTTCTCCTTTCTTTTTACTTTGTTAATGTAAGTAGTAGAAAATATTAATGCACTTTGAAGAAAATAAACCAATATACATTTTTTTGTTGAAGAATAGAAAATAAATTTGATTGGGTTGCTGGAACCTATATATACATGTATTCATGTTGTATTCTCTGAATAATAAATGTCTTGAACTAAATGACTCTTCTAAATTTTGAATATAATGAAAATTGTCATGCAAAACAGATTAACAATCATATCAATCTTATTATTTTTATGCTCTCAGTAATAGTCACAAAAGTAATGTTTTGGACAGCAGATACAGTGTTTTAAAAGAAAGGAATCATAGTAATAAGGAAGCAAGTTTAAACCAAAAGATCATAACTAGGTATACAATCAGCATTATGCACTCTAGATATGTATTAAAAATTATTCATGTAACCAAGACCTTTATATGAGAATATAGTTCATTATTAGGTAGCTTGTTTTCAATTTGTTAAAAATTTGTTGCAAGAACCATTTCTTTTTGTGGTCATTTAAAGTTTAAATTGCTCTGGCCGGGTGGTGGTAGTGCATGCCTTTAACCCCAGCACTCGGGAGGCAGAGCCAGGCAGATCTCTGTGAGTTCGAGGCCAGCCTGGACTACCAAGTAAGCTCCATGAAAGGCGCAAAGCTACGCAGAGAAACCCTGTCTCGAAAAACCAAAAAAAAAAAAATTGCTCTGGGCCAGTCACAATTACCTATGTACTTCTAAATCTCTGTAACAGCTTGTACTGTCCTCTATGTCTTCCCTATATAGTGAATGTATACTCATGTTTTAAGGGGAAAGAGAAATGTAGTCTCTTTGAAGGTGTGAGACTCCTCTATTCAAAAACAATCCATCTCCTTGCCATGGTTCTATATTACTTGAAGCACAGCTTCATTAATCACTTCTCTTGTTTCCTTCATGCCTCTGTCTTCTGTTTCCCCTTGTTAATTGTAATCTTGAGAAGGACACAGGCCACCTCTTAACTATTGTATCCCAAACAGTGAGTTCAATATGTGACAAAAGCTGTTGTAACTTCAATAATATATCTAAATATACAGAAATTTGCATGTGCAGAGTTAAAAGAAAAAAGGGTCACATCCAATATATTAGCCTTAGGGAAATGTTTACTGATTTATCCAGCTATAGGTAGCCTTCATGATGTATTAGTACTTTATTAGTAAGAATAAATTAAGAGTGAAAAATGACTATGAACAGAGTTTGAAGATCACATTGATGAAACTATAAGATTTAAACATTTGCAAAAAAAAAAGTCTTGCACTTAAACCATTAGGAAATAAATTTAAACAGGAGAGCAAGTTGTCGTGGCACACAACTTTAATGCCAGCACTGTGGAGGCAGAAGCAGGGGGACTTCCTTGAGTTCCAAGTTAACCTAGACAACCTATTCAGTTTCAGGCCAGCCTCCTCTACATAGTGAGTTATAGGACATCCACTACTAAATACAGAGACCCTGTTTTAAACAAACAAACAAACAAATAAATACATAAACAAACAAACATTTAGAAAATGAGAACATATTTCTATACTTCTCATACATGACCTTTATCAAGTTAGCAATGCAGAGATTCAGAAGGACACTCATTACAAACTCCACCAAGTTCTCATCTCCCATTCCCTCCCCTTTATTGCCCCCCTCCCCCATTCTCAGTTTACTCCTAGAGATCTCCTCTGTTTCTGAAGAGCAATGAAAGAGATATCTTGATAGAGAGAGACATTATGGGGTAAGGGAGAAACCTGCTGCTAAGGAAATTCCCAGGAACCCACAAGGATGACCCTAGATTAGACTACTAGCAATAGTGGTGAGGGTGCCTGAACTAGCTTACCCGGGTATTCAGATTGATGAATAACCTGTCATCATAGAGCCTTCATCTAGTAACTGATGGAAGCAGCTGCAGAGATCCACAGCCAAGCATCAGACTGAGTTCCGGGAGTCTAGCTGAAGAGAGGGAAGAGGGATTATATGAGCAATGCGGGTCATGGGAAATCTACAAAGACAATTGAACAAAGCTCATAGGAACTCACGAACTTTAGATCGACAGCTGTGGAACCTGCATGGGACTGGAATACCCTTTGCATAATGGAGACAGTTGTGTAGCTGGGTCTGTTTGAGGGGCCCCTGGCAGTGTGATCAGTATCTATCCTTGGTGCATGAGCTGGCTTTCTGGATCCCATTACCCATGGTGAGACACCTTGCTCAACCTTGACGCAGGGGTGAGGGGCTTGATCCTGCCTCAACTGAGTGTAACAGGCTTTGCTGTCCCCCCCCCCCGCCCCCAATGGGAGAACTTATCCTTTTGGAGGAGGAGGTCACAGATGGGTGGGAGGGTGTTAGGTGGGGGTGGAGGAAGCTGGAGGAGAGATGAGAGGGGGATCTGTGATTGGTATGTAAAATGAATAATTTTTTTTTAAAATAAAAAGAAACTCCACCAAGTTAGAAAACTAATGTAAATGGATAATTTCACAGTGCATATCACCTACCAAAATTAAATCAATATCAGGTAAGAAATATAAACAAACTTATAACCCTACTAAAATACAAGCAGTCATTAAAAGTCTCACAAAAAATAAAAGACCAGGGCAAGGTAGTCTTAGTGAAAATTCCTACCTGAGTTTCAAAGAAGAGTTATACCAATACTCCTCAAATTTTTCCACAAAATAGAAACAGAAGGAACATTGCTCAATTTGTTTTATGAGGTGATTGTTACCCTGATACCCAAACTACATAAAGACCCAATAAAGAAAACTATAGACCAGTTGTACTTATGACAAAACTATGATCAAGTAGGCTTCACTCTAGAGAAGGAGGGGAGCATATATAAATCAATGAGTATAGTCCATCATATAAAGAAATTGAAAGATAAAAACTACATCTCATTAGATATAGAAAAGGCCCTTGACAAAATCCAAAACTCCTTCATGCTAAAATCCTGGAAATATGAGAGATAAAATGATCATTCATCACAATAAAAAGACAGTTTACAGCAAGCCCACAGCCAACATAAACTTAAATGGAAAGAAGCTCAAAACATTTCCCCTAAAATGAGGAGCAAGACAAAATTGTTCACACTCTATGTTTCTAATTCAACATAGTACTTGAAGTTTTATCTAGAAGAATAAGAAAACTGAGGAGATAAAGGAAATACAAATTGGAAAGGAAGAAGTCAAAGTATCTTTATTTGCAGATGTTATGGTAGTATACATAAATGACTCTAAAATTTCCAGCAAGGAACCTCTATAGCTGTTAAATACTTTCAGCAAAGCAGTAGGTTACAAATTAATTCAAAAAATAAGTAACCCTTCTATACATAAATCACTAGTGGGCTGATAAAGATATCAGGAAAACAGCAGATTTCCCACTAGCTCCCCAAAATATAAAATATCTTGAGTAACTCTAACTAAGCAAGTGAAAGACTTGTAAAATAAAAACTTTAAGACATTAAAGAAAGAAATTAAAGAAGATATAAAATGGAAAGATCTCCCACAACCATGGATCTATAGGTTTAGTATACTAAAGAAAGACATCCTACCAAAAGCAACATATATATTCAATGCAGTCCCCATCAAAATTCCAGCACAATTCTTCACAGATCTTGAAAGAACAGTTTTTAGCTTTGTATAGAAACAAACAAAGAAAAAATCAGAATTACTAAAACAACCCTGAAAAATAAAAGAACAGCTGGAAGTGTCACCATCCCTGACTCTAAATTATACTGATTCTGAATTGTACTATAGAACTTCAGTGATAAATACAGCATGGTACTGGCAAAAAACAGACATATTGATCAACGGAATAAAATTGAAGAATCAGACATAAATTCTCCCACCTATTGATATCTGATCTTTGGTAAAGAAGCCAGAAATATCCACTGAAAAAAGAGTATTTTCAATAAATGGTGCTGATCAAACTGGATGGCTGCATGTAGAAGAATCTAAATAGATGCATACT
This sequence comes from Peromyscus maniculatus bairdii, assembly GCF_049852395.1. NCBI lineage: Eukaryota > Metazoa > Chordata > Mammalia > Rodentia > Cricetidae > Peromyscus > Peromyscus maniculatus. The sequence goes on along the minus strand of NC_134863.1, from coordinate 59,916,575 downwards.
TATTGCCCTGCACAAAACCTAACTCCAAATGGATCACCCCTCAACATAAAACAGATATACTGAACCTAACAGAAGAAAATGGGGAATAGCCTTGAACTCATTGACAAGGAAAAGACTTCCTGTACAGAACACTGTTAGCACGGGCACTAGGATCAACAGTTAATAAATGGATTCCATGACACTGAAAATCTTCCGTAGGACAAAGGACATCATCCTTTGGACAAAGTGTCAGTCTACAGAACTGGAAAAGTTTTTACCAAGTACACATCTGATAGAGATCTACTGTCCAAAATATATAAATAACTCAAAGAAAAGAAATATGAAGAAAATATCAAGAAAACAAATAACCGAATTAAAAAATAATGTGCAGATCTAAACAGAATTATCAGAAGAGGAAACTCAAATGGTTGTAAACACTTAAAGAAATGTTCAACAGTCATAGTCATCAGGGAAATGTTAATCAAAAGTACTTTGAGATTTCTTCTTAGAATTGTCAGAAGGGATAAGATCAACAAAACAAATGATAGCTTATCGTGGCAAGGATGTAGTGTAAGGGGATCATTCTTCCATTGATAGTGCACCTATAAACTTCTACAGCTACTATGGAAATCAGCATGTCAGTTCCTTGGAAAGATGATAGTTGATCTATATAGTTGATCTATATCAATATCCATCTATACCACTCTTAGGCATATGCCCAAAGGACACTTCATCCTTCCATAGAGACACTTGCTCAGCCATGTTCATTGCTAACCCATTCATAAAAGCCCCAAACTAGAAAAAAATCTAGACACTCCTCATCAGATTAATGAAGAGAGAAATTGTGGTACATTTATACCGTGGACTATTTATTATTCAGCTATCAAAGAGTGTGAAACCATGAACTCTCAGGTAATGGAGGAAACTTGAAAAGCATCATACAGTGTGAAGTAACCCAGACCCAGAAGGAATAATATGGTATGTATTCTGTTACATGTAGATTTTACCTGTTAAGTCAGTGATAACCAAGCTACAATCCAATGAATCACAGAGGCTAGGTATAGAGCAAGGGGCTAAGAGAGACAGTTAGATTTCCCTAGGAGAAAGACATAGAATTGATTATTATGAATGGATGGGGTGTACTGCAATGGAAAAATCAAGCAGAAGGGGTAAGAGAGTGGGAGACAAGGAAGGGGATACAGAGGGACAGCTATAATTAAGGGTCATTTGAGGGGTACAATGGAAACTAAAACACAGTAGACTCTTCTTAAACTATATACATAGAGGAAGGTAATCTAAATGAAATCTCTGAATAATGAGAGAGACCGAGCCCAACTGGATATTTTTTGTTACCAAATGAAGTTTCCAGTATCAGGAATGGGGTATATTTAATTGAGTTGTTGGCCAAAGGGATCCTATTGGAACCTCCAACCAACCCAAGTGGTTTCCAATGTTGTAGGTTGCTCTCCACAAACTAAAGACCCTAAACTCATTACAACAACATGTACAAAACTCATTGAATGTAGAGAAATTGAGCTGGTACCTATCTAGGGCTTTCCCTCCTGTGGGCTGGTGTTCTTGATACAGTAATGTATCATGCCACCAAATGTGAAATGTAAACACCAACTCAGCTACAAAGGCTTTGTTCTAATATCTGATTTGCCTTAAGACACAATGAATGAGATGAAACTCATACCCAAAGCAGCCTAGGTGACCATGAACCTGAGACTAGATAGCCCAAAGACCAAGGGTAAAACCAAATACTACTGTCATTAAAAAAAAAAGAAAGAAAGAAAGAAAGACAAAAGTAATAACAAAATGACTCCTAATAACATTCTGCTATACTCATAGGTCTTTTCTTTTCTATTCTATTTTCTCAGCTAGTATCAAAGAAGTACCCTCTTATATCAGGTGGGAATAAATACATCAACCCACTGCCGAAATTTGCAGAGTGAGAGACCTTGGAACATTAGGCCTTAAAAGAATTCTATCAAAACCCCTCAGAGCTCAGGGAACCCAGCAGAAGAGGAGGTGGAAAGAGCTTAAGAGCCAGAGGGGATGGAGAAAACCAAGAAAGCCAGGCCCTCTAAATCAACAGTATCAACATTCATATGAACTCACAGAGACTGAGGCGTCATGCACAGGCCTGCATGGGTTTGCATCAGGCAGGGTTCTAAAGCTGCGAGAAGTAGAAACATGCCCCATCCCCAATCCAGTAGCTATGTCCAATTGACACCCCTTGCAAATGAAATTTAGTTTTCTCCAAGGGAAAAACAAATAACTCATAAGAGTAGGCTACATGTCCAGCCAATAGAAAATGAACTCAATGGCATCATTGTAGGTTTCTTGTCTCATAATGTGTCACGACTTTTTTCTTTTTTAATTATGTTTTTGTTTTTATCTTATTTAATTATTTCTCTCAACTCTCTCTCTCTCTTTGTCTCTCTCTGTCTCTGTCTCTGTCTCTGTCTCTCTCTCTCTCTCTCTCTCTCACACACACACACACACACACACACACACACGCGCACACACACACACACACACACACACACACACACACACACACCCTCTATAAGTGTTTTATATATAATGGCTCCTGGTTTAAATTTTTTATGGGATTCCTGAGTGTGAGAATGAGTGGTACTCTGTCTAAATCTGTTTCTTGTGCCTTTTCTTGGGTTCTTTTCCTTCTACCTTTTTGTTTTGTCCTACTCTGATGTGTTTGTTTCTGTTTTATTTTGTTTTATTGCTTCATTATCTCTTAGAAGCCTGTTCGTTTTTTATGAGAGACAGAAGAGGAGTGGATCTGGATAGGAAGGGAGGTGAGGAGGAATTGGAAAGAGTAGAGGGAGGGGAAATAGTAATAAGGATATATTATATGGGAAAAATCCACTTTCAAATAAATAAAAAGTAAGCAAACTCAATGCCATAGTTTATGTGTGGATACTATTCGCTCATTTGTATCCAAATCTAATGACCAAGTTCTCTTTAAAGTGTTCTGTATCAGGGTTCAGCTCATGAAGGCACAGGTTAATTTTACCTGTGCATTACTTCTTACACTTTTGAATTAAATACTTATAGTCTCTTTATTCTTAAGTATATCAAGAGCAAGCTTGACCAAGAGATGGAGATTATTCTGTTGCTGCTGCTGCTGTGTGGGGAACACAATCTAAGCTACACTTTATCTCTCTGTGTGTCTTTTCTTGATTAGAAGAAAATATAAAGTGTATCTTTGGCTGTTCCATACTTAATAACTAGCATATTAGCTCATATATAGTAGAAAACCAATGCATATTTATGGAGCAGTGTGCATTTCTCTCTTTCTAAGAGACATCACATATGGAAAGATCTTTATTTTGTATTTAATGATATCTGGAAGACTAGCAAATCCATAATACACACACTCCAATAGTTTCAGCAAATACTTTTCCTGCTAAATGTTAGATATTTTTTATTCTGCTTCCAGGCTACTATTTAATAAAGATAAACTAATTACAATGCCCTGTGAGGAAGGCAATGCTTTTGTCTATCCTCAAAATACAGAGACCAAATTGATATTATCATTGGCCACTCTATTTCTTGTAATAAGTCAGCTGCAGCTTTGATTGTAATTTAAAAAGACATAATTTATAGATGATCTAATTATAAACATTGTCAACAAGAGAGGACTCAATGTTTATTGAACTGTTTTCAGAGCTCCATTGCAAAGAGGATGCTTAGCTTTAACAACAATGTGTAAAATTTATGGCCATCCAATAATAACCTTACCATTGCAAAGTTGACAATTTTAGCTTAGAAAATCATTGCTTCTAGCATCCTGCATTTTCATATGAGAAAGTGAGTTACAGAATGTGGACAAGGCAGTGTTTGGTTGGGAGAATTCAGGACTTTGGTCTTGTCATTTAATGAAGATACAAGTATGCCTCTATTGTTCACTATGTGACATGATATAATGAAACCCAAATATAGTCAAATGTTAAATGAGTCCATCCATTAATGAACTGGAGAATAATTGATTCAAGTTAAATAATGGATCAAAGAAACTGGGCCAGGAAGTCATTTTTTTTGTAATTATTTCTTTTATTTTTTGAGATTATAAATTCAATACATCATTCCCCATTTTTTCTTTATTAAGAAATTTTTTTATCCATTTTACATACCAACCAAAGATCCCCCTCCCATCCTTCTTCCCACTCCTCCCCCAGTCTTTTTCCAAACCCACCCCCACCCCTCCTTCTACATGGTAAGGCCTCCCATGGGGAGTCAGCAAAGCCTGGTACATTCAGCTGAGGCAGGTTCAAGCCCCTCCCCCTGCATCAAGGCTGTGCAAGGTGTCCCACCATAGGCACCGGGCCAGCTCATGCACCAGGGATAGACATTATTATTATTTTAATTTAATTTTACTTTTTTTTTGAGACTTCATGCATGAAAAGTACATTACATCACTTTTTACTCTTTCTTTCCCTCCAACCCCTCCTCCTCCCCATTGATTACATTTTTAATTATTGTTGTTACTTGTATAGTCATATGTATATGTATATTTTTGTATATATGTATCACACACACACACACACACACACACACACACACACACACATATATATATATGCATAGTTTACTGAGTCTGTTTAGGTTTGCTTTTATATACATACTCTTGGGGATGATCACTTGAAATTGAACAATGAATGTGGAACTTGTCCTTTGAGGAAACTACTTCTCCCATTTCAATAGGCATTGACAACCTGAGGTTGTTCTGAGGGTAGGATCATGTGGGGTTTACTCTGTTCACACTGACATGTCAACTAGTGTTACCATTATGCTGGACTTGGTCAGGCAACCATATTTTTAAAAGTTCATGATGTAGTTCTCCTGTCACATAGAGAAGATACTATCTTATGGCAGATATCTTGTTTCTGGCTCTTCTTGGCCCCTTCTTCTGCATGGATTCCCTTGAGATTAGGTGCAAGGACTGTATTACAGATATATCAGTTTTCAGGGAGCACTCAAAAGTTACTTATTCTCTGTAGTTTGACCAGTTGTGGTCCTCTGTAATATTTTCTATTTGTTGTAAAAAGAAACCTCTCTGATGAGGGTTGAGAGCTACATTTATCTGTGGGTATAAGGATAAATATTTATATTGCAATTAGAAACTTGGGTTTCCCACCTGCCTCTAAGCTGCCTCGCCATAGGCCAAAGCAGCTTATTTATTAACCAATAGTAAAAATTTATCTTCACACCATACAGAAAGATATCCTCCAGCAGGAACTGTATTAGAGGGTGGCAGCATTAGGAAGGTTGAGAACCACTGCTCTATATGGTAATGTAAGCAAATCGGTAAGTGGGTTGATGGTTCATATTTCCATATATGCATACATTTATATTTTGCTTGTCTTCCAATTGTGCCATCTGCTTCCATTCTCAAGCAATTTGTTTAAAAAGCCATTGCACCCTCTTGATGTGTAGTGTGAAGGGCGTCAGTAAAAAAAACATCGTACGTTTTGTCTACATTGCACTACCTCTTACTCTTCAACTGTTTTTTTTTAAAGTCATATACCCAGCAGCAACAAAAAAACTCCATAGATTTCCTGAATTAATGGGCTTTGCAAAAGAAAGTGGAGACCACCCATTGGCTAAGAATTCCACCTCCCCGTCATTCAGGTTGTGCTAGATCCACACTACAGTGGGAGAGTTTGATGTCTTAAGTCCCGAACCAAAGAAATGATCTGTTCTGAAAGTATAGCAAAAAGGCTGAAAATTTTTTGAGGGAATTTTTGACTTTTAAAAAATTGTCTAAATATAAATCCTTAATGAGTAAATTTAGGATGTTATTACAGGTAATGTTTAGACATTTTTTTTAAATAAAAATTCTGGTTTATAATTGAATAAATTACTTTCTCAGTAAAAAAATTTATATTGGTTTAGGAAAATGGCAGTAGTAGATTCTCCTCTCAGGGCTATGGTCTCTCTATCCACAGATAATTGATTAGGTTCATGGTAGAAGGCATAAATTTCCTCCAGTTGATCTGGCCTTAATTCTAATTAGACAGCTGTTGGTTACCCCAAAGGTAAAGGTAGCACCACTATTGCACCATTGTGTATATGTTGCCATTCCAATTGTTACACAATTCATAGAGTTTATAGCTCAATAGGACTGTTGATTGCTTCTCTTTCCCGGCAAGTTGCTAAGCCCCTTTTTATACTATAAGAAGCAACCCTCAAGGAGGAGGCTTCCAGCTCAGTTCCAGCATTATTCCTCTAAGACACATGTCCCAAGTTCTGGTGTCTTCAGCTGTTGGGTTTTGCATTTACTTTCAAGTTCTGAGAGGCAACCAAGGACAATTGCAATAGATTCTGTTATTTTGGCAGTCTCTTGGACTCCCCAGAACAACCACTGAGAGTTTCTCAATTCTGACACTGGGGTTTTTTGTTAGAGAGCCAATGTCTCTTGGAGAAAGCATCACCACAACAAGTGGAGTAAGATGATTTCAATCATTTATATATGTATACATATACACTTACAGATACATGCATTTTTAAGTGAACTTAAAATATATTTCCCTATGGCTTCTTCAGTTGTCCTTGGTGTTCCATACCCCTTCTCTTTCCACTTCCCTCAGAGTTGTCCACTTCTCCACAGATATGCTCCCCCCATTTTCCCTGTTTTCTTCCTCCTAACATCTATGTGCTACCGTCCCTATCTCTTCTTTCCCTACCTCTGCTTGGTCCCATTTTGTTTTTCTGGTTTCTTTGGTTACGTCAGGTTATATATTCACATCTAAATATTAGGAAATAATAACCACAATATAAGAGAACATTTGATGTCTGTCTTTTTAGGTCTGGGTCTCCTCGCTCGGTATGTTATGTTCTAGTTGAATCTGTTAACTTGCAGATTTCCTGATCTCATTTTTCTTTGCAGCTGAATAGAATTCCATTATGTATATGTCCCACACTTTCATTATGCATTCATTTGCTGAAGGATATTTAAGATGTTTCCATTTCTTAGTTACTATAAGCAGAGTAGAAAAGAGCAAATGTCTGTGGGGTAGGATGTCCAGTCTATTGGGAATGTGTGAGGAGTGAGTGGCATGGCTGCGACATAAAAGAGATTTGTTTTTCCGCTTTCTGGGGATTCTCCACACTGACTTCCAGAACTGCTGCACCAGTTTGCAACTCCATCAACAGTGAATAAGGGTTCCCTTCCTATCCCATCCTCGCCAGCATTTTTTGTCAGCTGTTTTCTTCATCTTCATCACCCTAGCTGGGGTAAGATGAAATTTCAAGCTTGTTTTAATATGCGTTTCTATAGTTCCTAAGAATATAGATGTTTATTAAAGTGAATTTTACTTGCTGATTCTCTATCTGTGTATCTGAATTTTTGCTTGTTTATCTCTTGGTTGCTGCTTTTTTTTTTTACTCTAATGTCAATGGTTGCTCTTAAAGGCTATTTTGTACCATATGCAAGTGACTGGAAGACCGTGTTTGGAAGGTTGAGGTAAAATGTTATCATTGAATGTTATGGGTAATTTGTTGAAGCACTTCAATGTTTGAAAAATGGTATGTGAATCAATAAATAATTAAAATAATGATTATGATGACAGAGGAAATCCTTTGGGGGAAAAGTGTTTCAACCAGAATCATCGAATTTATCTCTCAACACTTCAAGGTATCAACCAGAACGACAGACAATAACACATATACAAATTAATATCTTGGTTAGGTGGAGAAGTTTAAAAATCCTTTAATAGAACTGAAAGTGTAGCTATTGATTTCTTAGGAGATAGCCTTGCTAAAGGCCGAATTGCTTTATGATTAAATCAGGAGCTTCAGCTCCGGCATCAGTGTTTCCTTCAGTCAAAATCATAGCAGCCGTCTGCAGATCCCTAGAGCTGTTTCTCTGAGTAAACCAGTAAAACATAAATATTTCCCTGAGGGGTTTTGATCCAGTGCTAGATTAGCTGCCTGAACTTGATCATTTCAGTTTTTCTTGAAGAGATCTATACAGGCCATTTACCTACTTGACTTGCCCCTTTTGGATTTGAGAATTAGAACAGATAAAAGTTATAACCTATGCATGTCTTCCAGTACCCTGCAGGGCAAGATGAAAATACAGATTCCTAATGTATTAGACCCTTCTAGGTTACACACCATTGTTTTTGAAAGTTGATTATATTACATTCTGCTAAGGAACATTATATGTTTATAGTTCAGAGTTCATTATGAATCACCTTTAACTCTTACAAGTCATATAGACATTAAATTAATGATCTCAGAAAATGGACGACACATACCCCAAAGTCCCCAAACCAAAAATACTGTTTGCTGTTATGACAGGGGATGACAAAGTAGCTACAGTTGAATTAATGTAAGATAATTAGGCAATCTTAAGTGTTGGTATGCATACACTCATTGCCTTAGTTTTCTCCAACCATTTCTTTTAGCCACGACTCCTTGATTTTCTCTTCTCAGTCCTAATGACATCCTGGGAATTGCCATAGCTTTCCTGCCACTTTACGTTATTAAAAAGTACGATATGGTCTTAACCATTCTTAAACTGCAATTTTATCACCTTCTTTTCTCCCAGAATGGAATAGGGAGCCATGTATTTGTACTGCAGGGGGTTGCTTCATCTCCCTTCCTTACTGATTTACACTTCCCCACCAACAGTGATATGAGGAAGAGTTAACGACTCAGGCAGTAACCTCCAAGATGCTTGTGACTACTGGGAATGTATATGCAGTAAGCACATGGAAGCTGTAGATGCGTCATGGAATATGGTTTTCCCAGAACACAATGTGCTCCTTTCCATCTCACAATGAAAGAGGTAGGAGATTGACTGGTTTTCTCCTACTACTGCTTCTCATAGCCCATTCTTCTTGTTTTTCACAGCAGTAAGGTCACAGCTCTGTTGTCACTACCTCTCTTCACTCGATAGCCATTCGTTAATGGTTGGGGGCACCAAAGTTGTCAAACAAATTCCTAACATGCATAGAAAATTAACTTAGAGAAACCAGCTGTATTGGTACAACATCAAACCACATACATGCACTCTGCCATGTTATTTTATTACTTTACTCTTTTTTAGATGATTCTCTTTCCCATATATTAAATAGGTCACAGATGATGGTGAAATGGTATTCCTCTGACTCTCATCCAGGAAATGAGATGCCAGGTCTCCATTCTCGAAAGAATTTCTTTTCACTTTACTATTGTGGTGATATTTTATCTGTGTACCCCAATAAAGTTTATCTAAGGACCAGAGGAAAAACCCAGCCACTATAGTAAACATAGAGGTTAGGCAAAGGCAGCACACACCTTTAATCCTATCACTCGGAAGGCAGAGATCCATCTGGATCTCTGTTAGTTCAAGGCCATACTGGGAACAGAGCCAGGCATGGTGGTACATACCTTTAATCCCAGCACTAACCATAAAGGTCTGGAGTACTGTACAGACACAGGAAGTGACAGCTGGGCAGGAAGAAGAAATAATGTACTTGGGTGGAGAGAGGAAATGAGTTGGCAGAACAGAAAGGCATAAAGGCATGGGTATACAGGAAATTGGTCTCTTTGGCAGAGGCTCTCCAAGTGGATAAAATGTACCTGGCTTCTTTCTGCTTTTCTGATCTCTCAGCTTTTCATTCCAATATCTGACTCCAGGTTTTTTTTATTAATAAGACCATTTAGCACTTCGTCCTAAAGACTGTTGGATGGGGTGACTATATATTTCATTGTCCATTTGTACATGTGAAGATTATAAGGGAAAGTAAGAATTAAGCTTTTTTTTTTTAATTTTGGGACATGAAATTGTGCGGCAATAATGTGCATTGATGAAGTGGGTTTAGCCACAACTTAGTTGTCAATCCCTCAATTGTCTGTACTTTAGCTGAGAATATTAGCAATTTGGTGATCTTTAAAGAGCTCAGTCCTTAATTATCAGTTATAGAATCAGAGGAAATAAAGTACAACCAACATCAAATTTGGTTCAGAAATTTGACTGCACAAATCAAATGTTTTAGGAATAATGTAACTCAATTATTTTAAAATAACCATGTGGTCAAGTGTATGCTTTCCAGAAAAAGGATTGAGGTCTCAGCAATATGCATCCAGAGACTATGTCCTTTACTAGCTTTAGTATTGACTTTTCTGTTACTATTTGGATGATTGTCCCGGGCATACATATATATTGCAATATATTATCTTTCACTTTTAGTGCCAGCTACCATGCAGTTTCAAGTCCTTATCTTGCCTTCAGAAGAAGTTAGCATTTTTCTTTCTTTTTCAGTGCATTTCTACATTCCTGCTCTGACTCATACACTCCTAATTGCCTTCTTACTTCAGTAGTGGCCAGTTTGAACCTCCTTGGGCACTTCTGGTACAAGTATTCAAGTCATGCAAAGAATCAGATGCATTCCTGAGTCCCCCATCTTTCCTTCATATGTTTTCTTATTAACAGACCCTCTCCTGTAATGTCAAGTGTGAATTCTTAATGTAGGTAATTTTCAGTTGGATGTTTCTAGTTTCAGTTCTTCCAAATTTGCATAGACAATGGTCTTATAATTTCTCCATTAAGCCTCTTAAACATTTTGTACAAGACAAGTTGTTCAATTTTTGCCTGCTCTGTATAGCTCACACCAAATAATTGAAGCATAAACATCCAAACAAAACCATGTTAGAGGCTGCTTCGTCTTCCATTTCCCATTGCTATCCTACTAGTTCATTCTAAGAACATTCATTCTCAAGTAGCATGTCCATATAACCTTTACCATGGATGCTACCACCTCAATTCAGGCACAGTACTCTCTGTTTTGGTAGATTGTATCCTGACACTTCTGGTGATAGTGATAGAAGCAAATTCATTCTCATTAGTGAAATATCAGAGGCTGGCAAGATTGCTTGCTGGTTAAGCACACTTGCTGCTCTTACAGAGTACATATGTTCAGTTCCCAGTATCTACAATATGGCTTATAACCATCCATAACTCCAGTTCCAGGGCATCTGATATCCTTTCCTGACCTTTGCATGCATCAGGTAGGCATCCAGTGTATATATATGTATATGCAGGGAAATACTTATAAACAAATATACCTTTAAAAAGTAAAATATTGCAATTTTTTCCTGAGATAAAACTATGACTAATTCATTACCCCCACTCAAGTCCAGGTTGTTCATGTAGAACTCATCCATTTCGTCATTGGGCGATCCCTGTGTCTTTCTTAGGGTCCTGTTTTCTAGGTAGCCTCCCTGGAGTTGTGAGTAGCAGTCTAGTCATCTTTGTTTTACATCTAGTATCCTCCTATGAATGAGTACATACCATGTTTGTCTTTCTGAGTCTGGGTTACCTCACTCAGGATGACTTTTTCTAGATCCATCCATTTGCCTGCAAACCTCATGATGTCATTGTTTTTCTCTGCTGAGTAGTTTACTCCATTGTGTATATATACCACATTTTATTTATGCATGAAGGTCAAGGTTCGAGGGAAAGAGAGCTTAGGGGGGTAGGAGATCCCAGCTGGATCAAGAACAGAGAGGAAGAACAAGGAATAAGAGACTGTGATAAATAAGACCACATGGGAATAGGAAGAAGCAAAGTGCTAGAGAGGTCCACAGAAATCCAAAAAGATACCTCCACAATAGACTACTGGCAATGGTCAAGAGAAAGCCCGAACTGACCTACCCTGGTGATAAGATGGCCAAACACCCTAAATGTCGTGCTAGAAATCTCATCCAATGACCGAGGGAAGCAGATGCAGAGATCCACAGCCAGGCCCCAGGTGGAGCTCCAGGAGTCCAGTTGGCGAGAAAGAGGAGGGATTGTATGAGTGAGAATTGTTGAGACCAAGATTGGAAAAAGCACAGGAACAAAGAGCCAAGCTAATGGAAACGCATGAACTATGAACTAATAGCTGAGGAGCCCCCAGCTGGTCAGGTCCTCTGGATAAGTGAGACAGTTGATTAGCTTGAACTGTTTGGGAGGCACCCAGACAGTGGGACTGGGACCTGTCCTTAGTGCATGAGCTGGCTGTTTGGAACCTGGGTCTTACACAGCGGACACTTTGCTCAGCCTAGGAGGAGGGGACTGGACCTGCCTGGACTGAATCTACCAGGTTGAATTGAATCCCCAGGGGAGTCTTTGTCCTGGAGGAGATAGGAATGGGGGGTTGGCTGGGGGGAAGGGGGGAGGGGGAATGACAGGGGAATCCATGGCTGATATGTAAAATTAAATTAAATTATAAAATAAAAAAATTAAATTAAAAAAACTAAAAAAAAAACCACTATGGCTAATTTAAAGCTCTTTGTATTGTTAACTGTTTATGGTATTGTTAACTGACTTGTTAACTGTTTATTCTCCACACATTTTTAAAGCATATTTCTTATTTATTTTGTGGAATAAAGTAAACACATTATGAACAAAAATCCCAAATCACCTAGATCCAGGTTTGAATTTAAGATCATTAAAGAAATAATGAAATCTGATTTATGCTTTACTATACTCACCATATATTCTATTATTTATACTATTAAAAAATCCCTTGAATACCAAAAGCACTATGCTCTTACTTAGTACTTATATCACATTATGAGGCATTTTTACTTGTATTCTATCTGAAGTGGAAAGAAATGATGTGGAGATACAAGACTTTCAAAACAGAACACAATATTGTAGTCTTTGTGGTTCTCTCTCAGAATCTGTTTTGTTTAACTCCTCACAGGTCCATGAAGCCTGCATTTTGAAGACAACTAGTTTTATTTCTAGATATTGGATTCTGCCTTGAAAGCTAAGGCTCTTCCGTAGGCTCTTCCTTGGGTCTGTCATTCAGGAGTAGTAGCTCATGATTTCACCTGGCCTGATGAGATATGAGAAGAGAATTGCTGACCAGCTCGTGGGATATGCATATACTGCCTTCTAAGGAGGTTTCTAGAAAAGATGCATTTTCCAAATTCCCTAAGATCAGGAAGCAACTAGTTCCAAGAGATGACTGTAGGTTTTCAGGGTAGAGTGACAAGAGGAAAGTTAGGTCAGCCTTAGGATGAAGCAGAAATTCAGGGAGAAAAAAAAAATCCATGATAGAAGAAAAACAAAAACATCAGCAAAACAAAAATTAACAACAAAGAGTCTTGAGTTTCTAACAAGAGCGTACTATCTATCATCTTACTGTGGAATTAAGTCACATCTGAAGTACACTAGTTTTATAACGCCCAAGCAGCAGAACCAGCAGTCCTCTTTTTATTGATGGAGCCATTTTCAATTGTGTTGTGAGTTGCCTCCATTTTTTAATGCATCTGAAGAAGTGCAGGGAATTAAAAGGATGTTTCATTTTTCTCAACAACCTGAGAAGTGAATTGTGTACCTGGGGGCAACAAGAAAGTAGTGGGAAAGCTCCATAACCCATAAGCCTTTACAGTTGCAATGTTCTCATCATTGCATTAAAATTTATGAGAGCAACAATGAGAAATCCACATCTCTATGTTACTACTGACATTATTAAGAAAAAAAAAGCCACTGCAGGTGTTTCCCCCTTCAGGTACCCTATTTTGAGATTCCCGGTGAACATAGAGTAGGTAAACCAGAAAACTGATCAGAAGACAAAAGCAAAACATAGATATTATCAAGGAAACAAGGAATAACAAGCTACAGTTCAAGGGAAAAACCTATCAATACGAGAAAAGAATAGGATCATTAAAAGCACACCATAATCTACTGCCACACTTGACTGACTTCTACTAAGGCAAGATGCTTCAAGATCTGTAAAAGGAAATCACAGTTCTGCTCTACTCACATCAGCACCTCTCCCCCGGTCTGTGTTTACTTCATATCCTTGTGGGTGGGAAAACTAAATCACATTGTTCCTTTGTGGTATCAATTTTAATTTTAGAAATGTTAGGACAAAAAACAATTTTAGTAAGAAAACTGACTCATGCAATTGAATTTGAGGTCTTTCAAAGCTCTTCTCCAGTTTGACTTTAAAAGTCTATTTTAAGAGTCCAGTCCTAGAAGGAAAACACTTTGGTTTCCTTATTTGATTCTCCTTTAAATGAGTAAATGTCAGTTTCAAAGTCTAATTTAACTATGAGAAGACATACTGAATGGTGCTACTACACATGGTAAGAAATGAACAAGCCCCAAATTAAAAAAAAAAAGACTTTGAGTTATTGTTCCTAACTGACAGTTCACTGTGGGTCTTGATCATGGAAACCAGAGAATTCATGATCCTCATTTTAACTTGAGTTTTCAGGAGCATCATTCTCTGATTCTATTGGGTATATAGACATTTAAGTTTGACCATCTCTTGCTATGTCCTTCCCAGAATGTTTTGCTTTGTCTATGGGTCTCTGCACAGGTCCTTCAGGGGAATGTGTTTGTGCCTGGCAAGACTGACGGCTTTTCTTGACAGTGTACAGGAAATGGATGGATAGAAATCACTTCTATGACATTCTGTTACATATTTTCCAAAAGGATGAAAGAGCACAGTGTACACATATGTGGTTAGAGATGTTACAGCATTAGAAAAATAAATAAATTCTTTTGAATACGGGCTTCCTTATGATTGCACCATGCAGGGACTTTCCACATTGTTTAAGGTAAACAATGGAAGTGTTGAGAACAGGATACAGAAACTCATCAGGTAGGGCAGGGATGTCAAAGTAGCAGGATTGAGAATGTCCTTGTAGGGGCCAAGAAAGACAGAGCAGAGTTCTGGTTCCTGATTCCTTTCTATCACTCTTCCTAAATAAGCACCCCTATGTAGAGGCTACAGGAGGATGTGATGAAAACTAAGAGGAGGAGGTTGAATGCCACCATGTTATGTCTACTGTACTGGACGAGCTGGTCCACTCCCCATACCTCAGCCTGGTTAGCTCCATAAGTCTTTTTAAAAGCTCCAGGGTGAAGCACTCCATATTATTCTATGACCTCTCTTCTGAACAGGGTCTTTGCTCTCTTCTCCTCATCTAGTTCCCACCTATGAATCTTAATGAACTTGGTAAAACTCACCCTTTGTGATTTCTGAATTTCAGTCTTTAAATTCAGGAGAAAAGAACCGGAAAGCCATTGGCTTATGGTGGATTTGGTGGTTGTACAATTTTCTGACACCCTAGCTCCCCAAACTAAGCTCAGCAGGATTCAAGAGATTCTCTACTTTTTTTCCCCAAAAACACTTCAAATAGTCCCATAACAGAAGTGGAGTTACCGTCTCCTTTCTTTTAGCTTTGGTTTTTGTGATCATTGCTATTTCTTTGAGTTCTTCCATCTGAGAGTTGCCCCAAATGCTTACTCTTGAAAAGGATGACCTCCCTGACAAGCTGAAGTCTTATTGTCTGTATCCTTCCAGAGTCCAGAGTTTCAATGTGGCTTTTATCTTGGGTGTGATATATATATATATATATATATATATATATATATATATATATATATATATATATATATGTATGTCCACAATTTCTCTAGGCTCCAATCCCATGGGGAAGGTTTTAAGTGGATTCATTAATTTTATGCTTCTGTTCTTCCTTCATAATGGCATTTTATTGGTAGGTGAATTAAAAAAGTTCAGAAATATAAGTATATTTCAGAAGACAAATTCACACACACACACACACACACACACACACACACACACACACACTCACATACTGCATGATATTGCCGGGTCTATATGAAAAGTAATAGAGTTGCTATAGTGAAAAAGTTAACATGGCCATTAAAATACAATTAAGTGTGAATGATTGTATGAAGTGGAGTATGTGTGCGTGTGTAAGAACAGCTAAACTTTACTCGTTTATCAGGTAGCTCAAGTAAATTGAGCTACAAACTACACATGCTGTATATTAATGACCTTGTTGCATATATGTGCATGTGTACATATATATCATCTTGTTATCATAAAGATAATCTGACTTGATATTAAATTAAAGAAAGGCTGTTTCTTTTAGTGGTGAAAATGTGCTCTGTGGGTGTGTCTGAGCACTGTGCCAAGGAGCACTTGCAGTTTGGCATCGGCACAAAGGACCATAGTAGCTTGAAGTGGCTGCTTTCTTTGCTGGACAGGGAATGGCATGAGTCTCAAATGCATTCCTGTGATGCAGATTCTCCTCTAATATGGAAAGGAGCAGTTATGCAATCCGGTCACCATTTCGAGATGGGAATTCCTTTGAAGTCAAGCCAAAAGATCATTAAATTTTGAGAACTTCTGTTTTTGTTTAAACTTTAAAGGTTTTTGAGCTTAGGTTAGTTATATAACTTAAAACATGGTTTTATAATTAGTCAACAGCAATTTTACAAACTAACTTTTCTTCCAATAGTGGGAAACAAAAGATACAGCAATTTGCTCGTCCTTGCAACCTGATCTTAATAGAATTCTACCTTATGGTGTCATTGCATAATTAGTCCTATGCCAAAGCTCATTAATAACACATTGTTCTTCTAAGCCTTATAATAAAAGAATGAAGAAATAAAAGAAGCATGTGCATGTATGCATACATACCCACATATGCATGATAACACATGCACACTTTTGCTACTTTTACTAGGTGGCTATCATGGAAAGAAAGCCCTTTGCTATGACACAAAGCACAAAATTTCCATCATCAGTGTCCAAAACAGTTGATAAATTAACTGTAAGTACAGGATGGGAAAACCTCCACAGAATTTGCAAGGCTATTACTGAGTTATATATCCTAATGCCCTGACCCTTTTCTCAGAATGATCAGACAATACTTCCGATCTTGGACTCCTGTAGTCTGATCATAGGCCTTGACATTTAACCAAGCACAGAGATTATATGTCTTTTCATCATGCCTCACAGTTGTAATGAGGTTGCAGAGTCATTACATCTGATCAATCAGAATTAGTGCTTCTCAGGACCTACAGGTGAGGGTTATTTTCTTGAAACAAACTGCTTGTAACTTCTTTAGTGTGTCTGTCTCTTTTCTTTGTCTGGTGAGATAGTTTGCAGACAGTGGGTATTTAACAAATATTAAATGATAATTCTTTATTGACCTTCCTAGCTTGGGGGAACTTTGAAAATTTTTCAGAAAGACGTTTTAAATGTTTTGTGATCGTTACGATTTTAAAATAGAATTGTAATGACCTTTCCAAAGGAAGAAAGCAAAAAGTTGTTCTAACTCGAAGGTGAAGCAGCTAAAACTGTTACGACCGGTCTTCTTCCCACTCACTAATTATATCTAAGCAGATACACTGAGCACAAGCTTTTTGTTAATTCCAATTTATAGGACATCCTGGGGATGGTATTGTCAGAAAGGACAAGTGGCATGAAAGTGGAATGTCAAAGAAATGCTACACAGACAGCCAAACTAGATGCTCAACTCTCATGGCCTCAGTGGGAGTATTGGCTCCAATTATGATGTTATAAGATGTTAGTTTCATTACTGTCAAGACCACAGGAAAGAAGATCCTGTAAATATTTCCCAATGCTGTAAAAGCTGCCCTAAATATAGTGACTTAATTTATTATCCTATGCTTCTCTAGGCTAGCAGTACCAGCCCTGTATCTTACACATGGTCAAAGAGCCAAGCAAAACAGTTTTCTGGAAAGCCTAGGGAAGAACCAGTCTCCTGCACCTTTCCAGTTTCTCGGTGCTGCTATCTGCAATTCCTTGACTTAGGGCCCCATTTCTTCATCCTCAGAACCAGTGCAGTAGAGATCTTTGAGTCCTGAAGTCTAATCATAGACCTTGACGTTAAACCTGGAACACAGATTTTGAGTCTTTTCATCATGATATAGTCTTTAGAGAATATTATCTATTACAGGATCATTGTCATATCTTACCTTAGTCACCACTGAAAAAGCAAGCTTTCCCCCCATGTAAGGTCACATAGTCACAGATTTGGGGGATTAGGACATAAACGCCCCACAGGGGAGGGGGACACTGTTTTTGTTACCCTACATGAAAAGTAAAATTATATCTTCAGTGTGTAAGTATAGAATATCATTTCAATACCAAAGAAAAGAAACAAAAAGTTGAGAAAAGATACTGATTTGTGATAAGTAAGTGGATTTTCAATGGTTATGTTTTAATCATGTCAGTGCTGTGTATTTGCAGTGTAAATTTCCTGATCTTCAATTTTGTCACCTGGATGATAAGCTTAGAAGGCTTTCCTCGGAGGACTCTTTGGGAAGGTTTATGTTGATTTTTGTATCAACATGCAGCATTATAATTTCTTGGCTCAGAATTCATTAACATTAAGGCAGAGCTGAGGTTTTAATCATTGTCGCTTAAATCAGTATATATTTTTCAATGCAGCTTTGTGTTGTTCATAAATAATCCTTGTAAGTTGCTTGCTGTAGTCCTGAGAAGAGGGTACCCTGTTCTCTTGAAGGCTACTTCTCACAAACTATAATATGGGAGGTGGGGGGTGAGGCAGCCTTTCAATTGGAGGATTTGATTCCTTGTTGAGAAGTTATAGCACCAAATGCCTCCTCCAAAACCCCCCACAAAACTAAATATTAAATATTAGAGTATGTCAAGTCTATGATCTCACAGGTGGTGACTGGACATTAGTTATATTATTGTCTCCAATTAATAGATTCTGTTGAAAAAGTAAACAAAATGCTAACCACTAATCTAATATTTTAACAAGTAGTTTGTTGTTATAGCTAGATGAAAATGGATGAAAACTAAATTTGGCATAGTAACGTTTATTAGCTTTAATCTTAAGGCACATTAGCTAGTACTTGCTGTTAAGAATTCTTGCATACTAAATTTTTTTCTCTTTGGTTGTCTTGTGTAAATGGGTATGTTCTATTTCCTTTGTATTCTAGTAGAACTTATCTGATCTGAAGTTCTAGTCTAATTGTGAAGTTTTATTATATAATTTGATGTCACAAATTATTAAAATGTACCTGGAAATATAGACCCTTTGGATGGTTGTATTAGATTGTCTTTTAATTGAAAAATCTTATGTTTTTATATTTTGGAGAGTCATTATTTATCAATATAAGATATGCTACAATAGTGGAAAATATGTACTCTTATCTGTCTATTTAGTAATGAATGAAACCTATGTCTTAGGAGCTTTGATATAGAGCTTCATGTGCAGGCAAATACTATATGACACATTTTGAATTTGTTACTCTACAAGTTAGATAAAATCAGTATTTTTTACATTGAGTGCATTTGGTGTGTCATCAAATAACTAATAAGGTATAGAAAGAATCATTAGCCTTTCTTTAGAAAGATATTTAAGCTAGTGAACTATAAAATTCTAAATTCTTCTAAATGTCACTTGGAGTTCTGGGGGATGCCTCTCTTTTGAATTCAGAAGCCATCAATTGAATATCTTGATATAGTTGAGTAAGCGGGAAATGAGCACCGCTTTGCAATCTCCGGGTAGATGTGATCCTAAGTGGGAGGACAAGGATGAAGAGGGTGAGGATGAATAATAAATGCATCTGAAAATGGGGCTTAGCATGTAGAGGATATCAACACATCCTCTGGATTCTGGGGAGTCTGTCTTCACTATTCATTATCCTTCCTAAAGAATAGGTGTGTGATGGATAGATCCTTTCAAACTTAGTAATAATTATTATTCAATCCTAAATTAAAAATGAAATCTAGAGAAATCTTCCTAATCATTACAATATACCTTAATGGTTACATTTCCATGAAGATGTCTGTTTTTCTCTCCTCAGGTTTCCTTCCTGTCATTTTTGAAATTAATCTACTTTTAATATATTTGCAGAAACTAGTGTTGTTAATGTGACACTGGTTATTTCAACTGTAAACATGTGAAAATGTTATCATTTTCTCTTATAGGATGGAAAGTGCTTTTGCAACTTCAATTTCACTTTTAGGCTTAAATTTTCCTTTCATTTTTTTCCCCTTCAAGGATTGTGAAGAATTCCAGCCTCCCTACTGTTGTGTCTTACCCAGATTCATGTTGAATATGTATTTCCCAGCATCTAGAGATGCTGATTCAGTGTCGTTGGTGACAGGTATCTCAATGACAAAGGCAGGAGGCCTTTAAAATCTCCATTTGGGGAGTGTCAGGATGGGTATGACATAGACTCATGCTGACAATCTGAAACGAAGGTTCTTGGCATAATTACTATTCATTCAAAAGTTAAGAAATGCAGCTGTGTCCTCTTCACCTCCAATCCCTGGAAATTCTAGACAAGGAATAGAGACTTGCCCCTTTTACTTCTGGGTTTCTACCTTCTGCCTTCTTTTTCTTTGATGGTACTAAAGACCAGTGGACACAATGCTATTTTTGTTCTATTCTGGCCAAAATTAACCATTTACTGGGGTGGGGGGTGGTTCCTAATACACAGAGCAAGCGTTTCTGTTTTTATTGAGGGAAGAATGAATGCCTATTTCTTTCCACCTAGTGATGGGGGTGAGCTGGGGGTGTGAAGGCATTGCAGCATATTCTCAGGCAAAGCAAGAACAAATGCTTAAATAAATAAATATAGGACGGAAAAAGCAATTGTTCTTTCTAGAAATGACTCATGATAGAGGACAGGAAGAATGAATTAGCTGAAGATTTACAAGACTCTATTAGCTCTTGGGCATGAGCTGTAGTAGGCTAACTGACCTATAAGAACATGTTCGTTAATTAATCACTCAGCTTTGGGCAGCAAAATGTATGGTGAACACAAATGTTAATTTCTACAAATGATTAACAGTCAGAATGTAATTGTGTAGTACTCATGTCTTCACATGAGCTATTCACATGTTTTCTACCTATAGAGAACTCTGAACTATTGACTGAAAACATCCATGGCTTAACAGGACTACTGTTAGTCAGGGTCACATTATTTTATAAAGCTCTTCCATTAATTTGATTCTTAATCTCATCATCTTTATGGAGCAAACAGGCCCCAGGCTATAGACTTCCTCTGCTCCACCCTAGCAGCCAAGGGCAGGGACAACCTGATTTTCAGCATGTACCATGGAGTATCTGTCAAGCCCATAATATAAATTCCCCCTTCCTCTAAATTCTGTAAGAAGGGCCATCATTGAGCCACTTGGGCCTGAACTTAGAGCCTCTGTCATATTGCTGTCTGCCGGCTTAGCTATGGTGTTAACATTGTAATCAATCTCTTCTAAATGCAACAACCTGTCTTTGTGTCATCCCTTGACTCTAAATGTGAAAATTTTCAATGACAAGTTTAGGTCTTCTGGGTGATAGGAATCAGTTTTACATTGTGTTTGGCTATGGCTCTTGTGTCCACAGGAACAACTTGACAATGATTTCCCTTTCTTCCTACGAGGTAATAAACAAATTCGAAATTTAATATAGCTATGAATGAACCGTTTGAAAAGGGACCCCAAGTCTGATAGTTAGGTAGACTGAAAGGCCCAAAAAACTTCTTGCTAAATTTAAACAAACAAACAAACAAAAAACAAAAAACAAAAACAAGATAGATAATATCTTGCCAACATTTTCCTTTCCTTTCTTCCTTTTAAAAAAAAAGAATTTTTTTTTGAGAATTTCACATATGTATTTTGATCATATCTATTCTCTTCCATCCTCCTCCAACTTCTCTCAGATATCCCCATCAAGATTTATTTTTGGTTTTGAGAGTCATGTATACTTAGGAATGTATTGAGGATGTTACGTTCAATAACAAAATTAAAAATTATCCTTGGTGCCAGAAGAATGACACAATGGATAGGGGCGCTGCCACCAGGACTGATGGCCTGAGGTTAATCTCGAGTACCCAAGCAATAGGAGAGAACCTACTTGTCCAAAATTTGTCCTCTTACACATTGGCCATGTCCCATTCACATCTACATACTACACACACACACACACACATACACACACACACACACACACACCACATATCACACGAGTGCATGCGCACGTGCATACACACACAAACACAGCACCCCCACGTGGGAATTTGAATTTGAGTAAAGTAATGGGATGGTTAGATAGATTTAATACCCGACTTTGGTGCTTCTGGACTCAAACTCAGGGTCCTATACATACTGGGGAACACAAGGAAAATTTTTAGCCTAAACTTCAGTTTTCATAAGCTTTCTGTGGATGAGTTCAAATTACTAACTCTTACTGAAAAACAACAACAAAATCCAACAACTCCTCTTTTGAGAAGCATATTATGTTTGTCATCAATGAAGTCAACACTCTAGTTAAATGCTACTTTTAAGCATCTCTTCATTATTTTCATTTCTTTGTTTCCTTGTCTTTTTCTTTCCTTTTCCTTTTTGGTTTGTTTTTTCTAGGTAGTATCATACCTTAAGTGTTATGATTCATAACTATGACTAACTTGTAGATGGAATTGTTTTTTTCTTAAGCTTTAATATGTTTATTTTATATCAGGTGAGTAATGCATAGATATTGTAAAAGGATTTGATAGAGAGATATCTTACACAATGGTGTGAATGCCAAATTGTCAAGTTTATGAGCAAAAAAAAATGACCACGAACTCTATATGTAAATGGAGTTTATAAATTTTGATTTAGCAGGTGTAGAAATGTACCACTGTGCTGACCATTGCAATCGTGAACTTAAAGGCCCAGAAATGACATCTGACTATTTAATACAAGTTTTCCTCTTGGCAAGCATACTATCATTTAAAGATGATAAAATACAAAACAACTTAATTTTATATATAATACCATCAGTGAAAGTGAGCTAAGCCACAGGTCACTTGGGTTAGCCTGGAATTCTCTTGTGTAACTTCAGAGGAGTGTATGATTCAGGTGTGATTCTCACGAAATGTGACCTTTGAGTCATGTTTTTATAAACCTATATTGTGTGACAAACCACCCGTGGAGCAATTAGGACATTACATAGTAAATGCTGAAATGACTAAGGCACCTTCTTCTCCTGTACTCAATCCCTTAACCCATGGTTTTCTACTTTCACAATTTAAATACAGATTACCTAAATTTTGATTCACTACCATGCTCATTTAGTTGAAGACCAGTTTTGGTTCTGAGAGATTTCCATGAGGTTTCCATGATCTTATGCAACAAAGGCGGCAAAGGACCATCCTTGACTGAAAGGTTGAAAGGTGAGGGGTGTGGATGAGAAACAAGGGGGTGAAGGAGGGGCAAGAAGATAAGGGAAGGGAGGATGTCATGATAAGGTAGGGGAGGGGAAATGATGAATGATTTGCTTAACATAAGACTCTGTCTTAGTAGTGGCCTTGGAGCCCCCATGGGACTGTACTAGGCCCTCTGGATATGGAAGGCGATTGTTTGGCTCAAACTGTTTGGGGGGCACCCAGACAGGGGGATAGGGACCCCTCCCTGGTGCATGGGCAGGCTTTTAGAAGCCTAGTGCCTGTGATATGACACCTGCACAGCCTTGGCGCAGTGGGAAGGGGCTTGGACCTGCCTAGGCTCAGTGTGCTAGGCCCTGCTGACTCCCCATGCAAGATCTTGATTTGGGGGATGTGGGCTTGTGGGGTGGCTTGTGAGGGAGGGCTGGGAGTGGGAGGAGGGAGGAGATGGGATCTGTGGGTGGTATGTAGAGTAAGTAGAAAATTTCTTAATAAAGAAAAATGAAAAAAAAAAGACTCTGTCTTGGAGATAAAATATCTACCCCACCAAAACACCTCATTGAAACCTAAATACACAAAGCCATTGCCGGCTTTCTCCTCTACTGAGGATAAACTTCATCATGTCTCTACATAAAGCAACAGTCCCAGCAGATGAAACAAGACAACTGTGTATTTAAAAAAAATACCACTATTTAAGACAATATTTTACCACAAACAGCATTTTCTTTTACACAAAGCATCCCCAGAATCTGACTGTGTGTACCTACAACCCTGATAACATCATTATTCATCTCCAGGAATAAGAAAATGTTGCTGCATTTTTGAGAGCAAAAAGGAGGGAAGCCTGACTGATAAAATAGTCAAACAGGGCTTGATAACAATTTATTTCTGACCTTTCAATGCCTTCTGCTCCTAATGATTTTCTGTCATTTCTGTCTAGTCCAGACTTGAAGTTAGGTCTCTGAGGTACTTACTTCTATGTTGCCACTTAACTTTCAACTTCCATTTTCAGCACAGAAAGGTAAATCAGTAACTGCCACTCTGGCTTCTCAAGGTTTGTCAGGCACCCAAAAGGGATTATGACATAGATCTGAAGGGGATTTCATGTGACTTTTACTTTAATTTTGACATAATCATGGAAATGCCTTAGGACTCCAGGAACTTAATTATCCTGAAAGTTAACCTCCCTCTCTCTTCCTCTGCTTAGGTTTCTGGTTCACTACAACAGTCCTTTCTCTTCCCTGACTTATCAAGAAGTGATTAAGGAAGAAAGAAAGGGGAAATTAGGGGCATTTGCTGTGAGATGTGTGCATGGTTGATAGCTCTCTCTTTTCTCTAATTTTTTTCTTTTATATTTTATTTCCAAGGGGAAGACACATAACTTTACTAGTCTGGGCATTTTGGCACTCTTTCAGAACCTTGAGAGCGACCCTCTGCAAGTTTAGTGCCTCATCCTTTATTTAAATATATTGTTGAGTCCAATTTTTACCTTTGCAAAGGGAGCCGTGTAGGATAAGAATCTCCCCAGAGGTCTTCTTTAGAAGAAAACGAGAAAAACAAGTCTAAGGTGTCATCTACAGAGAATTCCTATCTTTAGATCATGAACACTTTTATGTTTTGTAGTATATTCGTTCAGATATATTTATTTATAGATAGGTGGAGATGCATTTTTTTATGCACTAGTCAAATTATCTTTGTTATAATGAGGCTGACACAAACTGGCTTAAGCTAGGACACTTCTAGGCTTCCCTGGATTCAGGACCTAAAGAAGTGGCCTAACAGACTCAGAAGGACAAACATAGTATGTACTCACTCATAAGTGGATACTAGATGTAAAGCAAAGGATAACCAGACTACAATTCACAGCTCCAGAGAAGCTAGCTAACTATGAGGACCCAAAGAGGGATGCATGAATAGCCCTGGGAAGGGGAAGTAGATGACATCTCCATGAGTAAACTGGGGATGAGGGGTGGGTAATGGAGGGTAGGGGATGGGGGAAAAGAACATAAGGGAATGGAGTGGTTGAGCTGGAACAGGGATGGAGTGGGAGAACAATGAAAGAGATACCATGATAGAGGGAGACATCATGGGGATAGGGAAAAACCAGGTGCTAGGAATGTTTCCAGGAATCCACAATGATGACCCAAGCTTAGACTACTAGCAATAGTGGAGAGGGTGCCTGAACCAGCTTACCCCAGTAATTAGATCGATGAATATCCTAACTGTCATCATAGATGCTTTCTCCAGTAACTGATGGAAGCAGATGCAGAGATCCACAGCTAAACACAAGGCCAAGCTCCAGGAGTCCAGCTGAAGATGGAGAAGAGGGATTCTATGAGCAAGTACATCAAGATCAGGATGGGGAAATCTACAGAGACAACCAAACCAAACTAATGGGAACTCATGAAATTTAGATCAACAGCTGTGGAGCCTGAATGGGACTGGGCTAGGCCCTCTGCATGGTAAAACAGTTGTGTAACTAGATCTGCTTAGGGGGCTCTATGGCAGCAGGACCAGAATCCACACCCTGGGCCTTTTGGAGCCCACTTCTATGATGGGACGTTTTGCACAACCTCGAGGCAGGGGGACAGACTTGGACCTGCCTCTACTGAATGTACCTCCCCATAGGAGGCCTTACCTTCATGTAGAAGGTAATAGGGAGTGGGTTGGGAGGGGGAGGCTGGAGGGGAAGGAGGAGGAAAGAGGGAGATCTTTGGTATGTAAAATGAATAAAAAATTTTCTTAATTAAAAAAAAGGAAGAAGAGGGCTAACTCCTTGTTGTATAACAATTTTCTTAATTGAAACATGCCATTCTGCAGAGAAGCTCTTTAAACAGGATGGTTAAAAAAACTCAAAATAGCTTCAGGAAGTTCCTAAAAGTGACTAAATTCACTAGGCCACTCCCTGCCAGAGTATGCAATGAAAGCTAAGAATCCTTTTCAGGATAGTGGAATTAAGCTACCAAGAAGCCTCTCAGACAAACCAAGCTACAAAGAGAACTCTGAGACCAGATTGCCTGGCTAGAAGAAGCAGAAACCAGCCATGCTGCGTGGAAGAAGCTTAGGCCAACTGAGGCACCTGGAAAGGACACTCTCCAGTCTCTTGAGCTGCCTGCAGGATATACAGTGTGCTCCAGGTGCCCAACACTGTGAAGTGTCAGCCATGCTGAAGTGGACTCTGGTGATACAGCTGTCTTTAAGGTGCTTCTGCTACTGTAGTTCTCATATTTCTGTACGTGCAACTGCTCCGAAACTCATTGTTTCACCAAATTGGACTTTGTGCGATATACTTAGTTTGGTCTGTTGTGGGTTTTCCATCTAGGGTGAGAAGATATGTGTGTTGCATCTCCCTAGGAAAAGTTCTGTCACACAACACTCCTCCTTGTCCTCTGCTCTTCAACATTTCCTCTTTCATTCTCTCTCCTTGTTTTGTCTCTGCATCTTTCTTGGTGTTGCCTTTGTTCTTTCAAGCTAAAGGTGGGGTCACTTCTTGTAATAGGAAATAAAGACACGAGCATCCTTAGTCTAAACACAATAGACCCCTTTTCTAACTATCCATGCACAGTCTTCTGGAAAAGCACTCAATCTGTCCATGGAAATGTTCTATACTTACATGGTGAGGGTGTTGGAAGCTCATCTCTCCTGACATGTCTTTCTAGTGATGGTCCAAACCTGGACTAATAATTTTACTATATTGGATGATGAAAAGGACAGACTACGAATGAAGATTATTGTTGTCTTTCCAGAACTGGATGTGTAAGAAAACCTGTGGAGAAAGCCGTATTTATCCAAATATAGATCTTGATGTATTTCTGTGCATACAGGAGCCATATGATGAATATACCTCCTTGGGTATTTGATTTTTTTCTTACCCCCTTTCATAGCTTCTTAGTTAGAGTTTTATTGCTGTGAGACATGACCACAGCAACTCTTATAAAGGAAAACATTTAATTGGGGGCTTGCTTGCAGTTTCAGAGGTTTAATCCATTATTGTGATGGAGAGAAGCATGGCAGCATGTAGGCAGACATGGTGCTGGAGAAGGAGCTAAGAGTTCTACATCTTGATCCATGATCCACAGGCAGCAGAAACTGCCACACTAGGCTTATCTTGAGTATTTAAGGCGTCAAAGTCTGCCTCCATAGTGACTCACTTCCTTTAACAAGGCTACACCTACTAAAACAAGGCCAGATCTCCTAATAGTGCCACTCCCTACTGTTCAAGCATTTAAACACATAAGTCTATGGGGCCATTCCTACTCAAACCACCACATTCTATTCCCTGGCTTCAATAGGCTTATAGCCATACCATACTGCAGAAATGCATTTAGTTCAACTTGAAAAGTCTTCATGGTCCTGCCACAGCCATGATCTATGTTGATATCCATGGCTCCTGTTACCACCAATGGTCAAGAGGATAGGGCTGTACAGAGTTGGCCCTGACCTTCACTGGCTACAGCACTAGGGAGAACTGGCCCTGCACTTCACCGGCTGTAGCACTCAGGAAAGGGGGCCCTGTACCTCGCCTGGGCAGCACAGTAGAGCTAACACTGTTGACCAGGGCCCTGAGGGTGTGACAGTGGGAGAGCTGATCCTGCCCCCATCATCTGCCATGTGGTGGTGAGGCTGAGGGAAGAAAGCCCTACCTGTCCCAAGTCCCTTGCAGGAGGCAAGAGAGTTAACCCTGCCCCTCACCAGCTGCAACACTAGGGAGAGCAGGCCCTGCACCTCACCCAGGCAGCACAGTAGAGCTGGCCCTGGTAGTGTGGGTATGGGTAAGCCAGTCTAAGAGTTTGTGAGCATGAGAACCAGCTCTGCCCCTGGATGCCTGCTGCATTTGGTGAGCTAGCCAGGGAAGTGCTGGATACTTTACCCTGATGAGGATGAGGGAGAGTTGGCAGGCTAACCAACCCAGCTACCACACAGGGCCAGAACCAGGGCTGAGTTGGCCCACTCCAACATCCACCCTATCTATTATCTGCTGGAGAACATGAAGGGGCCAGTCCTGCAGATCCAAAGCAGCAGGATCTCCATGACACAGAATATCCAAAATGATTCCCAGTGAGGGCTCAGTAGAAGTCAGAGGCCTCAAACCAGATCAACGATGCATTGTAATGAACACCTGCAAATAAAGATGTATAGATTAAAGGGTACAGTGTGTGACTCACTGTGTCACACTAGAGCTTCCATGATGAGAGCTTTTTTTTTTCTTTTCTTTTAAATTTTATTTTATTTTGGGTGGGAGCTTGCAAGGGCAGAGGTTGGAGATGAAAGGATGGGGAGATGAATGAAATCAGGTTGCATGATGTGAAATCTACAAAGAATCAATAAAATTTATTAAAAAAAACCCCACCATAGTCTATAATAGTCTCAAAGTTGTTTAAAAGTTCAAAGTCAAAGTCTCTTCTGAGACTCATACAGTTTCTAAGACACCATGACCACAGCAACTCCTAGAAAGGAAAACATATAGTAGGGACTGGCTTATAGTTTCAGAGGTGTAGTTTATCATCATCATGGCCAGAAGCACGGCAACAGGAAAGCAGACATAGTGCTGGAGAAGGAGCTGAGAGTTCTACGCCTTGAACCACAATCCACAGGCAGAAGGAGACAGCTATACTAGACCTAGCTTGAGCTTATAAGACCTCAAAGCCGACCTTCACAGTAACACACTTCCTCCATCAAGGCCACACCTCCTAATAATGCCACTGCCCATGGGCCAAGCATGAAAACACATGAGTCAATGGAGGCTATTCAGACCACCATTCATAGTGTGCAAATATACTATCTTTTTTTTTTTTTTTTTTTTTTTTTTTTTTTTTTTTAAAAAAAACATACTTGTTGGCTGGATTCTGTGGCATAGATAAAAGATAAATTGAACTAGTTCTTCTTTAAAATTTTTATTATATTTATTTTGTTTTTAGGTGAATATGTTTGTAATATATTGGGCATGTGGAGGTAAGAGAACAACATGTAAGAGTCAGATCTCTGCTGCCACCATATTTGTCCTAGGGATCAAATGCAGAGTGGCAGTTTGACAAACTTGTCTGCAAGTTTATCTCCCAGCTGAAACACCTCTTGATTTATTTACTATCCCTCAAATACGTAAAAGGTTTATTGTATAATGTTTCATCATATTGACAGAAAATTGTTCCATGTGCTCCCCTTTACTTAAGTACAACTTGCATTCTCATTATGGTTTTATAGGTATTGTTTAAAGAATTCTCTGACAGATATATTTATTTGGTTTTTTTAAAAAAAAGGTCACGAAAGAGTTAGGTATGTTGTTTGTGATGATTTGTGCTCTTTCATCCTGGTTTCAAATAGATGTTTGTAACAAAAATGATATAAGATTTATTAACTATGCAATACAGATATGCATATAAATACAAGAAATATTATGGATACTAATGAAGTACTTTGTTATGGATAATACAGAAGTACCTTAAGATCTCTGTACTCCAGCAATTACTGCCCTTATTTTTAGACCTCACTGGTACCTTGTTAACGCAAAAATCAACAAACTATTAACTGTTTTTTGAGATTCTCAGAGCAGATTTGGAGAATTTACACATTTGAAGCATACTTTGCCTGGGGCTGTCAAATGTCAAAATAATAACTAAAATGTTCTCTATGTTTTTATCTACCTTTCTATCATCTTTTTATATGTCCATGATTTCTGAAATAGAGTCCATCCTCTTCACACATATGCCAACCAATGTTATATAGAAGATATTTGGATTTTGTTTCCTCCAGATTCTCACAGGAAGCAGAGCTGATATTACTGACTGTATGGCTCATGGTGAGTTACAGTTATAATGGGGACAGCAGGCTTCTATACCTCTGGTTAATAGAACACACAATACCAGCAGAGGTTTTTCTAACTCTGCATTTAAAAATCTCTGCAATAGCTATTATTACTTCCCCAAACCATTTGAGCATTGGCAACAAATCAAGTGGAATAGTTTCACTTAAATAATTTAAGGGTTTGACTGAAGTTCTTACTTTGGCCATAATAAATAATATTATTAATTTCTAGAGAAAGGAGGATCCAAATATTGTGATTTTCTTTTGCTTTCAGCTGAAAAGTGTTTTTGAAAAGGATTAGCAGAGCAGATTTCCGCACTCTGGGTCTGACTCCCCATGCATCCCACTTGTGGTCCTTTCTTAGAAGCCCCACCCTTTGTGCGTGGTCCTGTTTCCCTGCCCCTGCAGTGTGGTATCCTGTGGTGGGAAGGCTTAGTCTTCTAGAACAAGCTTATTGATCAGCAGGGATTGCTCACTCAAGGGTAAGGACGTTTTCATTCTTTCCCCCGGGTTTTCTTTTCTGAGAAAACCCATATGAAGAATTCTTCTACCCCCTTTATTGTGTTTCCAATCAATCTTTCATTTGATATGATATGAAGACTGGGAAGAAAAAAAATCCAACTTAAGACTCCCAGCAAGCATAGAACTCTAAGTACAGTAGATTCTCTTCATTGTTTGTAAAACAACCTTCTGTTTTTAAGAGTAAAAGTGAGTTTTTGTTCTTTACTTTGCTTCAAATGAACATACAAATGTCACTACTTTCCTGAAATTCTGACCATGAATTTTGTGTGAACATATAGGTTTCTTTGTTTCTCTCCAATATTTGAACTTAGTAATTTCAAAATAAATTAATTCAATATCTCCAGATGGCTTCAAGTGATTTATGTGTGAATAATATCAATTATTTTAGAAGCTAATGATAACTCCACATTTTGAAGTGAATATCTGAATTGCTTATTCTATGCTCTTCTTCCTAATGTTTTGTACTTCATAAGCATCACTATAATGTTGATTGGATCTTGTCATCACAGAGCTGAAATTTCCACTCCTTAGACGGGATTTTTTTGAGCTGAAACTTGAAGGTAACTGTTTACTCCTGAAGGCACTGAAGAGAGGAGAGGAAATGGACAGTAGCAGAAGGGCATTGGCTGAAATACAGCTCAGCCAGCACTGAGGATGAGTACCAAGAGCAAGTGACATGCTTTGATAAATGTGCAGTGAAACATTTTCCTTCAGAGGAAACAATGCTGAATGTGGCTGGGTGCCAAGAACATCTGTGTTCCTGGTATCCCCAACGCGTGGAAGGAGCAGATGTGTGAAGACATAGCAGAAAACCTGGCACAATTCCTAACAACGTGGGGGAGGGATCTGGCTTTGCACAGAAGGCCTTCTGAAGCCCTGAAAAAAAATGAAAAAATGCTGGGGAACTCCCGGAATATTATTAGCTTTCTAGAGAAATATTATTAAAGCACTCAACAGAGTGAAGACAGTGTATTCATAAAAGAGAGAGGAAAGCTACCTACTGCAAACAATGGAGCAGACAACTCTGGAAATACATTGTGTATGCATGCGACAATACAATTACATCTGAGTCTAAATATGGCCTGTAAAGAAAAGATTCTTTTAATTTTTAATATTTGCTTCTTCTTATACTGCCTGTACAATTGTAAGTTCTTTCAAGGACAGAACATAATCATGGCTTCACTAAGTACTCCCTCATACTTTTCATGGACTGAGCCAATAGTTCTACAGATGTCTGGGCAGAAGTACCTATAAAATAGAATAAACTCTAAAATCCAATTTAGAAAGAGCCAAACGATAGCGGCTGTTCTTTCCTTATTCCATTATATCAAGAAAATTTATTTTTAAAGGTTTTTTTTTTTTTTTTAAAATGAATGTCTGGGTTGGCCACAGTAGTTGGCACAATTTTAATATTCCATATGTAGTTAGAATAAATATGCTCCCCAATGAGGAAACAATATGTCCCTGTGTATATACATAGCTAGATCTTTGTTAGCTGTTTTGTGGATAGGACTGACCATTCACAATTCCTTGTAGAATACGCTTTGGCTAGTTGTTATTTTCCTGATAGAAATGAATGGGCTATCTTGGCAGGTCTCATAGTCCTTCTTTCTCATTACTGCCTGTACTGTGGACATTGCATCGTGCAGCAGCTATGTGGTGACGATGCGGTGGTGGCTGTAAAGACGAAGACAGCCAATATGAACACAACAGAGCAATGGGCTCTTCTGATTTCCCCATGGGCACAAGTACCAGCACAAGCCTTACTACTATGCTTGGATTTTTGCTTATTTATGAGAGAAAAATAAAAAAACAATTTTAGAAACTTTTAGTTTTTATTTGGTAGTTATTTTGTGCAGAGCCATTATTTTCTATTGGGAATCCAACTAGGATCTGTTTATCCATTATTTAAAAACAGCTTCAGATTTAGCAAACATGTCATCAGCATCAAACACCCTCAAATTTTTCAAAAGACAAAGCTGTATAGATCGAGAAATGTAACTGTGGCAACCAAATTCAGGAGAATGATTCTCCTATTAGACTAAAGTACAGTGGGGATACTGCATATATTTCTTGATAACACAAATAAGTGAAATGGGCAAATCAGATGATCCAGAGGTGAGACAGGATGGTGAAGGGCTGGGAAAGCAAAACTGGAAACAACTATTATAAAGTCAGTAAATTTAGCATGAACAAACAAAAACAAAAACTGAACAAAATTATGCAAGCATGGTGTTTTGATTTTCAAATACTTGAAAGGATTTTAAACAGAAGATGTGAACTTACTTTGTGCATCAAAGTTTAATACTAAGAAAAATAAATGTAATGGTTGGAAAGATTACTGCCAGGTGATAAAGTGATATTTCCTGAAATATAAACCATCTAATAAAGAATATACTCAGGTATCTTTTAAGATCAGTAGTCTACTGGGTACATCTTTGTTATAGGAAAAGAGTGTGCAATCTATTTATCTTTAAAGGTTGGAGACTTAGCACATGCTTCAATTTCTATGAAATAAGTGAATCTGTTCTGATATGCACAAATGTCCTTTGAATCTAAAGTTTCACATAGTTGGAATATATGTATACTAATCACATTTATACCCTGTTCTCTAGTTTTATTGACTTTAATTGGTCTATAGGATAAAGCATATAGTTGTGTGAGAAGAAATACAAGCCAGATAATTAGGAAAGAGTAATATAGACACTTGGAAAAGTGGACTATTGGGCTAAACAGAATACAAGCTCAGAATACTTACAGCAAGACTAGAATATATTAGGTCTCTCTGAGGTCAGTGCTTCCACATGTCCATCATGGAGATTAGGACTTAGAAAGGAACACAGTGAGGCTCTCCTTTTGCCCATCAAATCTACTGCATGTGAAGCACAGCTTAGGTTGCTGAATCTCATCTTAGAAATTGATTCAAAGGTTTACTTATGCTTTCAAAATGTAATCCTTTGAAACAATTCTAGCATCCATTTTTTGTTATTGTGAGCTGTCTATTATTTGGTTTTTCTGTCAACCAGACAAGATGTCAAGTCATGTTTTCTGGCTTCAGATTGCTACATATTATCTGTCCCCTGGTGAACTTCTTCTCCACATGTTCATATTTAAGGAGGAATAGAGGCAAATACATAAAGTTGAATGCCTGAATTGTTTTTAAAAGGCCAATTCAGAATATGTTAAAAAGTATTTTAGTGTGTCAAATGTGAATTGACACACACAATATTTTGCTCACAGCAAGCTCAAAAATCTTTAGTATATGAACTTTTTATGTGACTTAGCAACTAACAATTCAAAAATGTAAGCCTGACTGCTTTGTAATGAATATTTTCAGAAACATAGTTGAAATCTATTCTTTACCCAACAAGCTTGGAAATGAGTGTTTTGGGCATTATCTATTCTTTACTTGGCAAATGTAGCTGCAGACATTTCTACTTGTCCAAAGAAGGTCTTTGTTGAAAAAGGTCTCTCATTTTGCATTAGGAAAGTAGCGCTTTTGAAAAGGAACCTAAAAGAATTTAAAGCTCATTTGTCACAGGGCTGGTTTGTCATTAAGGTCTATTATTACTGTATTTGTTAAAGATATCCTTTATGTTGGGGTAAATAATTTCATTTTACTGAAGTGTAGTTTTGACATTTAAGGATAAGCCATCTCCCCCACCCCCCAGGGTAATGTAGTCCAGTCACAGATTAGCCACAAATGTATTAGAATATGCCTAAAGGTTTAGATGTCTTCTCATGGCTTACAAAGTTTAAAACTTCTGCTAATACAGTGAAGGCCTTAAAGTTTTTACTTCTAGTCTATGTGCCCAGCCTTGCTCCTGTCTTTTTTTTTTTTTTTTTTTTTCCAGTGGGCTTTGAATGCATCATGGACTCCATGGCCATCATGCATTGACTAGTGGTACTCATTCTGTTTGGATTTCTCTCTGCCTTCATGCCTTGCCTTATATACCCTTTTAAATTCCATGACAGCCATTTCCATTGTGAAGCACTTTTGTGTCTGTATTGTTACTTCATTCTACTTATTTTTTTATATGAATTATAAACTAGGACTTATTCTACCTTTTATTTTTAGTTTAATGCATATTGTAAATGGATTCATTCTATCCTTTATTCTGTTCTAGGTGTTTGAATCATAGAAAAGAATATATAAGTTCTTCATGGGCAGAGTCAAGGAATGAGCTCCCCAATGGCCATTTGAGGGGCATGTTCAGTATAAAGACGGGATTAAATCCCTCAAGAAATGGAAGTGGATAGAGAAAGAAGGGGCTTGATTGACAAAATAATGCCATGGTAATTTCTCAAAGAGTAAAATGTAGCTTATTTTATCATAGGCACAAAGAGCTGTAAAATGGGAATAGCATGTGTACAAGTAAGGGGAGGGGAGATAAGTGGGGGAGTCACGACTGGCTGAAAAAAACAGAATGACCTAGAATTCCCTCAAATCAAAGGCAGATAAGCAAAGTTTCAGGTCTCAGAAATGAGGACATAATTATCACTTTTATAGAAAGAGGCTTGTTAGCTCTTTAGGTAAGAATACTTATTTGAAACTGAGAAATCTTCAGTTTCCGAATACCTTATGGCAAGTCAACAGAAGGAGACAATGGGAGGGGATTAAGTACAGCTGTAGAAGAAAATGGGCTGGAAATAGAGGTTGATATATTTAACACAAAGGAGAAAGGCTCAGGAAACCTGTGTCTTAAAAAAAATAAATGTGCCCAAGACAAATTCATCATATTTGAGGATTTCCATGCTGTTGTATCATAACCACTAGATGCCTTTCATATGTCTTCTCAGACTCAAACCTTTTTATAATACACCTGGGATCCCTTGTGTTCAAAATATGTTTCATGAATTTATTCATACCCTGTTCAACCTCAATATGGTGCAATCTTTAGATTTAGTAACCTTGTTATTCATTCAAGAAATACTGAGTGTCTATCAGGTGGTAGATCCTGTGAGCAAAGGCAAGCATGACTCCTTTTTGGTAAATTGCAGAACCTGGTAGGAGAGACACAAAACAATATTGTATTTTAAAACAGAAGGTACAATTACAAAGCATAATGAGTATTAAGGGACATAGCACCATAATATTTTTATTTCATCTATCGGTTGTAAAGTTTGTTTACCATTTAGTAATTTTCAATGCAATTATTAGCTAGCTGTGTTCTTGGGCAACCAACACTTGTTGCTTTTGATTCCTATGTTGAAATTAGACAAAATATATAAACTATTCCATATGGTGCTTAAGATGGCACCAGGCATATGGTGAACATGTTACTATTACCTCTTTTCTGAGGGTATGTGAGCTGCTACAAATACTGTTATGTACTGCATAGCATGGAAACCATCATATTTATATCTCACACTTAGAGAGGCTGGCAAGTAAAAGACCAAAGTGCTTAGAAGCTTAGTTTTTTAGAGAGCTTAGAAAACTTTCTTTTTTTCTTTCTAGAAGACAATGTCTTGATGTGATCTTACATGGTGGAAGGGGTGAGATTTTCCTTTTGGACTTAATTTTATCAAGAAGATTTTACACTATAACCTAACTTATTTCACAAAAGACATCCTTCCTAATGAGGTTAAATATCTCAGCACACACATTTTGAAAAGGAGGACATTTCCATTCAGATATTAGCCATAGCAATTATTTAATTATTGTCATTACTATTACAGTGAAATGCAGTACCAGTCCTGGGAGTTTTTCTTTCTTAACAATCTGAAGTACGCATCTTCCATGTTCCCTTCAATGGCTTCTGTGGCTTGGACTCACACAAAAATCTAAAACTGCTGGCATGAAAATGGTAGTGTTCAATCTATTAATTATAGTCTGGTTATTTCCTAATTTGAAAAACCAAGAATGAAATCTTTCATGGCATCACTTCTTCTCTCACTTGCCCTTTCACCTACCCATAGAGCAAACATTCATTAATAAATAAAGCTAGATGCTCAGGGTATCAAAAGATAAATTATCAACACTTCCAGTTCTGTCTCCCATGACCATGGCTCACAGACAAGTACCCAAGTAGAGAGAAATGTCATGCAATTGAGAATTTTACTGAATACAGTTCAGGCACAGAGGTGAGTTTCAGTCAAGATGGGAGATAAGTGGAGTTACATGGCAGACTGAAAAGACAGCTCCGCCATCCTGTTTCCTCTCTTACACATGCAGATTACAATAAACAAACCTTACCCCTTATTTCTATGGCTGCCTCCCCGCCCCCTTTTTTAAAAAATTCTTCTCTCGTATATTACAGCCTGACCACAGTTTCTCCTCCATCTACTCCTTCCAGTTCCTTCCCACCTCTCCTCTCCCCAAGTTTCACTCCTCTGTTTCCTTTCAGAAAAGAGCAGGCCTCCCAGTGATATCAACCGAACATAGCAAAACAAATTACAGTAAGATTAGGCACAAACTCTCATATCAACGCTGGGTGAGGCAACCCAGGAGGAGGAGAGGGATCCCAAGAGCAGGTAAAAGAATCAGAGATGGCTCCCACTCCCTCTGTTCAGGGTCCTGCAAGAACACCAGGCTACACCATAACATACAGGTAGAGGACCTAGCTCAGACCCATACAAGCTCAATGATTGCTGCTTCAGTTTCTGTAAGTCCCTATGAACCCTGCTTAGTTGATTCTGTGGGTTGTGTTCTTGTGGTGGTCTCGACCCTTCTGGCTCCTATAGTCTTTCCTCCCCATCTTCCGTGGGATTGATGTTTGGCTGCTTGTATCAGTTGCTGGGTGAAGCCTCTGTGAGTAGGAGTATGTTTGGCTTTTGGCTGGCTCTTATCTACAGAATATGCACTGAAAATGGGCTAGGAGATTTCTAATGGCATTATATTAATCATAATATAATTCTGTTTTGGAAATAAATAGAGCAATGATTAGACTGTTGTGATTGATTATAATAGCTGTACACAGTACCTTTGGCAACTTAATATTACTTCATTCTTTTAGTTTATCAGCCTGCCTCCCTTATCAAAAGAAGCTCACAAAACTCTTATCCCCCTAGTTTATATTTTAACACATTGTTTCCCTTAAACCTGCTTCTTACTTGTTTAAAAAAAGTTATTATTGCTGCTTTCTCCTTTTACCCTCTGCCGTCCGTGTCGCTGTTAATCCTCTTATCCTCCTGTCATTTCCAACAAAGAACAGAAATGTCATTTAAGAAAAAATACCCTGGAATCATAAATCACAGAAACTGGGGAAAAGAGTATGTCACATGGCACTGTTTTATGAGAGATATGAGCAAACACCTACTCACCCTAGATAGAGAACTAATGACAGCCTAAAGAAAGGATGCCAAAGACCAACTTGGTGAACCAGTGAGTTTTATTTAGACAGCTTACAAGAATATGGGAGTATCACAGCAGTGGTTTTTCAACCCGTGGGTCTCCACCCCTTTGGGTTGCCTATAAAGCATCCTGCATATCAGATATTTACATTATAATTCATGACAGTAGCAAAGTTGCAGTTATGAAGTAGTAATGAAATAATTCTGTGGTCGAGGGTCACCACCACATGAGCTTGAACTGTATTAAAGCGTCTCAGCATGAGGAAGGTTGAGAAGCATTGACTTACAGGAACAGAAATGACTCAAAGATAGCCAAATCAGCAGCAGTCTACCTCAGCACCAGTTACAGCTCCAAAAGCTGGAAACAGCACAAGTTGCAGGCAGATGAGCAGGTTGGAGAGTGTCTCTTCCGGGGATCTCTGTTGGTCATTATCTCTTTCAGGCAGCTTGTCTGAGGGTGTCTCTCTGCAGTCCCTACTGCATATATAGGCTTGGGGAGGGAGGATCCTACTTAGTCTGGTTAGTTTCAAGGACTTCCTGAAGCCTTTTCATTGTTTGCATTCGGAATTTGATGAGTTTATTTGCAGGATGGAATGTTTTACCTCTATTTAGAACACCCTGAATCTTAAGGTGGTTACTTCCATACTGGGATGTTTTATCTTGGAGGAAATTGTTACACAACAGAGCACGAGGTGACATGCTCTGATATGACAAACTGTTTTAATGTCTATAATAGATAGGAGGAATAAGAAAGCCCGAAAAGCAGGGAAAAAAAGCAAGCAAGAACCCCTCAAACAGGTTCTGAGGCCTGGGCCTTTTGTATATTTATCTTGTAAACATTTTGCCTGCATAAGATAAATTAACAATAGCAAGCCAGTATTTGTCACGATGAAAATATTTTTTTAAACCAACCTTTAAAAAATTTTTTATCTTACAGTTTTGTACAAACCAGGGGAGTAGAATAATATAATGACTGGGTTTGCAAGAATCATTAACTGATTAAGAAAGATAGAAGATACTTGTGGTGGGATTGTGTTCCCCAAAATATTGTGCACCCTAATAAACTTATCTGGGGTCAGAGACAGAACAGCCACTAGATACAAAGGCTAGAAAATGGTGGCACTCACAACTTTAATCCTAGCATTCGAGAGGTAGAAATCCCTGTGAGTTCAAGGCCACATTGGAAACA
Source organism: Peromyscus maniculatus bairdii (assembly GCF_049852395.1). Lineage (NCBI taxonomy): Eukaryota > Metazoa > Chordata > Mammalia > Rodentia > Cricetidae > Peromyscus > Peromyscus maniculatus. The sequence goes on along the minus strand of NC_134863.1, from coordinate 59,877,804 downwards.
GCCAGGCTTGGTGACTCACGCCTTTAATCCCAGAAAGTGAGCCTTTAATCCCAGGGTGTGATGGTAGAAAGCAGAAAGGTATATAAGGCGTGAGGACCAGAAACTAGAAGCATTTGGCTGGTTAAGCTTTCACACTTCTAGCAGCACAGTTCAGCTGAGAGCCATTCAGATATAAAGATACGAGACCAGCTGAGAAGTTGGCCAGGTGAGGTTAGCTGTGGCTTTTTCTGTCTCTTTGATCTTCCAGTGTTCACCCCAATAACTGGCCTCAGGTTTAATTTTATTAATAAGAACTTTTAAGATTCATGCTACAGATACTATTTAAGAAATTTGATAAAGACAAGGCAAAGTAAACACTAACTTAGGAAAAGAAAGCTAGAATATGTTCTGAATAAAATAAACTCATTAATAATAAATTGGTCAGAGAGGTTTATCATTTACTGAATTTGAATAAGTGGAATGGATGACATTTTAGAGGGTAAATACTATGAAAAGTAGACAACACCTTGTGCTAGGATAATAAGCTACTCATATAGATACCTTTGGTAGGTATAAAATATTGTCCACAAGACTTTTACACAAGAGTGGCCACAGTAGAGTCGATGTGCTTAAAGAGTCATGGAGAGGAACTTTTGGAGTTATGGCAATGATGCAGGAGAAACACGTGGCTTGTCTATAGTTATAAAGTCAGCCAAGTACAAAAGAAAAGAATGGAGCTAAATGGAAAAGGATAGAGAACAGAAATGTACCCAGGAATGCAGCAAATCTTTACATTTTGAAACACGGGAATGCCAAGGGGATAAAGAAATATGAAACCAAGAGAAATAGCTAAGTCAGAAATTGTGCAAAAGATTTATGTGTGTCACAACCCGTTTGCTTTCTGCTACAGTCCACAGTCATTCCTTACTTGGGCTCCCTTCAATCCTAGGAGAAGCTGGCTCTGAGTCAATATGGCAGCTGAATGAATCTTGATATGCAATTCATTTAGACTGGGGAGACGTGTAAATAAAGAAAGCACAGAAAGGCCTCATGAAATGAAATGTTCATTGAAAATCCTGGGAAAGTAAAAGAAACAGAGTGCATGGATCTACATGGAAGCATCAGTGTCCTGAGCATCAGGAAATGAGGACAGAAATAGAACGTTTGGACAAAGAGTGATTTTTTTTTCAAAGATTGTTTTTGTCAACTTTGAATTATTATAAAATATGTACCAATTTCAAGATTAAAAAGTTAGTAGAGGAACTGTCATTTGCCCATTTAGATCTTTGACAATGTTATAGGACTTATTAATTAATTAGCTACTTTACCCTGACTTTCTGCTGTAAAGAAACTGAAGAGATTTGATGAGAATAAATAAATAAATAAATAATTTTTCTTCAAATTATTATTATTGTTATGATGATGATGCCAGAAGTAGAAACTTTAGAACTTGCATCTCTCATCTGTCACAACTCCTGTGCGACTGTGACTAATATTCTCTTAGAAGTCCCACAGAACACTTACTGAAACGTAGGTATTACATCTCTCTGTCTTTCCAAATGGCCTTGGGAAATGTTTTAAGGATGCACAATAGCTTACTAGTTATTTAATTTGATGCAATTTGTACACTGTTTTAGAAGATTCAGAGCTGGAAGATACCAAGGCTGATTTTCTTTCTTTGCCTTTTCCTAGGAATAGTTTTTCATATCATAACTAGGAAAACATGACTGCCTTTTTAGCCCTACAATTAAGGAGTTTAGTATACTAAACTACCAGCACGGCACTATCATCTTCATGGCCTGCCGTTTTGATAAAATGCCAATGGTGGATTAAATGTGTGGTGAAATAGCACAAGGACAAAGCCTAAACCAGGATAGAATGTAAGTGATAAGATGCTGTACTGAGAAACATCCCTACAAGGAAATGTCGCATAAGAAGATAACCTTGTAATGAAATGGTCAACAAAATGTGACCAGCACAAATAAGTACACTCTGTAACACACACACACACACACACACACACACACACACACACACACACACACACACACACACACACACCCTGAGAAGAAACATGGCTGGCACGTTGGGTGCCTAGTTGCTTTATGATTTATATTGATAGAAAGTCTTTTTTTTTTTTAATGTTTTAAATCAGAGACTGCTAGCACATTTAAATGCGGAAAAGTTTTTCCTCTTTTTCTTTCTGGGACACTGCGGGTAGTCCCTTTCATCTCCCCGCTTCAGACTCTGTGGAATGTTGGCAGAGCAGGTGATCCTGGCATCTCCGAGTCAAGAGAGCTAGTTCAATCAGCGCTTTTACCTCCACCACCTCTCCCACCTCCTTCCCAGTTGGAACAGTGAGTTCGCTGTGAAAGCTTCTGCAAATGATGACAAGGAGAAGAGAGTTCTCAGGGAGAGCAGCTGAGCTTTAATGCCAGGAAAACTGTTCCAAATGTAAAACACATTTGAAAATCTAAATGGGTGCCCCCGAAACCACATCAATAGAACCTTTAATGATCCTCAGAACCGGCCTTTTTAATTCCAGTCAGTAGGAAGATTGTTTCAAATCTGTTTGTGCCTGAAGCACTTTTGATTGTGACAGTCTTCTCATTCATGGGCTAAACATGGCGTCCCACTGGAAGTGCCATCTAGGTTCACAGCAATACAGTATGATATGAAAGTATAAACAGAAGTCAGCGCTGCAATTCTCCTCTGAGATAACAAGTGCAACTAGATTTTCAGACCACCTATTATGCCATAAAAATAAAATGGAAAGTAATACCTGCTCTATGTCAGTTGCCTGGTTCATAAGAATGAAATTTACCTGCTCAAAATGGAGCCTCAATTCTGGGTCCTGGCTGCTTGTTAATTTTTCTTAATGGGACAAATAGCTATTAACATCATCTATTAATATCTTCCTCCTGATTTCTATGAGTTGTCTAAGAAAAATTCGTTAAATAATGGATTGGTTTTCTTTTATGGTGTGATTTTATTCTTAGTTATGTGCATGTTCATGTGTCTGTGTGTGGGTTTGTGCACTCGAGTACATGTTGTGACCATGTGGAGGCTAACAGACAGCCCTTCATTCCCTGGAGCTGGAGTTGCAGGTAGTTGAGAGCAAGCAAACTTGGGTACTGGGAACTGAACTCAGGTTATCTACAAGAGGGCTCTCTTAACTCTGATTTGTCTTCTCCAGCCTCATGGATCGCTCTATAACCTGACTTAGTTTTCCTCTTTTAAGTCTGTGCCCCCAAATAAGGGCTTAGGCATATATAATGATCAAGATTCCTAGCATCTGCATTAAGATCTCAGATGCTTATAGCCCTGTTCCTTGTAGTAATGGGCTGACTAGATAAAATAACCCTAGTTTTCTGTATGGATAGATATACTCTACCCTCATTATAGAACTATTTTCAAAAGCCAAGGATATTGAAAGTTATAACAGTAATGTCAGCCCTCATGATTAAATCATGAGGCACATGAGTTTTCCGTTTAAATTTGATGTTCTCATGATCTCAATATTTTTCATGCAAATCTTGTTATTTCTGCATCCTTTCACACTCCAGCTTAAATTGCTTGTCAATCGCCTTGCTTTTCTTGAGTGCAGCACTTCTGAGCTTCTCCAATACGATTTTATACATCTATTTATATCTCCTTCTTTGGTATATTTTCCCTTAAAGAAGACACTGGTACAGCATTCCAAATCACATTTAATGAAGTCTTTTGAATTGGGAACAGTGACTTTGGAGGCCAAAGGAGATGAGGCAAGAGGATTGGTTTGGCTAGCTAACAGCTAGGTGTGCAAAGGAAATGTAGGTTAAGAGAAGAGGCCCTTCTGTATTTTTAATATTTATAACATTTCTAAACGTTATAAGTAGAGTGCTTACACTGGGGTTGATTAAAGCAGGGGCAAAGCCTCAGAGTAGCAGAGAGAAAGAGGAAATACATTGTAAGTGCAGTTTACAAAAAGGCACTTAAAATCATTCCCAAAAAATAACCCTTGATAAGCCAAATATTTCAATGCAACCCACTTTTCCTCATTACATCAGTTCTCAATCATTAATATTCCAGCCAAGCATTATATTTTTGCGTGAATAGTACTTCTAATTTTCATACCCTTTCCTATTATCAGATTTAATCTTATCTAATTAGTTAGGGGTTAAGGAACGGAGATAAATATTGCTCCGTCACAGCAGCTTTCCTCCTCTTCTTGAAATTACAAGGCTTGTTCTGTGGAGATGGATAATTTCCCAGGCAAGTTTTGGTCCCATATTCCCCCAACCCCATCAATGCTCCATCTCCTCTTCCAGAGTGGAGCGTATCACCATGTATCTTGTAAAATCAGCTATTTTGCTTGCACAGGGCTGGAATGTCACTGTTGTAACAAGACATGCAATAATGTGCACTCATGTAGTTGAAGACACTTCTAATTGATTATACATTTATTTGCCACACCACTATTCTCCTTGGAATATTGCTTAAGAAAAAAAAACTGTTTGAATAATCACATACTGTTCTCAAGATTCCTCATGCTTGCTAATGAGTACACACAATGCTTTATTTTTCAAATATGTTCTCAAATGTGTAGCCTACTTATTGCTTTTTCTATGCATTTTTATATTCTGGAGGACCCTGTAGGGACAGAGCATTTTCAATCATTACTTCTCTTTCGTGGAATCAATTACCTCCTGATAGATTCTCTTTCCAAGTTTAAAATTGCATTTAAAAACTCATCTCTTTTCAGAATTCTAATTGGGTGTACTTTGAACTCTGGATTCTTTCAGTGAATATTTGTTTATGAATCTTTCTGTGATTTAAAGGGCTCACCAACACATTTTAGGATTGAGAATGATATTCGACAAATAATATGTAATGTCTTTGGGAAATTACATTTATAAGACAAAGGTTTTATTTTCAAAGCAAAGGCCCAAACATAACACTGACAAATTTAAAATTGAGAAGTAATTATATACTTTAAGTACATTTATTTTGCCCACTTGATTTGTTTCAAGTCATCTAAATGATAGAATTGCCTGTGGTTGTCCCCTTCTTATATGCAGAATCATAATAGTAGGTCATTTATACTCTTATACAATCGGCCCGTCACTTTTCAGTGGTTATTATTCGGCATGTTGCTTATCAATTTGCAACACAACCAAGAAGTGAGAGAATAAGCAAACATTTCTCTGTAATTATAGTACTAACACTGAACACTGTCCTGTACAAAACATCTTATTAATGAACCCAAATCAATTACCTGTACTAGTGCATGTAGAATAAGGGGTTAAATTAAGATAATATAATCACAGAACATACAGTCTTAGAGGGACAACTAATATTAACCCAGAGTCATAAACAGTAAAGATGGGACTATTTAGTTCTACTTACAAATGAGCAGTACGGAGGAAAATGCTACTCATAAGAATTATGTAATTACAACAGGACTATGGTTGGAGGACAAGTAGAGCTCACTTCCAAACTATTAGTATTTCTTCTCAAATGACATTGTATTTCACAGAGAAGATGGTAAAATGATTTTGGTTTGAAATATATGTGGTTCTCTTTATAGAAAAAATACTGGGATTTAATTCAGAGCCTTTCCTTTTTTTTTTTTTTTGAAAATAACTCTTATTACTTACTTAACTGATTTTATTTTAAGTCCCCACTATTAGATATTGAGTAGATAGAATTAATATATAAAAACTAAATGCAGGTCTGGCAACCTCCTTTATCTCCAAATCACATGTAAAACAAACAATGAAATACCTTGGAAGATAGGCAAATCTTTATGATATTCCAGGATTCTGGAGGACTTAACAGTATTATTTATGGTGACAAAATCTAGCTGCAGAAGCCAAACAGCAAAAACTATACATACATACATACATACATACATACACATATATCTTCTACTTCAGTGAGTTGAAGGTCCATTAAGCTAGCTTCACACTTAGTTTTATTTTGTCTTACCTGAATGTTAAAAAATCTAAATTTGATTCGCTATATTTTTAAATGTTTTCTTCATTCTTGGGTTTTATCACGCACTTCTATGTTATACTAAACCTACCAGGCTCATTTATGTCAACTTCTTAATTTTTTGGTTGATTTATTCTATTTTATATATATGGACGTTTTGCCTGCATATGACATGTGTCCCACTCACATGCTTGGTGCTGGAGGTGCTCAGGAGGAACCAGAGCCCCTGGAGCTGGAGTTATGATGTGTGGCTGTAAGCCACGAGGTAGATGCTGGGAACCAAATACAGTCTTCCGCAAGAGCAGTAAGTGCTCTTAATTGCTGAGCCATCTTTATTAACTATTGTCTCTGAAAAGTTTTAAAAAATATTTTTAATTTATTGTTTGACAATCACAGATATGTATATGATACATTTTGCTCAAATCCCCCCTATTCCTTCCCCTCCTCTACCTTTTCCATATCCCCTCTGCATTTTTCTCTTGAAACCTCATGAACTCTTTTTTTTTACTCACTGTCTTAGAGTTTCTGTTGCTATGACAAAAGGCCATGGCCAAAAGAAACTTTTGGAGGGAGGAAATGTTTTATTTCAGCTTACTTATTCTGATCCCAGTTCATTATGAAGGGAAGCCAGGGCAAGAACTCAAGGAAGAAAGCTGGAGACAGGAACTGCGGCAGATATCATGAAGGAATGCTGCTTATTGGCTTGTTCCTCATGGCTTGCTCAGACTCCTTTCTTATAGTACCCAGAACTACTGGCCCAGGGTTGGCTCCACTCATAATGTGCTGTGTCCTCCTTCATTAATCACCAATCAAGAAAATGTACGACAGGCCAATTTTATGGAGGCATTTTCTCACTTGGGGTAATCTGTTCCCAAATGACTCACACTTGTATAAAGTTGACATAATACTAGCCCCCATACCCACTGACTTCATTTAGTGCTGTTAGTATGTGCATTGCAGTAGAGTCATCCATTGGATATATACAAACTATAGGAAGCTGCATCCATAAGAAAACAACAAAAACCAACACCAAACCCTGACTCTGCTCTAGCATCCATCAGCTGCCAATAGCTCCTCAGCTATTCATGAGTCTCTCCCACATACATGACAGAATTTTGGCTGGCTTGATCATGTGCATGCATTAACAGCGGCTGTGATTTCTTGTGTGCAATGTCCTGGTCATATCTTCAAAACACTGTTTCACTTTGGTAGTAAGCAATTTCTTCCTCTTAGAATCTTTCTACCCCTTCTTTAGCTATGATCCCGATGCATTGGGGAAGGGCTATAATACAGTTATCACATTTAGGGCTGAGCAATACACAGTCACTTATTGCATGCACTTTGACAAATTGTGTTTCTCTGTACTGACATCTGCTGGAAAAAGAACTTTTACTGATGAGGGTTGAGAGCTACACTAATCTGTGTTTATAAAGGTAAGTATTTAGAGGGCTGTTTGATACTATGCAGCTTTAGCAAACTAATAGAAGTAAGCTATCATGTAGGGTCATTGACTTATCCAGCCAGTGGGGCTTGGCCCAGTTAACCATACCAGGCATGAATTTCCTCCTGTGGAGTGGGCCTTCAGTCCAATTAGAAAATCAATGGTTACTCCTTAAACATGCATGCCATTATTACATCAATAGGCAAATTTAGTTTTTCTTTACAGCTGAAGGACATTCCATAGTGTATATGTACCACACTTTCACTATCCATTCATCAGCTGAGGGACATTCAAGTTGTTTCCATGTTCTAGCTATTGTGATAGACAAGCCATGAACATGGCTGAGCAAGTATCTGTGGAGAAGGATGTTGAGAACTTTGGCTTATGACAAGGAGCGGTAGACCTGGGTCTAGCTGGGTCAGAGGGTAGATCTGTTTTCAGCTTTTCAAAGATTCCCCACGCTGATTTCCAGAATGGTTGGACCAGTTTTCAATCCCACCAAAAGTGAATGTGGGTGCCCCTGTTCCTCAAGTTCTCTCCAGCATTAACATTTGTTGTTTGTTGTTTTGTTGACCTTTGTCATTCTGCCTGGAGTACAGTGAAATCTCAAAGTTGTTTTGACTTGCATTTTCCTAATTGTTAGAGATGATGAGCATTTGTGTGTATGTGTATGTGTGTGTGATTTTTCTTAGCCATTTTCATTTCATATTTAAGGACTTTGTTCAGATCCCTAGTCTGTTTTTGGAATGAGTCATTTTAAAAAAATCTTTGACTTTTTTTATATAAAATATTTTCTAAAGTAAAAATTAATGTTAAAAAAGATTAATGAAATAAATGTATCATGTAATTCTGGGTTCGGTTTCCAAATAACCCTCCAGTTTTTTCTACCAATAGATTTGAATCTGGGACCATCTTTTTTACTTGGTGAGGTTTTAATTCTCTTGTTGCATGCTTTAGTCTGGGAAACATATAATCTTAAGGAAGGGACTCAAACAGGAAACTCTCATAGTTATATTCAGAATTGGAAACTCCATTCTTTATACCATAAAGTCCTCTGTGTAGTTAACAAATTTTTAACAATAGTAGTGAACATCTGCTGAGCACTCACTTTTAGGCTTTGTCTTAGGCAGTTTATTTTGTTATTTTATTAAACTGACAGTCTCATAAACAGATATTGCTCTATAATCCACTGTGGCATATAAGCCTAAATAGCCTGCCAGTCCTAATACAGGGCAAAAGATTAAGTTGGAACATTAAAACTATAGGAAATCTATTCTTAAAGTGATAACTAAAATTGACCATGAGGTAAGCATAGGAAACAAAAATATTTAAGATTAAGAAGCAAGAAAGTGTTATGCCAAGAGATCTTATTTCACAGAATTAGTTGTTTTTATTGAATAATATTTGGAGAGTTATAGTCAGTTTTCTTCTTTCTGTCATATTATTGTTATTATAACATTGTATCTCTCCACTGGAATGATGGAAATTCATTCCATTTGAAGAAATGAGGATATATATATATATATATATATATATATATATATATATATATGTGTGTGTGTGTGTGGTGTATATGTGTATGTGTTAAGACTGAACACTCTATCCAAGCTTTATTTTATTCTGTTTCATTTTTATTATTTTTAAGGATGGACGACAGCCTGTCATACACATACTGTGCCAGCACTACCACTGAGCTACACCCCAGTCCCCAGGGCACTCCTTTATTTTAAGATTTCAAACTTGATTTTTTAAAAGTTCCTAAAGCTAAAGAGGAAAAAAAAAACAAATTTGAAAGTTTCCACATCTTTTAATTGTGGTGGTCAGATAACTGGTAATGTCAGTCATTTTTCATTTTCAAATGATCTGTTTAGATTAACAAGAGTGACAACCCAGAAGTTTCAGACTCAGTTTAGCAAAAGCCAGAGTTTATAAATTTCCAGGATGAAGTCACAGCACAACAGATAAGTTAGAGGTTCACAGTAAGAAGGGAAGAGAGATTAGATTGGAGTTACACATACTGGCTGTCCATGTGGAGGAAAGGAACAAGCAAGCAGGGGAGCTTCATAGACAGCATGGTCTTTATGACGACTAATAGTACCAGGCATAGTCAACATGGATCACAGGAGGAAGAGATGACCAGGAACTTGCAGTATTTTTAATTTCCTTTCCTCTTCTTAGATCTATCATTGTCTTCCATGACATAATTCAGTGTCATTTCCTTGGAAAAAGCCATGTTAAGAGAAGGAAAGGTCAGGAGGCAGGAAACAATAAATTCAGTTTGGGGATCTCAAAAGTTGTGCAAAACAGATTGTAAATTTTTGTAACCAAAATTCTTGACATCAACAATATAAGGGAGGAAAGATTTACTTTGGATCATGGCTTTAGAGGATCTCAGCCCATCATGACACATAAAGGGAAGGAGAAAGCTGATCTTAGAGTAGTGGTTCTCAACATGTGGGTGGTGACCCCTTTGGAGGAATCAAATGACTCCTTCACAGGGGACTCCTAAGATGAGCAGAAAATGCAGATGTTTACATTAAAATTTGTAACAGTAGTAAAATTAAACTTATGAAGTAGAAATAAAAATAATTTTATGGTTGGAGGTCACCACAATACGAGGAACTCTATTAAAGTGTTACAGCACTAAGAAGGTTGAGAACCACTGTCCAAGAGGTTCTTTAGATCATAGAGGGCAGACAGAACAAGGGGTCATCTTTAAAAGCCTGCTCTGAGTGACCTAATCTGTCACATAGATCACATCTCCTAAAGTTTCCAAGCCTCTCAAAATCGTGCCCTAAACTGTGGAATGAGGGCTTGTAAGTACCTGTGTGGGATGTTTCAGATTCAAACCACATTTTCTTTCCGAGGAACAATGGAAAAGTTACCTTTGCAAGCCTGGGATTTAAAATTCAACTTTTACATTCTAAATCATGTATCTGCTTTGACTGTTACATATTGGAATTTAGAGATATCAGATTACAGTGAGATCCAATTTGAAAGGGGAAGAGGATAGTTTTATGATTGGATGCCAGCTCTGATCTCCCATCTTCTCTAGGACTTCTAGGGCTGTCAGGCTAGATTTGATGATGTTTTGCTCACAAATCCACATCTATTTTCTAGAGAAAAATACATTCTGTAGTGTATTTTTACAGGGACTTAATGTAGTTCTCTTCCTAAAATGAGATAATATTTAAACTTTTAGTATCACACCAGAAATCATTACAGGGAAAACAAAGAAAATGGAATAAACAGTGTCTAGTAGAAGAAAAAAAAAACTTTTTTTCTGTTTTTCCAAACCACAAGTAATTATGAATATTAAAAAACTCTATTCTAATTTTTTTGTAACACACTCAAGGTGAGAAATTTCATCTCTGTGAGGGTATGTCCTTCCAGGATTCAGGATACATGCTAGGGAAACATCAAGCATTCTGATTAGCAGAAGAAACCGGAAAAAATTAAGGAATCCATAAAATGAAAGTTCAAAGAAAATGCTATGCCTTAGCAGCGATTACAGATGGAAATATTTTATTTTGGTCTACTGGGGTACCCAACCCCACATATTTTAAAGGAATGAAAAACCTAGTGTGGAAGATATGGAAACTAAAGAATTCATTGAAGACAGCTTTTTCAGGGACCAAGTTAAGCTACCTTAAGAAAGTTTGCTTTCTTAAAATACAGACATAAAACCACACACTTCTTTTTAGTAATAACTTGCTCATTTAAAACATTGAATTATTTCATTCCTTATTTTAAGTCAGCCAACATATTATTTCCCTTTAGAAGAGTAAAATCAGTACACCCCTTATCTACTATATTTTTAGAAATATACCAGTTATCTGATAAAGTAATTATTATTATTTTGATCTCTGGATTAAAAGCAAGTGACAGGGAGAAGACTAGTAAGAGCACTGGGAAGAAGGCCAGAGGAAATTCGAGTTAGAAATGTAAAATATGTGCACAAGTTCGTTTCAGGAAACACAAAGGCACTCTGTTTGGAAAAGGTTGAAATCTCATTATTTTGCAAGAGGTATGTTAACAACTGCAAAAGCTTTAGGAATTCCAGGTAATCAAGGGCCTCAGAAGCTCAGTGAGCCAGCATGCTACTTCCCACGAGCAGATTTTTCATTTTCACGTTAATAGCATGGTTGAGAAGGTCTTGATAGAGTACCTTCTGGGGGAATGGAATTTATCTGCAGAGGAAATAAGCCTGGAAAAGTTAGAGTAGCCATAACTAAAGGCTGAAGCATACTTCTCAACCAGGCTTTTAAAATACCTTTTCCCCCCCCTTTTTGGGGGGAGAGATTTTGTGCGTGAAATCTTCATATGCTTTTGCCAATCTAGCATTTTTATTAAATTATTGAGGACATGAAATTAAAAAAAATGATTTTAGAATATATCTTGGCAACATTTCTTTTCTCTCTCTCATTAAACATAGGGCTTAAAGGCATAGAAAGAGTAGGGCTGGTGTCTTGCCAGGCTTCCCTGAGCAGCCCTAGTCATGGAAATCAGTAATCCATTTACCTTCTGTCTCCTGTTATGTGAGTCACTGGTGGCCCCAGGTAATGTGATTGCAGGCTCCTCTCTCTCCATTTGTACCCTTCGACTTTGTTCCTTGATCACGGCTCTGCAACTTTTGCATACTTCCTGTCTTACATTTAGTCGTCACAACACTTCAAGCGTAGATTTTTTTCCCCCTCTGGCAGAGAACTATTGTATGACCTGTAAACAAAATTGCAGAATTTGAGATAGAGATAGACTGGGTAGTTCAGCAAAACTTCCAAACAAACCCCGCAACACCTCAAAAAGAAGAGAAATGAAGGTGAGATGAACGGGAAACCAAGTAAAGTGCTAGAGGAAACCAGATTGGCTCTAGTCAAGTTGCAGCTTCATTTTCCTTAGACTTCAACTTATTACAGCATGAAACCATGTTCCATAAATACAGGAGAAAGATTATTTAATTGTAGAAGAATGAAAATTATCCACAGGTGCTTCATTTGTTTACTTTTATTTATTTATTTATTCTTGTGACAAGGTCTCATGTCATCCAGGCTGGCCAGCCTCCAACTTGTTCTGTAGCCAAGAATGTCCTTGATCTTCTCATTCTCCTTCCTTCGCCCTCTAAGGGCTGGGGTTACAGGCATGTACTTCAAGTGCTGGGCATTAAACTCAGGGCTTCATGCTTGCTCAGCAAGTATTCTACCCATTATGCTACATTGACAATCACCTCTAGAAGTTTGAAAGATTGTTACACTTGGTCAAATTCCTTTTCTGACATGATGTGATATACTGGTTATTTTTTTAAATATATTTAATATATAAAGGAAGAAAGATTTAAAACATCAATTGTTGTAGAATGTTATTTTAAGGTGTGTTACTTTTGTTTATGTTGCATTTGGTTAACTCTGTAATGTAGACAAATTTAAAAAGACTTATTAAATAAAGAACACAGAGCCAAACATAGAGGTGAAAGCCTTAGAGATCAGGGAAATAGTGAAAGCCACCAACTGCCTCACCTCACCAGTTCTGTAGCCCCCAAAAGTGAGCTACTTCCTATCTACCCATGCCTTTATTGCCTTGCTGTTCTGCCCTCTTATTGGCTCTCAGCCCAACTACCTCACTTCCTTGTCACTGCGTGTCTGTACAGACCTCCAGGTCTCTAGGGTTGGTACTGGGATTAAAGGTGTGTGTCACTACACTTAGCTGTTCCCTAGAGTGTTCTTGGGCACAGAGATCCTGCCAAGTGATCAGATTAAGGGCGTGTGCTACCACTGCCTGACTTTTGTATTAATGGGTTGCTATTTCCTCTGGTCTCCAGAAAACTTTATTTATTAACATACAAATAAAATATCACCACATTTCCCCTTTATTGTCTACTAAAAATAAAATAATAAAAAAGTTATAACTAATATAAGAAAAACTATATACAATTAGTAAAATAACTATATATAATATATACAAACAATAAATACATCAACAATGTCTAGTCCATTTGCATTTGACAAATTCAGAGAAAATATTTCATTATTTATCCCATTTTGGTAGTCTAAATTGTACCTGATTCACTTTCTATCCTAACTTATATTACTAACAGAGAACTATCTTATAATGTCTTTCAAATCTATACACTTTACCCTTCCTTAGTGAGTTTCTTTTCTGATATTTCTTAACAAGGAAAACTGTTACTACAACTATCTAATCTTCAACTCCCTCAGAGACCCAAGAAGAAAATAATATTATCTAGTAAAACAGTAAGTGCAAACAAGCAACTTCTAAAAAAATGTGAGTTGACAGAAACAGCCAGCTGCCTGGACAGTCACAACTGGACATGCAGGACCCATAGAAAGGTGACCACTGAACTTTGCAAAGAAAAATGGTCTTTCAAGTTCCTGCTTTGCAGAGGAAACTGCCAGACATTCTACAGGACACGAAGAGAAGCAACTGAGAGACTTTAGGCCCGTGGGCTGAATATGGATGCCCCAAAGTTGCAGAGAAACTTTGGATGACTGTCCAGGTAGCCAGCTGTCTCTGTCATTCTACATTTTTGGAAATTGCTTACAATGTGCTTCCTATTTACTTAGGTAATATTATATACTTCTGAGGTTGTTGATGTAGTTGAAGACTAAATAGTTATAATTATGATTTTCCTTGGTTATGATAAAATATAAATTAGATATGAAACTTCAGATTCACAAATATAGGATAGAATATTGTCTTTAATTTTGCCAAATACAAATAGACCAGATATTGTAACTGTACAATATCTTGCTTGATATATGTAATTTTATTAGGCTAAAGTTAAAACCTTCCTTTTGTTTAGAAAGAAAAGGGGAAGTGATGGGGGGATGTCATTTTGCATGCTGTGAAAATATGTTGCTCTGATTGGTTGATAAATAAAGCTGTTTGGCCAATGGTGAGGCAGAATAGGGTTAGATGGGACATTCTAACTAGAGAGGAGGATGGAGAAAGGCAGAGCAGAGAGGATGCTGCCAGCTGCCACCATTAGAGGCAAGATGTAAAGATACTGGTAAGGGAAGAACCACATGGCAAAGTATAGATTTACAGAATGGGCTAATTTAAGATGTAAGATCTAGCTGGCTAGAAGCCTGAGCCAATAGGCCATACAGTTTGTAATTAATATAAGCCTCTGTATGTTCATTTGGGTCCAAGCGGCTGCAGAACTGGCAGGTGAGAGAGATTTGTCCTGACCGTGGGCCAGGTGGGACACAGGAAAACTTCAGCTACACTGTGAAGCTGTGTTACTATGCCTGTCTAAAATATGTGGATGTTCTAATAAAGAAGTGCATGGCCAATAGCAAGGTAGGAGAAAGGCTAGGCGGGGCTAGCAGGCAGAGAGAGTATAGAGAAGGAGAAATATGGGAAAAAAGAAGAAGTAGCAGGAGAAAGAGGAGGACGCTAGGGACTAGTCCCCCAGCTACACAAGAAGCCATGGAGTAATAGTGAGACTGACAGAAGTAAGAGAACAGGGAAAGCTCAGAGACAAAATGTAGATAGGATAATTTATGATAAGAAAAGCTGGCTAGAAACAAGCCAAGATAAGATTGAACATTTAAAATTAAGAATAAGCCTCCATGAGTGACTTATTTGGGAGCTAGGTGGCAGACTCCCTCAAAGAGCAGAAACAACCAACAACACTCAGTATCTGATGATAGATTTAATAAAGCTTGCATAAAGAAACTTAATAAACTATATGTCCAACCCTCTCTATCCATTTCTTTTTCTTGCCTGGGAACTAAACAAACTGATGCTCAAAGTACTTTGGAAAAAAATTAGTTTTATATTGAACATGTAAAAACTTCTTTTTACTAATATTCCCTCAACAATCCTATTGGTGTGTACTTTATTGTATTAGGTATTATAAATAACATGGAGGTGATTTGACTTGAGATGATAGACACAGTTTCAATGGAATAAGCCATCATGATGAAGCAATTTGAAATTGAGAGTTTTCTATTCATGTGTATCCTGGAACCAAACTTCTGTGTATGCCAAACAAAACAAAACACCAACAAATAAACAAACAAACAAACAAACAAAAAACCCACAAAAACTGTATGTAGTCTCATGATTTTTTTATTTTAAAATAATTCAAAGTGTTATAGCTTCTAATAAGTATAATATTAAAATGTTGAAAGCAGTTTTAAATCTTCAAACTACAGTCTTATTTCACTGTTTTGGCCCTTCATACTGTACCTTACTCACTATTACAATCAGTCTCAACTCCTTTTAAATTTCTTTTGAATGTGTGCTCATAATGATTTTCATATACATAGACATTGCAGAATTATTAGCACAATCAAGGTACTTAACATAGTCTTTATTTCACTTCATTACCATCTATTTGTATTGGGAACACTTGTCTATTTTTTTGGTCAACTTTTACTAGTTAAAGGAACAATTCATCAAGAGGACATTACAATATTCTAACTTATATTCACCCAACTCAGGCTCACCCAATTTCATAAGACAAATACAGCTAGATAAGAAGCTACAGATCAACCTCAGCAATGTAATAATGGGTTGATGTTGTAGAATATTACTTTAACTATGTAAAGGTGTGTTACATTTTTTTTCATGCTGCAATTGTTTAATAATGTAAAGATGTGCTGCTTTGCCTCCCTAAGGCACCTGGTTTGTCTAATAGAAAGCTGACTAGCCAATAGCTAGGCAGAGGAGGGATAGGCAGGGTTGGTGGGTACAGAGAATAAGTAGGAGGAGGAATCTAGCAGAAGGGAGAAAAAGAGGATGAGGAAGAAGAGAGGGAGATTCCTGGGGCCAGCCAGTCAGCCAGCTGCCAGCTGCCAGCTAGACAGACATGGAAGAAGCAGGAAAAGTAGGACATAGAGAATGAAAGAAAGGTAAAAGGCCTCAAGGCAAAATGTAGATGAAGAGAAACAGGTTAAATTAAGTTATAAGAGCTAGTAAAAAATGAGCCTAAGCTGAGGCCAAGCATTCATAATAAATAATAAGTCTCTATGTCATGATTTGGGAGCTGGTTGATGGCCCAAAAGAAAGCCTGTTGCATATTGACTTGAATTCCTCACTCTCACCAATATACAGGCCATCTGAACAATAAAATAAAATAAACAGAAACAATAGAGTTAAGTAATATCATACATCAAATATGGACATATTAGACTTCTATACAACATTCTTCTAAAACACTGCATCCCATGGAGAACTAAAGAGTATGTCATATATTATGATGATGCAGTCATCTCAATAAATACAGGATAATTAAAATAACTTTTGGTATTCTTTCTAATCACAATGACACCAATTGTGAGAGAAACTGCAAGCAATTTACAAATTTATTGAGAAAATAATATTCTATTGAATGGTGAATGGGTCATAGCAGTTCTGAAGGAAATTTATTTTTCGCAAGTTTAATATAAATCAAAATACAACATAAAAAACTCATGGGGAACAAAGAGGGCAATCCTAAAATGGAGGTTTATAGTTCTGAGTACTTAAATTAATAACATAAGAGAGGTCTCACTTATCCAGAGGGCCTGATCCAGCTGGGGCCTCCTCAGCTGTTGGTTCATAGTTCATGTGTTTCCATTCGTTTGGCTATTTGTCCCTGTGCTTTATCCAACCTTGGTCTCAACAATTCTTGCTCATACAAATCCTCCTCTTTCTTGCCAATTGGACTCCTGGAGCTCCACCTGGGGCCTGGCCGTGGATCTCTGCATCCAGTTCCCTCAATCATTGGATAAGTGAGACAGTTGATTAGCTTGATCTGTTTGGGAGGCATCCAGGCAGTGGGACCGGGTCCTGTACTCAGTGCATGAGTTGGTTGTTTGAAACCTGGGGCTTATACAGGGACACTTGGCTCAGCCTGGGAGGAGGGGACTGGACCTGCCTGGACTGAATCCAACAGGTTAATCTCAGTCCTCTGGGGAGTCTTTGCCCTGGAGGAGATGGGAATGGGGGTGGGCTGGGGGGAAGGCAGGTGGGGGCGGGCAGGACGGGGGGAGAACAAGGGAATCCATGGCTGATATGTAAAATTAAATTAAATTATAAAATAAAAAAATAATGAAAAAGAGAGGTCTCAAAGACAACCTAAGATAAACAAGAACAAGCCCATTACAAAAGCAGTAGATGGAAAAAAATAACTGAAATCATAAAATAGAAATGAAAAAATTCAGAGTCAATGAGGTTGATTATCACAAAATACATTACATGTATGTATGAAAATGTTACAGTGGAACACATTATTATATCATAAGTATATGCTAATAAAAACTCCCAAATAAATAAAAATTTAAAAGGCAAGACCTGCTTTCCTAGAAAATCTTAGACATATGACATGCTGTTATTAATTATAGTCACCATGCTTACCATTAGCTATCCAGAGTTTATTCATCTTGTAGCTCAAATTTGCCCTATGTCCTGGACTCTCTTATGGTGATATTTTATTTGTGCTGAAATGTGATTTTATTTGTACGTTAATAAAGTTGCCTGGAGATCAGAAGTCACAGCGAGCCATAAGTGGAAGTCAGGCGGTGGTAGCACATGCCCTTAATCCGATCACATGGCAGGCAGAGTCTCTGTGGCCAAGGACACATTCAAAGCAAGGTGACCTGAACTTTTAATCCCAGTACCAACCATAGAGATCTGGAGGTCTGTATAGACAGGCAGTGATGACTCAATCATGTGGTTGGGTTTAGAGCCAATGAGAAGCAGAACAGAAAGGCAATAAAAAGATAGGACACAGGAAGAAGGTCTCTCTCTCAGGGGAAGGATGGCAGCAGTGGTAAGATAAGGTGGTCATAGCTCTTGGCTACTGCTCTGATCTCTGGGCTTTTAACTCTGCATTTGGCTCTGTTTCTTATTTAATACAACCGTTTCAAATTTCTTTTTTTAAAAATAGTATTTCTATTTTATAATTAACTTAATTTCACATACCAGCCACAGATTCCCCATCCTCCCTCCTCCCACTCCCCAGCCCTCCTCCCCTCCACTCCCAACTCCTCCAAGGCAAGGTCTCCCCTGGGGTGTCAGCCCAGCCTGGCAGACTCAGCAGGCAGGTCCAGTCCCCTCCACCCTACACCAAGGCTGAGCAAAGTGTCCCAGCGTAGGCCCCAGGCTCCAAAAAGCCAGCCCATGCACCAAGCCAGGACCTGACCATTTAGAATTTCATCTACACTCTCTCTTGTTCTCCCATTGCTCCTACCAGTAGTGACCACCTTTCTACATGTGTTGATGAGCTAGATTTTTTTAGTACATATGTAAATGACAGTAATATTTGTCTTTCTCTGTCTGAGTTAGCTCACTCTGCACAATGTATTTCAAATTCCTCATTATTGCAAAAAAAAAAAAAAAAACCAACAAATTTTCTTTCCTTTTAATGACTAAATAAAATTCTCATCAAAATTAAATATAGGTGTACAACATATACAACATACATTATTTATCACACATGGATACTTCAGTTATGTTCATGCCATGACTATTGTGAACAGCAGTGCAGTAAACACTTGACTGATCACACAGACTGCTTATTAACTTACTTAACTTGTTATTTACTTGTAAAGGTTCTTTATTAGTCCTCTACCATACAGATAGTTCACACATAATTAGTCCAAATTTTTAGTTTATCTTTATACTTGGATTTTTGTTTGTTTTTACTAAGGCTTTGGGATTGCTGTAGTTTTAATTGTTTGTTTGCTTGTTTGTTTATTTATTGTGGTCATATCTAAAACATCTTTGTTAAGATCAGAGGTGTGGAACTTGCTGCTGGTTTCTGCATTCTTTTTCTGTTCTCTTGGTCTACTATGTCTGTTTTTACGCTGTTGTCATACTTTTTTTGTGTAGAAAGACACACAATTCTGGGTTTTGCTTGGAGTAACCTTATTTAATTTGTTTCTTAATATATATGAGATTGTATATGTGCCAACAAAGTTGTTTGTATTGCTTCCTATATGTATATGCCTCATCTTCCTTAGCTCGTTGTGGTCAAAACCTTCATTACTCTGCAATAAATATAATGAGGATGGGAACCTATGTCTTGTTCCTGACTTTAGAGAAAATAGTTTTGTTTCACCATTGAGTATGATGTTACCATAAATGGTATCTATGTGCAATTTGTTTATCATGAAGGAATGTTAAATTTTGTTGAATGATTTTTTTAATATATTGAGATGATTTTTATGCAACATTCAGCTAATATGGTGCTTCACATTTACTGATGTATGAATGCAAAATGTCCTTGGATATCAAAAGTGAATGTCACTTGATTATGACAGACAATCCTCTTAATGTGGTGTTGAATTCAACTTTTATTTTCCTGTGAAATTTGCATCTATATTATTCAAGACATTTGGCTAGTGATGTCCTGGTTTTTACCTGGTTTTGGTGTCATGATTCCACTTGTCTCAAAGGAGGATTTTGAGACATATGTTCTTTCCTTTTGAAATATTTTGTGTGTGTGTGTGGGGGGTATTGAAAAGACTTGACATTAATTATTTAAATTTTTAATTGATTACTGATGATTACCTAATGCAATAAGTACTTCAGTTCTCCTATTTTTGTTTCTGTTTTGTGGCTCCATTGTTCACTTCTTCCTGCCTTGCAATCTTCTCTGTGAAGTGATGGCTTTTTGTAGTACCTTCCTTTGATTTCTTTCTTTGAATCTTTTCGGGTATCTATTATGGGCTTTTTCTTTGTAGTTTCTGTGAGGGTCACCTAAATCATGTTACAGTTACAACACAGTATTTCAAGTTAACAACTTAATTTTGATACAAAAAATGTTCATTTTCTTTATGTATTGTGTTATTTATGTTGCAATTTATACTTTTAATAGTTTCTTTTAATTTTATCTTTAATTTTTTCAGTATATGTTATACATTAAGTACATCCTCACACTCCCTTAGTCTCCATTTTCTCATCCCCCACTGGTCTTCTTTATTCTTTTTCCTCCTACATACATGCACTTCTGCTTTTCATGTATTATATACATTCATGATTTGATTTATCTATAGAATAAAATATAAGAACTACAAATGTGAGAAAACCTACAATATTTGCCTTTTTGAGACTGGCTTAATTTTGCTTAATATGATTATCTCCAGTTGCATTCATTTTTTTCTGCAGACAACATAACTTATTTGTTCTTTATGACTAAAACATTTCATTGCCATAGTATACATTTTTATGCTACATAACTTCTCATTAATTGCATAATTGTAATTGTGGGTGTTTTAATGCATCACATTTAAACCTTAATATTAGAGTTTGGATGGGTTTTATACATCATTATTACAATTGTAGAGAATTCTGAATTGCTCCTATATTAATTTATCATTGAATTTAACATGTTTATGTGTTCCCACACTGCCCATTAACAAAGCTTTTTCTTAGCTTATCAAAATTTGGCAAGTCAAATAAGACTTACTTCCACGCAAATCATATTAATCTTCTCACCTTCCACTAAAATCCCAGAAAAAGTATAATGTTTAATGTTTTTGTTTTGTATAAAATATACTTAAAATTCCACCACTGAAGTAATTTGGAAGGAATTGGCATTTTCTATGACGAAGTCTCATATACAGCTGTCTTTTCCTTTGCAATGGAGGAGTGTTGAATTGAAAATGACTAGATCTAAGCCTCTCTTTGAAGAAGATCCAAGACTTTCAAAGATGCTGTGATGAGATGGAATGCTGCTGGATACCTAGGTGGGAGTGTGCTTATACAAACTTGGCTGCCTCATAAATTTATCTAGGATTTGTGGTAAGTAGGTTCATTGTTTTCTAATGCCATGAATGCCCATCAATACATGGCTGCTTCTGACTGAGCTGGCGACTTTCTTCTTGTATTATCAGTAGTTATAGACTGTCACAGTAATCCTGTGATTTTTTTTTACAGGCAGAGGAGCATTTAACTCTTGGGTAAGGCTGCTTCTACAGCGCCGTGGACAAGTACAAACTATTTATAGTGAGGAACTTGCTCCAACTTGGCTGAGTAATATCTTTATTGTGATTATTATATCTTAAGGATATAATTCTAGATTGTCCTTTGACATTGCAGTTCATCATCATTTACCTGAACGACTCTAATGTTGAAAGTCTCTTGTCTCTCAGGGCCAGAGAGAATCACATCTCACTTGCTCCCCTAAAAGGCACAAAATCAAATTACACCAAAAGGCTCCTTAGAGTACAGCTCTTTGCCAATTACTTGAATTATTTTCAGCCTCTTTGGCACATTTCCCCTCCAGATGAAATGAAATCTTTTAGTCTGCACCACTGAAGGAGTTCATATTTCTTAGTGCTTCCCCATATACAGTATAATGAGGGTAAAAGCTTCTCGGACTCACAGATCTTTCCTATGGTGCCATAATGCAGGGAAAATAACATCCATTTCTGACACATGAAGCCTGCATATTTCCTAAAGAAGAAGAGAAAGGCATTAACATTACACAAGAAAGCTATTTGCTCTCTGCTTTAGATTTCCAAATTTCTGCACACCAGAGAGTTCATACTTCAGAACTACATACATCTGTGCTGAGACATAGGCCCTCTAAGGTGCTTCATTATTGGCACTTAAAGCTGGATTCATGAAACACCTGGTCTGAGTAAGCAATGTGATCAGAGAGCGTCAGCAGGGCAGACAGATTTTATTTTAAATGGAAGACTGATACTTACCCAAAAGCCATTTTGCAGCTAAAAACAGCAGTATCAGCAAACTGGTAACAGAAACTTAAATATCCCCAAGTCCATTATTAACACTTGCAGCCTCTAAAGATCAGATGACATGGTTTTAAAAGTTCTTACATCTCAGGAGAACATGTTGTTTTGCCTCATTTATCATGTTATGAAAATATTCTTTCTCATTGATGGCCTTGCTTATCCTTTGTGATGCCCAGGCAGCACTTGGAGTTTTCTTTCTGGTTTGTTCTCCCAAAGGCTCCAGCAGTGATCTCTCATGTCACTACCTGTTTCTCAGGATTCTTTTCTTTTCTCAGAAGCACAGCTCTCAGGATTGAATCCTTTGCGGAGAGCATGAAGAACTGGAGGAAAAGTCGCTACTCATTGCTTTGTTTGCAGTTCTTGTTTGGAATAATGCTTACAGAAACTTTAAACTTCCTTCACTGCCACTGCATCTGTAAGGTCATCTCCTAAACCTGTTGGCCAACCAGAGCTGTTGTTCTTGAGTTTTGTGAATGTAGGGGAATCGGCGGAAGCAATTGGTAAGGCACATGTGCTCAGTTCTTCCGTCATTGTTTCAGACTTTGGTGCTTTTGACAGAATCGAGTATGACCCATTTGAAACACTGCATTCGAGGGTTCTTTTTAAGAAGCGTCAAACTTTGGGGCTTCAGAGGGGTCTTTATTCATAGGACTATTTCTGTAGCATAATTCTCATGTTAAATAAATGAGACTTGTAACTCTATAGTAGTGATTGATTGCTTGGGGTATCTTCAAAAGATCTATCATCTCAAAAGAGGGAACATGTACATCTACAGATATGACTGGAATAAAATGAAAGGAAGAATATCATGTTTCATTTTAGTGGTGCGTTTTAAAAAACATTTTGACACCTGAGTATAATGTGGACGTATTCAGAAATGCATCATTACTA
Source organism: Peromyscus maniculatus bairdii (assembly GCF_049852395.1). Classification (NCBI taxonomy): domain Eukaryota; kingdom Metazoa; phylum Chordata; class Mammalia; order Rodentia; family Cricetidae; genus Peromyscus; species Peromyscus maniculatus. The sequence goes on along the minus strand of NC_134863.1, from coordinate 59,854,809 downwards.
CTACTTTCTGGGTTGGGTTTAGAGAATGAAGAGGTGGAGAGGAGGGAAGAGGGGGGACAGAGGAAGGGGGTGAGGGAAAATGACAGGCGAGGAAGAGAGAGAAAGGGACAGAAAGAGAGAGCGGGGGGAGGGGGAGGGAGTGCAGGAGAGAGAGACAGAGAGACAGAGAATACTCCAGCAGAAGATCTGAGAACTTTCCCCTATCTGTCCTCTCGTTCAGAGACAGAGTCCATGACCAGATTATGTGTTTATGTCTAAACTACACGTCTATGTTTGATGTAAAATTGAAAACCCTTTCAGAGAAGGGAAGACATTGCTGTGACCCAGATGAGTCTTCACCAAGTGCTTAACTAGCTAAATTATCCCCTTCACGTTTGATGTCATGCTTGTCATTGTGTCTTCAAAGAGAGAATTACTAAAAACTACTTCAATTTTTAAACTCTCTTAAACAGTTTTTCCTCTCCTGCAGAGCAGTCATTAGATAGGAAAAAAAAAATCACTTCTAGCAAACATAACTCCACGGGGTTTGTTGCACATATTTACTTACAGTCTCTTGCTTTTTCTGCAAAAAACAAACAAACAAACAAACAAAAAACCAAAAACCAAAACAAAACAAAAAAAACCAAAAACACATTTTTATTATACATCCTCAACTTATGTACTGACTTGGTTGACAGAAGTACTTAATTGGGACTCAAGGCAGAGTGCTAAGAAATTTATTTATATATGACAGTGAACTGGACTGCATTTGCAAGGGGTTATGGTTATGTGAAAGCTCAAATCCAGAAGGGTTAGCGTTAAGCACAATCAAGGTGGAGTGGAGGCTAGGTATAACATGCTGCACTGTCATCAACAGTAAGTGGTTGAGGTAGTGTGATTTGGCGGCTATAATAACTAATAAGTCCCAGATGTTTATGAGCCTCCTACCCTTACATTGATAAAGCACAAGAGTGACTGACAGGCCATCTCTTCTTGAGCTTTGTGAAGGGGCTCAACATCTGGGGGTTTCATAAGAGCTTCTGGGGGTTTCATAAGAGCTTCGCACTTACAATGAGTTACAAAAGTTGTAAGAGTAACTGGGTTGAAGAGATAACATTGAATGTGTTTTGCTGATTTAACAGCTAACTTTTTAAAATATTGTTTTCCTTTTATTAGTATTTTTTCTCACATAATATATCTTGATAATAGGTTTCCCTCTCTCCATGCTTTCATTTTCTCCCCATGTTCCCCTCCCATCTGGATCCACCCCTTTTCTGTCTCTCAGTAGAAAACAAATAGGCCTCTAAGAGATAATAATAGACTAAAATAAGATAAAACCAAAACTAATACATTGGAATAGGACAAAACAAACAGAAGGAAAAGATCCCAAGGGAGGGAGAATAAATAAAGATCCACTTATTTACATACTCAAGAATCCCATAAAAACACCAAACTGGAAGATATAATGTGCAAAGAAAAGACTGTAGGGTGAAAAGAGAGAAGAAAAAATGTGAATAAAATAATAATAATAAGATAAAATTTGAAAGAAAAAGGAAAGGAAAAACCTTGACAAGACACTATAAGATAAGGACCTTCCAGAGATGCCCTTAGAGCTCATTTTCTGCTGGGCATGTGGTCTATGCTTAAGAGTAGTTTGTATCTTCAGTGAGACCTCTTGGAGAAAACTAGATTTTCATTTGCAAGTGATTGGTAAGAGAATGAGGATGCCATGATCATGGATGCAAATCAGTTTGTAATGAACTCCCATGGCTTTGCCACACACCTAAAACAATTACTTTATAAAAAGTCAAGGTTTATTTTGGCTCTTGGGTCTAGAAGCTTCAGTCAATGGTAGGGTGAGGCTTTTTTGTACCTGTGGAGAAAAGGTAGACCCTAGCAAGGAGCATCTGGTAGAGCAAGCTGCTGACTTCATTGGAGCCAAAAAGTAAAAGAAGCAGAAATAAGATGGCCTTGGATCTCAAGGTCTTCAAGGACATTCATTCCCTTAAGACTAGCAGGCCTTCCATTAAGCCTACCTCTTAGTAGTTCCACTTCTTGTGTATCCTGCCATATCTGGCAACCACCCTCTCAGAGCTGGCCCTTTAAGGAACCTTTATCCAAACCAGAGCACCTATTTACTACTTAAAAAATAATGAATTATAATATCAAAGGAAAATATTACCACAGACTTTTTTATTGTCTAAATGTCTATCTTGCATTAAAAATATTTTTTCAATAAATTGAAGTATTAAGTATTATAAAAAAGAGAAAAGAAAAGAAAGAAAGCATTTTTAGGTTGATCTCTATTATCCTTAATAATCTATGTTGTATGCAATGTTAGTCTAGGTTTTAAGATAATCTGTACAATAGTAAGAATGTGTTATATGGCTTTTATTTTTAATAAAGTTTCAATGTAATTATGTTCCACTTATCACTGTTTAAGTGATAAATAAAGCAGGTGTTTACAAACAGTTTTAAATAGGATAAATGAATGTACTTGGAAAAATATAAGGAGATATACTGGTGGAATGGGTACTATTAACATATTTAGGAACTGGATTTAAAAGTCAGCAAAAGTTTCTACTAACAGACAAAAATTTTCCAAATATGGTAGATGGGCTAGAAGTACTTTGAGAATGCTGAACGTTTTGAGAAAAAAAAATTCCTAAAAGCACTCCACAGAGAAAATTGGATGGGTAACTAAGAACTAACTTATGTTAGCAAGTGCAGAAGAAGTTAATAGGGGATTTGAAAATCTGTCCAAGAATTCTGATGTCAAAAGTCAGAAAATTGAAGAATTTTCAGAGATATGAGGAGAGAGGAATATAGGCATGCTTACAGAGGAAAAGCTGCCATCAGAATGACCTGTGTATGATGGAAAGATGGAAAAGTAATTAAAAGCATAACATTTGGTTTAAATTTCTTCTATAAAGTCACTTTATCTATATTTGTAAGATTCCCAGTCCTGACTAACTGAGGGAACTCTAATGCTAATTAGATTGTTGCAGTGACAAGATTTCATTTTGTCACCTAAACATACTTAGCCCCCATTGACTAAAAAAATATTTTCTTTCCACTCTATCACAGTAGCTCAATTTGATTACACCCAGACCTCAGTGCTTCACCTATACCTACCCTGTTAATCTGAGTAATTAAAAAAAAATGATGCATGATGCATTTATGCTTAAGTGAAATGAGTATAAATCTCACCCAACAGCTGGATTTCTGTACTTGGTAACATAGCGTGATTTGAGAAAAGCAATCATCTCCTTTCCTGTTGGCAAAACACTTCACTGGTCTCTCCAATTTGAGTCCTCTTCAGGATTTAGTAGCTTCTCATGTTGTAATGCACAGAACACTACTTCCAGATGGACAGTCTTGTCATATGCTATTTTTATGCTGTACTTCAGAATTTTAAATTAGATTGGTTACTCACCGAACATGAAAAGTGTCCCTTATTGTATACATCAGAGCAACGTTTCAAGTCAGTGTTCTCGACCAGCTGCTGACGAGTTTAAGGTAAAGCAGGCTAAAGGCAGAGAGCAGACAGTTAGAGGTTCTTATTTGTGGAGCTCATGGGAATTGAGGGCAACACAAAAGAGAAGGGATGATTCTTTTCTTGAGAGGTGTCCAGTAAAAACTTGAAACTAAAACAAAACACAGACATTTAACAAAATCTTGAAGACAAGTAGCATCTTGCCAAATGTGTTCCAGGGGATGATGAAGCATACTGTCCCTGTCTCTCTGTCTCTATCTCATACTCCATCCCAGTATTGGATTCTGTCTCCATTCCCCTCCTTCCCTGCCTTATGTCCCCACCTGCTGCATCACACACACAGACACACACACAGACACACACACAGACACACACACAGACACACACACACACACACACACACACACACACACACACACACACACACAGTAGAGAGATGAAAAAAGGAGAGAATTAGAATCACAGTGTTATATTACAAAATGCTTCCAGAAGCAGATAAATGTTCATCAAGTCTTGAGGGAGACTATATTCATCTTCACAGGAAAGCTTTTATTTGCAGCGTGAAAAGGAGATAACAGAAAATATACACAAAGATTGTTTGGAGCATGTGTATGATTGTTTTGACTGAGGTGAAAAGTGATGTGTAAAGAACTAAGATCTGGTATTTCAGATCTGGATAAAGAACAGGATGTTCAGATTTAATCTGGCAATGTAATGAAGGACCAGGATAGATAATGTTGTGTATGAAATGTTGACTGACTGGTTTGGTGACTGTCACAGAAGTAGGACATAAAGGTGCCAAATCAGACAAATAATTTGAACATTAAAATGGAAAAAGGCCTGTTCTTGTAACTCCAGAAAAGAGAAGGAGATATGTTTATCATTAAATGTTAATTATGTGTTTGTGTAAGTTCAGTTTTGGATATTTTAGTGGTTTGTCAGGTCAATGTCTTATGAAGTAAACCTGACAGAGATATTGGTACTGTTTTGTTTGAAAACCATACTATCTAGAAATATTTACTGAACAATGTAGTCAGAGGAAATTACAACAATTTAGGTACCATTCAATTGAAGTGAGAGGTTTTTTCTCTTACCCCTTTTCTGATATGGTGTTCTTGGCACCAACATCTAAGCAAGTTGCTGCTCAGTCCAATTATTAGTCGTATCTAGAGTAACGGGTCATTTTATTCCTAAAAGCGGTTTGAATTGTTTTTAGCTATCAGCTAGAGATAGTGCATAAATATTTTCTGGCATTGTGATGTCTGTACCCTTGAGGAACACTTCATCAAAATCTGGTTTTACATGTTATTCTCTGTGTCTAGAGGTGGTGATTGAGGTTTGTATTGCTTTGGATTCCTCTACAGGTATTCACTATTTACATTTTAAAAATTAATATTTGTTTTGCCTGCACCTTAAAGTTAGAAGATGGTGCCAGATTCCCTGGGAGTGGGGTTACAGTTGGTTGTGAGCAACTATGTGAATGATGAGAATCAAACCTCAGTCATCTGGAAGAAGAGCCAGTGCACTTAACCACTGAACCATCTCTCTAGCCCTGACACGGATTAATTTTGAATCCTATTTTTGTTCTAAAACCAAGGCCATAGAAATTATTAGGAAGCTTTGGAGAATTTGTGTAAAGAATATTCTTCTCAGACAACTTTGCTGTGAGTTAAGGAGGTAAAATAAAAATGTAAACTAAGGCTATCAGTATAACATGGGTTTAAAACTATCCTTTGGAGCTTGGTGGGCTCACCATAGAATAAACATTGGAAGACAATGACTCCCACTTGCCCAAATGTTACAGAAACCAATCGTTCAGCAAGGATGGCAGGGTCCCCATGAGCCCCTTCCCAATCCCTACCTGATTATCAACAGGGCCAGTCTTGTGCAGGCTCAGTTAGAGTGCAAAGGCTGTGCAGAGCACCGATGGTGGGATGTCACAGCCCTTCTCTTCATCTTCCAGCTGTTATGTTCCTTTTGCCCCTCTTGTGTCACATTCCCTGAGCCTTAGAGTGTGGCGATATACATGTTCTGTTGAGTTATAACCACTCTTACTTATCGATGCTTCTGCTTCTGTAACAGTGTGAGTCTATTCATTCCCTGCTGTTCACTGAAGAGTGAAACTTCTGTCATTAAGGCTCAGAGTCATGCTTATCTATGGGTTTAAGCATCAAAATTTAGACAATATATCACTTTAGCTAAATACTACCAATATATTCTCCACTGGAACTTATGACTTCTCCAGCCTTGTGTTTTCGGTAAGGTGTGTATAATTATGCAATAGTGGCATGACTATTGTGGGTAACAGACCTTTCTCTGATGGGATTGAATCTTGCTCCATGGGAAGGAATACACGCATGATATTTCAAGTTCTGCTCGTATAGAACTCTTAATTGCATGGGTAACAAATTCACTCTCTTGTCAAAATGTAGTACTCTGCTTCATCACATCTTCTAGTTGAAGGTTGGGTTTCAGTATTGATATTCATCTTAATGACTCAGCAGTTTGAATATCTCAAATACCCTTGCTGTTACTTTTCCTGTAGAGTTCATGTCTTTCCTTTTAATTTCTAGTTAGGTAAAAGGTCTTGTATTCATGTTGCTTCTTTCAGATTGAACCAAAGTAATGTCTAACAAGTGTGGCTGCGGCCATGTACACAGCACATAATATTGGAAATCTAGATTGTTATAGAAAATGCACCCTGTTTTATACTGTTTATGATCATTTTCATTGGAACTAGCAGAAAACAATAAGCACAATTGTTTAAGCAATAAATGATTTATTTTCCCAGGTAAAAATTCAAGAGTAAAATTTAGAGACTAGTTAGCTAAGTGTCTCCATCTTATCACTAGGGGCCTTGGTTAGCTTCATGTCTGCATCCATATTCTGTGAGCTTTTGTGTTATATCCACTTCACTTATGGATATATCTTTGCTACAGGTAGATTGTATATTTTTTCTAGGACAAAGTACCACAAGCCCAGAGTTTTAACCAACAGAGATTTATTGCCTAATAATTTTAGAGGTTGGAAGCATGAAACCAAATTGTGGGCTGGTTTGATCCTTCAGAGGAATCCATAGAAGAACCTGTTCCATGCCTATCTCCGAGCTTCTGGTGGTTTGTGATTTCTAGCATTGTCTGTCATGTCAATACAGATACACCCATTTCAGTCTAGGCCTTAATCTCCATAAATATTATCTCTGGGTCTACAGCTTTACATAATCATTTATGTAAATGACAATAATGACTGGGACAGGGGCATTCTTTCTCTCATATAACCTTGTCTTAAATTACATCAGCCATGATACTCTCTCTAAATTAGGTTATATTCTGAGTATGAGGGCTAAGGCTGCAACACATCTTTTGTAAGAGTAGAATTGAAGCCATAATAAAACCTTGGCACCACATCTTCAACATAATTGATAAAACAGCTTGGGAGACACCGTGCTTCGTCCTTATTTTCTTTTGAAAATTACACATTCCCATGTGCATCAAGGCATCAGGCATCTCAATGTAGCTGAAAGTTTTTCTGTGTCCTGCCTGCTGGTGATTGGGACAAATCTCTCCCATTCACATCCCCCAAGTAAACACACAGAGACTTATATTAATTATAATTGCATGGCCATGGCTCAAGCCTTTTTGTTAGCTAGTTCTATATCTTAAATTAGCCCATAATTATTCATATATGTATGGCCATATGTTCCATGGCTTTACCTGTGTCCCATTACATGTTGCTCCTTGGGAGGCTCACTGGCATCTCTCCCTTCCTTCTTCCTGTCTCTCTCTTTGAATTTCCCACCTGCCTCTAAGCTGCCTTGCCATAGACCAAATGGCTTTATTTATCAACCAATCAGAGCAACACATATTCACAGCATGCAGAAGTGTACCCACAGCATCTCAATGACAAAAAAAAAAAAAGTCACCTCATTTGTGTAAACCGACCAGGCTATGAGATCATTGTGTGTATTAAAATATTTTAAAGTGTGTTACTTTTGTTTATGTTGCATTTGTTTAACTCTGTGACACTGTGTTACTGTGTCTGTGTAAAACAGCTGATGATCTAATAAAGAACTGGCCAATAGCAAGGCAAGAGAAGGGATAGGCGGGCCTGGCAGGCAGAAAGTATAAATAGAAGAAGAAAACTGTGAGGAGAGATGGAGCAGCCAGAGAAGGAGGAGGACTCCAGGGACCAGCCAACCAGCTAAACACACAGCAAGCCACAAAGTAAGAGTAAGATTTACCTAAGTAAGAGAACAGGAAAAACCCAGAGGGAAAGGTAGCTGAATAGGTTAAGGAAAGCTGGCAAGAAACTAAGCCAAGATAAGGCTGGACATTCATAATTAAGAATAAGCCTCTGTGAGTGATTTATTTGGGAGCTGGGTGTCATTCCCCCCCTCAAAAAAGAGTAAAAAACAAACAACAATTGTCAGGGGCCTAGACTAAAAGCTGGCATGGTTTACTGTAAAGATCCGGAGAGGAAGTCAGTTAACTTTGAGTGGCACATATTTTTTATATTGTAACTACAAGGCATTCACAGACAGTAATGAATGGATGTGACTGTCCTGCCAAAATTTTTCTCCTTAAACTAACAAACAAACAAACAAAAAGATAAATCAATGACTGAATTTGACCTCATGGCTGCAGTTTGCCTTCACAGCTTACACTAGTACAAATATATTGTCTGAAGCTGGTGACTAACCCAAGTTTCTTAGAAATAGAAGACTGGAGCCGATTTTTAATTTAATTTTATTGAAACAAAGAAGTTTAGTTTCTCTTGGGAGACATCATTCAATAAATTGCAGTATAACTCAAAACTTATTTAATTTTGTGTCCATTTTGGTATATCTTATCATTATTACTTCCTTGACTATGCTGTTTTGCAAGAAAGGCTTTGGAGGTAGTAGTTAATTTATATGGGTCAGGATTTTTTTTTGTAGTTAGTCAATTTAATGCCTTTAGTCAGCTCCTAAAATGCTCTGTGTCACAACTTTATGTCACTAAAATGAAGTTGTAACATCAGACATCAGTATCTATGTGATATCCCATATATCTTTAGTATAGATTAAATGATAATCAAGAAATCACTCAATTCAATGTAAATGACCAGGTTTTGAGTATATGGTCTATTTTCAGCAGAACTTGAGGTAAAACTTTATAGAAACTTTTTTCTTATCTCAATAGTATTTTTTTCTTAGTTTCCTCTAACATTTCCTTCAGCCATAACAAGTTCTTATATTATGTATATGGATGTGTAATTGGTATAAGGTGAGAGTATAGAAGAAGCAGAAAGACTGTCATGTTTAACTAATGATATCTGTGGTCACATATTGAGGAATATGGGCTATAGTTCAGTACACTAAGGCTATGGGTTTGGGTTGTGCTGTTCTACACAATCTGTAGATGGATTTTTCTTTGGGTCACCAGATCATAAAAAAAATGACATAGAAACTTATTAATTATGAAAGCTTGACCTATAGCTTAGGCTTGACCCACTAGCTTTTATAGCTTAAATTAACCCATATCTTTTAATCTATGTTCTTTATGTGGCCCGGTTACCTTTACTTTGTACTACCCATCCTGCTTCCTTCATGCCTGGCTCATGACTCCTCCTTTCTTCTTTCCAGAGCTCTCTCTGTTCAAGAGGTACCACCTATACCTCTTGAATAGCTATTGGCCATTTAGCTTTTTATTAAACCAAGCACAGTGTCACGTCTTCACACAGTGTAAAGGAATATTCCACAGCAACAGTCAGTAAAGATTACTCTAGGGTGGAAAGAGTAGTCTTGTGTTACACTGTGGTGACACTGGCAGGGTTCATCTGAATGTTTCCTATCTGCACTATGTGTTTAGTTTGTACGGCATGTGATTAGATACAGTTCAACTGATGCTCATAGCTTATCTCCTTGATCCTGCTTGCTCTGTACCCAGCACTTTCACAGCAGTATTATTTACTGAGGGAAGATGGTCTAAGAATAGTAAGCAAGCTGCATTACTTTCCTTTCTCATCACTGTGACCAAAGCCACTTAAGGAAAGAGAGACTTTGGGTCACAGTTTAGAGACTATAGTCCATCGTGTGGAGGAAAACATGGTTACGAGGGTGACTCCTTCTGGGACAGTAGGTATTTTCCATGTAGCTTTTCTATATCTTGGTGGATCGGGAAGCAGGAAGATCAGGCTGAACACACTCAGGGCCCATGCTCCTCAACCCATTCCTGGCCTGGAGAGATGGCTCAGTACTTTTCCAGAGAGCTCAAGTTTGGTTCCCAGCACCCCACATCAGGCTGCCCACAATTTCCTGTAATTCTAGCTTCAGGGAATCTGATGCTTTCTTTAAGCCTTCATGTTCAGCTGAATGTACATGTACACACATAACCATAGAAGCACACACACACACACACACACACACACACACACACACACACACACACTCATAAACTGTAACAATACATTTTAAAAATAAACAAATAAGCAACAACAATAATTCATTCTTGCTAGCCAGACAATAGTTCCAAAGGTTCCAGGATCTTCACAAACCATACCACTGGCTGGGGCCAGGTATTCAAACACATGAGTCTATGGAAGCATTTTACATTCAAACTAACATATGCACCTTTAATGTCTTCTTTTTAGGACACACATTAATGAGTTTTTCTATGTGACACTAAAATAATTAGTACTATTATTTTCTTTTACAGGGTGTTATTGGTGAAATTATTAAGGCCACTCCATGTAGTTAAAAGGGAGGTTTATTTTGTGGGGTAACTTACAAGTGAAGGGATAGGTTGCAGGGTCTGGGAAAGGTGTAGCGCAGTCTGATAGTGTTCTCTGGAGAACTCTGCATGGTCTACCTTCAGTGTCCTGGGTCAGGAACCAAGAGTGCCTGCACATCTGGATCTCGTGTCTTCAGCATCCTCTCCCAGCCCTGCCTTGTAGGCATGACCATTACCAAAGCCTCAATGGGGGTTGGAACCTCCAGGTCAAAGCTGGAATGGCTACCCACTACAGGGTGCTATTAGTATCACACAAAGATGATATTATTTAATAAGGCTTCTTATTCTGTTTTTTCACATTCTATATTTATTTCTAATTAAAATAAAATTTAAATTTCCTAATTGTTGACTTCCAGAATCTTGGAAGGGGAAAGTGGCTTTTTTATATATGGAAGTCAATCAAATCAAAACTAGAAGAGGAGTTAATCAAAATCACGTAAACCTTAATGACACATATTTAGTGGTCTGCATACTATAGGAACTTGAATGTGGAAAGCTTCAAAATATTGTACAAGTGTATGAGGTGCATATAATGCATCTTCCACATGCCCCATTACAGGCAATGTGGAAGAGACTTTGCAATATTCACTTCTTGGCTTTCTTGTTTCCACTAAATGTAGGCTCACTACACTTCTTGATTAGAAATTAAATATATTTCTGTTAATATTTATAATGTCCCATTTATTTCTCAAGTGAATTTTAGTGTAGAAATGAATTCAGGGTTCATCATAGATGCATATGTTACAAAGCTCTCCATTCCCCTGCAGTGATTATTTTTTAAGTAAAATGATCAGATTCTGCATCATTTAAAGCAATATTTGTGCTTGAGGGAAGGGTGACTGTGCCCAAGAATGGGTGTGTGTGTGTGTGTGTGTGTGTGTGTGTGTGTGTGTGTGTGTGTGTGAGCAGAAGGCAGAGGTTGATGTCTGGTGTCTTCTTCCATCATTCTCACCTTACTTTTGAAAGCAAGCTGTTCCACCGAAGCTGGCGCTTGTCCATTCGGTTAGTCTGCCTGGCCAACGAGGCCCGGTGATTTGCTTCCCCACCTACATCCTCCTGTACAGAGTCTGGGCCTGGCTTTCTACATGGAGATGCAAGCTTAGTGCCCTCCCGCTTGCGTAGTAGACCCTTTACTAACTGAACCAACATTTTGGTCCTTGTGTATCCCTTGACAAGAATATGGGAGCGGGTCTATCTCTGACTCCTTTGCCTGCTTAAGCAACTCTTTTTCTCCAGCGGTTTTCCTTGTCCAGCCACAATATGAGGGCTTTTGCCTTGTGCTATTGTATCTTGTTTTGTCCATTTTGACCGTCCTTTCTTGGAAGCCTGCTCTTTTTTGAAGGTAAATGGAGGGGAAGTGGATCTAGGGGAGAGGGGAGCAGTTGAGGGAGGGGAAACTGTGGTCTAGATGCATTGTATGAGAGCAAAATATACTTTCAATAATAAAAACAAATATCTAACTTGCTTTATATCCATTTTCTCAAAGACTGCATAAAAAGCTAATCTATAATAATAGAAAATTTGAAATTATAGAACACTAATTCTATCTTATACAATTTTATCTATTTTTGTCTTTGCTGCTTCAGCTGCCTTCTTCTTCCTCTTCTTTTTTTTTTTTGGCTTGTATTTTTACTTTAGATAAATTGGTTAATCTGTATCTACTTATGTGTCTCATTATGCCACAAACGGGTTGCCAATTTAATGGCTTGGCCAAATCTACTGATAGCTTTTGTCTCTGCAGATATGTACCGGCTGCTAAATATAAAATGTATGAGATGCTGGTTGAGACTAAATTTATCATGTACAGGATGATGTTAGGGATAAATACATATATATGATATTAGGTAAAGTTACAGTAACAGCAAATTTGATATAATCCCTTCTATATGACTTACTAATTGCTGAATTAAACAAATAATTAAAATCTTTTCAGTTTTCAGTATACTTTAAAACCTCTAGAACTTACATGTTTTCCACTAAGCATTGTATAAACTAGTTAAAGGGGAAAAACACATGGATATTAAGAACAGTTGAAACCCATAGGTTGTTTAAATTAACCAGTTTAGACTTCATGTAATGTGTTGTTCTGTAGTTGTGAGAAGAGTTTGTTTATGTATGCATGGCATGTAAAATCTTTTTTTTTAAATGGAGATGTATTACTGACAACTGTTTTGATTTTTCTTTCTGTATTTTAATATAGATAAACAATAATGCTGAAACATAGAACCAACACAGTTAACTTCTAGTTAATAATTATTTTTAGCTAAAGAAGACAGTACCTTTATTCTCCACAATACCATACTACAAAACCTTCTCTGCTCTTAGAATTGGCTTGCTAAGAATCCAGGCTGATCCAATGCAAAGACTTCAACCACTTGGGAATATTCTATTCATCATAAACCAATAAAGTCCAAGCTTATTTCCTGCTGAGACATTTTGAACAAATTGTATGTCAGGTTTTGTGTGGAGTACAAAAGTCCCAAGACCTTTCGACAAATTCTGAAGTTTGCGTTTCATTTGAAAAGGCCCAAATCAAGACAATCAGCTATGTGTGTGCATGTTCATTGTGCTGTGTCTGATGCACTCCTATATGGCTAGACAGAGACATTTTATCTTTTGAAATTTCTATACAGCAAGACACAAATAAAAAATAAAAGAGTCAAGTCTTTCTGATGAATACTTTGAATTAAGAGAACAGTGGTCAGGCTGACGTTCTGCACACTGAAATTGTAGGTTATTCATTCATTTTCTTCTGTCAATAAAACACAATATACCCTAGTTTAACCATAAGAATCATTTTTAATACTGTTGGAGATGTTAGGATTCATATGAAATCTATGTATTTCCTGATCTTTCCTTCTCTTTGTTCCTTTAAGATGTAAACGTTATAAAAGCTTGTGTTACAAGTCACAATGCAATCCACTTTACCTAGCCTTGTGTTTATGACATGATTGGTATCAGATCAGGGAATTGAGAAACCACTCCGTCTGACTGGGAACATAGCACATTTTGATTACAACACTACCAATGAGACAGATCTCCTCACTCTGATTCTAGGAACACCCTATTGCTCTTGTACTGACACCAGGAATCGTTCTGTCTTTTCAACCTTCTCTAAAGATCAGATTATCCCTGGTTCTGGGACTTGACAATAACTCTAGTGCATTATCAGTTGTCAAGGCATGCTCCCTATGACCTTAACATATCCTGACAATCACTAGACGAAATGATTCTCTCTTATATCCTTCAGAAATTGCCATGGTTGCCACACTTTGCAAAGATTTGCAAGTACACGTGCATTAATGAGAAGAACTTAAGCCTGAAGCTTTTAGTTTAATTGTGCATGCAGTCAAGGTAGAAGGGTCAGAATGCAGCATCTTGTACTGCAATCACTTTTATTTTTTTTCATACTTAAGCCCTAAACCTCCCTAGGTTGTCCTGAATAAATAAGAAGATAAGAGAATTAAGCATGTGTCTTGAAAATAGAACCCCCAATTCTTACAAAAGATCAGGCAGAAATCTGTTCATCTTTGCAAGCTCGAAGAATAAGGCAAAGGTCTACTAGTTACGAAAAGATGGAGATAAGAACAGGTGGGAAAGGCTTAAATGGCACTTTTCTCCCCTCATTTACATCATCTCCAGGGTCTGCTTTCCCTCTGAGGATCCATTCTGAAAGCAAATGAAAAAACATACCTGGGATTTCAAAACATGCTGAAAATACTAAAGAGTGAAGATATTTCACAAGGAAAAAAAGTCTTTGTCAATATTCCTTTTAAATTTTTTGTTAACTTTTAATTACAGTGTGTGTGTGTGTGTGTGTGTGTGTGTGTGTATGACATGCATGTGTGTTTGTGGGTACATGCTAATGCTAAGGTGCGTAAATGGAGATCAGAAGACAACTTGTACTAGTCAAATCTAACCTTCTACTATGTGGGGCCAGTCTTGAACTCAGGTCATTGGGCTTGCCCTAAGCACCTTTACCCACAGAGCTACGTCCATTTAAAAGTGATCACACTGCCTTAATTGATATTCTATAGATAGGCCTAATAACATTTTTGGAAGGAAAATTTTAATATCTGAACATTTGTTTTGGCAATGAGAGAGCATCTTCTGGACTGGAAACACCTTTGTTAGTTTCAGAGGACCAGACAGTTCTATATGCAAAATGATTTTCTGGAGAAACAAGCATTTCATTAGGCAGCTGCCTGGAAATGTTAAGAGATGCTAATTGCTTGGCAGACTGTGAGAAGCCGGGAGCACAGAGAGATGCTTTTGTTACCCCCAATTCCTGGAAAGCAGAAAGTTGCATCCCATAGAATCTAAAAAGTCCATTTTCTGGTTAGGAGGCTTCTTTCATGTTTATTTAAATGAGTCATATGTCTTCTAACAAAATACTGGATAAAATTTATGACAGAGCACAAAAACTTGTCTCCTTATATTGGAGAGTTTCATGTGCAGAAATTGTACCACAATGACCAGATTATCATTCTTACCATTAAAGTAATACTCAAATTTTAGCAATCAAATGTTAAACACCACACTTAGAGGTAGAGTTAATTGCTGGTCACTTTGTTTCCTTTGAATGAATACTAATATATGCATTGATATGTATGTAGATAATAAGCTCCTAGTAAATCCTTTATAATGAAAAGACCTCCACCCACATCATTTATAACCCAAATATTTCTAGCTTCCTCATTCATGGTTTTAGTTAATACACTGCATCACCTAAAAATAGAACAGCCTTCTGAGTAAAACTCAAATTATTAACCAAGTTTTAGACTTTTCAGTGGTATTTCAATACTTTCAAAAGCTATTTGTCTTAAAACAAACATGCCTGGTTTTTGTTTGTTTGTTTGGTTTTTTAAAAACACTTTATACCTTATAACAAAGCAAAAGTACATTTATTCTGTGACCATATTTGTCAGGTACTTTTATGCCTAGTGAATTATTCTTATCTTTTCAACAATCATATTGGTATCTTCTGCCATTATAATTATCCCCACTTTATGAAGACGAAAATATTTATATATAAATAAAAATACCTAGAGAGAGGGGGTGGCCGCAGAGACTGATGGACCAATTTGCACTGCACTCTTTGGAGAGATTGGAATGTTGTAGACCCAGAGGCTAATTACCTTATCTTGGGCTACTTCTAACCATCTGGAATAGCCATCCTTGCACACATCTACGTCAGAACTAACATCTTTTGGCTTGTAGATGGAAACTTATTAGAGTATATTAACTTAGTAGACCCTTATCTTCCACTAACGCCACACTCAAGAATGCCCTTAGCAAGTTGGGCCTGTAGAAAAGCTTCTCCTATCATTCTGCAGCTGTCTTTCTAGTATGCCCACCGATGTATTTTAAACATGCCTTGATTTATGACTTTCTTTGTTCTATAAAACTTCATGGAACTGCTTCCACATTGGAATACAGAATTTGGCCTAATGTTCCCAGGCCATTGTCATTCAAATTAGAACTAGACTAAAAGATCTCTTATTCCCTTTAAGAACAAAGCTATTTTTTTTTCCCATTGACACATGTAAGGTACTTGTATAGAATTGTACAACCAGCTGATGCAGGTTTAAACACAATTAGTCTGGATTGAGCAACTTCATCTTAAGCTTTTTACACTGGTTCATAAACTTGGGTTGCTTCTGACTCACGCAGACTATTACAATGGAGGCTGTATCCCAGCTCCAGAATTCCTGACCCAATATGTACAAGGTTAATATCATTCTAGTTAAAATGCCAGGAAATTTGCCTTATAATGTTTTCAGGTAATGCAGATGCTATCAATCAGGGCTCTCCACTTTGAGAAGTTGTATTTTAATTTATTTTTTGTATAACTAAAGGAGAACCAGGAACAAGTCAATCATGTCCAACTCACAAACCCAGAAAATTCTAAAAAGAAATAGAAGAGAAAAAAATGAACAAACCATCCAAACAAATATTAACAACCAACAAATTACCAGACAAACACGGTTTAGACTTATTCATTAGTGGATAGTAGATGTAAAACAAAGGATAACCAGACTACAACCCACAGCTTCAGAGAAGCTAGGTAATAAGGAGAACCCTAAGAGGAAAGCATGGGTCACCCTGGAAAGGGAAAACAGGAGATCTCCTGAGTAAACTGGGGGTGGGGGGAATAGAGGGTAGGGGATGCAGAATGAGAACTTAAAGCACTTTGAGAAAATTTGAATTGCATTATGGTGTTTTTGAATTACTTAACTATCATGTCTTCTAGTAGACTAGATATAGCCACTTTGAAGGCAGAGATCATGTATTATTTTTACATTTCAATATCCCTTAATCTATGTTTATAAGTAGCAAGTACCTATCTGTTCAATGTATGAATGATCTCCAGAATCACTTTTAAAATGCAAAAGACTCTAGACATAATATTTAGTGAAGCTGCTATGTTATAAATAATTTGTTAAGTGGATTCATTCATTATTATTAGGAAGCTAGTTAGACATTATCAAGTTGGGAACAGAGTGCGGTGGCATTTGAGGTGGGATTCCTCTCTCACTGACAACAGCCTTTAAAACCAAGAAATAAAATAACAGTGATTTAACTCCCAGTCAGAGGAATAGGATCCAGCTTACTTTGGTCTTGAGAGCAAAGTGACATCACAAACTGCCTGGAAAGACATTTATGGTTAACTAAACCTGGGTCCATCCATGATCCCTGAACCTTATAAGATTAATATTTAGTAGAAATTTATATTGGTTATATTTCTGTTGTTGTTGCAAATATACTGCCAAGGCAACTCAGTGGGAGAAAATGTATTTCATCTTTAACTTTACAGTCCTTTATTGAGGCCAGTGAGAGTACAAGCTCGAAGGCAAAAACCCTGGAGGAATTTGCTTGTAGGTTCTCTTTCTCTCTTTGGTATATTCCCTGGCTCCCTTAGGCTTCTATTCTGCTTTCCTTATACAGGTTAGAACCACATACATAGATAATGGCATTACCTTTTGGGTTGGGGTTCTACATCAATTAACAGTTAACATAATCCCTCACAGACATGTTCACAGAGCAACTTGATGAAGACAATTACTCAGCTGTGATTCCTTTTTTCAGGTGACTCTAGGATGTATTAAATTGATAGCTAGCTAGGATAGTCACTTTCTGAAATATATTGTGTTACTCTCTCCTGCTTAAGAATCAATTTAAATGAGCCTGTCCATCACCTAGGTGGGGCAAGTCTAGCTAAGAAATGCTGGTTGTTCTACAGACTTCAAATAAAGTACAAAGCATATGTAAAATGTAGATCAAGACAGTAGTCACTCTGGCCATCATCCACTCTCACCCTTTAGACTGTACCCTGCTCTAAAATAAACTCTGTCTTATATATTGTGCTCTGTGTATCATTGAATTCAATGTGGAGATCACCAGGGGAAGGAAATCAAGGGTACTGAAGATTGGGAATCTGATAACATTAAAAAAAAAAAAAGCAAACAGATTAGTTATCTCAAAAGTCAGAGAATTTTATGACAGGATTTTCTTATGGAATTGTGAGAAATTGCTGGGGAAAGGAAAAATGACATTCTTGGAGGTGGGGAAATGCCAGGTGCAATCCTGCAGTCAGGATCTAGATTGATTGGAAGTTCAGTGCTAGTTTAAGCTTGGGTGGTGAGGGAAATAAAACGAAAGAGGAAAAGAGAGGGAAGATTGTGTCTTTGCTTAGATCAGTCATGTCAAGAGGTTTATGGGACTGCTTAGAAAGACAAAGCTGTTGTGTGCAATTTTGATTGCCTTCTGATGCTCCCCAAACTGCCAATACAATTTTGCTTTGAATCAGAGGGTGGAGCTAGCTACCAGCTGACCAAAATTACCTATAGATGTTTTGAAGGACTGAAGACTGAAGATAGATAGACAGACAGGAAGTAGTAGGGCGGGGCTTAAACAGGGTCTCTGCCTTTTTGAATAAAGGAACTAAAGAGAGAGGGGGTCACTGGTCACTTCTCTGCTGTTTCTCTGATCATTTAGGTTCTTACTGTGAGATCTGACTCTTGAGCCTTTACTGATAATGAATAATTAGATAAATGCATCACAAAGCTTTATGCAGCAATAGACTGACAGGTGAACCAAGTGCCAGTGCTGTAGAACTTTGGACAAGAACAGAGTTTGAGCTTTATTTTCTCACCAGTAATTGGTGTTTAAGATTACTATGAAACTCGAGTGGCTTAACATATATGGATCTTAACTCTCGCAGTGTCTAGAGCTTACAAAAGTTAGTTTGAAATATTCTGTAATACTCCTAGTTCATGTCATCAACAAATAGCAGACTTCTGTTATCGTAGTGTTGGGATTCTGAAAACAACACTTCAAAGTGTGATGCTTGGACATGTTGACATGTTAAGTTGAAGGAATAATCTCAGCCTTAAGAACTGACTTTAGACTACCCTCTTTCCACACTATCTTCTTTTTCATATAGAGTAGGTTGGCACTGTCTGCAGATTTCCATTATCTGCTGAAAGGCTGAGCCTATCAGAAGAAACACAACTGCCATCAGTGTTCAAGGTAGATTCTCATTGACCAAGGATACCACAGATGAATAAACTGAAAATTGAACTGCACAGCTAGAGCCCAAAGGAAACTTGTTCCAGGCCCATCTCCATATGAATCACTGATGGCTTTTACAGAATTCCTCACTTTCACTCTCCTGAAAAGAACATTTAAACATCAAGCATCTCAATACATCAAGTTTTGTGTAGTATACGTCTCTTGTGTTTGTGTATAGTATTGAATTCATTTCCTTTTTGTCTTATTAATCTGTCCATTGCTTATTTTTTTTCAACAAAGTCTAATATTAAACTTTCAGTAAATTTTAAGCCTCCTTATGGTGGGAATGGCCCATTTAAAGAATGAATTGTACATAGCCCCTAATATATTGAGGAGTCTTAAACTATTTTGATGGTTGTTTAAGTTTCTTAAAGTTATACCATACATATTCAAGTTATTTCTTCAGTTATTCGAGTTTTCATCATTGCCATGTACTGGGTATCAGAAATTTTCCCTGGCCCATCCGATGACATTATTGAGGTGAATAATACTTAAAATATCAGAAATACATTATTGAGGTGAATAATACTTAAAATATCAGAAATACAGGCCGGGCGGTGGTGGTGCACGCCTTTAATCCCAGCACTCGGGAGGCAGAGCCAGATGGATCTCTGTGAGTTCGAGGCCAGCCTGGTCTCCAAAGCAAGTTCCAGGAAAGGCGCAAAGCTACACAGAGAAACCCTGTCTCGAAAAACCAAAAAAAAAAAAAAAATAAAAAATAAAAATAAAAAAATTAGAAATACAGCATTTTTCTTGAGAGTATATTTTTAGATGACTCTAATAGAAGACACATCTTCTCTGCCTTTAAAAAAGAGTCCTTAGAGTATGGACTGTGTGGAATATTTGGAAAAGTCATATGTTGCTAGGATTCAGCATTTCAACGCCCATTTTATTGCTTCTATTCATTAGGTATTGCTGCTTCACTGAATTACAAATAATAGAACTGACATATTCAGATTTATTCATATTAACTACACTAAAAGTTTTGTTATTATCATACTATAGAAAGTTTTCTCATTTTAGAAATCTCCTATTCATCATGTGTCTTAAGCTCACTTGATGCAATGCCTAAGTTAAAAAACCACCTTCCTTTTAATATCTATCACGTCTCACTCTTCTCTCCCCTCAGCCATTGGTTTTGGCAGGAGGAAAGTAAGATAGAAATGAAGGAAGGCTTTTATATACTCTACAGCTCAGCGATCAGACTGCTACATGGTTTAGTAGGTGTACCCCTTTGTACTTTCATGTTTTTAAAATACATTTTCTTAAGAACATGCCTAAGATTTATAGCCAGGTTTAAACAAAAGTATCTTTTGTTTAATATCTTTAGCTCTTAGAAAAAAAAAGAAAGAAAAAGAAAATTAAAGAATGAACTAAACTGACAATAACAATCAAAGTAAGTCGTACAAAACATTTGCTGCATTCTACCCAATTATGCAGATAATATTCACCGTGCATACATTATCTCATTTTCCTTGAGAACATCTCCTTCCCTCTGGCTGCTGTGGTCCCTGTTTTCTTGTTGTACACTGTAGACCGTTTCTGAGAACAGGGCTGGGAGGTGTCTCTGAGCACTGTGGAGCATCTCAATCATTGCTGCTACAGTGGTAGCACATCCCTTGTAGTCATACATTCATTAAGAATTCTTGTGTGCACCTTTCCCATTGTAAATGATTTAAAACCCTCTGTGTGCCTTTATATTTTTAATGGTACTTGCTGAAAAACCCTGCAGCCTTATGAAATGTCATTTATCATGAGATCCCATTTTTTTTTAGCATAAACATATAAACATGCTTTAAAATTTGCTAATAGACAGTGAAGATTTCACCTTTTAACAATTAGTTATCAAATAGCATAGGTTAAGAGCAATGGATTATTTGTTGAATATCAATGAAATAATTACATCTCAACAAAACAACAGAATTCAACGTCTGCCAACAAGATTCTCAAGGGATTTTTCCATTTCCTTCAATAATAGCAGGCATCTGCTCCTGGTTCTCTGCCCTCCCTCAGGCCCAATAGAACTGTGGTGTATGATACAACCTTATTTTTCATGCAGACATCCTGTGTGGTGAGCCTTTCATTATGAAGAACACACACACACACACACACACACACACACACACACACACACACAAACACACACACATGCACGTACACCAGAGTGAGGTAACAGAGGCTGTTTAGGCATAAGATTCCATGGAGAAAGAAAGAATGAATCTGTGGTGGTTTGAATAAGTATGATATCCCCAGTCAGATGTAGTTGAAGGTTTAGGTAGGATTAAGAGCTGTGACCTTGCTAAAAAGGGTGTTGTCAGTTGGCTTTGGCATTGAGCTTTCAAAAACCCATGTCAGGCCCACTCCAGATTTCTCCCTTACTCCATCTTGAGGATCAGATATAAGGTCTCAGCTACTTCTTCAGCAACATGTCTACCAGCTTCCAAGCTTTCCACGATGATGATCATGGACTAAACCTCTGAAACTGGAAACTGTAATAAGTGTTCTATTTTTTAAGTTGTCTTGGTTATGGCGTCTCTTCACAGCAATAGAACAAACAGCAGGACAACATCTTCATTATTCAACAATCCTTAGTGTATCTAATAAGAAGAGTATATATACTATTATTTGGCAAATGAATCAAACTCTACAGTTGCTGAGAATTGGTGTTCCAAAAGTCTTGCTATTAGTTTTGGTTAAGGGATGAGATAGACATGCTGATGAGACTTCTTGGGTATAGCTTCTCTGACCATTTTTTGGAGATGACACAAACTTCCTTCTTCCTCAGACTCTTAGAATCTTTTTAACCTTTCTTTGGCTATGATCACTAAACAAGGATGACAATAAACGTGCTCCCATGGAAGGGGCAAGTATCATGGGATCTTAACCCTAGGCAAAGAACTATAGGAACGGCCAAGGAACACTGAAAGCAGAAGAAATAGTCTTCTCTAGGGAAGAAACCCCAAGTTGTCTATTCAATGCCAGGCGGTCAGTATGAAATTCATATACATACAAGTGGTATTATATGGACTGAGAAGGTTCTTTGCTTACATGTGTGTGTGTGTGTGTGTGTGTGTGTGTGTGTGTGTATGTATAAACAATTGGAGAAACAGAGATCATGAATCTTTGATATTTGAGAGAGAGAGAGAGAGAGAGAGAGAGAGAGAGAGAGAGAGAGAGAGAGAGAGAGGAGAGCGCACAGTGGGGTGGGGTGAATAACAAGTGGGGGAGGGGAGAAAAGGGAAAACGATATAATTCTATTTTAATTTTAAAATTAAAAAATATTTTTATAAAAACAAGAGTTCAAGCTCATGGGAAGAGAATAGCTATGGTGGAGGTGGTTGCTCTGTATTGCAACTGTGTAACTAGAGATCCCCTCAAGTGTCAAGTATCCTTGTCATGGTAATTATAGAACTGGGGGCTGGCCCGGCAGGTGAGGGCTGCTGCCGAGGCACAGGGACCTGAGGTTGAATACCCAGCACCTGTGTAAAAGCTGGGTGTGCCTATAAACACAACATCGAGAGGGACACAGGCAATCTTGTGAGCTAGCTGGCCAATTGGTCTAATGATAAACTTTCGGCTTAGTGACAGACCCTGTTTCATGGGAATAAGGCAGATACTAACAGAGGGAGTCATTCAATATTCGTCTTGGACTCCGCAAGCATCTCCCAATATAATGCAAACCCATTTGCTCCACTGACTCCCACAAAAGCCCACAAAAAACCAGAGTTATTAAATTTAAAATGATGTACTAATGCAAGAAGTAACAATTGTTGTACTGTTTACCTTTATTTCCTGCCATCTGATGCTAATGTGGGTGGCCATACGAAGGGAAATGTCGATAAACGGAGCATTCTTTAAATACATAAATCAAGGTATCTTCCATTGTGTTGAGTAGCAATAAATATGGTTATGAATGAAAAGACCTCAAAGAATTAGTTTTTTATTGCAGAAAATGTACTTTGGAAAAAGATATTTTAAATCAGTCCAGTCTACAAATTACAGTATACACAGAGCCTAGTGTCGATTGTAATTTCCTATCATGTGTTCTCTAGCTAACATAATACACTACTCCACAAGGGTATTGGGTTGGATTGAAAATCTTTATCATCCCAATATAGTCCCCATTGCTGTATGAAAAGTTCCCCAAGGCACTGCATGGCATAAGTACTTTTGAAACATGAGTATTGACTTGGATATGCTTCATTTTACCCTTCCCAGGTGAGGTTTCTTTTCATGAGGATTAAAGCGAAAAGCAGGAAAAAATTTAATGGGGCTTCAAGGCCTCAGCAGATAAAGGAGAATTTTGAGGAGGTTCTTAATATTTTAGCAGCTAGTAATTTCATTTGAAAGTAGTGCAAAATCCCTTAATTGCAGGGATGAGAAAAAAACTTTTACATTTCTGTGAACTTTATTCAAGGTCAATTTTTAATATGTATCTAATATTCATTTGTTAGGTACTCACTATTTCCAGTTAAAACTTTTTACTTCAATTATTGAACTAATTAAGCAACACACACACACACACACACACACACATACACACACACACACACACACACACACACACACACACACACACACACACACGGGGGGGGGGGGGGCGGGTGCATGGCAGAAATATCAGAAACAAAGCCTGAATCCCACCTCTTCAGCTTTTTCTTTTACATGCATGAATTAAGTTGTCAGCATTTTGTAGTTTCTTCTCTGCTCTGCTTTACTCTTGTAGTGACTGAGTCTACTACAGCTTACTCAAAGAAACTTTTATCCATAAAAGAGCTTTTCTATTGAATGAATCAGAAGACAAAACCAAGGCACTTTAAAAATACATCTCTATCATTTCTTTCCCAGCTTGTTGCTCCAGACCTTGAGTTTAATCTAGTTCAGAATCAATCCACTGAACTCAGAAATAGAATGAAAGACTCCTCAGAAGAAAGTGAGAATGCAGGAAAATATATATTTTAAAATTACCTATTGTCCCTCGTATCTCGGATGGAATTTATCACTGTTTCACACAGGACTGGGGCACACCGTGAAGCGCTTGAAAGGCAGATGCTCGGGTCAAGCAGCCATTATTGTCACATAAATTACAAGGTGGGCTGAGAATCATCAGATGAAACAGTCAAACAAGGAGAAAAAAAGAAGTGGCTATTTTATGAAAGTAAAGTATCATCTATGTTTCATGCATTTTTATGTTGAATATAATGCTAGTTGGAAGAAAATCTGAAATGGCCCCAGAACAGCAGTCTTTTTATAATTTTACAACGCAGAGGAGCATGATGAAATCAGAATGTAAACTCCCTGAGGTAGACAAGAAGGTTCGCCCTGCTTTCTTTTGGAACACCCGTGGAGCAACATTCATGCCGGTACATAGAGAATTCTTTAGAAATGAGGTATTGCATTAAATTTGGGAAAATTCATTTTATAAAGAATGATGAGACAGTGTATTCCCAAGCTTAGAGCTTTATTGCAGCTCAGAGAATGACCTCACAAGGCATAATGCATTGTCATGCTGAGTACTTTGAACTGAAGGACAGTGTGGAAGGGCCTCAGAAGCAGCTGATTTTTGACATCCTGCCCTATTTCCCGCTTCCCTTTCTTCCCCCAAGACAGATCATAGAAATAAGAATCTGTCCTTTCCTAGGTGAGTAGAAGAAATTAGAATCCTCCCTACCCCTGAGACAGCTATACTATCTATAAATATTACTGTAACCTTCCTCTGCCTTTCTGTGTAAGCGCTGGCCATAAAGAATTTCCCTGACCTGCCTTGACTGACAGTAGATTAGAAGACTCCCATTCCAGAATGGGTTTTACTCCATATTCAGGAAACAGGAAAACCGTGGAGAGACCATGCAAAACCCTAATAGGCAGGCTTACTGCCTCCCTTTCTTCTGATATCATTATAGTATACTCTTTTGCTCACTCATATTTCTACATGGCTGTCTATTCTTTACCAATATTAAGAATAAAAAGTTTTTTAATTCTTAATAAAACCGATTTCCTTGGGTCTTAATTTTTTATTCTGAAGGTTTCGTTCCATGACATGTGAAACTGGTTATATAAGAGTGCTATGTTGTCTCTCTCTTGTTAAAACATACTTTTTTTTTTTTTTCAGAAGTCTGGGCAGTAAAAGTTACCATACTTTTCCAGTCTTACAATTCCTTATCTTGAACATTACTATTTCTAATGGAGACATAGTGTCAACCTTGAAACATAGTGAATATGCCCAATAGGAGTTACTGCATCCTGTATCATGGAAAATGAATATAATATAGGAGAGATTTAAAAAGCATTCTTAGGAAACTCAATATAACTGTTCTCTCAGTATATCTATAAAGGCTTTGGGCTAGTGATGTTTGTGTGTGAGCTGTGTCAGGATGATCTGTTAGTTTATGGACCATCATGCTTTCCTTAACCACAGTAACGCAAGGGAAGACTTGGCTTAGAGTAAAGGAAGATTGATTGGAGTCACATATTACCATTAACTCAAGTGGAGCAGAACTCATTTTCATCGTCTCTGTCTTCTGACTGGCCATCCTTAATTTTTCTCTCTTTTGTTAACTTCATTTTTAAGAGTGCCCTGAACATATTGGTTATTGATTTTTCCAGTTGTCATAAAGTTGATAAATGCTCAGAGTTTCTGCCCTAGGACAACCTTTTAAAATAAAATTATACAAAGATTAAAAGTTGCTGTGAGAAAGTAGTACTGTCCTTGGATGCCTGTTTCTATTATATACATTTATCCCATATCAGTTTATAATTTTGACCAAAGCTTTTTAATTTATTCATTAATTATTCTTCAACTTGAATTATATGTCTGCCGTGTGCCAGGTATTATGGTTTGGGTATATGTGGCTCATTCTATTTTCAAAGACATTTTTTATTTTTCAGGGAAACTAGCTGAGTCCCAGATGGTGATAAAATGTTCATAGATGTTCTGATTCAAGCTTGCATACAATATAATATGGAATTTGAGAAGTTCAATATATTTTTTTCCAGGAAAATGAAACATGTAAGTTGAATCTTAATTCATACTAGAATTAGCTTGGCAGAAGAGGGTGTTACAGATCAAATAAACTGCAAGAGCAAAGCATAAAGCATGGACCCTGTGAGCCATAGAATTATTGCTTTCTGAAAGTCAATCTCAAGAAACTGTTGAATGGCATCTCAGAAGGTATAGTTGAAGGAAGATTTAAACATCAATGGAAAAGAACATTTCCAAAGATGTCTCTATGTTATGTGAGCAGAATCATTTTTCACTGAGCTAATGTATAGCTTTTCAGTTATTCGTCTTTATTATTATCATGCTTCTATCCTTGGTGTATGTGACTTTTATTTTTTTTAATGTCAATTTAGCAGTAATGAGTCTGTTTCTCTTACATCATGGAGTTAGAAAAATCACAGAGCTGAAGAATGCGGGGATATAAGATAGTTAATTTAAATATCATAAGAACTTTGAAAATGACTGATAATGACATTTTGCACTTCCTTTATAGCACACAGTTATTCTATAGTTAATTGCTGGAAATTCGATGGAAAATAGTACAGCAATGATCAGCAATCCATGCTATTGTCTGGATAAAATGAGTGTTTTGAAACAAACTGAAAGATTTTTTGATATATTAAAAAAATTAGATTGCCATATTGTGTTAATCATCTATGGAGATTGTTTAGAATTCCACCAAGGTATTCAAGTGAATTAATACTTGTCAAATTGATACATTTTCTGATTATCTTTAAAAAGATTGACTAATCTTGTTCATAATAATAGATATGACCAGTTGGACATGGCCAATAGTGTATCTTAAAAGAAAAACCAGCATTGGTCCAAGTAAGGGAGATAATTCAGTTTCTAAAATATGCTTCATGTTTCATAAGAAATGCATTTCTTATGAAATGTATTTTCTATGCTTTGGCTTAGAATTCTATGAATATTTTCCCAATTAAACAGAAATCCCCATGTTGATCTAGTGATGATTACTCTGCCCCATCTGATTGGGTCATAGGTGGGGATAGAGTAATGAGAAATCAGAAACAACTTTGTCTTGGTGGTGCTCTCTTAGTAGCTGGCCCTGCTTTAAGTGGAGAGAAATTCTTTATCTTGTACACAATACATGCTTTGCTTTGTTGATCGGTTTGATTGGGCCATGTGAATAGTCTTGGGATAATACTTCATAAATTCATTTCTTTCTGTACTAATTAAACAAACTCTCAGAAATTGATCTCTAATGTCACAAGGCTCTGGTCCAAGAACTTTTTAAGTTTTTTGTCTTATCACCTTAACGATTGTGTGCTGTGGGTACATTTATTACTATCATGTTATAAATTGGGAAGTTGTGGCTTAAAATTAAATAAAGTTCTAAACCTAGTAACAGTTGAAAAATTTAAACTGTACTTTAGAATCCTAAATAAAATACTCTTAGTTATTGTGCTATAATAAAGTATATTTTTAATAGTTCATATTCGAGTAACATAAATTTTGTATTGAGAAAAAGCACGTTTAAAAGTATATCCCAGAAGCTAGATTAATATTTGTTTACTCATATATCTTAGCAAAAGTTGAAACTATTTCTGTAGGTGATGGGCTTAGTGCTGGCATTCCCTCTAATGTGCCTTGATTCTAACATAACTATAAATTTTCAACTGGGTTTTTAGCAAAACACTTCAATTAGTTGAGCCTGGAGAAAATCAAATACTTTGCTTTTGACTTTGAGGAAAGGATGAGTGCACACAATGTAAAAACCTCAAATTAAATTTGCAAGGTAAACTAATCATTTCCTGTTTTCTATGTTGTATCTAAAGCACAAATCATGCTCATGCTATTGCTCTTGGGGAGAGCTTTTCCTACTGTGTGACAGGTTGAAGATCCACGGTAGGAAGAAGTCTGGAAAAACCAAGAGTAGTTGTACAAGTCACCTCCTGTCTCACCTAGTTAATATCTGCAGTATTTAAGAAGGTCTGACACTTGTATGTGATTCAGGGAATTTGGATCAAAGAAATTCTTCCACGATCTGACTTTGCCTTGCACTCCCAAGTGTACCTTGCTTTTGCAAATCTATTTTTCATTTTCACTATCTGAAAGAAAAGCTTGTTCTTTAACTAGAGGCAATAAAACATGGAGGCAGAATCAATAAGTCATAAATTAGCAATTCAAAGATTCCATAAGTGTGAGCTGGAGAGGATCCCTATTTAGGACATGGCATTATTATAAGCAGTCACTGGTTCTGTTCATAGATTTGTTGTCATCACAATTCATGTTATAAAAAGTAAACATATCCATTAAAATAGTTAATAGCTAAGCCTCTGCAAGTCTCACATAGACATTTCATCTACTAATGATTGCAATTGGGTCTTTGAGATAAAGAACTTAAGTAAAATTTCTGTTCTTTGCTGCACATAGCATATGGCTGCCTGCCAAGTGGTTCTAAACCACTGAATGACATCTAAGAGACGAAGATGAACTAAATGAATGTGCTATACATGAAAGAAATCAAATAATGGAGTAGTACTTCTAGGAGAAGCAATCCATTATCAGAAATAGTTTTGGGTATTTAGATAGCATTTTGTTTATAAAATGCTTTATAATCGGTTTTATTTCATTCTTATAGGCTTTCACCAGCAATGTCAATTTTATGATACTGTTCTCTCTGACAGTTAGATGGAATATTTTGGCTTTAATATATGGGAGGATCTGTAGTCAAACTTTTTTTTCTTGGGACCATTGGCTCCTCAGTAGTGACACAGAGACTTATTAATTATGAAAGCTTGGCCTTAGCTTAAGCTTGTGTCTAACTGGCTCTTATAGCTTAACCATTTCTATTAATTTACTCTCTGCCTTGTGGCTTTATTACCTCATCTCCATACTGCCCATCCTGCTTGCTCTGCATTTCCTGGAGTCTCTGCCTTCTTCTTTCCATTATCCTTACTGCCTGGAAACCCTGTTTAGCTATTGGTAGTTCAGCTTTTTATTAAACCAATCAGAGTGACAAATCTTTACAGTGTACAAAAAGACTATCCCACAGCATTTCCTCGTTTTGTGTAAATAAAAAGGAAAGGTTTTAACTTTAACATACTAAAATTATATATAATAAGAACAATTACCAGGTATTGTCTAAATAGAAAGGAAAAGTATTAACTTTAACAAATGAAACTATTACTGTGTAAAATGTTTTGCTGTGGTTGGTGTAATAAAAGCTGAATGGCCAATAGCTAGGCAGGAGGTTAGACAGGACTTTTGGGCAGAGAGAGAGAACTCTGGGAAGAAGGCAGCAGAGACACTGGGAGATGCAGAGCAAGCACAGTGGGCAATACAGAGATGAGATAATAAAGCCATGAGGCAGAAAGTAAATTAATAGAAATGGGTTAATTTAAATTATAAAAGCAAGTGAGAAACAAGTCTAAGATAAGGCTGAACTCTCATAATTAATATGTCTCTGTGTCATTTTTTAATGAGCTGGTGGCCCAACGAAAAGCCTGACTACAGGATCTTGCTGACATCAAAATGCCTCTAAAAGAGAGACATGGAAAGACTTTGAAAGGCTGTACTAAAGAGATTATACATGATCTCCCATCCTGAGATACCTAAACAGATGCTAAAGAACTTCCCTTTTCATTAAAACTAAAATACTTAATGAAGGTTTTTAGGCAAGCATTATTCCCATTTTAAAGTTAATGAAATGAAGCTCCTATCTTTCCCATTTTACAGGTTAATACTATTTAACAAGCTAGCAAAATGAACATCACAGGTTAAGTCAACACAGTTTTAATTTCCATTTGTGAACTCCTTTTTTTTCTTGCAAAAAAACACATTCTCATACTGTCATAGCATTTTATTGCTATGAAGAGACACCATGACCATGGCAACTCTTACAAAGGAAAATATTTAATTGGAGCTGGTTTATAGTTCAGAGGTTTAGTCCATTATCTCCATGGTGGGAAGCATGGTGCTACACAGACAGACATGGTGTTGGGGAAGGAGATTGAGAGTGCTATATCAGAATTTCCAGGCAACAGGAAGGGAGAGAGACACTGGGTCTGGATTGAGCTTCTGAAACCTCAAAGCCTACCCTCAGTGACTCAGTTCTTCTGGCAAGGCCACAGCTGTTGTGGAATACTAGTTTAAGATGTGTTTCATTCATTTATGCTCTGGAATATTTGTTTAATGATACAAAGATGTGTTGCATTATTTTATGTTGTGTTTGTTTAATGTTGTAAAACTGTGTTATTTGCCTGCCTAAAACATCTGATTGGTCTAATAAAGAGTTGAATGGCCAATAGCAAGGCAGAAGAGAGAAATAGATAGGACTGGCAGGCAGAGAGAATGAAGAGGAGGAGAAATCAAGGGAAGAGAGACAAGGGCGAGGTGTGAGAATAGGAGAAGGAGAGGAGGATGCCAGGGGTCAGCCACTCAGCCACACAGTGAACCATGGAGTAAGAAGGAAAAAAAAAAGATGCATAGAATAAAGATAAAAAGCCCAG
This sequence comes from Peromyscus maniculatus bairdii, assembly GCF_049852395.1. Taxonomy (NCBI): domain Eukaryota; kingdom Metazoa; phylum Chordata; class Mammalia; order Rodentia; family Cricetidae; genus Peromyscus; species Peromyscus maniculatus. The sequence goes on along the minus strand of NC_134863.1, from coordinate 59,824,515 downwards.
AGGCAAAATGTACAAAATGTAGAGAAAAGAGATAATTTAAGTTAAAAAGGCTGACTAAAAACAAGCCAAGTTAAGGCCAAGCATTCATAAATAAGAATAAGTCTCCATGTATTTATTTGGAAGCTGGGTGGCATTCCCCCAGAGAGTAAACAACAACAACAAAAACAAAACAGCTACAAACAAATACTCCAGCAGGGTCACACATCCTAATAGTGCCACTCCCTATGATCCTAAGGGGGTCATTTTCATTCATACCACCAGACAGACTTGAAACTACTCATGCTTTTGCACAGTCTGGAGAATAGAAAGAACATTTTAATGTTTTAAATACTGCATCACTTAGCTGCTGTGGAATATATGAAAGCTTAAGCAATTAATGTCTTTATATGAGTCAGAAATACCTCATAAATATTCACAAACTCTACAGAGGTGGTTCTAACTGATATGTATGACAAAATTCACTTGTGTTATTAACTGTATTTTGTGAGTCATTTTTTTTATTTCAACTTACATGTGTGTTTTGAAATTGTCTACGTCATGTGTTAACTATATTATCCTGAGTAAACTCTACCATAAGCCATTGTGAATATAGCTGAATAAGGCAGAAATATGTTCATTCACGTCTGTGCTGGATATATTTATGTGCTGCTTCGGGCCTATGATGGAAGAGTTAAGTTCTGGTGACACAAAATATATGGCCTATAATCCTAAAATATGACATATCTGGATTTCTATGAAAAACCAAAACCAAAATCATGTGTTGGCTTCTATTTTATATGATGCATACAGGGAAAACAGTAATAATCATTTATAGAAAAAGTATATGAGTTTTTATACATAAACATACAGGAAACCATACGGGCAGCATTTGCTGAACTTATATTACACACCAGAGAGTAGGTTTAGTACTTGCACATACAGACATTAAAATTCAAGATTAGGAAATATTCTATCAAAAGTTTCTCATATCCAAACTTTTTATTGATGTGTTTCTCAGCACTCCAGAAAGCCGCTAACAATCCAACATAGGAAAAAGAGAAGTATTAACTCAGTAGAGATGGATTCAATTCCATTTCAATTATACATGGAGGCTAGCCTTTGCATTTGCACATAAGCCAACCTAAGGTATTTAAAGTGAGACATGTATTACTCTCCTCAGGATTCATTTATCAAACAAGTTCTAGCAATCAAAGAGGATTAAGGGAGGAAAATTCTTTTGCTGTATGCAGTGTTAGTAGCAGCTAAGGAAAAGGATAGCAAGGCTATAATTCCATGGTTCAAAAATTATGTAGATACAAAATAGTTTTTTTTTTAAATTTACCATTGCATAGATAAGCTATCCATTTCTAGAGTAGCATATTCATAGTGCTTCTAAAGCACTAGAGGATGTTAGAAGGCTCTGCATTAAAACAATGGCAACAACCATAAACGAACTGTTCCAGCTTGAAGATTATGACCTGTCCTGTTCATTGAGGTTTTCTTGTTTGGTAGAAATACAAAGATTAAGCATTAATTGTGTTTTACATTTTTGTTGCTGATTAAAAAAAACTCTATTAACTTAAAAACTACACCATGGGCACGGACTATTTTAAAATATACAATTTGCAAACATCTCAAGATGAATTTCTTGGTCCCTGTCCAGGAAATAGATGTGCTAAATTTCCCCATTTGAACCACCCGTTTCAAATGCTGTGTAGATTAATTCACAGCCAAGGGAAAGGTTTTGTAAATATTAAATCTATTAATTAAACCTTATTTCAAAATGTTATAAATAAAAATATCTTATATTCAGCTCAATGAGCATAAAAATTAACTTTCCAATAATGGCAAACAATGTTTATGAACCATGTTATAGATGTATACATTGCAACATTCTCTTATTCAAAATTTGTTCACCTGTCCTTATTTTAATCACACATGTCTTTTTTTGAGAAACGTGGGCTTTGAGTTGCATTTATTTAAATTTTATCAGATATTTTCTTCTGAATTAAATGTATTAGACTTGGTATCATAGAACTAATAAGGACAGACGTGTACAGTCAACTATGATACACTGTCAGAACGGTCACTCTCTCTCTACAAATGTCATTCATGGAATGTCAGTGTGAGAAGTCTGTTCAAAACAGTATAATAGTAATGGGAAAAATCTTCTTGTCTACATTAAAAATTAAGAAACTTTTACAAAAAAAAATAAGAAAACAAACACTCCCAAACTTGTTATTTCAAAGAATATTTGTTAGGATTACTAACACTGTAAACAATTTTGTTTTCTTGGTTTTACTTTTCTTTTAAATTTTCATTAATTCATACTTCTCATGTAAGAGTTCATACAATTCACTCATCTGCTCATAGTTTCTCCTATTGTGTTGTAAAACCACCAGCATGGGGATTCAGTCAGCTTTGCCCCCACTCTATCTAGGATCTGGGGATATACTTGATGCAGTGCCCATTAGGTCAGACTTATGAAAGAAAGGCAGGCAGGAAGGAAAGAAATTACTAAGGCAAATTAACCTGAATTAAAACAACAGATACACAATGAAGCACATTAGGAGTACCAGTATAATGTTAAGGTCACTTGCTCTTTATTCTTTTTTCTTCCACTAAAATTCCATTTTTCCTAAACAAGAAGATTGGCTGAGAACAGTTGGAAGCTAAAATTCAGTTCACATTTCTCTTGCCAAATCCTGACCCTTCATGTGCTTGTCTTCTAGAGGGAAAACCTTTTGATTCAGAGGAACACTGATGGCCAAACAGAGGCTTTGAATCTGTACATTTCTCCTGAGACTAATTCAGAAATAATACTCTTTCCAAATCAGAAAAGATTTGCATATTAACCCCAATGGTTTGCCTTAGCAGTTTTTTTTCTCATAGCAATTTGTGAATCTGTATTTAAACCCTTCCTTTGGACTTTTGAGGAAGACATATTCCATTATTATCTCTTGCTGAAGATTATCTGCCAGATGGTGTGACCCAGTTAATTCAGGTTTGCTCCATTTGCATTCTGGGAATATGGGCATTTTTTTCTGAGACAGAAAGGAAATTTGTATCAGAATGGATGTTTGGTCCTAATTCTTCATCCCTCGCAGCAACCTTATTTTCACTATAGCTTTATCATAGGCAGAAGCATTTCCCTGATGTCTGACTTGGAGTTTAAAATATGACTTGCTTTATCCAATGGCATACTGTTGGAGGTGATATTATATTTTAAAATGACAGAAGTAAAGATAAAAATCATACGCTTATCTCAATATATGCAGAAGTACTTGACAAAATTTAACAGGATACAAAATTCAACAAATGAGATAGAGAGATTACTTCAACATAAAAAGCCTTATATGACATGCCCATAGTTAACATTGTACCCAACTTGAAAAATGAAAGCTTTTTCTTGTAAGATTAAGAACAAGACAAACATACTGTTTCAATTTGTTTGTTTTATTTTAATAAAATACCTGTGACAGGGAATTATGAGGAATGAAGTTTGTTTATTACTCTGGGGGTAGCAGAACATGAAACTAGCATCAGTTTCTGGAAAAAGCTTCATGGTATATGGAATCTAGTAGGGGATATGCGCAAGAGTTATATGTTGCATAAAGAATCAAAAAATGAGCGGAGAAAGTCAAACTTGTAACAACCCACTCACAAGGGAACAAATCCATATGTAAGACCTAACCCACTCTACAAGTCTATCATTAGTCTCTTCATGAGACCCATACTCAATACTTTCTCTTCTAGAATCTGCTAACTATCCCATAATCTTTCACCTTACCCTAGAAGTCATCCCTCTAGCACATGAAAGTATGAAAAAACCCATACCCAAACTGTGGGAGCCCATTTTCAGGTTTCCTAGTGGCTTTACTCAGCAAGTCTGCATAGAGAGGATGATTGAACCATGGGCTTGAGTGCAGCTGTCTGAGATGGTCTGCACTTATCTGTGCTGGGGGGGAGGTCTTTTGCTCTACCCCTTGGCATTTCTATAAATACCCTAGGACAGAGACAATCTGGACCTGTTGAAATAGGTTCCAAGTCTCCTCGTGAGGCTATCCTGTTTTTTCTATCTGTTTCTCCCCCCTCTAAACTTTTCTATCTAATATTTCCTGCTGCTCCAACTCAAGAGCACTCTGGGGAAATGTGGGAGTGTTGGGTCCCCCCCCTCCCTCCACACCAAACCTTCTGGTACTCACTTGTGATGCTGCTTTTCAAGCTCTGGAAATGGTACCTAAAACAATGAGTCAAGAAAAGGAAACAAAGATGGCCAGGAACCAGGGACTGGATAGCCCAGAGACCTAGGACAGAACCAAATATGACTGGCAAAAAAAAAAAAAAAAAAAAAGAAAAGAAATTATTCCTAATGATATCATGCCATATTCATAGATCAATGCCTTGTCCAGTCATTACAAGAGGCTTCCTCTGGCAGCAGACGAGGGTGGGTGCAGAGAACCACAGCTAGACATGCAAAGAGAGAAACGATGCACAATCCTAATTAGTTACAATAAAAACCCAGAGTCAGATATCAGGGTAAAAGCTGAAAGATCAGGAAAGTAGAGCATCCAGCCACCAGAAACTTTTTACCTCTATGAAATCTCAGACCTAATGGGAGGGCAATTCTGTCTCTACCGACTTTATACTCCTGTCTCCAACTCCCTATTGCTGGAATTAAAAGTGTGAGCCACCACCACCTGGCTTTGTTTCTCTTTTAGACTGGTTCATTCTCATGCATCCCGAGGTGGTCTTGAAATCCTGATCTTCCCACTTTCTCCTCTCAAGTGCTGGGAATAAAGGTGTGTGCCACCACTGCCTGGCCTCTATGGTTAACTAGTGGCTAGCTCTGCCCTTTGATCTCCAGGCAAGTTTAATTTGTCAGAACACAAACAAAATACAACAGAGAATCTAAATTACAGGTCTGTAGCTTGAGTTTTCCTGCCTGGCCAACAGTCAGGACAAATCTTTGTCACCCGCCAGTCCCACAGATGCTCAGACCCAACCAAGTAAACACAGAGACTTATTTTGCTTACAAACTGTATGGCTGTGGCAGGCTTCTTACTAACTGTTCTTATAGCTTAAATTAATCCATTTCCATAAATCTATACATTGCCATGTGGCTCGTGGCTTACCAGCATTTTCACATGCTGCTTGTCCTGGCGGGCGGCTGGCAGTGACTCCTTCTGCCTTCCTGTTCTTTCTTTTCTCCTCTCTGTTAGTCCCACCTATACTTCCTGCCTGGCCACGGGCCAATCAGTGTTTTATTTACTAACCAATCAGAGCAACACATTTGCCATACAGACCATCCCACAGCACAACCAAGTGCAGACCATCTCAGACACCTGCACTCAGGCCCTTGGTCCTAATCATCCTCTATGCGGACCTGCTGGGTAAAGCCATGAGGAACCTGAGAACGGGCTCCCACAGGACATACAGAACATCCCACAGCACTTCCTTTTTTTTTTTTTTTTTTTTTTTTTTTCAAAAAGGAAAGTAAAATTACATATAGTTTGGGAATTTGGGCATAGCTTCTCTTACTACTTCCTGCTGGAGGAGGGTGCTGTATCTTATGGGGACACAAAGGAAATTTTAGGATTATGGAGTAGTCCATGAGGGTGTATTGTCTGAGCCAGTTGCCTTGAAACCATTCTGGATGTTGGATCATCTGGGCCATGGTGTCACTGGAGACCTTCAGGGGGTCTTGGCTGGTTAAACCTGATGTATCTTAATCTGGAACAAATCCATAGCCATGAGGGTGTATTGTCTGAGCCAGTTGCCTTGAAACCATTCTGGATGTTGGATCATCTGGGCCATGGTGTCACTGGAGACCTTCAGGGGGTCTTGGCTGGTTAAACCTGATGTATCTTAATCTGGAACAAATCCATAGCCTCTTGCTTTCTGTGAAAACAAAAGCAGAGTCTCCTTTCCAAAGCAACACATCCTTATATCCAAATTTTGAAGTCAAGGTATCTTTTAATATATACATATCGGTTTAACTCAACATCTTTTACGATCAAATGTTTTTCTGCAGTTAAAAATCCCAAAGAAAACACAATCCAGATTCTCTGTGTAATATTCATCTTTACATGGCTTATTTTTTATATTACTTTTACTTTCTCTTTAAAGACTTTATTTTTTTTAAAACTTTCTATTTCTTTATATAACTGTCTATATTCCTTTTCCTCTCTCTTCCAAGCCTATGTACATTTTTACACACACTGTAAACTGTTTAGAGTTTTTCCCATCTGAATCTGTCTTATTGTGAATCTATTGCTTTAAACTGCAGCATTTCTAAGACTGAAACTATGGCTGCTGGCTCCGCCCACTTCAGCTTCCCAACATGGCGGTGGTAGTTTACTGCCAGCTCTGGGAGCCATCGTGGGTCTATGCTTTTATCCAAGCAGCGTGTAGCCCAGAAACCTCTTTTTTTTTTTTATTTTTTTTTTTACTAGCAAAGGCTAAATCCACCACGCAGCTTAATGTGCCACTTGCAGAGGCCTCATTCCTGCCATACTGCAGGTCGAGCACACGCTAGGAATGCACCAGTAGTTCAAACCGGCAGCTGCTGCTCATTTGAGAGAGATAATTAGGAAGCTGTTTTTAGCTCCGTTTTAGAATCTTTTCTCAGGTTATAGGTAGAAACTCTTCCCCTCTCCTTGGGCGCCAGAGGTCTCCATCAGGTTCCTCACTTTGGAGCTTGGGGTACTCTGAGGAAGAAGGGGATGAAAGATTGTAGGAGTCAGAGGGAATGGAGGACACCAGGAGAACATGGCCTGCTGAATCAAGTAGGAAGCAAAGAGGCTCAGAGAGACTGAAGAGGTAAGCAGGAGACCTGTGTGGGTCTGCCACAGGTCTGAGTATATATCATGGCTGTTATCTTGGTGTTTTTGTGGGACTCATACAATGTGAGCACTGCTCTTAGGACTCCTTTCTTCCTATTGGGTTGCCTTGTCCAGCTCCATAAGGGCTTTTGCCTTGTCTTCCTATAACCTGTTTGGTTTGTTTGTCTCTTGTCTCTTGGAGGCTTTTTCTTTTCTGAAGAGGAAAGTGAGTGGGAGTGGACTTGAGGGAGAGGGGAGGGAGCTGGGAGAAGTGAAGAGAGAGGAGAGGGAAAGGTGAGGGAGAGGGAGGGAGAAGGAGGGAGAGGGGAGGAGTGGAGAGAGAGAAAACTGTAGCTGGGATATATTATAGGAGAGAAGAATCTATTTTCAATTAAAATAAAAATAAAATAAATAATTTGAAAGGAAGATATAAAGTTATGTCTTACTTATAGATGAGATCAACCTATGCATAGAAAACCCCTTGTGTCCAAAATACTATTAGAAATGATAAATTTCGTAAGATTGCAAGATACAAAACTAAATAAAAAAAAGCAACATTTTCATTTACTAGCAATAAATATATAAAAATGAAATGAGTAAAAATTTTCATTTCAAATAGTTTAAAAACAATAAAATGAGGCAGGCTGTGGTGGTGCATGCCTTTAATCCTAGCACTCAGGAGACAGAAGCAGAAAGATCACTGTGAGTCGAGGCAGATTGGTCTACAAAGCAAGTTCCAGGACAGCAGAGTTACTGCACAGAAAAACCTTGTCTCAAAAAAAACTAAATTCAAAACCAAACCAAACCAAACCAAGCCCCAAACAAACACAAACACTCAAGCAAAACCCAACAACAAACAAACAACAACAAGAATCCAATCCAATGCTTAGGAATAATTTCACCAAGAAGGCAAAGTTCTTTCTGATAGAAACAATGAATCATGGATGAACTAGATTGAAGATATAAATAAATCCAAAGATATCCTTAGTTCACAAACTAGAAGAATTTATTTCAATGTTCATGCAACACAAAGGGACCCACAGTTTTAATGCAGTCCAATTTCCATGGCATTTTCTCACCTCAGTCAATCTTGAAGTTTAAAGGAATAGCATAGAAAGTTCATAAATAAATACCAACATGTAATGTCCACAGGTCTTCAAGAGAGATCCAAGAAAATACAGTAGAAATGGAGGGATAATTACTTTAAAAATGGTGTTGAACAAACTGGACATCTTCATATGCAAAAATGGTCTCATAAAGCATAAAAGCTAACATTAATAGTTTAAAAACTAAAACATAAAACTGCAAACTATGGGAATAAAATCTAAGGGCTGCTGGTCTTGTGATGATCATTTTGATATAACACCAAGAGTTAAGATATCAACAGCAAAGACAATAGAACTTCATTAGACAAAAAAATCTGTTCAGGAAAGAAAACTATGAAGAAAATTGAGAAGCCATCCCACAGAATATCTGATAACATATCCGAAAAAAATGCCAATATCTAAAATAAGAAACCAATTCAAAAGCAAAGCTAAATCAACTGAATTAAAAACTGTGGTAAGAATATGACCTGAAACATTCCCAAGAAGACAAAAAATTAGATATCAGATATATGAAAATATGTCAAATATCACCAATCATCAGGAAAATGCAAGTTCAAACCATAGTGAGATACCATAGGATATTCAGTCAGACTGATATTATTAAAAAAAAAACAGACAAGAAAGTCAAATATTCTTATGTGTGTAAAGGCAAAGGATCTCTGTGCTCTGTTAGTGGGAATGTAAATTATCATAGCCATTATGCAAAACAGTGTGAATATAAAATAGATGCACCATATGATTCAAAAATCATATTTCTGACCATATATAGATACATGGTGAACTAATTTAACATTTCAGAGAAATATTTGATAATCTATGTTTATTCCATCATTATTCCCAATAGCTAGGATGTGGAATCAATCTGAATACTTATCAGTAAATAAGGGACACTTTAGCACAGATATATACACTCAGAGGAAGAGTATTCCTCCAGAGACCAGGTCTCCTAGAAATGACAGGGAAGATTCATTTATGATGCCTCAAAAATATGGCTACCTAAACAAGGTCTGGACAAGTAAAACACCAACAGATAAGTGGACATGGATGTAGGAAATCTCACAGGGCTACAATTTTCAAGAAAGAACCACATGCAACTAAGGAATGCTGGGAGAGGGGAAATAGTCTTCCCAAGAGATTGTGATAACCTAATTGGTTGTCTAATACAAGTCAACTAAAATCACCTACATACAGAAGTAACACAAAATGGACTGAGGAAGTTGTGTGTATATATTTGTGCATGTACACACACACACACACACACACACACACACACGTGTATATTTAACAACAGCAATTAAAGAAAAAGAGGCCATGAATTTGAGGAGTGGGGGTGTGTGGGAGAGAAATGTGAGTTGAATGGAGGAAAGGAAAGGTAAGAATTGATGTAATTATACTTTAGTATTTTTAAATTGGAAGTAAAATTGTTGTCCAATTGTCTTTGTTGTTCATATATAGTAGAGAATAAATTTTTAATATTTATCACATGACTATAGGGTATATTGCATGGTATATTTGAAATTTTCAAAAAGAATACATCTTAAATGTTCTACACTAAAACAAAATAGAAACTATGTGAAATAGTATTTTAAGTACCTTGACTATAATCATTCATGATATGTGCAATATATTTGCAAGCTATAATCATTTCATGATATATGCAATACATGAGACCATATAATGTAGTGCTTGGAACATGTGACAATACAGATATGGTAATGCTTGTCAACACACAGCAATAAAGCTGGGGGAAAAACTGAATATATTTTTGATTACCTTTTGGCACCTCTGGGTTAACACAATAAAGAATAAAATAGCTCAGGTTAACAAAAATGGGCCAGAGGACATGTGGATGATAGCCATACCTGTAGCATGGTGAATCTCAGAAGCCACTGCGGAAGTCAAGGGCTGAGTCAGCCCTCTACTAACCATGCTTAGATACTCTGCACATCACAGAGCAATCAGTCTTTTTCCAATCCTGACATTATGCTAGCTTGTTTTGCAATATTCAGGAGCAATGGAAAAAAAAACCCAGCTAACTTTCTTTGGTGTCTCTCATAGCAACAGTTGAAAACAAAATCCAAGGTACCTACCCAACACCAAGGCAGAAGGACTTTATGTGCTACAATATCTCATTTTATGTATCCATATCTGTGTGAAGTTGTATCGATGCACTTATAATCTATCTCTTGACATACTAGTATTATGCCTGCCTGTATCTGGAGAACGATGAAGGAGTAGTGGATGGGGTGGTGGGTGAAGAAAAGAGGGAAGACTGGGGAGAGGCGAGGGGGGGGGAAGCTGTGGTTAGGATGTAAAAACAAGAAAATAAGTAAATAAATAAATAAATTGAATATTATAATTAGTAAAAACCCAAATTGGAATAAAATTTATCTGTCTTATGCCTTTTCTCTGATATTTCTGTTCTTCACTATCTATGAAAGAATTCTTATAATTACCCTGGACTTTTTATATTCACTATAGCAATTATATTTGTTTTGTGTCTCATTTCTTGTATAAATTAATTGTCATCTCATTGTGATGCCATTAAAATAGAGATTCCCATGGAAGATGCTTTCATAGAATTGATTTAATTATTCAGAGTCCAATTATCCTGTTCTAGACTACTCACGTTGTTTTTGTTTGCTCTCTTCTCTCTGTGTTTGAATATTTTTTCAGTCCATTAATGGTCCATTCTGTTTCTCATTTATGCCTCTGGTAAAAGGTATACTGAACAAACTAATTGAGACTTTTTGGAAATGATGAAACTTTTGAATTAATTAAAGTCTGGATATTCATTCTTACCTCATTACAACACATAGCTGAATTTCTTGCATTTTATTTAACAGGCAAAAAGACCAAGAAAGGCTGCTAATAATGTGCTTTTTTAAGTTGTATAAATATATATAGCCATAAAAATGCCATGGTTTCATGAGACTACATATTGGAATGACTTCAATAACAGCTTCAAACACTTTGACTCATGACTTACTCTGGCTGTCAGATTCAGTGCTATATTCTGCAGTGGAAGTTATAATTTCACCCATTCATCTGTTTGTTTGTGGTCCTGCTCTCGCCCTAATACAAGTGTGAAAGTCCCATGACAAACTGAGGAGTTGATTCTCGCTTTTCACCTTGTTGGTTCTGGAGTGTAAACTCAGGTCATTTTTTTTCCCCACTGAAACACGTTGTTGTCCCTTTTACTTATTTTTAATAAACAGGTAAACATTGCATATTTCAGGCAGAGTTTTGGTATATATATATACCTTATGGAATAGCTACTCAAATTATTACCTTCTGAATCACCTCTCATACTCATCAATTTTTCGTAGTGAGAATACTTAAAATCTATTCTCTTTGGGACTTCCAATAATTTAATACACTATTCTTAATTATTGTCACTCAGATGTATAATAGATTTCTGAAACTTATTTTTCCTAATTGAAATCTTACATCATTGGACCAGTATCTCTCTATAACCCCCAGAATATACACACATTCCTCCACACAAAGCCCCTGATAACTAGATTAAATTTCCTGTTTCTGTGAGCTACACATTTAAAGTCTTTGTATAGGTGATTTGAGTCTTTGTCTTTCTGTACCTGGCTTATCTCATTTAATATAACCTTGTTAAATTTGTCTCTGTCAAAGGGAGAATAGTAATCATATGAGTGAGTGTGAGCGTGTGTATAACACATTTTCTTTACTTTTTTGTTAGCTGATGGACACATAGATTAATCTAATATCTTGACTGTTAATAATGCTGCAGTGAATGTAGATGATACATAGCTATGAGGTAGTGACTTCATTTCTTTGGATATACATATCCCAAATTGGTAACACTGGTAATACTGGAGCTCCACTTTTAATTTTTGAGGAATTTTCATACTGTTTTTTTTTTAAATAATGGATATTCTGAATATTAACTGTGGTGACAGTTATCAACCATTTTAGTGCTCTACAGTTTTATGATGTTGAATTGCACTTCAGACTACATTTTCCATTTCCAGCTAGGCTGTGGTGAATTCTGCTTCACCTGAATGAATATCACCAAATGAGGATGAAAAGTAATTGGCAAGTGAAGGCACTTTCTCCTTTCACATGTTTTCTATACCTGCCAGTTTGATTTCAGCCATAGCTCTTGACCACTAAAGTGGCTCATCCAATTTCTTTTTTTTTTCTTCTTCATTCATAGAAACATGTATGACTTAGGACAAATCAATAATAATCTGGTAGCATCTTCTCTTTTAGCTTAACAAGGTACTTTCTTTGAGTTTTTGGATACCAGCAGTAGGCAGGGGCTTTTACTATGAGATCTATATCTCAACTTCTTTCAGCTTCTTCCTTTAGAGCATAGCTTCTCAACCTTCCTAATGCTGTGACCCTTTAGTACAGTTCCTCATGTTGTGGTGACTCCTGTAGCCATTATTTTCATTGCTACTTCACAACTGTCATTTTGCTACTGTTGTGAATCACAATGTAAATATCTGATACGCAGGTTATCTAATATGCAAAGGGATCATAACCCACGGGTTGAGAAGCTCTGCTTTAGAGTTCTGTTGGCTTTCACCCTTTTCAATGTTCCTCACATTATAAGGTTATTATCTGTGAGTTACTTTGCCATTCCTTTCTCGTGATTACATATTCCTCTAATTCTTTAAGTAATTGACACATGACATTTTCTCTGCTGGACTAAATTGATTTCTGTTGGAAGGCTGTACTCTGATGACACGGTGCTAATTGTAGATGTGCATTCCCCTACAGTAAAGCCTTTTCTGTCTGTCCTCAGTTTATCTTTGTTATAGAAATGCCTGCCTTAAGGATCATCATGGGAGATTTACCTCACCCTATACTCTGACTATTAGGCATCTAGTTTTACATTGTTTGTACCCAGTGTATGTGGGGTGCACATTGACTTAGCCATGTTAACGTGGTTAATTTGTGCTATTCCCCTCAGCAGACACTGAAATCTAATTGTCATGCTTTCTGAATCCTTTAAATTGTCTCCCTCCCACATGTTGTCATTATTTGGCTCATTTCTATCCTCAGGAAACAATGTAGCATCCTCATCCTCATCAGCCACTTGATGAGACTGAACAGTGTCAATGTCAGTCTGACGCTCACTTGAGTTCTCACTATCGGCCTCTCACTTGGCTAAGTACCCTCCCTCCTGGGCAGATGCTTCTGCATTAAGCCTATTAGTTTTAAGTAAGGGGTCGCCTCAGCCAGTTCCGGTCTGGTTCCCTGGTGCCTCCTAGACTCACACACAGTATTCTGCCTGCCACTATTAATGTCTGACACAATGCTGTGTAATAGCTCCTGCGATTTGTGTTGAGGAAACGGCTCAAGAAGCAAACTGTATGCCTTGTTTTGCTACTCTCTGTGCAGTTGCCAAAAACCTGGTTTCTTTTTTAGGGTCAGGCCAGCGCCAGGAGAGCTGGAATTTGTGTTCAGTCCTTTCTTTCCACCTCAGACATAGCATTGTCCATAGGGCTGTCAGTGAACCAGTGTTCCCCAGCACCATGCTAGAGTTTGGTATTGGCCAGCCAGATTGCTTTCACATGAAGACATGGGCCCTTCCTGTTATGTTTCCTACTAAACTAGCCAGATGCATGATAATGTTCTGTGTATCTTAAGCAATTTTCCCACATGGGCTCTGCTTTCCAGTCCCATCTGTGTCAAATGTCCACTGCTCCTGCCTTTACTTTCAGTGTGCATAAGCACACTGGAGAAGTCTTAGAAAAGAAAGAGTTTGACTGCATGATACATTTAAATGCACAGCCCTCATGTCTCTTGAAAAGCCAGGAAAACAGATAACCAAAATGAATCACAATGAAATGAACCTGAATATCAAATACACATACTTCAGCCTCTAATTCTCCCCCTTGTGTGTATGTTTCTGTCTTTCTTTCATCATCTTAATAAATATTGACATTCAAACATGTTTTTGTGTATGCTTAAATGTTGATAAAATGAGAGGCAGCTTTGGACATGAGCAAGAAGAGAGAAAAAAATTATTGTAACCAGAAAAAGTAAATTAAGAATTTGGATCATTTATTTTAGTCACTTCATAGAGAAGATATCTTTTTATTTCCACTGAACTTGATAAGGTTGATAGCTGAGTATAAATTCATATGATTTTTGATGTTGTTTTAGTAAAAGTCTAAGAGACAAGTAACATAGACACGTGAGAATGAAATTATAAAGACTAGACACTTCACCCCAGGGAAAGTTTTACTGAAGACTGATATAAAAAAATATAAAACTAAGAATTATTGGCACTGACTATTTGTCAAAGTATTGAAAAGATGTACTGTCTTCACTTGGCCTGCCATACCTTTTCTGTTTCATTGTCAGAGGAAGGATCTTAGAGTATACAGCATCAGTGTAGTGTGATACCTATATAGTTGTAGTGTTTTGATAGATTCTAAGAGCATCAGACTCAAACAGCCTGAACATGAATTCAAGATAATCTGTTGACAGGGCTACAAGTTTCTATAACTGGGGGCCTTATCTGGGTCAAAGGAATGTACTTTGCCTTTACCTTATACCTCTTGAGCTGGCTGCATGATTTCCAGAAAGATAACGCTGACTGATCCTGGGGCATCTTGAAGCAGCTTCTCACTATGCCACATGAAAGGACATATTTCTCCTAAAAGAGTCTTTGTCCCTCTGACATAATAATGGAACCATAAGGATCTTCATTTGGTAGAGGCCAAACAGCAGCCTTGAATATTGATTTATGAATTTCTATACCAATACCATACAAAATAGATCTCATAAGTAAGTAGAAGAATTAATGCACATCTTACACACATGCACAGTAACTATTCTTAAAGTAGTTGATAGTTTGTGTATCAAGAAAAAAATAATATTTACACTGTTTAAGAACCACCTTGAAGGAAGGTTCTGGGAGGAGGAGTGTGGAGAGGGGGGGTTAGTGGCCTGATATGCTAAAAATGCTTTGTATTCATCTATTAGTTGTCAAAGAATAAATGAAAATCTGTTTAAAATTGGTCTGGTTGTGTGTACTAGTGTGTGTATGTGTGTGTTCACTATATGTTCATTGTGTGCAGTGATGGGTCACATAAAGACATTTTTATTCAAGTGTATCATATACTTTGGTTATTTTGATTCCACACATCATTTCTTTTCTTTCCCACTTCCTCCATATATAAGAAAAAAATGCAATATTTGTCTTTTTGAATCGAAGTCATTTTACACAATGTAATGGTCTTCTGTTACATCAATTTTCCTGTAAACACCATAGTTTTATGTTTCTTTATGAGTGGACAAAACACCTTTGTATATATATGTATGTATTTCATATCTTCTTCATCCCTTCATCAGTTAATGGGTACCTATGCTCCTTCCGTATCTAGCCAGTTGTGATTATTACCTTCTTCTTAAGCCCAACCTTCCCCTATTTCCACCACACTTAAATTTATATTGAAACTTCTTCAATGATAATAACCTTCAATTTTGCATATAAGAAGAGAGCCATATAATTGCTTAAGTTGAATGATGGAGAAATTGAATTCATGATGTGTATGAGAAACTATGTTCATACATTTAGGTAATACAGAGGAAAATATGTGTCATAGTACCCAAATATGAAAATATTTGATAACTGTGGGACACATATAATTAAGAGAACCCTACAAATACTCAAATTAAATAAAATAGTTATTGTAGAAACATAGGTAGATGACCTTTTGAAATATGACAGTGATTGGAAATTCCTAACAACAGAGGCATAAGAGTCTTTTATATGGTGTTTGAAATATGAAAAATGAAACAGTATAATACTTAGGGTCACAAAGAAATTTTGAGAAACCATAAAGAAAAACAGAAAAGATCCTTAAGGAGATTTAATGATGCTCTATTTCTTGAAGTGTGTGGTGGATATACATAGCTACTAGATGTTGCTGCTGTTTTATATTGCACAATTACGACACACACATACACACACATACATATATGTATTATGTATATGCTTTATGCATGGTTCCAAAGAAAAGGTAAGAAACAAGATAAAGGGACACACACAGTGTGCAGCTTCTAGTGCCCTAAACAATTTTAACATCCTGTTCACAATGATGCATTATGCATAAATAATGTCCAAATTGATGCTTATTTCTTCAAATATAAGCAGTGATATTTGCTATGACACAGAAAAGGGATATAGAGGACAGATTATGAGAAAATATCATACATGAATGCATTTAAGAAACTTAGATTTTATTTTTAAATCTGGCTCTGGTATGTCCCTTGATCTGACTTCTAATTTAGCCTCCTTTTTCTCCTATGGATATGGAGCATTAAAGAATGTCCTTCAAACACAATCAAATGAGAAATTAAATGACTTACCTATAAATATCGAGTATCTCTCTCCCCAGCTTCATAGGTGTAGATAAATAAAATATTAATACACAGTGAAGCTCGAAACAAATTAGAGGACAATAAAGGCTTACAGTTAAAGTTTCTAGAACTTATTGTGGAATCATTGCATTAGTTGCAGTCTTTGAATTTAGAAAATCACATGAAGGATAAGAATAAAGACCTTGTAATTCTTTTGGAATTGTACCTGAGACACAGGAATACAGTAAGTGCTCTTAGGTGCTAAAATGATAAAACTGTGTTTATAGTCGTTTTCCAAGTTTATTTTAAAAAGTCACTCTGGAAATTGTTTTAATGAAAGGGGAATTAGAGATGGCTTCAATAGCTTTAGAACTCCTTTGAATAGGCTTTGAACATTGCTATTGAGCAAAGCAATGGTGAGAAAAATGGAAATTTTTTGCCTTGATCCAGTTGTTGTGGAAGTTTAGACTAGATATTATTACATTCACTATTTAGAGTACTGGGATTTATATCTGTCTGTCTGTCTGTCTGTCTGTCTGTCTCTCTCTCTCTCTCTCTCTCTCTCTCTCTCTCTCTAAGGGAAGTTAGGAAATTAGGGGTTTAATTTCAATGCTCCATTCAGGTTCACACTTGAGTGTTTCCACAGAGCATGTCACACTTGCAAGATGACCCACTTTCAGCTTTGACCAGGGACCTTGTGGACACCCTGGATCATGGTGCTTCCTGTGGGAAGCGCTCTGCCACAGACAAGCTCTGTGCTTTACATTGTGGGCATAAGCGGGTGTCCTCAAGCGTCTCCTCCTATTGTGATTGGCTGGAAGCCTGGAGTTAGACAAAGCTACTAGGCTGTTCCCGCTTTGCAGCTGCCTGACTTGGATGCCAACTTCTACAAGCCAGTGGTGACTGACCGCCTGGCTGGAGCTGGCTGCCAGCTGCCACTTAGAGCTTAAGGCTAAAACACAAGCATTCTGATAGCTAACCTCAGTCTTGGCTGAATTCACCACCTCCAGGTTTTTTTTTTTTTTCGTCAGTGAGAGCTCCAGGTTTGATGCTTATTCCACCCCAGCCCCCAAACACACCTCCATTTCCTTCCGTAGATTATTCTTCCTTTTCCTTCTTTATATATGAAATATTCATAAATTTCCTATCAAGTGCTATGAATTGTATATGGACATACCAATATCCATATCTAGGCAGATACGTGAGAATCGAGATGATGTGTATAGGAAGAAAGAAAAGGAAATAAAGACACCTAAAACATTTACACACACACACACACAGAGAGAGAGAGAGAGAGAGAGAAAGAGAGAGAGAGAGAGAATAAATTCCATTCTTATTTCCATTGCTAAGAGAATTTCATTTTCTTCATCCTCTTAGAAGTCACCTGCTCCCAAGTGCTGCTGGGTAGATTTAAATGCTATTCAAAAATCCCAGCTGACAATTGTTGGCTGACTTTGTTCCTGACATAGCTCATCTCTCTCAGGGTGTTTTTGTTTTGGTATATAGGCAGCTCCATGTATCTGACAGTTAACCTAATATATTTCTATAATTCTCTTGGGTGTTTTTTTCCCCCAGCAAAAACTATTCCATGTTGTTTGTTAATGAGAATTTTGGTCAAACACCGAGTGGCATTAGCAGGTCAAATCTTAGGTTTAACCCCTCACCGCTTCCCTTTTCTGCCTTTTAAAAAGCTCATTGGGCTAAAGCCAAGGAAACAGTTAGAATCCAGAGGAACCCAGGGGGAGAGATTTATGAATGCATGGTGAGCTCATATTATCAGTTCCTATTTTGGTGTTTCAAAATCTCCCCTGGTGTTTGAGAGCATCTTGATAATTAGAAGAAAATATTGCCTTCTAAAAAAACTTCATCTTCATTTCAAAGTAAAACTTAAAAAAATAATACTTGAGTTTCCGGAGCTTGGATGCCCTACACTCACTCACATTCCCTCCCTCCTTCCTAGTTTTCCTCCCTCCTTTTCTCTCCCCTCCCCCTATTCCTTCTTTCCTCTCCATATTTCTTTTTTTTTACAGAAAGTCTCTTTTTCCTCACATGACACAATGACTGTTAGAAATAAAAGAATTAGATAGAAATGATTAAAAAATTGATTGTATCATTTGTTCTATTTTTCTCCACAATTAAGCAATAGATCTTTCATATTGGCATCAACTATTCTATTCTGATTGGTCTTGGTTTGATGCCTTAGGTCAGAGGCATCTAAGCCTCCAAATTGTGCCTTGGGACCAGGGCCAGAAGTTTTACAAAATGTGAAATGAACATAATAGTATGACATATAAAAGCCCTGCTCAAATACATATCATGTTGAATGTTTCAGAAGAGGAAATAAATTCATAAATATACATTTGGTAGTTTTAGAAAAATCATTCATGTACTTTAATTAGATACTATATTCCAGTGAACTTTTTCCTACTTTAAATCCCTACAGTCACAGTGACCTGGAAAGTTCATCCTGTGGAGAACATGGAGTTTATACAATTATTCATTTTGACTCTGGTGCTGGGGAAAGACACACACACACACACACACACACACACACACACACACACACACACACACAAAACACAAAACACTCTGAGATTTCTTTTTAAAAAAGAGATCCTTGCCACCATGAAAAAGTTTTCCTTATGATATAAGGGTAGAGGCCTGGTATGGCCACAGCAACAGGGCCATCAGAGGGCAGCTTCTGATTTTTGTTTCCTTGTCAAATACTGAGTAATCTTATAATCAAATGTGCAGCAATAACAGGCCCAGCTGGGAGGATTAAGGACTAAGTACCTATTGGGCTGCCTGATCTCTTTGTTCTTCAGGTTTGGAGTAGGATAAATGAAAAGGGAAAGGCCAAGAGGGAGTGGTTTAATATAGAATAAATTGTCTAAAAGGGATCAGCGAAGGCAGGGTTATCGATGAGTTGGGGAATGAGGGAGCTGCCTTTTTATTTTAGAACTGAGACAGGATAGAAGTAGGGGGATAAAGCAGGAAATCAGATAAGAGAAACAAAGGATGCAGGTATATTGGCCTTAAGTAGTCTTTTTCTGTTTCTGAGATTTCTTATGTTCTTGTGCTCTGAGCCAAGATCAATTGAGATTAATCAGTTGTATAGAAAGCATTGTGATCGCATTGCAGGCTTTTAAAGTTTAAATTTGTTTATTGAGCACAATTTGGTTAGCATCAGGTGCTGAAGTTATAGACACCAACACTAGCATAGAAATTACTTTATTTAGCTCCCAGTTGTAAGTTTCTATAGCAACTGGGCCCTATACCAGAAAACTGAGCTTCTCAAGCTCACATGATTTAGGCAGCGATGGAAATACCACACGATGGGGGGAGCGCTTGCTTCCGACCCCCACTTTTCCCTTTCTGTCTTGTGAGAGGTGTCCTCATTGTGACTACATCTGCTTAGTCATACTTTTAATTACACCTTTCGCTTTGAACTTTCTCCTCTTGGCAGCCGCATAAAGTATCTATTTCGATTTCCATTGATGAGTGAGAGTGTTGATGCAGAGGAGGCGGTTGTAATTTGTTTTAATGCCGTTGAAAATTCTGAATTGTGAGGAAAGTGTCCATAGTGCCAAATTTAGTTATCCACTCCCAGCAGAAATTAGAATGTCAATTCAAAAAGGAAACCTAAATTAATTCCTATATTATGCTTTCATTCAGTTCATAAATGCAATGTCATGATCCTTTTAAGGATGTGGGGTGTCCCCTATGAAGTTTTCTTTTTAAATTTATCAGTAAATATATACTTAGCAGTAAATTGATTTTATTTTAGGGTTTTACAAATGAATGCTTTTCTTGTAACAAATAAGAACTTTCTGGAGAACCTTGTTGTGTTTGAAGTAATATTTTATGATGTTAGTTTAGCCAATACTGTAGAAAACCTTAGGAAAAAATTACATCTAGGTTCCAACTGGGAGAATAACCACTTCATTTAAAATATAAATAAACACAGTAGTTCTCTTTCTGCTAAGACTTCTGAATAGTTCTAGTCCAATCTCATACTTACGATATGTATGTATGCACACATGCATGTATCCAATCTATCTACTTATCACATATCTATTTATCTGCATACATATATGTGCCTTGAAAATGAACTGTAGATGAAATGAAATATAGGAAACATATGCTTTAAATAATGCCATCCTTTCATATGCCTCCCTCCCCATGTTTTATAAGAACTGCCTTTAGATGTTCTAAATAATCTGTAATGAACAGTTTTAAAGATTAGTTATCAGAATACTCTTGGATTAATGTATGGTGCCACTTATTAGTTTGGAGAATGACAAGAATGTACCATAAAAGAAAGGATTCTATGCCCTGCTGAAACAAAACAGAACAAAAGATTTCCATTCACTGTTCACATTTATTGCTAACTTGGGGTCTATTAACATTTGGAAAACACAAATTCTAAGAGGCAGCTGCTAGAGACTGGCCAATTATAATTTCACAATTCAAAGAGAAAATCTTATTTGACTCTAAAATTCTGTCCTTGTTTTCTCCTTTCGTGAATTATCACACAGCCAAAGCAGAATGTGTGTGAAAGGAAGGATACAGCAGACTTGCTTCCTGGCTGCTGCAAAAATGCCTCACCTCAGCTGACCTTGATTCTCTTTGCATTCAATAAACTTTACAACAGACTTAATTATAATGAAATTAATTCAGATTGAGATTATCTGTCTCTGCTTGTCCTCAGCTTCTATTAGGGATCTTTAAATGCCATCAGTCCTGTTTCTGGAGTATCTGTGTGTCATTATATCTACTGTATAATGATTCATCCAAGGTCATTTGAGACCAATTTTTGTTCTCTCTGGCAAGTAGCTTCCAGACCTCTACTACATTCTGAACAGATAATTGTTCCTTTACCAGAACATGTGTAGACCAACAGCTGGTGAATAAAGAGATGCCATTAAGCTGCACTTATGTTTTTAATATCAGGATTCAGACCTATTGCAGAATGGAATCAGCCGTGGATTATAGATCCATTTCCTTTGTTTATAAATCTCTCACGATACAATTTTTTCTTCATATAACTTTCATCAATTAATTTAACATTTACTGGGTCATTCAGGGTAAAAACTTGATTAAAACAAGTGAAATGGGGCCTGGGATATAGCTCAGTTGGTAGAGCTAAATAGCATGCAAAATTGTTTTTGATTTTGATCCCAGCACTGCATAAAGCCAGTGTGGTAATGGATGTATATAATTCCAGCACTTAGAAATCAGAGGCAGGAGGATCAGATACTTGAGGCCATTTTCCATTATATAGTGAGTTCAAGGTTAGCCTATGCTACCTGAGACTCTGTCTCAAAAAATAAAAAATGAATAAAAGTGATATATTTATTAAAAATTATGGTTATGATAAATATGGAATTTGAAAACTGCAAGTTGGATTTTTTAATATGGCACTGCAGAAATGAACGTAGTGATTATTGGAGAAGATAAATGATTCTTGTAATTTGGGTTTGTTAACTAAATCAAAACAAGTTTATTTCAAATGAATTTTAATCATAATTTTGTGGTAAAAATCCCAAACCAATCATAAGATCAGTGTGTTTAGGAACTTTCTGGGGCTGTGTTAACACAGCAGGTTGGAGGTTTATCTTCAGAAGTCTTGTAAGTTTTAACGTTGGCTGGTGTCTGGGAACTTGGCTTTGGAAACACTGCCTAACTGGTGAGGTAATTTTTAAACCTTTTGATTGCTTGTCCACAGAATGTAATTTTTATTAACATCTGCTTTCCTTCTGTGAGTCTGGAATATGATAGTCACTAGCCAAAATGCCATGTGCTGAGTTCCTAATAAAATTCCCAAGTGCTGAGCTGTAGATAGGCTTTGCATGGTAACAATGCTCCAGCCATGTTACAGCTGCAATTTCTTTTTCTAGAGATAGGAGGAGCTTTGTGTGTCCTGTCTTATGGGTTAGTGCATGAGAAGACTTCTCTAACTTCTTTCCTTACCTTGTATTATTTTGTCTTTCTGACCCAACTATGTACCTTATGTATTTTCATAATAAATACTAGTTGCTAATACTATGATGCATATGGCTATATGCAAGGTTCTTATGACCCTGATTTGTGAATCACCAAACATGTAGAAGATTGTGAGGATTCCTAAGATAGCATAACTATATTCTTGCTGATTCATCAATGTGGGATTTTAAAAGAAACCAAACTTTAGTCATGACATGAGTTCAGTGTATGTGAATAAATATCTGCCGAGTGGAACAGCATTTCACCAAAGGTGCCATGAAAAATATGTTTGTTTTTCTTTTTTTTTTAAAACCAAACTCTTACAAGGACCTGTGAAGTCTGAAAGCTGGAATTATTTGTATACGTTGGTAGGAAGAAGATGCCATGGGAAACTTGACTTACTTTACACCCACTGCTCTAGTGCTAGCTATCTTTTGCTATAAATATACTTATCAAATCATGGTAAACTTTTACCTCCTGTCTTATGGCTTTTTATCCAGTGTAGGAAGCTCTATGGGAGACTCTTCTAGTAAATCTGACATGCAAAGCTGATGTTGGTTTGAGGTGAAATGAGAGGCATCCTTGGAGAACTAGAAATGTAGCCATGTACTTATACACATATTAGGAAATAATTCCAGTAATGGTGTATATGAAATGACTCAGCAAAGAATTTAAGAGGATTATGGTATAGAGTGACTATATTGATTGGATAAGAAAACACAATTTCTCTACAAAATTAGGTTTCCAAATTAAATTTCTCAAAGGACGTATTTGTTGCCTGAGTTCCAAAGAACATGAAATAGATTACAGGTAACTCAGTTTGTAATCCCAGCCCCCGAGAAGGCTGAGGCAGGGGCATTTCAGAATTTGAGGCTAGACTGAACTATAGAGTAAGACCCTATTTCTTGCAAACAATCAAACAAATGAACAATTAGTCAAACTTCTAAACTAAAAAAAATTCTATAAAAAACGAACTACAAGAAAAGATCAGCAGAAGAGGCAATCATAAAACAAAAAGTATGACAAGCTCAGAGATAAAATTTACCTGCCAAAGCACCATTGGACATCAGTAGTTTAATAAGAAAACTATAACAACTGATTGAGGAACATAATTTTCTCACTGTATGATCTGATTTCGACTTGGAGGGAAAAGCAGAGCTTTCCATTTCATTTGCCGAAGCCAGCATAATCCTCCTTTCCAGAGTCTGACAAAATTCAGAAATAGAAATTGAAGACCAATCCAACTTAAAACTATGGATAAATGTATTCATACACCAAGGAAATGAATTTAAAGTTAGATTTGAAAAATCATAAGATATAATAAAGATTACTCAATGTTAATCACTTATATTAGGAAATCTATTAATGGAAGCCCACATTGTGCATGTACATCCAACCAGAAAACCCACATGGCCATCTAGTGGGGCTTTCAAAGGAATTTGATAGTATCTAACTACAAGTCAGCCAAAATCTCTTCCTAAGCAGGAAGATAAAAGCATATTTATTTCATTGTCATTCCACTGAATGGTATTTCTTCTGAAATGACAAACAAAATCAAATACTGGGTCATGGTATTCAGCAATATTGTGATATAGACAGTAATATAGATATAGCTGTGATATAGATATGGAGGATCCATACTCAAGTGTTGAAGAAACTAAAGTCTGCAAATTTGGATGTCACGTGGCTGTAAAAGGTTGATCCAGTCTTGAAATTCAGCAGTGAGGTACCAAGACCTATGTTCTTCAGTAGTGTGTTTTCATAATGTTAAGTATCCCTACTAGACACATTAGTTGAGTTTTCAGGGGAACATTTGGAGGTGTAATCCAGGTTGCTCATTGTATGGATAGAATTTAAAACTATAAACCACAATGAAAATCTAGGAAATAACTGTTTTTAAGGGTATGAAATAGTGCCAGTAAATAAGGTTGAGATGAAAGAGAGTAGGAGAATGATCCAAGCCAAATGAATAATTCCTTTCAAGAAGAAGTTGCTTGTTTACTGTGTCAGTCATCTGTGCTGCCAATGGTGGGCTGTGAAAGAGTCATTTGAGAACTTAACCATGCTATTAGCAACTTGAGATTCACTGACATCATGACAAAGACAGATCCAGTGCATCTGAGGAGTAACATCTTGAATGTACTGGAGTTAAGAGAGAATAGTAGAGAAAGAACTAAACATGCATTTTATTAAGAAATCTTATAGTGAATAGGGAGAAAACAAAATAGCAACAGGAGAAAAGGTGACCAAGACTATTTTAGATTGGTTTCATGATGAAATATGCAACATGCATTTTAGAACATGGGATGTTCCAAAAAAAAAAAAAAAAAAGAGGTGGAAACTTAAGTTTCAGAAGGAGTATGTTTGGAAGTTGTCCTCAGGTAGGGAAGCACAGGCTATCTAGTATATCTGTGACAGGGAAGGCTTTCACCATCTGATCTTAATAATTATCACATGAGAGAAAGCAAAGACTGTAAGGATTTAAAAAGTTTGGCTTCTTGCAGATGTTGCATTCCAGTCTCTTATTGTTTGGATGTGATGTATCTCTCTCACTCCCCAAACTTTGTGTGGTTTTGAAATCTTCTTCTCCAGCTGGAGGCACCTTTGGGAAAAATAAGGTTAAAAGAATAGGAGAAGTTCAACACTGCATGAACTTATTGATGAGTTTGGAGCAGAACAAGCCTTTAGGTGGTAAGGCCTAAATGTAGGGAGTGGGTCACTGGGGGCTTGCTTTTGTTTCTGGACCTTTCTTTTCTCTTTTTCACTTTTTTTTTTTTTTGCTTCAGAAATGCTATGAGCTGAGAAACTTTTCTATGCCATATCCTTCTACCTTGATGTTTTCTCTTTGACACAGGACAAGGTGAAATGTTGTCAAACTACCATTGGATGCTTCGGGAGAAGAATCCAATAGAAAGTTCAAAATGAAGTTTTCATCACTTAAGTTGATTTGCTCAAGTATGTTCTCACAGTCAGAAAGCTGAGTATAATATACTCATTTAACATTTATCATTTAAGCAAGAAAGTACTGAGAAAGAGCGTGGGGAGCATTTTTTAGAATTGTTTAGAGTATCTAGGGGAGTCAAGAATGACTCAGCTTTCTTCTGTTCGCCTCTTCTCAAGGTTCTATCACTTTGCAACAGTGACACAGAATGGCAACAAAGCCTTTATAAATTCATGAGTTCAGAGGATGCTTCACATCCAAACTACACTGGGAACATTGGTATCAAACGTAAGTCTATCAAAAAGATGTCGTGGGACTAGCACTTGTCGTCTCAAGGCAAATGATGGCAAAGCCACAAAGGAGATAGGATAAGGAAAGGATGATTGAGTGTACCTTTCTACATTTGCAAAAGTTAGTATGTAATCCAGACTAGAGACACTTCTATTTTGAAGATGTAGATATTTCTGTTGACCTGGGAGAGGGTGGTTAATAGGTCTGAAGAGCATAGCAAAGGTGTTTGAGTGTTTAAGAGTTAAAAGTTCCTTCTTGATACCTGTTCATGGTTAGTAATACTCCTACTCGAAGTGTTAAGGGCTTTCTCTTCACTCAGTCTTAGGGTATATTGAGTGACAAGGCTAAATATGTGTGTGTGTGTACATGTGTGTGTGTGTATGTATATATTGCCTTTCTCTCTGTATATAATGTACATATATAATATCTCTAATATACATGTATGTACATACAT
Organism: Peromyscus maniculatus bairdii; assembly: GCF_049852395.1. NCBI lineage: Eukaryota > Metazoa > Chordata > Mammalia > Rodentia > Cricetidae > Peromyscus > Peromyscus maniculatus. Next base: position 59,798,577 of record NC_134863.1, on the reverse strand, counting down.
ATATATTTTATTATGGACATAAATACTGAAATCTTAAAGATGATGTCACTTGTAGTGATTTTATAGGTTTAACATGTGCACTTGACTTCCTCTTATGTTTTCTAACATAAATGCCTATAACTAGAAACTCTGTTATCTGAGGAAAATTTTAAGAAAGTTTACATTTATTATTTATAGAGATATGTACTAACAAGTGATTGTTGAACCAATAATGACATTTTACTGTTTATTATGGATGTTGCTTAGTTTTGAGAAGCTAGACTACTTCTATATTTCACTAGTGACAATAACTTTTAAACAATTTTTAGAAAAAACAAGGAATTACTATTTTGTTTTTAAGGAATAGAAAGGATAGATGGAATTCTCACAGCTGGTTTTCAGCTAAAATTTATAATGTGTAATTTAACTAGAAGAGAGTAATTTTAAATTTAGTCAAGTGATTTAAATAATTACATGGAGACAGGCAGGTATTCTTCTGTTAGCTAAATGTATGTTGTTAGAAAACAGTGAGAATGATTTAAAGAAAATTCACCAGTCCACAATAGAGAATTTAAATCAGCATTTTGATAATTGAGGAGGATTTAATGTAAAACAGCAAGCCTTTTTGAAGTAAGCAATCAAAATAATTCATTAAAACAGCAATCACTAGTAAGCTAGGCTGTTGCTCTACTGGATATGTAAACAAAATTGGTAAATATTGTTGAAATAAAACCTCAGGTACTCATCTTCCTTACTACTGAAGGGGAAAAAGCAGCTTATTATCACGCTGGATATTTATTTTACTAAAATGGAAAGCAAAATTGAATAAGAAAATTCAAGTAAGGAAACATGATAAACTATAAACATACGTTATAAATATAGACATGATAAATCTTCAATCTATGATACAAAGAAGACTGCCTACACTTATTAACACCCAAGTTCTCTAAATTTCAAAAATTAATTAAATGAAGTCATAGTTTCTGCAGGTTTAGAGGACTCATTGAAACATTTAAAATACATTTAAAAATATGAATTGTATTGAATTTGTTCTTCAACCACTTCATATACATATAAAATGCAATTCCATTACTGAATCCCCAGCCTCTTTTACAGCCTTCATACGTCTGTTGTCCCACTCCTACCTACAAATTCCTGCTCTCACACTTTGTGTGGGGAAATACTGAATTTAACCAGGATCATTTGTGTAAACCAGGGGGTTGAAGTTATCCTGCGAAGCCTGATGGGTTGCTCAGTGGGTAGACAACTGAAGAGAATGACTGCCCTACCCTCAGAATCTATCAGTAGCCAGTAAGTTTGTAGGGAGCATTTTCTAGTTTCATTTCTGTTGCCTTGATAAAATGCTAATGACTAAAAAGCATTATAGGGGAGAAAAGCTCTTATTTGGCTCACAGTTCTATGTTATAGTCCGTCATTTTGAAGAAGTCAAGGCATGCAGTCAGGCAGCTAGCCATGTCATATCCACAGTCAAGAACAAGACAGAACCTATGCATCTTCCTTTTAGTGATCAGCTAGTTTTACTTATTTGTGTACAAAATGCAGGGGCTGTGCATTGGGAATGACGCTACCTACAGTGGACTGGATCATCTTATATCAATTAATAATCAATATAATTACCCACAGATATGTCCACCCTATATAGACAGTTCCTCATTTAGATTCTCTTCCCAAGGGACTGTAGATGCATTAAGTTGACCATTAAAATTAACCAGTACTGAAAGATGGTACCACATTATCCCTCCATTCATCTGCAACTTATTGTTGGTAGGCCCAGTTTTGCGTATACCCACTGAGGCAACCATAGTTGATGTAGTATCATGACTTCTTTGGCTGTGCTATGCCCAGAAGACAGCATTGCACAGCTTTTTCTCCTATCTTCTAGTTATTACATTCTTTCTACTTGTCTCCCATGACAATCCCTGAGAAATTGAGGTGATGGAGAAATAGAGTGGCCGAACACCTAGCAGTGAATTAAACACTATGACACAAGACCATGGGTTTTCTTTTTTCAGATCTGAAGTACCAGGCATAAATTCTTTGTTGTAGAGTGAGATTCAGATTCATCAGAGAGAGGTTACTTCCCTCCACAACAGATTTGCCACTATTACAGCATTGAGCTCATCTTGCCTGGCAGGTTGATTTTGTAGTTCAGGGGTTTCATTCAGTACTGTGTATGACTGCTCATACCTTTTATTCCCTAGCGGTCTCTATAGTACCTCCCCTGCATCATAAAATTTATATATCAGGGAGGGAGTTTCCAGCTAAGTTCCTGCTTGATTTTTCTATGCTTTATAACTCAATTTGTGCTATCTTCAGCAGGAGAGTCTTAATCAACTAGTTCCAGTTGGCAGCTAAGAGAAATGGCAAGAGCCTAACTCAGAAAGCAAGTTATTTTATGGAGTTACTGGTAAGAAATAAAATGTATCCATGGTTGCCTCCCTTATTTCATATCTGCCCTTACCTGCCTCTTTCCTGTGTCTTGATTCCAGCTTGCAAATTACGTGAAAAAATAAAATTTATATTTTACAAAGGAAGATATTCACAAGTACATGTCCTTTTGGTTCTTTTGCTCTTCTTTTTAGAAAACTTTTATATTATTATTTGTATTATTATTATTATTATTGTTATTACAATTTTGATCTATAATCTTTTTCAACATTTGCTTTTTTTGAGATTTTTGTTATCCGATGTGGTAGTCACTATGGATATTTTCTGGATTTTATGTATGAACTCTTTGTTCGTTCGATGTATGTACTCTATTTACATATTTATTGTTTCAAATCCAATAATGTATTTTCTATTTTATGAGAAGAATCACTAAAATAAACAACACTCAAATAGTTCACAGCAGTAGTGGCACACATACTTTGGTGGTAACCAACAGATCTCTACCAAGGACGTAAGACATGTTCAACAAGAAGGGAATCATACCCAGTGCTGAAAAACTATTTAACTAGAAGGATAGTGAAATTAAGGATATTGGAGGAGAACTTACAACCACTACTTTACCAAGCCAGCCAAATCCCCAACGACACTTCAAATAGTTGTCCTTATACCCACAGGTGAGTGTAGTCCTCACCCCTCATCGAGGAATTTCTCTTTACAACACATGGGGACATCTACAGAAAAGAACATTCAATAAAAATGCAGTTGTAGAACCCAGTCCCAATGGACACATATACAATACAAATACAGTGGGAGAAGTTGTCTTCCTCAGGAAAGAGAACATTTACTAGTTACCCGATCCCAAACAGTCAGCCCCCCCCCAAAAAAAAAAGACATGTGACATTATACAGACTGAGCAGGTTATATTTAGGAATACACATGTATATACATATACACCATATACATATGCATATACACATGAAACAGCAACTAACAAAAAAAATGGGCCCCAAGTTTGAAATAAAGCAGAGGAAGGGTATAAGAGAGGAATTAGGGGGAGGAAAGTAAAGGAAGAAAATATCTAATTATAATCTCAAAATAAAAAAAGACACTTCAATTAAAAAACAAAACAGGTTATTGGCATTTTGTGTGTGTGTGTGTGTGTGTGTGTGTGTGTGTGTGTGTGTGTGTGTGTGTTTACTTAGTTGAAGACTCAAATCCAGCTTGAAAGAGTTAGATGCCTTTGAGAAGCTTCACTTCAATAATCTATTTCATCTAAGTAATAAAGGGTTAACATGAGAGCTAATTTTTGAAGCTATGAGAAAAGGAATTTAGCTGTCTCAGAGTCTAAGCAAGTTTCTCTAAAATGTGCTACCCATAGAAATATTTTAGATTTCTGACATGACACCTCTTCTCACTTTTCTTTCATTTATTACCAAATAGTTGGCAGTATGACTAAATTACAGTTCAGTAATTGACCACCATCTAAGTACGTCATATATTTATTAATACTTGCCAAATCTGAATGTTCAGATTTTGTCTTTCTAGAGTTTACATAAGATTTCAGTAGATTATCTCCCAGAAGTCTAGATTTTGTGGCCCCCCAATTTCCAAATAAAATACACCGCTGATTCTCTCTCTCACACTTTCAAGAGTAATGTCAGATTCATGAAGTTAAAGAATGGATTGTACTGAGCACTTCTTTTCTTTAGGCTTTAAAAGAAACCTGGAGATGTGAGCAGATCTATCCCGATGTTAGGGATTTCCCTGTGAAAGCAAAAACAGGATAAATTGTGAGACTTGAGCCAGACATAGAGGAATTGGTTTTAATGGAAAGAGCAGACAAAAAGAGATTGAAACTCGAAGTGTAGCTATTCTGAGTCATTTAGCCCAACAACTGGCTTAGGTTCAAGGATAGAGAAGGAGGTATGGGCACCTAAACTGAAGCATCTGAAGAACTGTGAGGTTTATTTCTGGTCTGCAATGGTAGGAGAGGACTTCTTGGAAATAAATGAAAGCAAAAGATATGCTGAATTACGCTTGATTCCTGCCAATGGAAGTGACTGGGCCCACAGGTCAGGGATGAGGAGCACATATAAAGAATCCTTAGCAGGATTAATATATAAAGTTTTAAAGGAGTGCTGATAATTTCTACTTTCCAAAAAGTAGAAATTTGAGAGCTGGTGAGCTGGCTCACTGGGTAAAAACAGCGTCAAGCCTGAGGACCTGAGTTTGATACCAAGGTCAAAAAAAAAAGAACAAACTCACACAAATTGTCCTCTGATCTCCATATGCATAATAAGATGTACAAGTACCTCCCATATAGAAATAAATTAATTGGTTAATTTATTAAAGATTAAATAATTAAAGGGTTGAATTGAGAATAAAGATCTGAATCAGAATAAAAATCACACCATAACAATTTATTTTTAATTCCTGATTTATCATCAAATGTCTTCCATGATTCACTTCATACAGCAATGAATTTTGTGGGAGATATGTCAGTAATCACTGTTTTTCTTTCAATAATGTGAATAGATAATTGAAAGATTAGGCAGGTACATGGATTGATGGTGCAAGGTATTTCTTTCTCTATACAAAAATAATGCTAGTAGAAAATAAATTATATTTGCTTCCTTCAAATCCATCATCCCAGGACATGTAGAAAAACTATAAGAAAATTAACTAAAACTATCACAGTGCTTCACATAAATATGATGCATTTTCTAATATTAATCTTTCTCATTAAAATTCTGTATAAACACTTTGAGAATTCTTTCACCTACTGGATGATAACGAAAACAAATCATTTTATTTCAACTAATGGTGTCATCACTTACCTATCTTTTGACAACTAGATGCTGAATTTCCAACTCTTTTAAGCTTGTCTGGGAGCTAAGCATTAATAAGACTTCCTCCTTTTTTTCTGGTTGCTTCCAGGAAGTGACAGAACATGAGTAAAGAAATAATTATAAGCACAGGGCTAAAGTATAGTGCAGGGAGGCAAGAGTGGATTGTCATGTCATCAAAGTTCTACTGATGCCCACGTAAAGGGGACAATTCCACCCTGGGTAGAATTGGATGGGAGAGACTATGAAGCACTCGTAAGACTTTTTTTTTTTTTTTAAAGAAATGGTTAATAATTTAAAAAAATGGGAAAATAAAAATAAAAGGAGAAAAAGCAAGGAAGTAACTTAGGTTAGTGAACAGAAAGATATGATAGACTTTGTGGGGTAGAGCATCAAATTTAAGATATGATGCAGAAAATGAAGACAGTGGAGCCAGTGTCAATGAAGTACAGTCTATGTCCCAGTTCATAAAATCCAAATGAGAGCCAAGCCAAGCCAAGTCAACACTTTTCTGCTACCTCAGGAGATGGGATGTTGCCTGTCCTCATTGAGGAAGAGCATCTGTTTACTTAATCCACCAATTCAAATGGGACTGTCTTCCAGAAATACCTTGTGCACATATACATAGGAAATGTTTCAGGAGCTACCCAGGAAATCTTTAGTTTAGCTACACAGACACATAGTACACACAAATTCTCTCCAGGTTTTTTCCTAGATTAATTTGCTTTCTTAATGCTGAATTATATCCTATTGCATGAAAAGGCTGTATTCTGTTTATCCACCTTGTGAAGGACATATTCTTGTTTGCAATTCGAATTAAGAATAAAGCTGCTATAAAGAGCCAATCCAAGGTTTTTGTGTAAACATAAATTTTCAATTCATTTTGTGTAAATACCACAAAGTACAATTACTGAGGTACTGAGCAAAGGATGTATTTAGTTTTATAATAAACTGCCAAATCATTTTTCAAAATGAATGTGCCATTTTTCAATAAAAAAGAATTCTATTTCTCATTTTCATCCATAGCTTATGTTGTTGAGGTTTTGGATTTTATATGCTATAATAGATATAAAGTAGTATCTCATTGTTTTAATTGTATTTCCTAGTGGTATGATACTGATTATGTATTATAATCTTACTGGGCATTTGTCTCTCTTCTTCTGAGATATGTCTGTTTAGATATTGTGTACAACTTTAAATTAAATTGTTCACATTTTTATTGTTGATATGTAATAATTCTTTATAAAGTCAACTGGAAATAATTTATCTGCTGAATCTTTTGTAAATATTCTCCAAATCAATGGTTTATTTGCTGTCACATTCTGTAATAATACATCTTTAATGGAAATGTAATGATCTCTAGAGGACACCCTCTTCCATCTCTCTTCTTTTTCTCTATGGTGATACTTGTGTGTATTTTAAGTAAGAATTTATATAAGTAGGCAATAATAAATAAAACATAGTTTATCACTTTATATCCTATTATCTTTTAAACAGAGAATAAGAAAGAGCACAACATAGCCGTGGTGTTTGGGAAAATGCTATGCTGTATCATCATGAAGTTGTACCATTAAGACACAATAAACTGAAGAAAAATGTTTTTATTTGTAGAATCCTGTCTGGATGATTCATAATTTATTTACTTATTCACCTAATGAAGTATATATTGCTAACCTCAAAATCTGAGTAATTAAAAAACAATCTGCTCTAACCACCCATGTCTTGTTTTTTTTTTTTTTTTTTTTGTAGGTTATACATTTTCAAGTCACTGAACACAAAGATGAGAAAATATTCTAGGAAAAGAAAACAATAGATATTGTGGCAAATAACCATTATTTTCATCAACCTATGTAGAAGGATTTGGCATGTCCATAAACTGCCCACCAAAGGAGTCTGAGTTATCATCAATCAAGCAGCAGTTTAGAAACAAAGAACTACAGACATTAGAAAATGACTTCTGGAAATACTTGGATGGTGTTGTTTTCCAATGTGTTTGGGAAAACTCATAGAAATATTAGAAATAGTTATTTATCCTAACTACTGGTTAACTGTATCTTCAGGGAAGATTTATAGGCATCGAACGTTCTTAAAATTTCTTAGTAACTAAAATATGATTTTTGTAATAGTTTTATTATTGTATCTTGACATATTTCTTCTTTTATTTTTGTAAAAATATTTTGCAATTAAAAGATAATTTGAAATCAAAGCTCTAAAGAATTCTCAAGATTCCCAAATGAACTTTTTCACCTGATGACTGGTTAGAGTTTTTTAATCTAATCATCTTTTAAAAATTAAGTTTTAGCATTACCAAATAGAATAAATTGAACTACTCTTTCAATTACAATTTGCTCCTCTCATCTTCAGCTTCTCAAAAGTATATTTCATGCAATGTATTCTATGTATTGCTAGAAATAATTAACTTTTTCAAAAGCAGTTCATTAACGTTTTAAGTAGGTATCTTAGTTAGGGTTTCTATTGCTGCTATGAAACAGCATGGCCAAAAAGAGAATTGGAGAGGAAAGGGTTTCCTTAGTTTACACTTCCAGATCATAGTCCATTATTGGAGGAAGTCAGAACAAGAACTCAAACAGCGCTGGAACCTGGAGCCAGGAACTGATGCAGAGACCATGGATTGGAACTGCTTAGTGGTTTGCTTCCCTTGACTTGCTCATTCTGCTTTCTTTTTTTATTTTTATTTTTATTTTTATTTATTTATTTATTTATTTATTTATTCATTCATTCATTCATTCATTCATTCATTTTTCTATTATCATCTTGATACAGTATAAATTCTTATGCTAATAATGAAATGTTTCATTGAGGCTTGCCCAGTAATTGAGTAAAACCAAAACTTATTATAAGCCATAGTCATTCTAGGGTCCCCCCTGCTATAATAGCCTCCCTGGTTCTATGGGTTACAGTCTGATTGTTCTTTGCTTTATATCTAGTATCCACTTATGAGTGAGTACATACCATGCTTGCCCTTCTGGGTTTGGGTTACCTCACTCAGGATGATATTTTCTAGGTCCATCCATTTGCCTACAAATTTCATGCTGTCATTGTTTTTTCTTTGCTGAGTTGTACTCCATTGTGTATATGTACAACATTTTCTTAATAAATTCTTCAGTTGACAGGTATCTAGGATTTTTCCAGGTTCTGGCTATTACGAATAGTGCTGCTATGAACATAGTTGAGCATATCTTTGTGGTATGATTGAGCATTCCTTGGGTATATGCCCAAGATTAGTATGGCTGGGTCTTGAGGTAGATCAATTCCCAATTTTCTGAGAAACCACCATACTGATTTCCACAGTAGTTGTACAAGTTTGCATTCCTACCAACAGTGGAGGAGTGTTCCCTTTGCTCTGCATCCTCTCCCACATAGACTGTCATTAGTGTTTTTGATCATAGCCATTCTGACAAGTGTAAGGTGGTATCTCAGAGTCATTTTGATTTGCATTTCTCTGATTATTAAGGATGTTGAGCATTTCTTGAAATGTCTTTCAGCCATTTGTGATTCTTCTTTTGAGAATTCTCTGTTTAGCTCTTTAGCCCACTTTTTAATTGGATTGTTCAGTATTTTGATGTCTAGTTTCTTGAGTTCTTTATATACTTTGGAGATCAGTCCTCTGTCAGATGTGGGGTTGGTGAAGGTCTTTTTCCATTCTGTAGGCTGTCTTTTTGTCTTATTGACTATTTCTTTTGCCCTACAAAAGCTTCTCAGTTTCAAAAGGTCCCATTTATTAATTGTTGTGTTCAGTGTCTGTGCTGCTGGTGTTATATTTAGGAAGTGATCTCCTGTACCAATGGGTTCAAGAGTACTTCCTACTTTCTCTTCTATTAAGTCTAGTGTAACTGGATTTATGTTGAGGTCTTTGATCCACTTGGACTTGAGTTTTGTGCATGGTGACAGATATGGATCTATTTGTAGTCTTTTACATATTGACATCCAGTTATGCCAGCACCATTTGTTGGAGATACTCTCTTTTTTCCATTGTATAGTTTTGGCTTCTTTCTACACCTGCTTTCTTATAGAACCCAGGATCATTAGCCCAGAGATGGCAACACTCACCATGGGCTGGGCCCTCTCCCATTGATCACTAAATGAGAAAGTGTCTTACAGCTGGATTTCATGGAGGCACTTCATCATGTGAGGCTCTTTCCTCTCTGATGACTTAGCTTGTGTCAAGTTGACACACAAAACCAACCAGTCCAGAAGGTATGGCATAATTTTGATTTAGTTGTTTTAAATACCATACATTTTTATTATAATATATAATTGGTGTATTACTTGTATATGCCTTCTTGTTATAAAGAATTTTCACATACTATATTATCAAAAAATGTTAGACTTAGTCACCTGTTAAAATATATCCTAACTATGCCATTAAAATGTATTTTGAAATATTGTCATGGTAAGAGATTAATTTCTCCAATAAGGTAAATATTAAATCTGTGTGCTCAGATTATCAAGATGAGGATCATACCTTTGGTCTTGAGAATGTCTTTTCCTCTGTGTTATTGAATGTATATATATATATATATATATATATTCAATATGTATGTTGAGTGTGTGTATGCTCAAGTGTATGCATATATGTGCACACGTACATAAATGTTTGTGGGACAGCCATGAGTGTAGGTTTTCTTCTTATTGCTTTCTACCTTAATTTTTGAGACAGAGTTTCTCATTGAATCTAGAACTCATTAATTTATCAAGGATAGCTGGCCAACAAGCTTCCAGGATCCACTTGTCTCTGTCTCTCCAATGCTTTGAATTTAGCCAAAAGCTGCTGGGTCTGAATTTTTATATAGGCTCTGGGACTCTAATACAGGTACTCTGAACTTTCTCCTTAGCCCTGAAAATGCTTTGATATGAAAAAAAAAATCGCTGTTTGGGAGAACTGGTTTACTAACAAGTGATCAGTTTTAAAGTACTGACTCAGATACATAAATAATATATTACTAGCAAATTAGATGGATATTTATTTACAGTGGGTTTATTCTTTATTAGTAGTGATGAACCTATTTGTTATTATTATTATTATTATTATTATTATTATTATTATTATTATTATTGAAAGCTACCAGGGAAACTGAACTAGGAACTTGTATGAATGTAGAACATTCTTAGCAACAATTATAGTTGGATATCTTTCATCCAGGTTTGGCAAGATTCAAGAGAATTACCATGAGTATACCATTATACTATGCAACACAGCTCTTTTTTCATTTCTATTGTTAATTTTTTATTGAAAATAGACTCTTCTCTCATACAATACATCCCAACTAGTTTCCCCACCCTTCTTCCCTCCACTCCTCCCGGCTTCTCTCCAGATCAACTCCCCCTCCACATCTTTGTTTCCCTTCAGAAAGGAGCAGCCCTCTAAGAGCTAACAACCAAATACTATAAAAAAAAGATACAATAAGCTAAGGCAAAAGTCCTCTTATAGATCTGAACAAGGCAACCCAATAGAAGGAAAAGACTCTCAAGAGCAGGCAAAAGAACCAGAGAAACACCTGCTCCAACAGTTAGGAGTCCTACAAACACACCAAGATAACAGCCAAAACATATGTGTAGAGGACCTGACACAGACCCATACAAGCCCTGTGATTGTGCCTTCTGTCTCTGGGAGTCCATGCGAGTCCTGCTTAGTTGATTTGGTGGGCCATGTTTTCGTGGTGTCCTCCATCCCTTCTGATTCCTAAGGTATTTTCTCCTCCTCTTTTGTGGTTTCCTGGATCTCTGAGGGGAGTGACCTGATGGAGACCTCCAGTCTTGACTCTCTCTCCAATTAATATATGGCTGTGCATCTCTGTATCTCCTGCTATCTGCTGCCAGAGGAAGGCTCTATCTATGATGAAGATGAGACAAGGCATCTGCCTATGAGTAGAGCAGTGTAGTCAGACTTCCTTTGGACCCCCAGCTCCTGAATAATGACATAGAGACTTATTATTAATTATAAAAGCTGGCCTTTGCTTAGACTTGTTTCCAACTAGCTCTTAAAACTTAAATTAACTACATTCTGATACATGGCTCATTATCTCTGTTCAGTACGTGCATCCCACTTCCTCCATGTCTGGATGTTGAATGTCCATTTCTCTGATTCGTTCCCAGAGTTTGTATCTCTTCCCAGAAGTCCCACCTAGCCTCTCCTGCCTAACTATTGCCATTCAGCTCGTTATTAAACCAATCAGAAGGTGTCATAGGTAGGTAGATAAGGTAAAACATACACATCTTCACAGTGTGCAAGAAGGTTATCCCAAACAGAACAGAATATCATTAGGAATCATTTCATTGACAGCTTTTAGCTCTAGTGCCCTTTAGCATTTATTATTTTTTTTTTACTATGTTGGTAATCATGGTATTTTTAATGCTTTGTGAAAGACTATAATTTTTCTGATTTCAAATAAGAATTTACCCTCAGATAAGCTCTAATAAAACCAGTAGGTTATGTTTTCTAGGAAGCTTAAATATGTTTGGTTGCATTATTTAGAATGGGTTATATACCTTTGGTCCTTGGGTTATATTTTTATTGAAAATAGATTCATTTCTCATACAATACATTATGACCACAATTTCTCTACCCTCTAACCCTTCCAGCCTCCCCAACCCTGCTCTCCCACAGACTCATTCCTCTTCTAATTCCCCCTCAAAAAAGACATTGTTTTCCATACAGTGCATTTTGAACATATTCTTTCCCAGCCTAAACTCCACTCAGATCCTCTCCACCCACGAACCAATCCAACTTCATGCTCTTTCTCTCCCTCTCTGAAACACATACCCAAAAATCAACACAAACAGGTAAACAAAAGGCCTCTAATATATGACGACTTCGGGTTTTTAAAAATTTATTATTTCACCACTTCTGTTTTCCAGAAATAATTCATAATGACCATATGACACTATTTAATGTTACAGCCAATGCTTTGGATAGTACTTTTGATTAGATACAGAAGACAATCAACACCAACTAGATTCTGTTTGGGGGATTTTGGAGTTGGAAGTAGCCTAGCAATTGCTTCTTATTTGATATGAAACATTTATTATGTCAAATCTGAATACGTAATATTACCATAATTCAATATGGAACAAAACAGAACAATAATGAAGCAATGCACAGAGAAATAATGTTGGTAGAAGAAAGTTGTTTTATTTAAAATTTGTATTTGTATGATGTGTTTTGATCAAATTATTTCACTGCTCTAATACCTCTTAGATCCTTTATATACCCATACCTTCCCAACTTCATGCTCTTTCTCTCTCTCAAACCAACCAACCAAATCAACACAAACAAACAACCCCCCAAAAAGAAAATAAAAACACACATTAAAAACATGAAGTCTGTTTTTTATTGGTGAGCTGTTCCTGAACGTGGGGCCTGCCCTGGAGTACCGTTGATATGTTTCTCCATTTTAGATACTTTCTTAAGTCCATTTATAATTCTAAAAGATTTCTCATCTACTTATGTCTCTTTCTTCTCCTTCTCCTCCTCCTCCTCCTCCTCCTTCTTCAAGTAATATTGAGCTATTTCTGCCACTTGTATGGATCATGTATCACTAAATAATAGAACTCATTAGTGAGAGAATCAACACACAGATTCTTGTAAATTACAAGATCTTGTCACAGAGATCTCAGTCTAAAGTCCATCCTCTTATCTCCCTAATAGTGTAATTTCCATTGAAAGAATAAAGGCAAGCCTCATAGTATTGAAGACAGGGGCAGAGTTTATTGAGGTGTCAAGCAGAGAAACATATACTCTCAAGGAGCAAGGGCAGACAATATCTGAGGAGACAGTCACTGTAATTCATTCTATCCAGGCCTCACATGTTCTAAAATTTCTAGAACAGCTTTGATCCTGTCCAGGTTAGTGACAGGCCTGTTTGAAGCAATTCTTCCAGGAGAAAGCTGAGTGGTACACATCATAGACTGTTCTTGTTCTTTCCCAGGAAGCCTCTTGCTCTGTACAAAACCTATAAGAAAACCTAGAGCCAGATATTTTTTGTGGCTTTTTTTAATTAAAAAAATTAATTCATTTTACATACCAACTACAGATCCCCTTCTCCCACTACCCACCCCCAGCTTCCTCCCCACCCCTGACACACCCCCAATGTCCTCCTCCAAAAGGGCATGGCCTCTCACAGGAAGTCAGCAAAGCCTGGTACATCTAATTGAGGCAAGACTAAGCCCCTGCCCCCTTAATCAAGGCTGAGCAAGGAGTCCCACAGTAGGTAATGGGCTCCAGAAAGCCAGCACATGCACCAGGGGTAGATCCTGATCCTAGTGACAGGGGCCTGTCAAACAGACCAGCCACACAATTGTCACCCTATGCAGAGGGCCTCGTCCTGTCCCATGCAGGTTAGGGTATTCACTGATCTGATTACTGGGGTAGGCCAGTTCCAGCACCCTCTCCATTGTTGCTAGTAGTCTAATCTGTGGTCATCCTTGTGGATTCCTGGGAATTTCCCTAGCACCCAGGTTCTCCTTTACCCCATAATGTCTCCCTCTATCAAGATATCTCTTTCATTGCTCTCCCACTCTGTCCCTCTTCCAGTTGACCATCCTGTTTCCATTCCCTCATGTTCTCATCTCCCTACCACCTCCCCTGGCCTCAGCTTACTCATGGAGATCTCATCTGTTTTCCCCTCTCAAGACAATCCATGCATCTCACTTAGGGTCCTCCTTGTTTCTTAATTTCTCTGGAGCTGTGTGTTGTAGTCTGGCTAGAGATATGACTCAGAGGTTAAGAGCTGCTTTTCCAGAGGTCCTAAGTTCAATTCCCAGTAACCACATGGTGGCTCACAACCATCTGTAGTGAACCAGATTTCAATAGCTGTCTGCCAATGGCTTCAGCTCAGGGCAATCTGACTCTTGCCAGAGCCAGAAAAGTGACTGAGGCTTCATTCTTCTGACCTGTAATTAACATCCTGCTGGGCCAGGACTTTGTTTTGCAGCTAGTGATTATGAAGAAAATGCCCGGCTCCGGCTCCAGTGTGCTCCAAACTTGCTAATATCTAAGAGCTACCTAAGAGTGTGCACTCAATATACTTAATTAAGCCTGTTATTGAAAAGTTATTATATTTCTAAGTTTCAGATATAGAGGTTAACCTTTATTTGCCTTTGTCCTCAAACTCTTAAAAGACTTTAGCCACTCAGGCACTTCCTATTATAATATTTAAGAAGCTCTTCAAGCCTAAGATTACATGAAATCATTTACCTCATTTCATAAGGCAAAATATTGAGGAATTACCTTCTAAGAAGCAAGTCATAAGTCATAGTTACATCTAATGAGTTGCTATTGAATTTGCACAGACAAATCAAAGACCTTCTCTTTTACAGCTTAAAATGCAGAACTCATCTGCTATGGTAGCTTGCCATTGATATCTTAATCTTATTGACAAAAATGTAAAAGAGCACAGCACCATTCCAGCTCTGCATTGAATCTACTGAATGTTTCCAGTTGGGAAGAAATAGACTGTAACTGTGAATACTCTTTTCTGTACATTGGTCAACTGCTACTTAGACAGTTTTTTAATTTCTACAAAATCTTGGTGATTTCTCCTAGGGAGGGTCATTCCTTTACATGCTTCATGGATTCACTGATGAGCTTTGGTTTTGACTACTAAAATAGAGGATATGGGTTTGGGTCTGTTTGATCCGTTTCTTCGAGTTGGATTATCTTTTAATTGCAGTATTGATTTTAGCAGGTCTAACAGGTCTGGTGACTTCATACAACCAACATGTCATCCTTGAAAGGGAGCAAAAGCTTCACAAGCAAGCAGCTCAGGTTACTATTTATCTCATGACCCTATGAAAGTTGACATGTGTCATCAGTAGTGACATACCAAAGATTCAGATTTCTTTGGCATAGCTTCTGAAAGTTAAGACAATTCTCTAAATCTTTATAGTCTTGAAATCTCTCCAAGTTTTTTCTCTCTAGAGAATGTCAGAATTTTTTTTTTAGTTCAGCAAGGTCAGATGAAAAGCAGTGGTTTTTTTTTTTTTTTTTTTTTTTTTTTTTTTTTTTTTTTTTTTTTTTTTATTCTCCAGTCACAGACTGTCCTGTTTGTTTTGGATGACAATGCATGAGAAAAAAAATGGGATCCTGGAAGCTCTCAATTTTTGAGAGTGAAATATAAGGGCAGCTCAAAAGGGTCGATAGTGGCAAATCAGAGTTTGAAGCAACCGGAATGAATAATTTTATAAAGTGACTATAGGAGGCTGATGGATCTGACTTTGATGATTTATAAGATGCTTCCTTGCTGTTTAATAAATATAATTTACCTAACCCTTAGCTGCTTTATCTAAGAATAATATTTGCTTCATTAGAGCTTTTAGAGTAAGACCATATCTATCTCCAGAAAATCATAAGTGCTCATAAAATACAAATGAAACATAATGCCTGTAGGAGAAGAAGAAGAATTTCACTCACTATAAACATTGAATATGCCAAGAAAGAGGAAAAGGATTTGGCTAAAGGATGAAAAGGATTTCAGAGAGCAACATGATAGGAGATGGTTCTTGAGCAGAGGACATCAGAAATGTGACACAGACCCACAGGAAAATGGATAAACTAGAGATTCCTAAGGGCACAGAACATTGTGCTCCAGGGAAGAGATCATCTTACAGTTCCATTCACTATTGCCACTTTAAAATTAAACATATATCACACTTAGAATCTACCAAGCTCTACCTCTTATGGCACTCCTAACAGTGGTAATAGGGGTGGTCTCTGACTCTTTTAATGACTTTTGGGACCATTCTTCTCATATTGGGTCACCTTGCCCAGACTTAGTACACGGGGAGGTGCTTAGTCTTAATGCAACTTTGATATGCCATGTTTTAATAATACTTGTAGGAGACCTGCCCTTTCCTGGATGGAGATGGAAGAGGAGGAGATTGGGGCTTAGAGGAGGGGTGGAATGGAGGAGAGGGACTGGGAGGGTAGGGGAGGGGAGGGAGGCTGCAGCCTGGATGTAAAATAAATACGTGAGTTAAAAAAAATCTACCAAGCTCTGGTATTTACATTTGATATCTTAGATGAGTATTATATATATATTATAATATCTATATCTATATCTATCTATCTATCTATCTATCTATCTATCTATCTATCTATCTATCTATCTATCTATCTATCTTTAATATATATAGGATTGGTAATTGAAAGCCCTCTCTCTAATCTGTTCACACCACTTCTGGGCATTTGATCTTGTATGTCAAACATCTTTTACATAACTTTAAAATAACTATTATTATTATTATCTGAAGAATAAAAATATTGAATCCAGCTTCATTATATATTATATTATGTATAGTATATGTATATTATATATTATACTTATATATGCATATATATTTGTTTTTACCAAAACTTATATTAAAGTTATTCCTATGCAATTTTTTAATCTACCTTTTTACTCAGTTAATAGTATAGCACAGAATATGAATTTCAGATAATCTATGATTTTTCTGTTTCTTCATGTGGATATTAATATGTAACCTTAAAATAGCTTTGTGTGATTTTTAATTGCTTGCTCTATTCTTGCTTTCATTATGTAATTATTAAAAGGCACTTACTATTTCCCACTACCTCCCCTGTATGTTCAGTACTCTACACTTCTCATTTTAGCTGCAAATTTTTCTTCCTAAGCCAAGTTTGACATTAGCAATCTCGAAAGGTACTTTACCACACTGAAATTTTGATGGAGATGTAGGGACCACAGTGACAGGTTGAGGGGATCTGGATAGGAAAGGAATCTTAGATTTTCATTGCCATTTTCACTTCAGGAGAACAGCAGTAAGCAATCATACAATTCCTGTAGGTCAAGAAAGGCGGTGATTGGGGGTCAGGTGCTTCTTAGTATTTAAGAACAGCCTGGAAAGAGAATTCATGTAACATCCCACGAGTAGGGTGTTGAGAAATCTCCAGCTAAGGTCATGGGAAGAAGCAAATCCAGGGGTCATCTGCAGCTCTAAATGTCACCCTGAAGAGTTTTCTGCCAGGAGCAGCTCAAGGCAAAGATGGAGTTGTGCCCAGTCCCTGGCCAGAAGACCAATGGTGAGCTCCTAGTTAGGACCCAATTGAGATAATTAAGTTAGATGTTCTTAGAGTTAAGATGTTCTTCAGTACAATGATGACTTTAAAATAACCCAGCAAGAGAGACCAGGGAAAGTGTAGTTAAGTTTCAAATGGACAGAATAATAATGTTTGTATGAGGTGGAGCAAGCAGAATCACAGAAGCTTGCATTGAGTTGAAAAAACTTCAGTTTCTGAACATAGAAAATTTATTGACTGATATTACTGATATTTGAAATCCTCTATGCATTTAAAATTAATAATGGCTATTCAATCGCCACATTTCCTTTCAGGACTGACCCTCGCTTCTCTTTGTTTACTGGATTCAAAGAAGACACATGAAAGCAAAACATTTACATTTAAATTGTGCTCGTGCTGATTTTAGAGATAGTTTTCTTATACACATCATAATAGTCTGTCACAATAAATTCAGTGATTAAACCATTCTGTGATTATTTCTTGACAGTTAGTTACAATAGAATTTGTCCATGGACTTTTTTTGTAATACTATAAAACTCATGCTTAATTTAAATAAAAATATCAGGAAAGAAGGAATCCATAAAAGACTGCTTCACAGGCCTGCATTAAGTTTAAAAAAGCTATAACTAAGAGCACAGTGCTATTAAAGAATAAAATATAACCTTGATTCACATTGATCTGGTAAATAAAAAGTCTGTATAAACTTTTTGTGCACAATAGTCACCATTAAAGCTTAGAGGAACTCCATGTTATTTAAATAAATCCAGAGAAATAGAGAAAAATATTTACAGTTGAGAAAATTTTTATTCTCTCAAATCTCTCTTTTTAAAAATCTCCTTTTAAGCAACACCTTGCTTATATACAATCAGCCTACTTAGCTCTTACTTCATCTTCCCTAAAAAAGAAGAGAATTCCATTTTCTTTTTTTTAAAGATTTATTTATTTATTTATTTATTTATTTATTTATTTATTTATTTATTTATTATGTATACAATGTTCTGCTTGCATGTATGTCTACAGGCCAGAAGAGGGCACCAGAATTCATTACAGATGGTTATGAGCCACCATGTGGTTGCTAGGAATTGAACTCAGGACCTCTGGAAGAGCAGTCAGTGCTCTTAATCTCTGAGCCATCTCTCCAGCCCGAGAATTCCATTTTTATTATTTGATCCCTACAGTAGTTGCTGATCCATTTCCTTCAACTGCTGTAGACTCCATGTTCTTTACCCAGTACACTAAAGCTTCCCTCTCTCATGTCCCCTACAAGGATTACCTGCTATGTTATATTATGTATGTGTGTGTGTGTGTGTGTGTGTGTGTGTGTGTGTGTGTGTGTGTGTGTGTGTGATGTATTTACAAACTACAGCCTAGCTAATAGGGGTAGGGAGGCTCTTAAGGCAAAAGCCAGTTTCTTCTTGGGTCCTTCATGTCTTCATTCCTTGCATTCTTAATACTGCCTTAAGAGCCTCAGGTTGCTTACAGAGCTGGCCTCAGATGCTACAGAGGCTGAAGGTTGATGTTGGTCTGTTCCTCAATTACTTTCCACCTTAGCTTCTGAGACAAGGTCTCTCATGGACCCTGAGCTCATTGATTTAGCTTAGATAGCTGATCAGCAAGCCACAGGGACCCTCCTGCCTCCTTCTCCTCAGCACTGGGGTTATGGATGTGTGGTGCCATCGCTGACTTTTTACAAGAGTGCTGGGGATTTGAACTCATGTCCCAATGCTTACAACAGCTTTACTGACTGAGCTATCTTTCCATCTCACATTCCTTTCTGACATCTTGTTTCAGAATACTTGATCCTATGAGATAAGCAGTCCCGGGGTGGGGGTGGGGGATATGAATCCCTCTTTAAGTAACTAGTTCTTCATAACTCCACTGCCTCTTGGCATTCTTATATTCGGAATCAAATTTCAACCTCAGTTACAGAGGGTATGAACCATATTCAAATCCTACTCAAAGCCTGGGAGTCAGTCTTTATCACACTTCTGCATATCAGGTAAGGGCAGGGGAGAAGGCAGGTGAAGTGTGTGGGATATGTGGGATGGAAATGAATACCTTTAAATAGATGTTATAGCAGTAACCCACCAGTGCTGCTTTCCAATGTATCTCAACTATGCTTGTGAAACTGAACTGTAAGTGCCCAGGGTTTCAGTCTATTGTTTGAACTGAGAATGTAGGGATTTGGGCTGCTGTTCGTTGTTTTTCTTTAAATTATCCAATGTTGTTAGAAGCATCTGCTCACCACAAAGTTCTTGAATGCCCTATTCAGAGGATTCTGTTTTAAGTAAGGCAGTTGTTTCCTGTCTCGGTGCCTTCAATGGTCTCTTTGTTCCATATTACTCTATGTTAAATCTGAGTCTTTTAGGAGCTGCTTTTAAGATTCTCTTCTAGTATATTAGATGGATTTTGGGTTGTTTTCAGTCCTAATTAAGTAATATAAGCAATTCCAGATTCCTTCTTATTTCTCATTATATATAAGAATATTCCTTCTTATTATTCTTTTAGGGTAGAAAACTTGGGGCATAAGCCTGGACCCCTTGAGTATCCTAGTAGCCTTTCAATGCCACCACTGTGATCCACTTACTGTGTGGTTGTGTTTTCTTTCCAGCTAATAAGAATTCTCTAAACATTACAAGTAGCCTCAGGTGAATTTAAGTTGTCAGACAATTTATTTTACACACACATGTGCATGCACACACACACACACACACACACACACACACACACACACACACGAGATGTAACAGGGAATCTAGATAACTGGCTAGAAGCAGAGGTGAGGCCATCTAATGGAACATGGCTGGGTAGAGTGCCATGGTTGCTATCATTGGATACTAGATTCTGCTGCTTGCTCTGTTAACTCTGCTGTTGGCCCCATCCATAAAGCCATAATTAATTTTTAAATTACCCTACTTCCCTATCATGCATGCCTAATAAATGAGGCAAAGCTTCTAGGGACTGATGGTAAAAATCATTTACTTTCTTAACTTTTGTTTTGGAGGATGACAACTAAATGTTATCAACCTTGCAAACCCCACCAAATACTAACACAGGCAGTCGGTATAGTTGTTATGGTGGTTTTGCAAGTCTACACCTCTACCTTTTCCATTCTGCTTGATACCCTGAATTCCAAATTAACTACCTCAACCCGGCCTCTTTTTTCTTGGTGTTAGCAATAATCACCATCAGAAATATAACCTTGGTGTAAGAGCTCTCTCTCTCTCTCTCTCTCTCTCTCTCTCTCTCTCTCTCTCTCTCTCTCTCTCTCTCCCATTCTCTCTCACTCTCTCTCTCTCTGTCCAGTCTGTACATGCATGTATGACAGAGAGAGAGAGAGAGAGGGAGGGAGGGAGGGAGGGAGGACTGGAGGGAAAATAGTTAGAATAGTTATTCCTGCCCTGCTCCCTGCAGTATCCCGTTAAGCTGGACCCTCATCCCTTGACTGAAGTGTAAGTTCCTGCAGGCAGTTCTCTCTGCCAGGTCTCTGTGCCACTGGGACCCTGTGACTATTCCCTACCCACCTCCTCTAAGCCTATGGGTAGAGGTAATGACATGAGAGGCTGCAACATCCCTTGTGGCTTCTGTATGCACTACTCTCATTTTTTGTAAATCGCCCTTTAATTAAATCCTCCTAAAATTATCCTAATTTGAGTGTACCATCTGTTTCTGGCTGGAACCCTGAATGGTACAGGCAGCCTCAAAAGGAGCAAATGCCCCATATAGAGACTTCTCTCCCTGCACCCTAGGGCGGAGCTGCCCCATGCTGAACACTGCAGGTCTCCTTTTTCTTTTCCCTGCTGCAGTCCTTTATATAGACACCCTTCAAACAGAAAAAGCAAGCTCAGAACTATTCTGCTATAATGACTCAGTACAAAATCTAGAGAAAAGAGATTTCCCCAAACAATACCATGTACACTAGAGAAAACCAAAAACAATATATCAAATGTAAGAGAATTTTGTTTTTATTCTTTAACCTCCAAATAAGGGCAAAAATTAACTCATCAAAATATGAGAT
The DNA here is from genome assembly GCF_049852395.1 of Peromyscus maniculatus bairdii. NCBI lineage: Eukaryota > Metazoa > Chordata > Mammalia > Rodentia > Cricetidae > Peromyscus > Peromyscus maniculatus. The sequence goes on along the minus strand of NC_134863.1, from coordinate 59,777,267 downwards.
TTTGTTTTTACTCATACCACAACACTTTATGTATTGAGTCTGGAACTAGACATCAGAAGTGTGAGAGGAAAGGACCCCAGAAGAGGTGTGGGCCACCACCTACACTGTAGCATTAAACTAAATGGCATCTTAAACCCATATATGTGTTGCAGTCTGTTATATTGGAATGAGTAGCACAGCCAGTTAGTGAGATTAACAGACTAATTGGGAACTACATCTAACATTCACTTTCTTTTTTCATTTTTAGACTTAGGAAGATGTCCAAATGTTAAACATTAAAGGGTGTAATGTGACTTTTGTGATATCAGGATTTACTTTCAGTATTTTTACGTTTTACACATTACATTTTTGTTGTAAATGATCATATATACATTTGCTATATATACACACATATGTCTATATATACAATAGATATGCATATTATATATATATAGAGAGAGAGGGGGGAGAGAGGGAGGGAGAGAGAGAGAGAGAGAGAGAGAGAGAGAGAGAGAGAGAGAGAGAGAGAGAGAGAAAAGATTGTCAGTTGTTTAGGTCAAATGTATAAGAACTAAAAATAGAATGAAATAGAAGGGAGATTTCAGCCAACAGAACAAGGAGATTTGACATGATGTCTTCTGAGGATGCCATTCTTTAACACTTCTTTTTTCTTAAATCACACTGTGAACGTAGTTTCCCATTTTGCCAAGGCAGAAATCCAAAAGTAGATTTTACTACCTGACTTACACATACTCTCTCTTCTCACAAAAGGGGAAGATGCTCTTTGTTGGAGAAGATGAAGTCAGTGTTGCTTCCTATACCTTTGTCACACACGCACACGTGCACGCACATGTGACCTGAAGGCAGCTTACCATGAGAAACTGAGTCACTACTTGAAGCTTTAATTTCCTTGCATGCCCTGTGAATATGGCAAGCTCACAGGGCCAGAGGATTGGTGCTGTAGCCAATGATAGGAAGCAAACTCTTCATGCTTCAGTGGAATCATATCTTCCCCTAAAAGCCCACAGGACTGAATCCAGAGTCGTGATTGTAGCTAACTAACTTGAGACATGAATAATTTATTATAAATTATGAATTCTGTAGATTTTTAAAACAAGACAAACTATATTTTACAATAGTTTTAACTATGGAGCTATCTCTTTAGCCTTAGTAGATGTTTTTGTCGTCTTGTCCTAGGCACTTGTTACGGACATCTTTATGTGAAAGATGATTATTGTCATGATTCCTTGTGACTTCTACTTCAGATGACTATTATTATTATTATTATTATTATTATTATTACTATTATAATTTTCCAGGAAGCAGTAAGTGCTCAGTAATAACAACCCTGAATATACAACTCAAAAGTATACTGGTAAATGCTAAATAGTGAGCAAACCCTCCCCTCTTTGTATCTAGTGTGGTCATAAGCTGTGCTAGCTCTCAGAGTGCTCTCATGGGGTAAGTTCTTGTGGCATACTGCTTCTGTGACACAATGCCTCTCTATTCACTTCCTTCTCTTCTCCACCCTTTACCCTGTAGTGACATTACCTAGTGTTGCATCAGAAACACAATGCAACCTTTTAAATTCTTTTCTGAGGATGAGTATGTGTGTCTCTCTTCCATGGAATTCCAAAACTTTTTATTGTTTTATGATAGATAGCAAAAAAAATGATGTATGACTCTGATAATTTAGGTATGGCTTCAGCAGAAAATAATAGGAGCCATACAAATAAAGGCTTAAAATGTAAGAATTTGTCCTTCCAAAAGTTTGCAGCTCTACAATCTAAGGCAGGTACAGACTCTCGATTATGGCAACAGATAGGAGAATGCTCATGAGTTCTCAACAGACAACTCTACCACTTCATGTCACAGTAAGGCTGCTGTACTTCTCATCCTTAATTCTTTTTTCAGGAAGTAAGTACTAAACATTAAAGAAACAAGCAGTTATCTACATAGATTTCACAGGGAAAAGAACAACAAAAATGTGTCCAGTAGAATTCATAGTTTCATAGGCTTTGCAGTTAGGGTGTGGGATAGAGATGATAAAAAAGGGTTTATGTCATTACCCTACGGCTGTAACATGAATACTTAAACCTTGAATTTGTTTTTAGAATCTGACCTAAATTTTATTCTAAATACCGTCTACTTCCTAAACAAACCATTCACCAAAAATAGAGACCCTACAGTGTCAGACTATAGTAATAAAGTCATTAAACATAATCCATTATGTATTTAGCTCGTTCACACTGCCCAATTTGAAAAGACAAGGTTACACTAACTTTTTCTTTCTTTGGACCATTGAAATTAAAAATTATATTCTAAAGCTCTCTCATAAATATTTTATTCTGAACTATAATGATATTTTTTATTTTCCACACAACTGGGAAAAACATGAAAATTTGATATTTTTATCCTTATGCATTGTTAAGTTAAAAATAAGTTTCTCAATTATATTTCTACAATTCTAAACAAATATAACCCTTAGCTGAAAAAAGGTCAAACTCCCCTTCCCCTCATCAACATCTGGGACAGGTGGAAGAGATGCCACTGTAATCATAAGAGTGAGAGGGTGGTTCCTGACCACTACCAGCTGCAACTCAGGAGAGCAGGCTCTGCACCTCGCCAGGGCAGCACAATAGAATCAACCCTGTTAGTGCAGTTGTGGGCAAGACAGCCCCCAAGTACTGAGAAAGGGAGAGGTGCCCCCACCACCTGTCTTTCCTGTGGCCCTCCTTACTCTCTGGCCCCCACTGCCCTATCAATGCCTGAGGCAAGTGTAAGAACTGCCCCTGATGTCACAGGAGCTGTGACAGAGTGGTCCCTGTCCTCCCTCCACCCTGCAGCTGCAACACTTGGGAGAGCAGGCCCTGCACCTCACCTGGGTAACACAATAAAGCCAACCTTGTTGGTGGTGGTGCGGGTGAGCCAGACCTGAAATTGTGAGCATGGGTGAGCTGTCCCCACTACTTGTCTGTCATGTGGTGATGTGAGAGGGTGAGAAAGGCCCCCCTTTGTCCCTCACTTCTTACTGCATGAAATGGACAAGAGAGCTGACCCTCATACTTACCAACTGCAGCACTCAGGAAATGGGCCCCTGCCCTTATCTTGGCAGCTCAAAAGAGCTGCCCAATGATCAGAGGTGAGGGTGACCCAGCCCTGATATTATGAACAAAGGAGAGTTGCCCCCATTACTCATGTGACATGTGGTTGCATGGGTGACGGAGAGATAGATACCCTACCCCTACCTCCTATTCATCCCCTGAGACAGATAGAGGAGCTGGTCCTGGGGTCATTAAGAGTGGGAGAGCTGTCCCTACTGTTCACCAGCTACAGTACCCAGAAGAGTGGCCCCTGTACCTTGCCTGGGCAACACAATAGAGCAGGCCTTAATGGTGCAGGTGTGGGAGAGCTAATACTGAGGGCATGAAAGCATGAAAACTGGCCTCACCCCTCATTCAGTGCTGTCAGAGCTGAAATAGCTGGGGCAATGCTGGAGAGCTCAACCTGGAGGTGAGCACAGGGGAGAACTGGCGAGTGGACCAACACTTCAGCTGCCCAGGCCCAGATCCAGGATTATTACTTGGCCCACCCCAACATCCACCCCATCTGTGATCTGCTGGAACATGTGAAGGGCCCAGTCCTGCAGACCCAAAGCTGCAGGATCTCTGAAACACAGGGCAACAACAGGATATCCATCAAGGGTCCCAGTGAAGGCTCAGCATCTGTAGTGTAGCAGGAACCAGAGACCTTGAACCAGGCCAATGACTCTTTGCAATGAATACTTGCCAGTAAAGAGATATGGACAAAGGGTGTACAGTGTGACACTGCAGCTTCCATGATGAGACTTTTAATCCTCCCTTTCCCCTTTTTCTCTTAAATTTTGTTTTATTGGGCAGGGTACTGGGGCTGAGGTTGAATTCGAAGGGACAGGGAAATGAATGTGATCAAGATACATGATATCAAAGACACATAAAATAAATAAAAAGAAAAAAAATGTCAAAATTGTGAAATCTCTTAAATATTAACTATTAAGCAGAGCAAATCAGGGTGTAGCTGTCTCCTATGATTGCTGTATAGTTGGATGTTTCTCCAGTCCTACCCAGGCGCTACAATTGGGACAAATCTCTCCCACCTGGTCTTGTAGCTACTCAGACCCAAATAAACATACAGAGGCTTAATGTTAATTACAAACTGTATGGCCATTAGCTCAGGCTTATTATTGACTAGATCTTATATTTAAATTAACCCATAATTCTTATCTATGCTTAACCATGTAGCTTGGTACCTTTTCTCAGTTCTGCCTTCACATCTTGCTTCCTTTATGTCTGTCTGGAGACTCCTGACTCTGCTCTTCCTCTTCCCAGCATTCCTTAAGTCTGCTTGCCCTGCCCACACTTCCTGCCTGGCTACTGGCCAATCAGCATTTTATTAAACCAGTGTACAAAAGCATTATCTCACAGCACTGATGTTATTGACAGCATCTTCAGTACTTTCTTTTTGAAACCTTTTGACTTTGTTGGGTAGATTCATGCTTTGTATTCAAAAGACTCAAATGATCACTGACAACTAAAATACAAATCATCAATTGTAGTTTTATTTTCTGTGGTAGCACATGATTTTGGTTTTCTTTTTTTCCCTGCCAGTTTTTTTCTGTTAGGTTAGCAGTATTACATATTTTTAATTGCTGTTTCTATGTGCATGGATATATCTTCCAACTGTCGAGTAGTAATAAACAGCAAGATTTTTATCACCACAACTGGTGAGCACCTGAGTCAGAACACTACATGCTTAGAAAATTTGGGGAATGTTCTGAGGCTGTAACAAAGCTATTTCTCTGTGCCCATTCACTCCATGGGCAATATCTCAGAAGATTTTATTTCTGAATTTAAGAAAAAATTTACTGGAAGATTTTTTTTCATGTTTAAATAAAATAAGAATTTCAAACCAAAATAATGCTAAAATTGTGAATAGTAGATAACTTTACAGTGCTTGTTATTTTATTAGGGACTGTCATTAACATTAGGTACAGCAAAATTTATTCAAGATAAATTATAATTATTTCCAGGAAATTTAAGTCCTTAATTATTTCTAGCAATTTAACTTTGAAGTGACCATACTGCTGATTTTTCTTTACTTTTCCTGTTGCAGAAGTAAAATCTGCTAAGCTGACAAGTTTGTAAACATAGCTAACTTATATTTAAAGTTTATTTTTCCTTTCACATGACAATATAGATATATTACTTCTTTAGTTTATCAAGTTCAAATCCCCTCATCCTACAGGTGTTTTTGTTGTTAAATAGTTATTGACTTTGGTAATGATACTTAGGGTTTTATGAAATAAGATTTCATAATCTCAGGACACATGAACCATCTACATGTTATACTAAACAGACTGACTTCTAGTGGGCTGCAACTTTACACACAACATCGAAAGTCTAAGTACTTAGTATGTCCAAACTGAATCTTAAGAACTTTTTCTCTCAATAATATAAACATGTATGTAAACAAAAACAGTAACAAAAGTAAAAAAAATCTACATAGTAAGATTAAACACATATTTACATATTTAAGTATAAATACAAAAGATAAGTTTTCATTGAAATGATGGATGAAACAGTTTAATATGAATGAAAATGATTCCAGAAATCTCAGTGGGTTTTGTTTCTTGTGTTCCATTTTCCTTGGAGGGTGATGGTGGTGGGGTGGGCAAACACTTTTCCAATCTTTTCAAAATGTGTTTTCAGGCTGCAGTGTTCTTTCAAACGTGAAGAACACACACAACACACAAATCAGTCACATTATTAGCCAAGGAATTTCCTAATGCTTGCACTGCCCTAGAAATTAACCTATTGTCAATGTATACACATCAGCACAATCTAACTGAAATTTCCACCTCACTTAGCTGATTAGTGCTTGTTAAATGAGACCATCCATTTCATTTGGGTTGGCAGGCACATCGTCCTAGATGCCTTGTGACTGACAGCCTTGTTTGGTGGAACGAGGATCAGTTAGTGCTCCTAGCTTCTCTTTAGCCCGAGGCATTATATGCCCTCTCCATCCAGTTTGTTCTTTTGGGAGGGGTATGCCTATCCCACTTCCCCAGAATGCTCTACACGTTCACTGCAGTGCCAGGAAAATTTCATAATCTCCCATGCTGTATTCAAGGAGATCACTCATGACTTATACATGCTTGCAAGGACCGAATGAGAGAAACAGCATGGTTTTGTTTTGGACTAAGTTGTCATTAGTAAGGTAATTCCAGATTTTCAGTCCCTGCAAAAGGCAGACACATTCAAGTACAGGGCCTGATGGCTAGCAAGCAATTAAAAAATATGGTTAGAAACTGCAGATCAATCAGGATAAATTTTAAAGCCTTGATATGTTTAAGAATCCTAAGGATAGATCTCTTAAACACTGACAATGCTTAAAAGTGACCCAGTATTAGATGATTCCAACAAAAGACCTAGAGTTTACACACAAGCTCCTAAAGTGCAAGGAGCAAAGCTGTGACAAGCAGCAGCCTTCCAAATCTCCATTAAGCTCGTGTGCCCGACTCGCCTTGTGATTGAGAGTTTGGAAACCTCAGTAGAGAAAGAAAAATGGTCCATGTAATTTCCATTGGCCTTACAATAGCCACATAGACTGCCATCTAAATCAACCTGTGGTTGGCAGTCGCTTAGACCAGCAACGGATTGCTTATGTTCAGACCCATGTGTCACACTATGGCAATGAAATTAAAGAACAATATAGCTCAGAAATCATAATAGGTTCTAGCTCTAAAGTGAAAAAACAAAACAAAACAAAACAAAAAAACATGCGGCCCTCTGTTACATCCCTGGAAGTATTTACAAATGATGTGAATTAGAGCAGATCATCTTTTGCACAGAATGCAATGAATGGTATTTCATCATGTCCTGTAAAATTTTATAGCTTTCAAAAGAGTTAATGCCCTTTGGTAGATTGATTTTATGGTTTTGTTGGCCACCTCACATTTTTTTAAGTCTAATAAGTTTTAGGGGCAGTGGCTGAGATTTGAAAGCATTAAGTATTTTAAGATAGGAACAGAAAAAAATAAAGATAAAGATCAGAAAAAAACTTTGCCAAAAACCATATATTGTGTGTTTGACAAGAGAAATCAAGCTAGTGTGACACAGAGGGAAAATGTCCATGTGAGTGCTTTGTTTCAAGACTTATATAATCATAATGTCACATCTAACTCCCCTTTCCCCGATCTTGACATGCTTACGATGTTCCAGTCAATAAGTTATTGAAAGGCCATTTCATCACCTGGCACCAGCCTCAAGTAGCAGACGGCGCTACCCTCTATTGAGGGAGGAACATGAGATAGATCCAAGGACATTAATTTGATGGGGAAACAGTCACCAAAGTTCTTCCAACAAAGTAGATAACATACCCTGTCATTACCTGTTGCCTCAGAAAGAGATAAAATGTCTCCAAAATGACCCTTCTTCTGCTTCAACATCCTAACTCCCAACAAATTACACTACTATAAAAAGAATGACTAATTATGCTTCCACGAGGAACTATAAAGTGTCCAATTATGGGTCTAATTAGAAGGGAAGGGCATAAAATAATGGGTCTTTATTTAGAAATGGTATTATTCTCAGGACAGCCTTTAAAATGGTTTCTGTGTATTGTTTTATGTATTACATCTATTCTACCTTTCTGCAACTTGCTCAGATTTATCTCAATAGGACAAACATCTGTCACATCTTGCATATTGCTTTAATTTGATTGTCCCTGACCCCTTAGGCAAATATAGACAGGTGGAAAACATACTGGCTATTTCACATAACATCTGTAGTCACTTTAGCCAGTACTTTTTTTTTTATGACTTGTCACAGCATGGGAGGACTGCAAAATCCAAACTGCTTCTCTCTCACTGTAGCTGGGAGAGAGAACCAGGTGGAGTTTTCCCTCTGTTTGCTTGAACGGCTCCATGCCACTTAGCATTTACAAATGCAGGCTGGGGAGAACAGCTGTCAGGATACTGCTCTGGTGTTTGATATTTGGGGGGAAAGAGAGGGAAAAAGTCAACAACGGGCAGAGTTTAATTAAGTCATTGTCTCTGTTCTTTAACTCTAAAGGTGTTTCAAAAATGACCACACACACACACACACACACACACACACACACACACACATCTATGTACACAATGTCGTTAGCACCAATTTGATGTGATTAATGAGGCTGCTCCAGCACATCTTGAGGGTAGCATATTAGTCACAGTTAATGACTCTTGCATAGCTTACTCAAATAGCAATATATCCTTATTAAATATTTTATCATAAAATTGGAAGAAAACAAAATGACCATATTTTCAACACTGGTAAAGTGACATACTCAGATCTCCAAAAAGAAAATACTATTACTAATCACAACAAAATGAAACAAGTGTGTAGTCTCCAAAATGGTCTCCTTGACAACTGTAGCCTATAATAGTTTTAGTACAAGAAATGTTTCCTTGAAAATAAATTTTTACTTTATTTCAAGTCAGTTTCTTCTTGTGTGCATAATAGAAATAGAAAAACACTGTCTGGTTATACTCTTATATACACAATAATCACCCTCATAAACCATAAATTAAGCCTAGTTTAAACTTAGTTACTTAATTTTTCTAGTTGCCATTAACTCCCATCTACTAAAGTGGTTTTTTGTTGTTGTTGTTTTGTTTTTCCTGCAAAGGGGACTGACTCTTTTACTGAGGACATAATTATCTAGACTGCCCTTAAAAGCAAAGATTCTTGGACACCTTCTATTCTGAATCACTGCAGTCTGGGCCCCACATTGCATTTTAGCAGAGATGCCAACAAGTTGTGTGCAAATAGATGTTTAAAATATCCAGACACAACCGTCTTCCATGTACAGGGGGCCTAGTCCAGTACCATGGGGGCTCCACAGCCACCAGTCCACAGTTCATGGGCTTCCACTAGTGTCGTCTGTCATCTCTGCACATCCTCCCACCATGATCTCGACGTCCCTTGCCTGCAGTATCTCTCCTGTCTCTCATCAATTGGATTCCCGGAACACATGGGCAGGCTTCTGGGAATCTGGTGCCTGTGGTGTGACACCTTGCACAGCCTTGGTGCAGTGGGAAGGGGCTTGGACCTGCCTAGGCTCAGTGAGCTGGGTTCTGCTGACTCCCCAGGGGAGACCTCCATTTGGGGGATGTGGGGATGCGGGGTGGCTTGGAAAAGAGGGCTGGGAGGTGGGAGGAGGGAGGAAGGGGGTTTGTGGATAACATGAGGAGCAGAAAATTTCTTATAAAAAATATTCATTTCATTAAAAAAAATCCAGACACACTTTTGCTAAGCATGAAAATTGCATTATTTTCAGTATACTTTTCTTTCCTTCTCTCTCTCTCTCTCTCTCTCTCTCTCTCTCTCTCTCTCTCTCTCTCTCTCTCTCTCTCTCTCTGTGCATGGTTATACATGCTCTAGAGTTTGAGGGAACATGTGTGTAGCTGTATGCACATGTGTGTGTATGGAAAGATCAAAAGACTACCTGGGTGTTTGCCTTCAAGTGCCATACACCAGATTTTAGAGAGAGAGTCTCTCACTCGCTGGGAATTATGAAGTGGCTCTGTATCACCATGTTTCTGCCACTCAAGTTCTGAGATGACAAGTATGAACTTGTCACTACACTGGCTTCAATTTTTAATATGGGTTCTGGTGATTGAATTCAGGTCCTCACACTTGAAGTCAATCACTTTACTCACTGAATTATGTCCCCAGCCCTCCACTCTACTTGTCTATCTCATCATATAATCACACACATCTCAGTTTAACCAAAGTTTAAACATCTTCAATGTTATAAACCCTCCAGTTTTTCCACAACTGTCCATCATATATTCTTCTAACAATCTTCCATTCTTGTCCAGTATATGCTCTTAATATGATCATCACTACTCATCTCCCCTTTACATTAATCTGCATAACATTATGTCCCGAAATCTTGTTTTTCTGACTTTTGCATTTTACCTTTACTACTTCCAATCATGATTCCTCATTCATCCCCACATCCTAGGTTCCCAACCAGTCTCATGTCAGATCTTTTTTTTTACCAGAGGTCTTTTAAATTGACATTTGAATATTGCTGAACTCATCATCACATGTCAGGTTTACTTCATATGTGTTTACATTTGTCCCATTCTTTTAACATTATATTTGCTTTTAGTTGACAAATAAATGCAAGCATTTACAGGATAGAACGTGTTTTGGTGTCACTATTAACTGACTCCTAAATTTACTTCTTTATTTCATTATGATCAGAGTTCCTATCTCTTTTACAAGTTTCCTATCCAGAGGATTATCTTTTCTTCAAATATTGTATCCAGGGTCTATGTAAGAACAGTTTGAGGAAACAGGAATCAAATGAGCCTCCGTGATTCATTGAGTAAACATTTTATACTTCTGGTCAAGAATATTTTCTCATAAATATTCACCGTTTCTTTTTCATTATTTCCATTTTACTCAAGTACTTGGTGATTTCAGTTGCTGCTATTTTCTCAACTATGCTTTCACCAAAAGCACCAATGAGACATGAATTCTGATACCTGGTTATCGATATTCATTTATTCTCACCTTCCTTTTATTATTTATTTTAGGTAATCAGTGTCTCCTCAGAGCGTTGGTCGCCTGCTTTATTCTTTGTTCCCCCATCTCTAACTTTCCTACTTGATGTTCTCCCTGATTTCATCACAGGATGTTCTGAGTTCACATAAAATGAGTCCATTACTCCATTGTGTATCCTCTCCATGTCACTTCCTTGTGGAACATGAGTTTTTTCTATAAACCTTATGAACATTTGTTATTCAAAGATTGTGGTCTTTCTTCACCATTCCAGTTCTGCATTTTCTAAAAGAATAAATTTCATTACATTTTTTAAGAATCTCATGACTACCGTATTTACATCTTTTCACCTTCCCCTCCAACTTTTCCTGTGTCCCTCTTTTTAAATTCATGGCCTCTTTCTCATTAATTATCATTGTTACATGTACACATACACATACACATACACATACACACACATACAATATATGAGTCCATTTAGTGTTGCTCATATGTATATGTGTGGTATGTTGTTACATAAATTTTCTCTAGAGGCTTACTAAAATTGACATTGTTTCCTGGATATCTTCCTTAAATATTTAAAATATAAAATGTGAAATTTATTTTTTATCATTTAATGTTATTTAATTTCAGAAATTTAGTTAATAATGATCAAGTTTAAGTTGCTCTATGACAATATTTCAACACACACATATATCACAGCACTATAATATTTTCCTGCCTTCCCAAACAAGTTTAAAAATTTGAGAAAATTACAATAGGTTGCAACACATTTGATGATGGGCAATCAATCAACATTCTATAATTCAATGGGTTCTTTTATGCTTGTTTGTGTATTTTTTGGATTGGCATCCTCAGTGGGAATAAAACTCTATTTGACCTACTCATTAATACATCTTTTCCACTGCCTGCATTACTTTCTCAGAAACTGCTTTATTCCTAATCATAGGACCTCAGTGATCTTCTTCAAATTTGCTTCTTTATATGGGCTTCATGCACAACTGATCTCCTTCTTTCTTTTTATCACTGAAAGTTAAACCTCTGACTCTTTTCTGCTCAAACACAGTTGTGTTAATTTCAACACCTGCCCTTTGTTTGTATTGCTTACTCTGTTGGAATATCAACAAATATTTAAAGAGCAAATCATTAAGAATATGGCCTTTTGAATTCCGAAGGAAACAGGGTGAGCTCACATCCTATTAGCTCAGAACAGTTTGACCTTGCATTAGTATTTCAATCACTGGAAAATTTCACTTTTCTTAGCAATTTCCCAGAAATGGTGGTGATTTGCCTCTACGTACTTCTAGGTAAGAGGATTAAATGATGTACCATATTTAAAAAAATCTTTTACAGAATTTTTTCTTATAAAAATGTCCTCAGTAGTTATTAGATCTGTATTAGTAGTAGTGATAATTTGATAGTGGTTATAGAGAAATCATAATAGTGTTTACTGTAAAGCACTATGTTAGATGCAGAAAGTACAATGGGGAAACATGGGAAAGACATTATTCCCACTCTGAGAATCTGTAATCCAGAAAAAACAAACAAACAGTCTTGAAGAAAATTAATTCAGTACTTAGAATAAAATTTGTGCTATACCGTTACACAGCAAGGGAGACTAAATTAGATTAAATGTCTTAAGAGGCTTCCTTGACAGAATGAGAAAGATAAGGAAATACAATAAGTCATCTTGTTGGTGTGAGGAAGAGGAGAAAGGGAAATGCTTAGACAAAAGGTGTGCATGTTTGAGGGCCCAGAGGCAGATGAAAATGGGGCAGGGAGTAAACATTCTGCCCTTGGAACTGTGACAAACTGTGAAAGTGATATTTTCAAGACATTAATTCTGAGTTGGGCAAGACTCATATCACAGGGGCTTCTTTAGGCTTTCCAAAACAATTGAACTCAATTCGATGCAGATTATTAGAGAGGACTGTTGAGTAGCTGAGAATCTTCAATGAGATTTTGTTAGGCATATTATGTCATATTCCCAAGGATACTCAACACAACTTCTAAATCAGAGGCCTAACACAATGGGATTGTATTCTGGATATTTTGAATGTAGAAGTATAAAATCAAGGTGTGATTTTCAGTTATGGGTTTCTATTTCTATAATAAATTCATGGGATAAATACTTATAAAAGGAAAAAATTTATTTCACAGTCTTAGAAATTCTGGCTCATACCTGGTGGAATGTTGCTTTTGACGTTCGGTGGACAATGATGGCTTGAGTGTTTGGCAGAGCAAAACATTTCCTCTTATGACTGGGAGTAAAGCAGAAAGGAAGGAGTTTGAGGTCCTACTATCCTCTTCAAGGACACACTACAAATTACTGGAAGACCTACTAGTCCCTACTCGATATCCATCTCTCAAATGGACTATGGGGTTGGAACAAGCCTTTAAAACAGGATCTCAGTCCTCGGGGGAGACCTTGATCTGGAGGAGGTGGGAATGGGGGGTGGGCTGGGGGGGAAAGGGTGGGGGGCAGGAAGAGAGAGAACAAGGGAATCTGTGGTTGTTATGTAGAACTGAATAGTATTGTAAAATTAAATTAAATTAAAAAAAAAAAAAAACCAGGAGCCTTGTGGGAACTCAACATTCAAGAACAACACAATCTGCAGTTAGGCAGGCTTTATGTTCTTGCTGAGGGCTCTAAATGAATGCCTACCCTTTCTTCCTCTGGATGTGATGGGCAAACTCTTTCCATCTTTTGTGGTGTAGATGCAACCTGACTCTATCTTGAACACATTCTTCTTACATTTGTCTCCATTTCTAAATTTCTTACTACTTACAGTGATGTGAGTCTTTGGGTTAGGACTCACTTGAAACCAATGTGACTTTATATTAACCTAATTGTGTACAAGTAAGTTCATTCATATTCATGGATACTGTGAGTTAGAAAGAGATGATATCACTTTTGAGAGATAAAATTCAAAGCACAACACTTACGTGGTTCTAATTTGAAGATTTTATTGTAGAAGAATAGTGAGAAGCAGAGGGAATAATTAGACTGATTTTGAAGCAGTGCAAATGAATAATAACTCTGACCTGAACAAGCATTGGGATAATGGGGGAAAGCACATCAGTCCACAAAATTGAATTCTGGAAATCCTTTCAGCAGAGTTGTTTATTAATGACCATGCTGGGAGAGTGTTGAAGGGAGAGGAATAGGAGAGCAATTCATAATTTCTTTCCTGGGTAAGAGGACAAATGGTATAATGAAACGGGAATTAGCGAAGAGATGTCGGTATGGATTGCTACAGAGTTGTCTTTACTCTGTGTATAAAGTTCTCAGCTGTGGACAAAATAGTGAGTGAGTCAATCAGTCACAGGTTAGCCCAATGGAGCTTGTGGCCCCAGCTTCTGATACAGAAGTTGCTCCTTCCTTCAATAGGACCTTTATAAATTTTAAGATAAAAACCACAAAGTATTTTTTAAAATACTTTTATAAGTAAAAGCATATATATTTTTCCTTTAATAGGAACTTTATAAATTTTAGGATAAAAACCACAAAGTATTTTTTAAATACTTTTATAAGTAAAAGCATATATATTTTTGATGTAGCAATTTCTATTTATAATTCACCTGCTTATGAAATTACCTTTGTATTCATTTTTATTTAGTTTAGTTTTTGAAATTAAATATAATTATATCATTTCTCATTTCACAACAATAGGCATGCTAACATCGATGAGGGAAAGCCCATAAGGCCTCAACCCTACACAAACAACTCCAGGAAACTAAGGAACACAGAGAGTGAAAGAAATAGTCTTGCCATGGAAGAGCACATCAATTTGTTATACAATATCAAATGGTCATCCCTGAAAACATGCATACAAGTAACATTATACACACTGAGCAGGTTGTATTTAGGTGTTTAGAAACACACATACATACACACAGATAACTACAAAAGAGGCCAAGCATTTGAAAAAAGATCAGGGGGTGTGTATGTGGAAGGGTTTTGATAGGAGAAAGGGAAGGAAGAAGTTACCTTTTAAAATCAGCTGATCTCTACTATCCTTTGCCACAACATTTTATGTCTTTCCTCCCAATTAGTTGCCTTGGGAAATGATCTCTTTGGCATGTACATGTCGTTCAGTCCATTACTTACAACTACGTGATACTGTCCCTACATTTGAATTCTTGCGCTGACTTTAGTTTGTGTCATTATTCATTGTTTCAAAGCACTAGGTAGTAAGTTTAGGGCTTTTTCACAGCTTGTGTTTTCTCTGTCACTTACAGGTCATTCTTCAGTATTCGTCAATTCATTTGTTCATTAGTAATCCATGCATGCATTCTTTCATCTGATGCACACTAGGCTGCGGCTTTACTCCAGTCCCTCCACAACTTAACAGCTGATATAATGTAGTTCCTGTGCTCAATGGATTAGAATCAAAATACATGCCTCTCCATTGAACATAAAACAGTAGCATGAATGCTAAAATGTAAACAAACACATGAACAACACAGAGAAGAGGCACATATTCTGGACTAACTAGATAAAGGAAGAAAATTAGGAAAGGCTTACAAGATCTAGAGATGAGTAAGCTGAAGTATAAGGGACTCTGGCAGATTTGCCATTCAAGTAGTGGGGCAGGTAGGTATGCCATGGTTGGAGGGTAGACTTGGGGAAGGAAAATGATACCAGGGAGAGCAAGGGCACTTCAGAGGAAGGCAGCAAGCACAAATTGCAAGAGGAAGAACAAACATGTTTATTGTACAATTGAAGAAGCCTGTGCTCTGAAAAGGGGATAGGAAGCCCAGGAACAGTCGCTCGTGTCTGTAATTCCAGCACTCAGGAAGCCGAGGCAGGGAGATTGCCATAAATTGGAGGTCAACAGACAGTAAACAGTGAATCTCTAGATCACCTGATCTGTAATTTGAGATCCTGACACAAAACTCATAAGCAAAATATAAAAATATGCACAAAAGGAAAAGGAAGAGAAAGAAGAAACAAAACCAGACAAATTGGCATCATCCAGATCAAGATTGTATGGTTTCAGTAAAGACAAATACCTTATTTTTTCTTACATACAAAGCAAATTTAACATATATATGGACATATATGTCTGAATATCTGATGTGAAGCTGGAAGGAGAACCATTGGTGAAGAGGAAGTGGACAAAGTCATCAAAGTAAGTCATGATATTTCTACTCTCTCTTACTGTTCTTTAACCCCACTAATGTGGTTTCTTTCCTTGAAATGCCTAAAGATATCCAAATGGATTACAGGGACCTTCAAATGTCATGTCTGACAGCAATGAGTCTGTGATTCTGTAGATGGTTGTAACACAAGCTATGTTCTAGAGAAGTTCCAGTGCTGTGACTATGGCTATGGAATTAGCCATAAAATACATGGACCACAGAAATATTCAGTAGTAAGGGATGAAGTCAGAGACCATAGTCCTGTGGAAGATCAGTGCCTGCAGGGATGTACTGGCGGTGGGATAACAAAGAGTAATTATTAAACCTGGTTATGGAAGCTCTCACCTTTCATGCCAAGTTTTGAGGGGCTAAGTCAGGAGGATCACTGTGAGTTTCAAGAATCTTAGACTATATAATATGTTCCTGTTTCAACAAAAACATAGCAAAATGCCCCCAAATCAATATGTCAGCATAGAAATCATGGGCACTTTGAGTACTCTTTGTGTGTTTGAATTGATGAGTTGGATAAATTACCTTATTTGACTATGATTAAAAATAGTGATTATAATTTCAAAGCATGAATAAATTAGTTAAGACAAGTAAAGTTAGTAATATCTTAATTTTGATATTGAACAGTGGTAAATGCATTGGATATATAGAAATAAATATCCCTTAACTGTATTACCAAATAGTTCAGAAGGTGAAGATCCATGGTGATAAAGGAATGATTCAGCTAAACTGGACCCTGTGGAACTTCTTTCACATGGCCAGAGTCTATGTTATGCTAACTGGCAACTAAAATGGCTGCTGGCTTTACACCTGTCTTATCTTTTCTAGTGCTTCTGCAATAAAGAACTCAAAATTGGATGGCTTAGAACAAAGGGAAATGAATTCTCACATTTCTGGAGGCTAGATGTACAAACAAAATAAAGATACCAACAGGACACATTCTCTTTGAGATAAATGGAAAGCTCGTTTTTTGTTTCTGCTCCTGATTTCTGATACTTCCAGATGGCTCTTTGCTCATGGCATCCTGACTTTACTACATATCCATGTTTCTCTTTGTGGCTCATTACAGACTTTTCCCCACTGTGTCTATGTCCAAGTCACCACTTTCCCTTTGTGTATGCTAGTGTGTATGTGTTGTGTGTGTGTGTGTGTGTGTGTGTGTGTGTGTGTGTGTGTGAGAGAGAGAGAGAGAGAGAGAGAGAGAGAGAGAAGCAACATCAGAGACAGATAGACAGACAGACAGAGACATACAAAGAGAGGTGTTTGTACATGTATGTGTGCGCATGTATCTGTGAGGAGGTGTGCATGTGGAAGTTAAGGAAATGAAGTCAGTTGCCTTGAGGCAGGCTCTTTGGGTTGGCTGCCATTTTACTGCACACATGGCACTAGCTGCCTGATGAGCATCCAAGGCTCCTCTGTCTTTGCCTTCCATCTTGTCATAGGAACACTGAGACTGCAAACACATAAGACCATGCTCAGCTTGATGTGGGTTCTTTGGATTTGAACTCAGGCCTTCATAGTTGCAAAGCGAGCTACTGTTCACTAAGTCATTTCCTGGGCTCCCCATTATCCTTTTTTTGTAAGGATTCCAATCATATGAAGTAAGGATCTAAGGATATAATGATTCGCCTTTACTTGATTCCAGTTTCAAAGATCCTGTCTTCTAATAAGGCCAACTTTGTATGAATGTGTTAAGATTTCAAATTTTATGGGAGGGGGATATAATTCAACCAATAGGATCATTGAAGCAATTATTTAAGTTATTAATAATTCTAAAATTCTTCCAATGGAGCTGAAATTTAGTGAACAGGCAGTATTGCCTAATTAATAATATGCTTTCAATATTGTTTGAAAGAAAACCCTAAATTATCAAACTGTTCTAAACAGTTTTGTCTAAGAAGGTTAATTAATTAATGAAAATTGATGAACCCATTTTCTTATGTCAAGAAACTTGATTGACAGATCTGGTACTCATATAGGCCAAATCACAAAATGCCTATAGATTTTTCAAATGTGCATTTAGTAAAAATTAAAAATAGTTTCTATTAAACTCTACAGTAGATCAAATACAGTATTAGATATAATGTGGCTGTGGAAATTTCCCATAACAACTTGTGTGGTCAAAGAATTAACAGGAGGAGCTGCTTTACCATCAAAACCATGTTTATAACATAACACGTTAGCAAAGGATGAGCAGGTCTCTCTCATCACATCCTCTCACACAGGAATAGTACTTTGAACACCAACTTCCAACTTTGTTGATGAAAACTGGAAGAAGAAAACAGTGACTGGAGATTGAAAAAATGAATTCATAATACTATTTAACACGTTTAATAATAAATTAGATTAAAGCCTCAGTTTTTAATTTGATAGAACAAGAAGGGAAGTAATTGTGCTTTTGATATTTATTAGGGAATTCAAATAATGAGTAATAGAGTTATTGAAAAATTATTTCAGAAATTGGAGTAGCTAACACTAAGAGTTTAAATGAACTGAATGAATGGGATTTTGTTTTTTCCACACATTACATTTACACTATATTGATTTTATTTTTACATATGGGACAAGGGTAGACAAATTGAAAACATTAATGGCAGTTTTATGAGATAAGAATCCAGTGTTAGTTCATATAAAATAACCAAAATGAGAAAGCAAGAAATAGTCAATAAGTAATCAGCAGAATGAATATAATCTGACAAGTTATTAAAACTCATGTTAAGGATTATCTGAAGAATGATTGTGAAAAATATCCAAAAATGTCATTTAAAGAATTGGCTATAAGACAGATGAAGAAGAGCTATTGGCCCTGTTATTTCAAAAAAAAAGTTTATGAGCAAAATATGCAGTCCTCATAACTTAAAGCAATCTATTGCTAACATCTTAAATATTGGCTGCCAGCAAACCGATTTGATAATATCAGAAAAATAGTGTTACATATTGGTAACAAATAAAGAGCAAAAACTAGACATTAACAAAAATTTAATGGTTATTTAATAGTTATCTACTACATGAGCCATTTTATTACTTATCACTTTGGCTCTTCATAAGAATTCTGAGAAGTTAGTATTATTCCCATTGGATGCATGAGGCAATGACAGCAAAGAATCCACATGTAGCCCACCACGGTTACATTGTGAGTGAGCAGGGAACTATCATCAAAATAATTTCTCAGATTCCAAGCCTTTCCAACAATAACATAAGGTATTATCAAGGAATATTTCCCATCTAAAACTGATAATTCATAATTCCATGTTTTATAGCCAATTAAATTTATAAAAGGTTACCATCTTTTTGACAATTATTTCCTAAGGCAACATTTATTTATTTAAATAAATGCTGTGGAATGAAGTAGAATAAATTAGCAGAAAAAGTGGCATGGAATGTTACTTTTAGTGATGCTTATAAGAGAGTCCAGCTGGGTCCTATCAGCATGGTCCCTTGATCATATCACTGAAGTATTTAAGTACATAGATACCACTATGGTTTTCTAGACTGCACAGAAGACATGGCGTCAGTATTGGTGAGTGGGTCGGGTGGGTCAGTGATGTTTTAGGAAATATGCCAGCATCAAACTTATAAAGAAGAATAGAATGCATTATATTTTTCTTATTGCACTTAAAGCTAAGAACAACATGTGCAGAGCTGTTTCTGTGATGTTTCTTTTACCAGAAAAAACAAACAAACAAACAAAAAACCTCTAATTGTCTTGAGAAACAGCAACTTGCAAAAGAGCTGTCCTAACCTCATGGGCTCCACTTCTGTACAAATCACCATGGAAGAACTCTTGTTCATTGGTCTCAGTTGTGTATGCTAAAGTTCAAACCCACCTTAACAAAAAAGGTAAAGGAATGATGCTATACAGCCAATAAACTTTGTAAGAAACAGTGGGTAGAGCCCAGCTTCTCAGAGGGTTTGCTCAGTCAGGTCCACCATGATAATTAAATCTGAGTACTCCAGATCTCCAAGTCATGCCTGAGCTATGCAACAGTAGGGCTAAAAACATTCAAGTTCTGCCCATATCCTACAGTTTCCTCTTTTCTGAGGCTTCATCCACTTAACCCTGGCCCCCAAATTTGGGATTTCCTCTAAGTTTGATTTCTATATTTTTCTCCCTCTCCTAACATTGAGTTTTATGTTTCTATCAAAGAACTTAGTCACTGAACTTTGGCTAACTCTCTTCCATTCCAAAGCCTAAAGGAGACAATCTGGCACAAGATTTCCAAGGAAAATGACCTTTTTACTTGAATGATTCCAACAACAAAAATTCTATGGCTTCACTTTGCATGTATCAATATTAACTTGTTTGAATCAAACAAATGAGAGATGCAATGATACAAACTACAATTAGCACATTAACTATGATTAAATTCTTAATCCCATATTATGAAACTGAATGTTCAGGAGACACCATTTAAGAAAATCTAACTATAACCTCCGGACAAGGTAAATGAGACTATGGATGTCACTAATGTCAAACTTATTTCAAACAACTTAGTCACATAATTTTATGTTGTGTTTTTTACATATAAAATTGCTTTGGATGGTCTCTAAGACATTTCCTAAAGGCTCTTTCCTCTGAATGTTCATTTCTTGTTACTGCTTACAGAGGTAACAATTACAATTTTCCTTTTTGTGCCTGGGAAATTAAGAGAAATTATAGTTCTGATTATACTTTTGTAATCTGTTAGTTCATTAGCTCACCTACTTCACATGTATTTTTCATGGAACATCCATCTACATAACCAAAAGCACTTCAGTGGGTTCACAGTTTCTCATCACTGAAACAGTTTACAGCATGTCGTTATCCTCTATTTCATAAATCTTTGACTGACAAAATGACAACTAAATATTTTTAAAGCACAAAAATGATTTAAAATTCATTAGTACTTAACAAGAGCACATGAAAAATAAATTCTATTGCAACTTCTTATTTTTGCATGTATGTTTATTCGAGGGAAAACAATGTGAACTAGAAGCTTTTGAGGTGTTCGTGTTTTAATTTTTGTAAGAGGATAATTGGATAAGTGACACCAAAGAATCCCTAGCAGGGATTCTGTGACAGGTTTCTGTGGTTCTGAAGACTGAAATCCTCAATGACATGAGGCAAGTGCTCTACCACTGAGTTCATCTATAGCCAGGTAATGCATTTTTCAATCAATGTTTTGTCTTACAGGTAAGTAATTCATATTTATCTCCTACTTAATCATACATTGCTATTATTAATAGTTTTTATTTATATTTTGAGCTAAATTTTAAGTAAGTTTTATTTAATACTGGTCAGGACTATGAACACTGACCAGCTTTATACCCAGCATTCCCAGAGAATGGCCACAAATTACTTTAGTCTCTAACAGCAAAACCCACAATACTATGTACTTCCTTCTATAGTCCAAACAGGGACAAGCATACATACTGATGTGCTCCCCATGTACACCCCTGTAACTAGTTCCTGTTCTCATAGTAACTGTGATGTCAGACACTGCTTTTTTTCTTCTCTTGTTTGTTTTTCCTTTGAAATAAATGTTGGTATAATAGGATCTGGGGATGTAGCTCAGCTGTGCTTGTTTAGCATGTATGACACCATTGGTTCAATATCCAGCACCATAAAAATCTAGGCATCATGGTGCATGCCTCTGACCCCAGGAGTTTCAAGGTCCCTTGCTACATTGGAAGTTTCCTACCAGATGAGGCTACAGATTCTGCCTGAAAAACAAACACACACACACACACACACACACACACACACACACACACACACACACACAAGAGCAAGACAAACAGAGTGTTCCTATTATAGATTTCTGATTGTTTATACTGAAAGATAGATTTTATTGTGTATTTTAATCAAAATACATTTCAAGCACAAATTAAATTATCCAAAAAAGTTTGGGTAACAAGCAAAATTGTATTTGAACTTTTTTTTTCTCATTAATATCCATTCAACTGAATTTAAAGCAATTCAATCCCAAACAAAGGAACAATTCAGAATTCATTTCCAGAGTTACAGTTAATTAAGGGTTTCAATAAAGAAGTAGTTTATTAGGTGTCTCAGTCAAGTGCTTTAGGCTTATATTGGAAACTGAAAAGCTGAATCATAGCCAAAGAAGAACATTATTTGAAAAAGTTCTGTTTAAGGCCTGGATCTGTTTTCCCAGAAACCCTCAAATTGTTACTTTGCAGCAAAGTGAACCAAATGACATGCTTTCTCTTTCCCTGGTGGCTCCCTATAGCTTAATTAGCTGATTCAGGTCAACTACCTGGTTCATCAGTTTTGAACGTCTGAGACTTGGTCTTAAATTCCCTTTTGAGAAATGAATTCCCATCACAAAGGCCTCGTGGGTGTGTATATGTGGGAAAATAATTTGGAGCAATTAGGAATTAATGATGACTTTGCAAGGGACAGAGGAGGACATAATCATTAACGTTGAGCATATATCACCTAGAATGAGTGATTCACTACTGTTAGCATAATTGGCTACCATTGAAATAGAGATATCTAAGGTTATTAATATTTAGAAGTTTCTTGAGGAAATAGGGGGGTACTGGAAGGTGCAATCCAAGACATTACACTTGAAAGTTCTTCAGTAGTAACTTGGAACTATATATTAATAAAATCTTCAGAGTGAGAACATAGGAAAAAGATTTCTAAGCAATCAACTAGAAAGCATCATGCATCAAAGAAAAAACTAATGTAATTTGGTATGTTGAACACACATAGTAAAAAATAAAAATCTGTCTCTGTCTTTCTCTCTACAGTCTCCTGATGTTGCCTACACTGGCTTTGAACTCATAATCTTCCCGCCCCACTCGAATAGCCAGGATTGCATGCTACTTGTAGGGTTATATTTTTAGATAAATGTGGTGGTATTATGTTCCCCAAAATGTTGTGCACCCTAATAAACTTATCTGGGGTCAGAGACAGAACAGTCACTAGATACAAAGGCTAGAAAATGGTGGCACTCATATCTTTAATCTTAGCATTCCAGAGGCAGAAATCCCTCTGGATTTCTGTGAGTTCATGGCCACACTGGAAACAGCCAGACATGGTGACAGACACCTTTAATCCCAGAAAGCGAGCCTTTAATCCCAGGGAGTAGTGGTAGAAAGCAGAAAGGTATACAAGGTGTAAGGACCAGAAACTAGAAGCATTTGGCTGGTTAAGATTTTAGGTTTTGAGCAGCACAGTTCAGCTGAGAGCCATTCAGATGAGGACACAGAGGCTTCCAGTCTGAGGAAACAAGATCAGCTGAGAAGTTGGCCAGGTGAAGTTAGCTATGGCTTGTTCTATCTCTCTGATCTTCCAGCTTCACCCCAATAATTGGCCTCAGGTTTGATTTTATTAATAAGAACTTTTAAGATTCCTGCTACATCATAACATCAGAATTAGGGTCATTACTCTTCTATCTTTCAACTATGCTCCCTAGATGTGTGTGTGTGGGTGTGATTGTATAACAGATTATACAAAACATAATAAAACCATATATTAATTACTTCATAAGCACATTGCAAAGAATAGGGCATTAAACAAAACACTTGTGATACTTCCCTGTTGTTGGTTAAGAAGCATGTTAACCTTACCGGAGCAAGTATTTTGTTCTTTCTTTCTGCAGTGGGCAGTTGCTGACTTCAGCTGAGCACTTCTCATTTGTGCTTCTCTTAGCTCTAGAGTCAAATGTTGACAGTGACTGCTGCCATTTGAATGCTCAAGTGGCTTAATTTCCACGGTAGCTCACCCTCAGGCTTGGCTGGTAATGTGGAGACTGTGAGTTTTCTTGCTCTTTCTGTTGTAGAAAGATTGGCTACATCATTTACAGGATCCAAATAGTACAAGATGAAAGCACTGTCTCTTGTCCTCAACTTCCAAACAGCCCCAGTTGAATGCTCCTCTGTGAGATTCTCAGAATTTTCAGAGTATAAGCCCTGTCCTTTGAGAAGTACCTCAGGAGTAAATCACTGGTCCAGGAAGAAGTGTGAAGGCTTCTTAGCACCTAGAATTGTATCTATCAAAAAGAAGCTATGAAGGTTCCAAGGAAAAGAATACCCCACTTTTTTATAGCAATTGTTGGAGAACTTTGCATGCAATATATTTTGACATATCTACTCCCAAATCCACCTCTCTAAAGTTGCCTTCCCACTAAACTTTGTGTTGTGTTTCTCTATCTTTTTGTCTCTGGCTTCCCCTCTCTAGCCCACCAAATTCTATTTGTACTACCCATCAATTCTTGAATGTGCTGTATTCCCTTGGAGAGGCTGACTTACCAGATACACACTTAATGCAAACCAATTCTCCCTCTCCCCAAAGCTATCAATTGCCAGCAACACCTCAATTAGTGGTAGGACTTCATGCCTACTCTACTCTCCATGCTGGGATTTTTCTGGTTTGAGCTTGTGTAGGTCTTGTGATCACTGTTCCAACTGCTATGAGATCATATGTGCTGTGCCTAGTAGGTACTTTTCTCTCAGTCAACTATCACCCCTGACTATTACACCTTTTATGCCTCTTCTGCATTATCCTTAAGTATTGGGAGCAGGGAGTGTGACATAGATAAGTCATTTACAGTTGAGCATTCTTTACACAGTGGCCAGTTGTGGGTCTGTGTGCTAATCACCATCTACTGAAAGTAGAAGAATCTCTGATGAAGGTCAAGGTGTGCATAGACTATCTCTTGGAGCAAGGAACAGCAATTCTGTACAGAGAAAGGAAACTGAAAGCAGCTATTTGGAAACTATCCTAAGCATGACCTTGAGAGTTTCTTAAAAGGGAGGGAGATAATTCATATTAGTTATTTAGTAGAGGTCCTGTTCTGAAAAAAAAAATGCTTATGGAACAACTGCTATTATTATCCTAGCTTGTTAATCTGGGAAGAAACCTGAGATAGTCTGGCTTAGTATTTATATTACAGCTGAGTTCAAAATGTGTCTCTATATTTTATCTTCACACTTCTAGGGACTTTGTCTTGCAAAGTAATATTAGAAAAGAAACGCTTATTGCTTCTAGATTTTTCAGAGATTAAAACACAATCTCATGGTAAATATTAATGAGTTTCGTGTTATTGTCAGTGACAATGGCCCTTATCTTTTACCTAACAGTATTTTGCATAAGTGGCTAGTTTAGCTTTGACATCTCTACTTATTCAATAACCATCTGCCACCTGTAGTGTATTGTCTTGCATTTATCACAGATGAGTGCAGAACAAAAAATATGAAAATAAATTGCTTTAATACAGTACCATTTTCACACACTTTTCCACACAGCACCATATTTTTTGGATGCATCTTAGCTAGTGTGTAACTTGGGATTCCAAGTTATGAAAGCTTTTTATAATCCTTAGTCATTTAACACTACCTACACCTTATTTGATAGCTTTTCAGTTCATGCCAAAAGCAAAATAATTTTTGAATTAGGAGACAAACATGCTTTTTAAAATGAGATGCTGCTTTTGATGTACAAATCTTGTTTAGAGGCACCAATAATATTCCAGAAAACCTTGTGTGTAGAGATAATTATGAAGTGAAAGAATTGTAAAATTATCTCCTAGTATACCACAGAATGGTTCATTCTGATGTGATAAAGACAAAGGAATAGGAATATGGTCATTTATAAAAATATGTTTATCCTTCTGTGTGAGGTCCTAGCAACAAACTGAGAACAAGTTTTATTTAAGTTATTATGTACATAATGTCAACCTGGGTTGAAAGAGTCTGTAGAGCAGAATATATATGTTATATTTTTAAATCGTTTATATTTTTATAATTTCTTAACCATATATAACTCCAAATTCAGTTTATAAGAATTTATTATTTCTGAACCTTAATTCTTTATTTTTATGAGACTCCTCTTTATATTTATGTTTGCATTTCTTAATGTCTTATTTCAAATATGCCATATGTAACACAGGCATGACATACATTTGCAGCATGGATTCTAATTGGTCTTAATAATAAAGCCCTGAGTCTGAATATTGTGGTAAATGCTGAAAGGTCAGAGAAGTAGAAGAACTAACTAAAGTCACCTCTTACCTCAGCGACTTCTAAGAACAAAAAGGGACTGAGCATCTGTCTCTACCTGCCTTATATTTCTCTCTCCTCTCTGCCATACCACTTCCTGTCTCCTATCTATACAGACCTGCAGCGCTCTATGGCTAGTTAATGGCTATAAAGCTTTATGTAGTGGGTAGCCATTCCAACCTTGATCTGGAAGTTCCAACCCCCATTGAGGCATCAGTAACTGTCACACCTACCAGGTGGAGCCAAGAGAGGACCCTGAAGACCAGAGATCAGGATTCGCCAGCTCTCTTGGTTCCTGGACCCTGGACGCTGGAGGTAGACCGAGCAGAGTTCTCCAGAGAACACAGCCAATACTGGACTGCGCCATGCCTTTCCTAGACCCTGCAACCTACCTATTCCTTCATTTGTAAGTTATGCCACTAAATAAACCTCCCTTTTAACTACGTGGAGTGGCGTAAATAATTTCATCAATAGCTTCAGGCAAGCATTATTTGTTAGAGCACAAACAAAATATCACCATATACATTGTCTTTTTTCTTTTAGTTTTATGTATGTATGTGTTCTGCCGGCATATATGTCTGTGCGCCAAGTGTGTGGAACACCAGAGAGGCAGAGAAGGCACTGGAACTGGAGTCATGAGTGTTAGTGTTCTTAACCATTTTTAAAGTCCTACACTGACATTTTGATTAACGCATGCTATACATAAATTGTATAATGTTTACTTACAAACCTCTTTGAACTTCAAAACACATCCTGCACGCAGTACTGCAGAAGTCATTAGCCAGAAACTCTTTAGTCTCGGACCAATCCCTTTCCAAACAGTCAACTTCTGACTTCTCTCAACATATAGTAGATTTCCCTGTTATATTGCATATGAATGGAATCAGATAGCTAGTAGTCTTGTGTGGGCATGTTTTCTCCATTATTTTATTTTATTTTTAAAGTTTTAAAGCTTTTTTATAATAGTATTATTATTATTATTAGTGTGTGTGTGTGTGTGTGTGTGTGTGTGTGTGTGTGTGTGTACATAGTACCTATGTGGAGGTCAGAGAAAACAATGTTTAGGAGTGGGTTCTCCCCAACTATGGTTTCTGGGGTTCAAGCTTAGGTTTTCAGGCTTGGTGGCAAGTGTTTCACCTGCTGAGCCATCTGGAAGACTTGGGAATAGCCTTTCTGCCCAAGTTTGTAATTATGGGATTTATTGAATTCATTTGCATTGTTGAACACTATTTCACCATGTGTTAAAACATTGCAACATACCTATTACATTATGTTCGGCAGCTAGATTGTTGTTGTTACTTTCTATGGTGGCTTTTGTGAACAGTGCACCTATAAACATTTGGATGTCTTTAGAAAAACTTAGGAAATCATATAACAGTGGACGTATGCATAACAGTGGTTCAGGTGTACACATGATGGATGTATGTGCAACTTTGATGATCGCTGACAGTTTTCCAAATGGCTGTACTCTTTATCATTCTCACCACAAATGCTTTGGGTTGTTAGTGGTTTCTCATTGCCACACTCTTGTTATTTTACCACTTTTCATTTCAGTTGTCTACCTGTGAGGGCAAGCCCCGTTCTTGTTTTTTCACTATTTGCTTAGGCTGGTTTCTGAAGTCGGTCCCTGTGTGGAGTCTATGACCTCTGCTCATAAAAATATATTTAGCTATTAAGGAAGGGTATGTATATATTGTATTTCATTACTTTGATTATTATTTTGTGGTGTTAATATTTTCTTTTCAATCAATTGAAAACTTCCCTTTTAGGATTTAATTTTTCTTTTATAATTATTTTTGCATGTCATCAGAAAAAATTAAAAATTCCATTGTACACTAAGTATTTGTACTTTCATTTATCAAATTCATGTCTATAAACCTCCAGGGATTAATTTTTTTACTCCATGTGAGGAGGAGGATGAGTTGATTCAGTTGATGAGGCATCATTTCAGATAAATTTATTTCTGCATTATTATACATCAGTTTTGTCACTTATCTGGTGACTTATTTAGAGGTCTGCTTTGGGGCCTTCTATTATGTATCTTTTATTATACCCAAGCTACTTTATCTTAAAAAATTAAGTATATTTTCATTAAATAAGCTAGTTTTATAAGAAGATAAAAAAATTTTGATTTTTTTTCATAAAAACTATATGTTCTAGAACAATTGTTATTAATTCTAGTTCAATATACCACATGCACTGGTTGGCTCTTTCCTTGCTATGGAAAAACACCTGACAAATCAACTTAACGGAAGAAGGTTTCGTTTAGATTGTATTTGATGGGATGTATTCCATCACCACTGGAAAGGACTGAGGCAGGAGCAGAAGCCTAGCTGTTTGCTCTTTCTTTCTGGGGCTAGGCTGAAAACCTCAAGGCACACCTATAATAACTCATTTCTTCCAGCAAAGCTCTGCCTCCTCAAGATTCCAGGACTTTTCCAAACAGCATCAGCCATTGAAGACTAGGTATTCAAAGACAGAAGCCTGTAGGAGATATTTCCGGTTCAAAGCACCATGCCACGTGATAATGGTGTTCAGAGCTTCTGGATTGTGGAAGAAACAAAGTATTTCGGATTTATGTGGAGATGGTGACATGTGAGCTAACTAAAATTTGGGAGATATCCCAATGAAAGTTCTCAGGAGAGTGCATCACCCGATATAATCATGCAATTTACATATTTCTGGGATGACAAAATTATAAAACAAGAGAAGAACATTGAAAGTATTGAGGAGTATATGAGTTTAATGAAAGTTCAGCTGCCTCAACTGAAAGACCCTAAACCCTTCAGGCTTATACCCCCCAAGCCCCCGGAGAATAAGGAACTAAAAAGAAAACTAGTTCCAAGGGCAACCTGACTCAGCCATTACTCAATCACCCCTGCAACAATGTAACAATGTAAAAAGATTTCTGTTAAGAGATGTGCTCAACTGTGACTGGGATAGTTGCAGGTGTTCCAGGAAGGACCACTGTGACCTTTGTGTAAACTCCACTCCTGCCCTGATATCCCCCTTGAGGTTTTGGGAAGAATGTACATGCGGACATGACTGTACCCACTCTGTGATCAGACCATGATCTTGTGAAATGAAATTGCATGGGAATTGTAATCTTATGGCTTTTGTGGGTTTTTCCTTTAAAAGTATCTATGTGACTACAGTACGATGCGACTCTTGCTCTCTGGAGCTGAGTTTGCCTGACTGTACAGCCGCATTAATAAACACCTCTTGCTATTGCATCAACTGTGTTGGAGTCTGGGTTCTTGGGGCGCCCCCTCGAGAAGGTAGTACCCTGGGTCTGGGGTATAACATATAGTTTTTATGAAAAAAAATCAAAATTTTTTTATCTTCTTATAAAACTAGCTTATTTAATGAAAATATACTTAATTTTTTAAGATAAAGTAGCTTGGGTATAATAAAAGATACATAATAGAAGGCCCCAAAGCAGACCTCTAAATAAGTCACCAGATAAGTGACAAAACTGATGTATAATAATGCAGAAATAAATTTATCTGAAATGATGCTCATTCTGCATAATCACCTGTGTGTATATGATTTCAGGGATGACCATTTGTTGTTGAATAACCAATCGTATGGCTCTTACCTGGGAAAGACTATTTCTCCCACTCTTTGTGTTCTTTAGTTTCCTGTAGTCCTTTGTCTCATGTGAGCTTTTCCCTTTTCTGTGAGCATGCCTATGGGGAGCAGATGAAGTTCTGAGTGAAAGCGTATTGTTGATATGAGTAGAGTCATATGAAAGATGCCAGTGCCTCAGACTCATGGGAATGGCAGAGCCTTCCCTGGTCTGAGTACTGATGTTTGCAAGTGTTGACCTTTAGCTAAGACGAGTGTGTGCAGAAAGTATAAAGTATAGCTTCCTCTTGGATGACTGCAAATGAAGACTGCTCCCCTACAGAGACCTCTTACTGAGATTAGCTAGCCTGCCTCCCCCTGCTGCTGTATACATGAATGTGCTAATTTTCCTGGCTGCTCCATCAGAGTGCAAGGTCCACAGTACCCAGCTTTTCTATTTATGTACCTGCCATTTTCTTCATTCTCCTTTGCCTCAGTCGTCAAGTCCAAAGCTGTGTAGGTCACAGCACATGTTTATGGTGTTTCCTTCTTGCCTCTGTGTTATTCTTTTAGTCTCCACAAGAACCCCAAAGCTCTATCGTTCACAGAAAAACAACTGGGGCTGGCAGTGGAAACTGCTAGCTTAGAATTCTTCTTCATTGCTTGGTTCTGTGACTTGATATTGCCTGTAATGATGTGACCTATTTGGCTCTGTGAGTGAAGGAAATCCATGTAAGCTAAGTTTTCATAATCTATGAAAGTGGGGGTAGCAATGACCTTTGTAGGAAAGCTTTGGAGATCTAATCAGTCATATACTGAGACTTGTACAGTTTTAAGGATGGACATATGTAAAAAGAAAAGCTAACTTCCTGAGTGAAAGGGTCTCCTGGGCTCTTGTTACTGGCCAGTAGACTTCAGGGAAATGCACAGAAGCTTTGTTGCTTCAAGTTGGTGTTTGAATGTTCAAGTTCGCTAGATCCTTACACCCTGATGCTTTCCAGGCATGTGAATGAACAGATGAGTGCTCACTGTCACTAGATCCCTAGATCTGATGGTTTCAAGGTACAAGAATTCACAGAATGGGGCTTGAGCGCCATTTTCTACCGGCATTTTCATATGAAGAGAAACTTGCTTGCATACATAGCAGCAACACTGTCAGGCATCAGGGAACGAGCTAAACTGTTTGTTAGCTTTTTTGTATGTGTGTGTGTGTGTGTGTGTGTGTGTGTGTGTGTGTGTGTGTGTGTGTGTGACTGTGACACAAACTAGCACCATCAGGAGAAGGGTTCATCTGAGAAAAAGGCGTCTATCAAATTGGCTGTAGGCAAGACTGGACCAGGAGGGTGTTTTTTGATTAATGACTGACGTGGGAAGCCCCGCCCACTGGAGGAGATACCAGCCCTGGGCAGGTGGTCCTAGGTTATATAAGAGAGCAGCATGAGTAAGCGTAGTGTCCTCCATGGTCTCCGCTTCAGTTCTTGCCTCTGGGTTCTTGTTTTGAGTTCCTGTCGAGGCTTCCTTTGGTTATGGAACGTAAAGTATAAGCTGAAGTACACCCTTTCCTCCCCCCAAATAACTTGGTCACAGTGTTTTGTCACAGCAATAGAAAGCATAACACCACAGTGTCTTAGTTATTGCTCTATTATTGCGGAGAGATATCATAATCAAGGCCAGTCTTATGAAAGAAAGCATTGATTTGGGGAAAGGAGGAAGGCTGTAGGCTTCCTTACAGTTTTAAAGGGTTAACCCATAATCAAGGCTGCAGTAGACACAACGGCATTGGAGCAGTAACTGAGAGCTTTGTACATCCTGATTGGGAGGCACACAGGCAGAGAAGAACACTGGACCTGGGCTTCTGAAACCTCAAAAGGCCCATTTCCAGTGACACAACTCTTCCAACAAGGCCATATCTCCCAGTCCTTTCCCAGCAGTCTACCAAATGATGACTAAAAATTCAAATACGTGAATCTACTGCTTTTTAAACCACCACACACAGGAAGCCCCACAAGTCTGCTTTCATGTAACATTTTTTAAAGTTTAGAAAATCTACTATTCATATTTCCTTGCTTCTCATGTATCTATTTTTACTTAATCTATGTTACTTCATTTGTTTACTTTCCTCATTCTCTTTTCTCCAATTGACATTATATTTCAGAGAGAAAAAAAATCAGTTCAAACTTCAAAAACTGAAGTCATAACATTGCCAAGAAAATGCATAAGAATGCAACTCATCTTTCAAAGGCAATCTTCAAAAAGCCGAAAAAATACTCCGTGTAATGTCAGCACAGTAATAATTCGAAGAGCCTACATTAATTAAGCACTAACCCAGCTCTTCAGCATCTACCCAGCTCCTTTATATCTTAGTAGCAATTCTCAGAATACCCCAATGAAAGAGATTTGCTCTCATCTCTAGCTTACTGAAGCACAGAAGGAGTGAATAAATTTCTCAGAGCAACACTGTTAGAAAATAAGGAGGTCGTGCTCACAACTAAGATGCCTACCCAGCTTTTCACTCTTAGGAAATTCTTATGAAGATGATGGATGTGTCAGATGAGTTGTGTGTACTACCCTCTTGCATAGAAAAGGGCCAGAAAGATACAGTTTAGAAGACAGTTTTGTACCATCTTGACCACATGGTAGTTTTGAGAAATAACATAGAATAGGGAACGAATTTTTTATTGATTTCTATACTCTTGGATACTCAACAGCAGAAGGCACCAGAGTACTCACAGATTGCTCCCTAATCATCCAGATCTAGGCAATTTCTCATGAATAAAAGTTTGTAATGTTTTCAAACTATTTAGAGATTGGCAGCTGTGTGTCTATCAATTCCTTTTGGAGCATGCCACTTAAGATGGGCCTTAATGCATGCAGCATTTTATTTTTAATTAAAATACTTAGTTCAGGGAGTATTTATTAATAATTTGAACAGCAACAGATGGTCTGCTTATGTGTTGTAACAATCTTTACCCCAAATCAGTCAAAATAATTAACAAAATGTAAATTATTAAGCACTTAAATATGTATTATGCATCATTACAATTCCCGTAACATATTTTAATCTTTTATGAGAGAAATATGATGGCTATACAGTAGTATATAGAATATTCCATGCCAAATGCTTTGAAAATTAGATTATCTTGCTTTGATACATTAGAAAAGTAGTTTGCAAATATTCTGGTAGTATTTTTAATTTATTTTTGCTGCCTAGAAATGGAGAAAAGTCAAACTAAATGAATAAAAATCATTCTTGGTAAGAACATTACACAAATCAATCCACAGTTGTGTACATAGTTAGTTCTACATGTAGCAATTTGGTTTAGCATTTCGGATAATATGAATCTATATGAGAATCACAGAAACTATTATTTTCACAGCACAAATCCTGAAAACCAAAATTTGCTGTGGAAACAGTGTTTGTATCCACAGGGACTAAGTGACCTTGTTTCTGTTCAAGTTATATTTAAATCCAAGTTTTCAAATTTAATTCAATGGCCTGCAATGTAGCTCCATAGGTAAAGATGCTCGCTATTAGACATGATGACCTGAACTCTATCCCACAGGGTTAAGGAAAAAAAGCAAGTCCTATACACTGTGCTCAGCATCCCCCCAAACAAACAAATACATGTACAATGATAAAATAATTTTATATTTTAATTTGTATTTTATTTAAATGTAATTTTTCAATTCAAAAGCAAAAGTAGAGTGGAGCTTAAAAGTTACTTCAGTTGTACAGCTTTGAGTTTTCTCATCATAGGAAATTGTTTGAATAATTTGAGTTGTAGTTTCAAACAAGAATGGGAGGGACAGGACTGACCTGATATATTTTATGACTTGAGTGAGTTAATGAAAAGCCTCAGTATCATGACTGGCAGATGTTAAAAGACTATCTAATCCCCATATTTGTTAAAAATCTCGTGTGAAACACAGTTGCAGAAGCCTAGATAATAATTTCTCTCAGATCACCAAACATTTACAAATCCTGAACTTAGGAATGACACATAGATTCCAGGTCCCAGTTTCTTTAATTAGCCCCTGACTATTTCTAGGAAAAAGTTTTGTCTTCTTTTTCTCAGGCTGTAATTTAATATAAATAATCATTTATATTAAATTGGTGTTTTACATACATAAGTTAAAATTTGAGACTCTTCAATAACCACATATTTAAATTATTACAGTTTAAAAATTAAGGTCTTTAATCCATTTTAATTGACCTTTGCACAAGGTAAAAGACATGAATCTAATCTTGTTTTTCTATAGGTATAATTCCAGGTTTTACAGCACCAAATATTGGCATGTTTTCAATGTATATTTTTGTTTCCTTTGCCAAAACTTAAGTGGATATAGCTTTGTGATTTTGTTCCCTGTTCCTCTATTTTATTACATCAATATACTTATTTTTATGCCAGCACCAGTTTATCACTATAGCTCTATATTATAACTTGAGTCTGGATGTTGTAATATCTCCAGGATATTTAGGATTGCTTTGGATATTTGTGGTATTTTGTGGTTCATTATGACTTCTTGGGTATTTTTTCCCCTAAACCTTTGAAATATGACATGGAGATTTTTGAGGTGTTACATTAATTCTGTAAAGTATTTTTGGTAGTACAGGCATTTTACAATATAAATTCTACCTATCCAAGAACATGGAATATTTTTAATCATTTAGTATTTTCTGTAGTTTCCTTTTTCAATAATTGAGTTAAACAGTTACTCTGTGGCTTTTAATGTCTTCTGAATTTTGGTAAGCTAATAAAACAGACATTCTTGCAGTTTGACCAAATGCATCAACCATCTATCCAGTCAGATAACAATACTCTAGGAGTGGTTTTGCTCGTTCTTTTGGCATTGAAAACTATTATTTTGCACCCCAGCCACTGCTTTCCATCAGAATGGCTGATAATACTTTTCATTTGTCATGTTCTTTCATAGGTACTTAAACTGTGTATGCTACTTGAAACCTCTACATAGATGTTGAAACCTCTACATATACCAAATGACTCAATTAATTTAGGTTTAAAGTTTTTTGTTATATCTGTAAAAGTGTTTGCATGATTATTTTTATATACTTGACTATTGGTCATTTAGTTTGCCTTAAATTTTCCTTTCATGTGGGTTAAAACAAAACCATTTTCTATGATATGATTTAGCCTCAATGCAGTTATCCATTTACTAAACTTGCTTAATGATAAGGCTTTAGTAGTCACATTTATTTCCAGGCTTTTAGTCACTGGAGACTAAACACTTCCCCTAAAGATGTCAATTTAGCAATGGTAATGCATTGCCAGTGTGCAGCAAGTTCTGCCCTTTCATTTCTTTCCCCTCCCTTAAGTAGAGACACCTGTAGTCCATTCAGAACCGTTCTGCTACCCTGATCATAATCAGTCTTTGCCTTCCAAGCATCTTCTTTGGAGAGCTTGAGACTGTGTGCTCCCCTGCGGTGTTTGAAGTCAGCCCTTCATCTGCATCTCCTTCTTAGGCCACCCAGGATGGTTGCTCAGCTTTGGAAAGTGCACGTGCAGTTGGCTTGGGGTTTCTTAGGCAGCATGTATCTAGAGAGAAGCAGACATTAATTATCAACCTCTTCTGCTGCACATGGAGGCAGGGTGGAGAATTGGGGATTAAGCATGCCACATAGAACTTGAAGGGGAAAATGTGTTGTGCTCTATCTGCAAATTTAGCATTCTGTCAGCCTCCTGGTCAACAGATCCCATGCAGAGCTGCCTAAAATGCCCAAGTAAAGCAAAGGCGCAGATGCTTGGGGCTTGGCAAGGAAAATCTGGGAATATCTCTAGGGCAGGAGTTTGGCTTCACTAACTGTCATCAAATGTCTATGTTCTTAAAATCTTTATAAAGGCTTGAAGTTTTACATAAATAATGCTGTGGCTCTTAGGATCAGAACTAAGGAGAAGGAGAGGGCGAAGGGGAGGGAAGAAAGTGTGCAAGTGTGCGTGTGTGTGTGTGTGTGTGTGTGTGTGTGTGTGTGTGTGTGTGTGTGTGTGTATGGAAAGAGAGACAGAGAGAGTCAACCTTAAGAGTTTAATCACCCTGTGTGAACCTACCCCAGCACCTCCAACATGATCAACTTTTTTGAAAATAGTTTAAGGAATTGCAAATATTTTTCTTGTCAACTGGCTTTTAGCAATGTAAAAATGTCTCTTAATATACAAAAGTTCACAGTGCTTAGCTCGAGTTAATTTTGGTGCCTTTATTTAAATGTTCATACCTGGGACTGGAGGGATGGCTCAGTGATTAAATTTAAGAGCAGTTGCTGTTCTTGAAGAGGACTCCCGTTTGGTTTCCAGCACCCACATGGCAGCTTCAATCCATCTGGAATTCTAGTTCCAAGGAATGCCATGCATTTTCTGCAGGCATCAGACATGCATCTGGTGCTACACAGACATACATCTTTCTAAAAATGCTCATATTTGCAGCCCACTTGATGTATTATTTTAAACATAATTATATCTGTTCCAATAATTCCTGTCAGTAAATGTCTATCTTTAAATTTTTCTATTTTTGCTGAATCACTTTCTACTGTTTTGATCCCCAGTAGTTTAGGTTGCCTTGGCTTGTTAGTTTGTTGATCTCTGTTTTCTTGAGACAAGAACTCATTAAGTAGCCCATATTACCCTATCCTCATTATACCCAATCTACCCTACCTAGAACTTGGGGTCCTTCTGCCTCAGGCTCCCCAGGTGTTGGGATTACAGTCATGTGCCACAAATCCTAGCTTTCTTTGCCTTTTAGTCCCTTTGGTTGGTTATTGTGTGATTGAGGACATGCACCACCATAGCTGGCTTTTAAAATTTGATTTATTAGCATATATTCATTTGTACTAATATAATATTAAAGGTATCATTGTGACATTTTCATGTACACATGTACATTGCCTATACTCACTCATTTAAAAAGTTTTTAAAATTTTTTTTTACAAATATTAACAAATCCATTTTACATTTTAATAAATACTTTATGAAAAAATGCCTGTGTTTATTATTTGGGGGAAGTTCTTTAACATCTGATTTCTTAACTGGCAGCTGGATTTTCATATATGCTTCTGTATATCAGCTGTAATGTATAATAAGGCTATGTTTACAACAAAAAATATTTAACATAATATAATGTGTTTTTGCAAGTAGGAAGAACTTTAAAAGCCTTTATAGTTAGGAATGGTAGTTTCACCTTTAATCTCAACACATGGGAGGCACAGACAGGCAGAGCTCTGTTCGAGGCCAGCTTGGTCTACATAGTCAATTCAGGGCAATTCAGAGCTACATGGGTAAATCCTACCTCAAATAAGCAAACAAATAGAAAACCCTTTTCAGAATTTTCATTTTTGACAGTCCACCAAAGTGACAGTTGCTTTTATATAAATTATAGTGTCATTAAGAAAAATGTGTTTTTCAGCATTAATCAAATATTATGTTTTTCTATTTGAATACAACATACTTACTCATGATATAGGTAGATGCCAACATATCAAGATCACATGGAAGGGGAGCTCTTTTTCAAAGTTTTAGCTTTCAATAGAAATTTTGAATATTTGTGGAAAATATCCTCTTTCCTCTTTTTATCTTTAAAATATCAATTTTTCTTTTTTAAACACTTTATGAATTTTTGCTGAATGGGTGTGGTGATATTGTGTTCCCCAAAATATTGTGCACCCTAATAAACTTATCTGGGGTCAGAGAACAGAACAGCCACTAGATACAGAGGCCAGAAAATGGTGGCACACACACACCTTTAATTCTAGCATTCCAGAGGCAGAGATCCATCTGGATCTCTGTGAGTTCATAGCCACACTGGAAACAGCCAGGCATGGTAAAAAGAGCTTTTAATCCCAGAAAGTGATGGCAGGAAACAGAAAGGTATTAAAGACATGAGGACCAGGAACTAGAGCCTGGTTAAGCTTTTGGGCTTTTGAGCAGCAC
Organism: Peromyscus maniculatus bairdii; assembly: GCF_049852395.1. Taxonomy (NCBI): domain Eukaryota; kingdom Metazoa; phylum Chordata; class Mammalia; order Rodentia; family Cricetidae; genus Peromyscus; species Peromyscus maniculatus. The sequence continues at coordinate 59,740,027 of NC_134863.1, read as the reverse complement.
AGTTCAGCTGAGAGGCATCCAGTCTGAGGAAACAGGATCAGCTGAGGAATTGGTGAGGTGAGGTAGCTGTGGCCTGTTCAGTCTCTCTGATCTTTCAGTGTTCACCCCAATACCTGGCTATAGGTTTGATTTTTTTCTTTCATTTTTCTTTATTAAGAAATTCCACACTCCACATACTATCCACAGATCCCCCCTCCTCCCTCCTTCTACTCCCCAGCCCTCTTTCCCAAGCCAACCCACATCTGCCAAATCGAGGTCTCCCATGGGGAGTCAGCATAGCCCAGCACACTGAGCCTGGGCAGGTCCAAGCCCCTTCCCACTGCACCAAGGCTTTGCAAGGTGTCACACCACAGACACAGGGTTCCAGAAGCCTGCTCATAAACCAAGGACAGATCCCGATCCCCCTGCCCCCCAAACAGTTCAAGCCAAACAACTGTCTTCCATATCCAGGGGGCCTAGTCCAGTCCCATGGGGGCTCCATAGCCACCAGTCCACAGTTCATGGGCTTCCACTAGTGTGGCCCGTCATCTCTGCATGTCCTACCATCATGATCTCGACATCCCTCACCTGCAGTATCTCTCCTCTCTCTCATCAATTGGATTCCGGAGCTCATCCTGGTGCCTGGCCGTAGATCTCTGTATCTGCCTCCATGAGTCACTGGACAAAGGCTCTATGATGACAGCTCGGTTATTTGCTAGGCTGGTCACTAGAGTCATCTGGTCCAGACACCCTCTGGATCACTGCCAGCAGACCAAGGTGGGGTCAACCCCGTGGATTCCTGAGAGCCTCCCCAGAAGGTATCAGAAAATAGAAAGATCTCCCATGCTCATGGATAGGTAGAATCAACATAGTAAAAATGGCAATCTTACCAAAAGCAATATACAGATTCAATGCAATCCCCATCAAAATCCCAACGCAATTCTTCACAGACTTGGAAAGAACAATACTTAACTTTATATGTAAAAACAAAAAACAAACAAACAAACAAAAAAGATAGCTAAAAGGATCCTGCATAATAAAGCAACCTCTGGAGACATCATGATCCCTGACCTCAAGCTCTACTATAGAGCTATAGTAATAAAAACAGCTTGGTACTGGCATAAAAACTGACATGTGGAGCAATGGAATCAAATTGAAGACCCTGACATTAATCCACACACCTATGAACATATGATTTTTGACAAAGAATCCAAAACTGTACAATGGAAAAAAGAAAGCATCTTCAACAAATGGTGCTGGCATAACTGGATGTCAACATGCAGAAGAGTGCAAATAGATCCATATTTGTCGTCATGCACAAAACTCAAGTCCAAGTGGATCAAAGACCTCAACATAAATCTAGGTTTGATTTTATTAAAAATACCTTCTAAAGATTCGTGCTACAAATAGGTTTTGATATTTTCTATCCTCATTCCCTCTATTCCAAGTCTCCCTCTATTGACCACATCCCCAACATTATTCCCTGGAGGGTAAACAAGAGCAGTGACAGTAGCCTGTGATATTTCGGGGCCTATGGGTACACACTGACTGACTACTCCCGAGTCAGTCCTTTTATAGCACCAGGCTTTTTATTTGTTATATTATGCTGTTTAATAGGGGCATTGTAGCCCCATTGTAAGGTAATTCTGACTCTTTTGCCTGCTTCTGGGACACTTTTCCTCCTACTAGGTTGCCTCATCCAGCCTGATAGAAGGGTTTGTGCCTAGGATTACAGTAACTTGTTATGCTCTATTCGGTTGATATTCTTGGGAGACCTGCTCTTTTCTGAAGGGAAATAGGGGAACAGTGGGTCTTTAGGAGAGCAGAGTTGTTGGGGAGGGACTAGGAGAAAAGGATGGAAAAGAAGCTGATGTCAGGGTGTAATATATGAGAGAAGAATACATTTTTAAAGTCATATAAGCACTTGTTCAGCATACCTAAACTTCAACATTGACCAGTTGCTGTGATACTTTTTGAATAATATCATTTTTTTTTGTTTTTTTTTTTTGTTTTGTCTACTTCAAAGTATTTTTAAGAATTCTCCAGACTGGTCTTTATTACCTAAAATGCTGCAGGCCCAGATTGAGATCTCTGGTAAATGTCTGAGTCTGGCAACATTTTTTTGAGTGAAACATTAATGGACATATTAAGAACAAGAGACTGTAATTCTTTCTACTATTTTAATTCAAGTCAAGACAGAAGGATAGAGACACCAAATCTCATTGTGTGTAAATCATTGAGTAGAAGGTAACTCACAGACTCCACTAACCTAAGCTCAAAGTGGCTCACAGAAACTTAACTGGCAACCAAGGAGCATTCATAGGACTGACCTAGGCCATCTGCATAGATGTGACAGTTGTGTAGTTTGGTCTTCTTGTGGGACTCTTAACAGTGGCAACAGGGGCTGTTGGGGTGCCTTGCCCAACTTTAATAACATGGGGAGATTTTTAATATTACTGCAACTTGATATGCCATGTTTTGATGATACTCAGGGGAGAAATGCCCTTTCCTAAATAAAGGAGTGGATTGTGGGGTGGAAACAGATGAGCAGTGGGGAAGAGGGACTGGGAGAAGAGGGAGGGGAAACTGTGGTCAAGATGTAAAATAAGTAATAAGTAAATAAATCAATAAAAAGAAAAAATAGTGTTTTGGGGGGACTCCTAAAGTGTGTGTTGGAGAGGGAGGGGTTAAGAAAATAACTAAATAGAAAAAAAGGCTTAAAATACTAGCTGACTATTTAAGCTAATTAGAGAAAACTTAAATTCTCAGCTCTGGAGAAAGGACGGCCCAGTAAGTGAGGTATAAGTACGTTTTCAGAGTGGTGCTTTGAGTTTACCCATTATGCCATTCTTTAGTGGCTCGGATCCTTATTTTATGAATACAGTTGCCTTGATTTTCTCATGGGTACTAACTCACTAATGTAAGGCTTCTCACCAGATTGAGGCCTTATGACCTTGGAAAGTTGGTTATGTAACTCAGCTGGTCAGTGCTAATTTCAAATTATTGAGATCTCTCTATAGTTAAATATAATCAGGGACTGTGGATCTTTATTTCAAATAATACAGCTGGGGGAAGAAGCAAGGAAATTCCTAAGGATGTGGTAGGCAACAGTTGGCCAGTCTGAAGCACCATTGTCATAGCATGGTGTAAGTAAACATCCCGGTTTACTAATTTGTTTAAGTCATGGAGCAAAACAGAATACAGCTCTGTCATAAGACATACAAGTAGATTGTGTCTGCCAAGGGAAGGATGGCAATATCTTAGTAAAATTAAAGGAAACCATAGAGATATCCAGAATATAGGCAATACTAGGTTATTTAGGAGTTTGTAAAGAACACCACATTCCCTCATGGTAAACTATTGTTGGAAAACATGATGATATACTATAGTTATTTAAAGAACTAATTACATATATGATATTCATTAACAATAAAGTTATCTTTATTTAACTTTATTCTGCTAATAAAGTTAATTACTACTAAAACATTTATTTAAGATATATGTCTCCCAAGGGAGACCTTACCTCATCTGAATGGAGAAGGAGGAGGAATGGATGGGGGTGTAAAAGGGAGGTGGGGGGAGGGAATGGGAGGACAAGAGGGAGGGGAAACTGGGGTTGGTATGTAAAATAAAATAAAGAAGAGTATAATAATCTTAAAAGCAAAAAAAAAGATATTATATAAAGTAAAGGATTCTGACCCTGGCTTGGGGTAGACTATATTGTAGTTCTGTTCTGTCTGATAAAGTCTTAATTCACTGATAAAGAAAAAAATCTTCATTTGCCTGTTTACTTCCCTATGATCTGAGATAAGGAATAAGGAAAATCCACACAAAGTATAAACACTAATGAAGAAAAACAACTGTTAAGAGAGCAGAACAACAGATTTTTGAAATTCTTTGTCAGGAATAACATCATTACTACCACATTGGAGATGCCTATTTTAAAATTTCTTACTGTGCAAAATAATTGTGTGTCTATATGTAAACCCCTGAGACTTGGCCATTATTTTATTTATAGTCAAATGAATTGTAGCTAATATAACTTGGTCTATGTTTGCAAATATTTCTGTATGATTGACAAAAACCTGATTTGTATAACCATGCAATATATTTGCATATTTTATACCCACTTTTAGAGGGAGAGATTATGGCTAATTATGCTTCCTGTTTTAGTTTCTGTTAAGCTTGAGAATTTTTAATATTTGCTTAAAGTCAAGAAAAATTCACCCCATGTAAAAATAAATAATGTGCATGACAATTATGCACTCATAAGAGTGTTTACTTGAATCTGAACTCAAATGTAAATCATAGTTGTCTGTACTGACATTATGTGAAAAAGGATTCAGGACATCGTGACCTACAATGCTATGATCATGAACACATCGTACATAAGGAATTTGATAGATAACTATCAAAAGATAACAGTTCATTATTAGGGATCTTTAACTCACATCTTCTATGATACTCTTCTGTTTTCTAGACCTCAGTCTCAATAGTTCATCAGCTGCATGTTTTTTCTCTCATTCTCTCTTAAGCAACAAATGAGAAGTCTGTTTACTTTGAACGTTCTATGTTACAAGGATGCCCCAGTGAGCCATATGGACAGGACCAGTGGAAATGGGGGTGCCCATCAATCTGCCCAATCCAATCTTTTCTGACCCTTGTTCTAGATATTTACATGAAGAAGTCTTCAGATAACTTCAGGTTTATTCATTATCTGACTACAATCACTTGAGTAACCTGAGTGGGAGCCTCTTCCCTGTTGTCTATATGAAACATGAGGTTGGATAAAGCACAGGGACAAATAACCAAATGAATGGAAACACATGAACTATGAACCAAAGGCTGAGGGGCCCCCAACTGGATCAGGCCCTCTGAATAGGTGAGACAGTTGATTGGCTTGATCTGTTTGGGAGGCATCTAGGCAGTGGTACCAGGTCCTGTGCTCATTGCATGAGTTGGCTGTTTGAAACCTGGGGCTTATGCAGGGATGCTTGGCTCAGTCTGGGAGGAGGGGACTGGACCTGCCTGGACTGAGTCTACCAGGTTGATCTCAGTCCTCGGGGGAGACCTTGATCTGGAGGAGGTAGGAATGGGGGGTGGGCTGGGGGGAAGGGGAGGGGGCCAGGAAGGGAGAGAACAAGGGAATCTGTGGCTATTATGTAGAACTGAATAGTATTGTAAAATAAAATAAAAAAAAAAGGAACATGAGGAACAATAAGCCATTTTAAATCACCAATTATGTTAGGATATTTTTAAATGTACCAATACATGACCAATACATATACATACACACATATATATATATTTTATGTATGTATATATATATATTTATATATGAATGTATATGAAAGAAAGTTACATTGTATCATATGATGTGACACTAACACAAGCATGAAGAGCTGTCTGCATGTGTGGCAATGTCTTGAACATGCCTCTATTCCACCTTTGTTTTTCAAGTCCAGTGGATTTAGAAGGGGTTGTCCTTACTTTTAGAGCATTCAGTCTTCTCTCTCTAGTCCTGATCACTGATGCAGCCAGAAACGTGAACATCGGTATAAAGATTTCCTTTTCCTATTCCAGAAAGTTCTTGCCTTTGAGCAGGATTCAGTAGAAACCTGCAATATTTGAAGCAGTCACCTTGCAATTCTTTAACGTGGCTGACTATGCCCTGCAGTCTTATACAGAAGGAGATGGAGTGGGGTGTCAATTATTTCTGCACTCAGGGCTATGGACTAACAATACACTTGAGTGAGGCAGAGGTTACACATCAACTGCAAACCCACAGGCAACTCAAACCTTCCATTAATGAAAAGGAACTAAGGGTTTCCAGAAGCCAGGATCTCCTTGGCTTTAAGTTCCTAGTGATGCAAACTTGGATAAGGATATGTTAGTCCTTGCTACAGTAAGTCAGTATATCAGCTAGAAATGAACAGGGAAAGTATGGTAGCAACATCTCACAAAATTGTAGCTCAAATTCAGGCATATGTATTGTCAGGCTTGATGACTAAGACCTGTGTCTTGGTGACAGCCAATGCTGTCAAGAGCTCCTGCAGACATTGCTTTCTCCAGAATAACAATGGAGCATGAATATACCTTATTGGGGTCCCATAACAAGGCCATTTTGTCATGTTTTAACTGAAAAAATGTAGCATGAGGACATCTAATGTGATGTGTCAGTATCAAACTTCAGTATGGTAAAGGATAATCTGTAATAAGCACACACAGAATATACACACATTCACACACACACACATATATAGAGTGCGTAGCAAAGACATCGGTTGTAACTCCAGTATGAACTTTTCACAGCAGGTTGCTAATCTAACAACTTTTGTGGTTAAATTGGTTCCAGGTCAAGACACGCTAAAATAATTTGAAGGCAAGACCATTTCTAATAAGCTCCATCTCATTTCTTTAACCAAAATGTCTTCATAGTGAGTGGTGTCATCACACATAGACCATTGTAGGGATGGCCTTATCCCCCTACTATAGGGCAAAAAGGCTTCTGTTCTCTTAACTAGCATTTTAATTCTCATTCTTCCCAAGTCTGATAAAGAAAAATTATGTTTCATTTTTAATACTCCCCCCAAGCTCTTCAGATGTGTGGACAGACCTGATTAATGAATAGCAGGTCCTTCTCTTTTCAAATGCTATGGACTATTTGTTACTTCTTTTTTGAGACACAGCTCAGTGGACTAGCTTGAGTGTTAATCATGGTCCTACCACGGATCTAAAAATCAAATCTCACCTATACTTTCCATTTTCTGCCTTTCTCTCAGAATCCTGAAAACATATTTTAATTCATTTTGAAGTTTGCCAGTAGGTGGTAGGAATCCTTCCCTGAAAGATATTGCTGTACACTTCCTATGTAAGTCTTGGCTTCTGAAATTCACAGGGTTGGACTCTTACAGCTTTTACTCAAGGCAGTGGATGTCTCTGAGTTTCATGCCAATGAAAGAAGAGGTGGGATGTAAAAGAACCAAAGGAAATGAGGTTCACAGTGAACAAAAATGTACTGTTTAATATTAGTTTTATCCTTCCTCAATTACAGAGACTCCACTTTTGTCTAAATCTTCCTCAACTACTTCGGGGCTGACTTCCTCTTTGTTATCAGTGTAGGAAAGGAGTACAGTGAACTACATGTTTATATGTGTGAGCCTGTCATGATTAATTTCATGCACCCTCTAGGCCAGGCTAAAGTCCACTCTGTAGCTATTTAATCAGATGTTAATTAAGATAATGCCACATTTCGCTGCCATGACTGAAGCCCATAATCAGTTGACCTTAAATGAGGGAGGTGATCATAGTCTGATGGCCATGATTCAATCAGGTGAGAGATCTTCAGAGCAGAATCAAAGATAACTGACAAAGACACCACACCTGTGAGAAACAGTTCCACTTTGAGCACTGGGTCTCTAACCCACCCTTTCTGAGAGCTGGCAGACAAGCCTAGCCAGCAGCTTGCAGGTACTCAGGACAACCCCTTGCATCAGATCTTTTACTGTCTATATTTTGCTAGGTTGGTGTCTCTCAGCAAATGCTAGTCAGTACAGACACAAGAACAGATGGGTGAAAATAACTTCTTATTTTGTTTAACTGTGAACAACTTTGGCTTTTTGTGTCACGTGGGCTTCAAGCATTGCCTTATGGTTTGGGCACTGTTCAATTCTCTGCACCAATAATATATTTCACTCCTTCAACATGCCACCTGAGGATTGTCTTCATGGTGGTTTTAGCTTCAGTGCTCCCCTTGAAGCACTGAAAATGTGGCAATTTGAGTCTTATACTAGGCATCAGATGTCTTAGGCTAAAGACATTGGCTGATACCTTCTCCACTTACACATCACAGGACTCCATAGTCACTCAACTGAAGAGAATGTTTGATTCCATGATTGGGCAAACTGCAGAGAATAAAGGCTGAGCCTGGCTTCTAGGGAACTGCTACCATGGAGGTTAATCAGTCCCTGATCCCCTTGAGATAGATGGATACCTTTGTGTTTGGAACTAGGTTTGTTTTTAAATTCATTGTCCCTCCATCCCTCTGTCGCTCTGTCTCTTGGTCCCTCACTCCCTTCCTTTTTTCCTCCTTCATTTTTTTTGGAAGGGTGGCAAGGTCTTACTGTGCAGCCTAGGCAGGCCTGGAACTAATGTCATAATCCTCAGTATTGGGATTATAGGTAAGAGGCATCATTACCGGGAACAGTATTTCTAATACTTGTATTGAAGACTGTGATGTCATGCTGGTTTATTTCTTGTTTTAACCAGTTCCAAGGAGAATTGTTCTTTCTGAAGCCCCTCTCCATTACTTTACCATCCAGGGTGCTATATCATATTTACTAAGAAAATGTGAATATTTTCTCTCTTTTACGTCTCATTTTCTGTATGTATACCTTTCTTTCTAATTTCAGTCAGTTGTGTTTAGATTATTCAGCAAGAAATAAAAAAAAACTGCTGAACTGTTAAAATTTTAACAATTTTTAAATTTAGTGGATTTATTGTATTTGTGTGGTTGTTTTGGCTGCATGTATGTCTGTGTACCATGTGTGTGCCTAGTGCCTGCAGAGACCAGAAGAGTTAGATGGTTTGAAACTGATATTACAGATGGTTATGAGCTACCTTATAGATGCTGAGAATTGAACTCAGGTCCTCTGGAAGAGTAACCAGAGCTTTCTCTCCCACCTCTGTTGATTTATTCTTATAAAGATGAGAACAGTATAAATTTGTGGAAGAGTAAATAAAAAATAGAGGAGAGACTGGTTGTTTGTCCATTAATTGTTCATACCTCTTGCTTTTCTTTATCAGGGCTCAGAAAGAAGTTGTAGTTAATATGCTTTAGTGAGCACACCCACAATACTGCCTGGAAGCACTGAAGTTGCCAAAATAATTTCATGAACAGCCCAGCCTTTAAATTCTATCTAGCAACCATCAGTATTGCAACGCCAGATCAGCCAGTAACACATGTGTGACCCTGTGGAACGCTGTCTTTTTTTAAAAGCTTGCACTGTTTTCCACTACCCAATCCTTTTCTCCATCTGCTTGCTGACCCATGTGGCTGTTTTAACATCCGCCTCCTGGAGGCCTCCCACCTGCCTGGCCAGCAGAAAGTTACACAATGACAGCAGTTGCTCAGGGACTGAAGAGGAAACCTCGGATGCCCTGTCTTTTCTTTCTGGACAGCTAAAATTAAGATAGGAAAAGTCATGCCCTGGAATTTTCAATCAGTGTGCATCAGTTTAGAGAGTGGATAAATAAATGGGCAATCTATTTCAGGGAAGTTTCCCTTCTGGAAGAAGGGGCAATTTGTTTTAGGGTCATATGCTGGGCAACTATCTGCATAAGAAACCCAAAGAAGAGATTCACCAGAGGACCTTGTGACGACTTTCTCAGGAAGGTTAGTCTGCAATGAATCCGAGCCTGTCAACACACTCATCAAGATTGTGTTCACCCCAGTAGTCATGACAGTGTGTTGGGGTGGTAATTGCTTCCTTTGAGAATATTCAAGCTTATGTAGTTTAATTTTCATCTGGATTTCTTCCACATTTCCCAACATGACATTTAACAGTGAAATTTCTTCAAATGATCATCTAGATACTGGAGAGAACAAAATGTCTGTTTACCGAATTATCTCCCAAAGCAAAATAAAAATTTTAAAGTAGCAGCAGCTTTTGGTTTGTTCCCTATACCACCCAAATGACTTTACATTTCATATTAAATTGAAATAATTAATCACTGAAAAAAGGAGATCATCTTTTGATAATCAAATTGGACTTAGGAAGTGCTAATTAATGAATACATAAAATCTTTAAAAAGCTCATCTGTGGAATAGCTCCGATAAAATTAAAATGCATTGATTATCTTTGAAAATATTTAAATAAGTGCGATGTAGCTTAATTGATGACTGTGGACCTTGTGAAATGAAATTAAAGCTACTGTCTATTTCCCTGAAGACTCCTGTAGTTAGAATTTGTTTGTTTTAAATTTTAAGAACAAAAATTAACAGTAAAGGTCTCATGTCTGGTAAAACAAAATTCATACCGTCCTCTGTGAGCTGAAAGAGCTGACCCTCACATAGCTCAGAGATGTCCCATGAGAATGTTTTTGAAAAGCAGAATGCTGTGCAATTGAGAGTTTATGTGGATTTTCTGCTTCCCCAGCTCCCTTCCTTCACATAAGTCTGTCTGGTGACTTCCACATCTCCTCAGGTGTAGCATCTTTGAAAGCACCATTCTGTCTAATAGAAACTGCTTACTGAGCTGCTCAGATTATCAATTAATGTTGGAAATTTCTGTTCTGCCAAAACAAAAATAAGCCTAAGGAAAAAGAAGACAAACCATCCGTATCTTTGTTTCCAAAAACCCCAAAAATATTTGTTCACTGATGACTCAAAGATCATTCTGAAAGCAGGGAGTCGGTCTAAGTCAATCAAGGACACCTCATTATTTTGGAAAGAATTCGAACTTTGAGGCAGCTGACTACTCAGCTCAATAATAGCATTCTCTTTCATCACAGTAAGATCAATATTGAAATATTTACTGTGGATGCTTCCAGAATGATTTGAAGCCAGCTCTTTGGAGAGCCCTGATAATCTTTGGGTAATCTGAGCCATCCTTATATAAGATGTCAATTGCTGCACAGAACAATGCCTCTGATACAGATCTGTGGGTCATAAATAATAAAATGCTATTTGAAGTGGATTCATAGCCCAGCATAAAATTACCTCTGACTAAAACTATGGCAGGGCAGGTCTCAGTAGGGAGGAAAAATGTGAGGTTTTAGAATAACACCATCGAGGATCAGAACATAGTAATAGTTCAATTACATGAAATTTGAAGTACCTGTGAAAGTGTTAATGGTATTATTTTTGAAAAGTAGCCTGGAGTTTCTTTTTTTTTATTTCTATTAGCATGTAGTGCTGGAATATTTGCTCTTTCTTTTGTTAACTAGCAATGTTGTGATTATTCCCTTCATAGTATAAAGGGGGTTTCAGCACTTCCAAGAAAGAAATTACTGGATTTTTAAAATTTCATTTTGTGAATGCACCATAATTAAATGTCTAGAAAAATACATTGCTGAAAACAAGTGACGGGCCAGTTATGACTGCAATGCTGCATCAATTATTGATGTATATCCTCAGAATACAAGCTTAATAGTCTGTTATGAGCCTGATTTGAATGAAAAGACAAAAACAGCCACTCACAGAAATTGTCTAGCAGCATTTCACAGACAATTGCACAAATTATCCAAAAGCAGCCGTGACACGAGCTCCATCCCATTTTGTAATATGACACAGGAGATATGGCCCACTGCTTGCAGGACCGTATCTCAATTATTTTAAATAGAAAACTTTAACAAATGCATTCAATTACAGCCTAGTTTTAATCAATTGCAACCTTGCTTAGGCAATGTCACATCTTAAAGAGGCAAAAACCTTCCTTCAAACAATTATAGGACTTGAAAGGAGTGTTCATAGGACTAAGGTATAATTCTAAAAGGCTGAGGCCCTCATGCAGAAATATTTGATAGCATACTGGCCTGTTCTGAACATTACTGTCAGGAAAAAATTTGCTTAGGGTATGTGTACAATTACCAATGGATCACTTTGGCAAGTCTTACATGGTTGTGAATCCAGTTCAGTGCTAGAGCATTGCCTAGCATGTGCAAGGGCCTAGGTTAAATCATATAAAAAGATAAACAAACATTTTATCAATATGTTTATAAATTTCATTTTTAAAATTTAAAAATGTAGGCAGACAAATTATTGAAAAAAAATCCTTTATAGGTTTTATGATCCAGATCAAAAGAATGCAAGTTTTATAACCAGTAGATCATAAAGATAGAATGTATCAGGGAATTTCCATGAATGAATTAAGGCTTTGAACTAATTAACAGAGGTGAGCTTTGAAGATAGTATGTTCATATCAATTTAATTTCTTATACTTAAAATATAACCTCACTACAAATGCCTTGTAGGATTTTAAAGACCCACAGTTCACATTGTCAAATGCAATAGTAAAATTAATAATTTCAGAATATAGAAAGCATCTTTCTAAGATTAAAGGTACATCCTCCAAATATGCACAAACTCACATCTAATAATGAAAAGTTGTGACACAATCCTTTTAGATGCTTTAGTTGAAGTCCTTCTTGAGGTCAGATTGATTTACAATGTACATATCATAAAATAGTTATATAATGCTGGACAAATTGTATATATAATGGCATATGTGCTGTGGGACGGTCTGTATGTCAAATGTGTTGCTCTGTATGTCAAATGTGTTGCTCTGATTGGTCAATAAATAAAACACTGATTGGACAGCAGCCAGGCAGGAAGTATAGGCAGGACTAACAGAGAGGAGAATTGAGAGAACAGGAAGGTGTGTGTGTGTGTGTGTGTGGGGTAAGCCATGAGCCACATAGCAAGGTATAGATTTATAGAAATGGATTAATTTAAGATGTAAGAACTAGATAGCTAGAAGCCTGAGCCATTAGGCCAAACAGTTTAAATAATATAAGCATCTGTGTATTTATTTTATAAGTGGGTTGTTGGACTGCCAGGACTTGGTAGTACCCGGAGAGAAAACTCTCCAGCTACACATAGCTACACATATGTATATACATTTCTCTCTCTCTCTCTCTCTCTCTCTCTCTCTCTCTCTCTCTCTCTCTCTCTCTCTCTCTCTCTCTCTCTCCCTATCTATCTATGCTTGTGCTAAGATCACTGTCTACACTTTTTGATTGACATATTTTCTCACCTCAATTAATATAATCAAGAAAATTTCTGTAGACATACCTACCAGCCAATTTAATCAAAGCAATCTCTCATTGAGATACTCTTCCCAGGTGATTCTAAATTGTGTTAAGTTACACACACACACACACACACACACACACACACACACACCACGCACACATATTTGGAATCTGGCCCTGCCCACATCAAAGCTTTGTCACAGTAAGGTGGCTGCCATGCATATGATTGCTCAAAGCCTTTATTGTCCCTTCCATCAGAGGATATGAGAGTAGTGTTCAGATGCTCTGGGCTTGGACTCTGTTGGCAGAGCTAGAGAAACTTCTGGACCTCATGGGCTTCTCAGAACATTTTTTAGGTACAAAGAAATCTTCTAGTTCAACAAGTATGTGTTATACATAATTTCCCAGTATCATTTGTTGTCCTTTTTTTTTGTTTGTCTGTTTTTTCAAATGGTTGCTTCCTTTTAAGCCACCGCTGTCTGAATCGGCACCTGCAACTCCACTGCTAACAGCAGTGGTTAGGCTGCAAGAGCCATAGCAAAAGAAAATTCTTTTTTGTTTGTTTTGTTTTGTTTTGTTTTGTTTTGAGACAGGGTTTCTCTGTGTAGCTTTGGAGCCTGTCCTGAAACTCGCACTGTAGACCAGGCTGGCCTCAAACTCACAGAGCTCTGCCTCCCAAGTGCTGGGATTAAGGGTATGTGCCACCACCACCTTGCCGCCAGAGGAATTCTGTTCCCTCCAGCTCCAGCTCTCACAAAGCTATGAAGGGAACTTAACTAAAACTCTGTCCCTCTAAAAAACTCAAGATTCAAAGGTTAAGGTGGAATTCTGCTCTTCAGAGAGGCTGAATAACAAGTAACTCACATCCTCTCCTTGCTCATGTCCTCCAAAAAGTCCTCCTGCTACTCCTTGCCCCTCCTTAAAAACCTTTCTCTAGCTGGGCAGTGGTGGCACATGCCTTTGATCCCACCACTCAGGAGAAAGAGCCAGGCAGATCTCTGTGAGTTCTACAGAGGGAGCTCCAGGACAGGCACCAAAACTACACAGAGAAACCATCTTGAGAAACCAGAAAGAAAGAAAGAAAGAAACAAACAAACAAAAAACCCCTTTCCACCTGGCTCCTCCCTACCACTTCTTGTCAGCTAGTTGCTGACCCAGCCTCCTGACCACAGGTGAATTTTATTTAGTCAAACACATCTTTGTATCATTAAACAAACATTCCAGAGCATAAACAAAAGTAACACACCTTGAAATAATATTTTGCAACAATCATTGGCAGCTATACACTCTTTGATTCTCTCTTCTTTCTACTAAGCTAGATAACCTACTTGCGTCATATTGCTAATTTAGCCTCATTTGAACTTTATAATACATAAATGGTTTGATCGGAACTCATGTGAGCAGTGAAATTTGCTCACATATACCTGAGCTTTGGAAGAAATAAAGCTTGTTACTAATACTTGACCTTGATTTACAGAATGATAAAAATATTTGAAGTGTAGTTCAATATCACAGTACTTGTCTAGCATAAGTGAAGCACTGGATACAGCAGATTTCTAGATCAAGGTCAATGTTGATTTAGTATCTGTTACAATGATCACATTAGTGTGGATACCACTCCAAGTCAGGTTGTGGTAACTAGTAATAACTGACAACTTGATACAATTTAGAATCACCTGGAAAGAGTGAGGGATTGCTTGGATTAAGTTGGCCTGTGGGGATCTTCTTGATTACAATAATTGAGGTAAGAAAATATGTCCATCACGGATGTCACTATTACCTAGGCAGGGGATCACAAGCTATTTAAGAGTGTAGAAAGCGATCTTAGCACGAGCATGTGTGGATTGTTTTCTCTCTCTTCTTGTCTATGGATCCAAGGCAGCTAAATCCCTCAAGCTTCAGTTCCTATCACCTCCACACTCTGATGGTCTGTGACCTGGGACTGTGATACAAGATAAACCACCCCCCTTAATTTTCATTATCAAGATATTTTGTCATAGCAACAGAAACAAAACCAAGACACAGGTGAAATGTGAATGGCCTTTCCCCTAGATTTACCATTTACCTACCATTTTGAAAAATAAGAGAAAAACCATTTATTAATCTCCACAAAGGTTTGAGAAATAATTCTATTTTGAATAGGAGATCAGTGATGATTCAATACATGCTGGAGGCTCTTAACTCCATCTCTCAGCTTTTTAAAATATTGTAGATTATTTGTGTAGAGTTCAACTATTAGTCTAAAATAAGGTACTTCATTGAAGAATTATAGATATTGACAGATTAATTTTATTATGAAAATTAAAATTTTGAATTCTCACAATTGTTCAATAAGATGTTTTATAAAATTATTTTTCCGATGAATAATATAGGAAATTATCTTCTGTCTGATACATACAAACTTTGTACTTCTTATGAAATTTATTTTAAAACTTTTCCCAGTGAATATAACTTAGTGAACCTTTTCCCCTACTTTAGTTATTCACCTCATCTAAATAACTTTCTAGATTGACACTGAGTATTAGAAAATCAAAAAGAATATGGTGAAGTTTCATAGCCAGTATTTGATTTGATATTCCTTTAAATGTAAATCATGGCCCAGCTGGATCCCTTAAAAAGGCATGACTTTATTCCAAGTTGCATTCTGGTGAACTGCTCTGTGAACTGACTTCAGAAATCTCTGGGAATACAGAGGCAGGTGCATGAATGGTTTAGAGATTGAGGTGGGGACTGGGATGAAAATTTTTCCTGACTAAAAGCAATGATAAATGGCATTTCCATAGCAATTAAGTCTTCCACACATGTAGGAGGGGGCTAATAAGTTGTCATTTCAACACATGTGGAAATTTCTCTAATTGGGTCCTTGTTTAGAGATGCATCTCTACCTTCTGAATAGAAAATAGGATATCTGTCAATTTATGTGCCAACAACAGGTCTCCAAAGCTGTAACTTCTTGAAAAGCCAATTTAGATTGTGACTGCTATGTAACACATTTGTGTTAGACCGAGGTTCGGAATAATGAAAAACTCAGGAAATCACCTCTAACTGGTTTTAGAAGCAATCATATACCCAAACAATTGCCATTGCTCTCTCTCCTTTAGGAAATGGTTGTCTTATTTGCTGGTATCCCCTACCTGTCTTGCTCTCTCCAGAGATCTCCATAAAATTATATTTTCCTGCAAAGCTCACAGCACAGTTTCAGTTCTAAGAGTCACACAGAGATTTTATGTATTTGCAATTCTGTAAAATCCTCTTCTGTGATGCACTCTGAGGTCTGAAATTTGGAGCTTGGGGAAGTTAAAATATCACCCATCAGCATTTTTAGGAACATAGAAGTAGCTCTGAGGGTTTAAAGCCAATCACTAAGACCATGGCTACTGCCAATAATCCTATACCTGGACAGACTTAAATTGAATTTTTGCCATCCTGTGTACATGTTCAGCTCTAGAGGGAAGAATTCCCCCCCTCTTTGATATGGGAGATGCAGGTAAAGACTGTGTCTGAAATGGAATCCATTGCATCAATGGCTTGTGTGCTGATTGAATTTAAAATTGGTCTTTCTATTTCTCTGATTTTTGCTTCAGAGATGTGTGAAGGGGGAGGCAGGTGTCTTGTAAATAAAAAATGTGACTCAGCTGTAAAACATGGAATGGGGGAATAAAGCGCTTCTTTGTTCATTTTTAAAAGGGAGACAATAGGAGTCTGTAAAACATGAACAATCTTGGCAGTTACCAGAAATTAGCTTTTGCACAACTTCCTGAAATATCATGAGGTTTCACTGCTTATAGTATCACTAAAATTTGGTGAGAGGGTTGGAATAACTTCATTAAAAAACATTATGGCTTCTTTGGAAATCACTTTCTATGTGCCATCGAAAGCTTCATTAACAATAACTTTAAAAAGTATCTGTGAGACAATAATATCTTCCAGACTATGTTTGGTAAATAAGATAAATTTGTAGCAGGGCATTTGACAAATGTTTAAAAAGTGAATGGTCTACCCATTGTGTTCCACTTGAAATTTTCAACAGATAATCCATGTAACAATTTTAAAGCATTTAGATTTATTTTCTTAAATTGTATTATTTTAGAGATAAAAAATTAAGGCAACCATCCTCAGTACAAAGAAATATCTTTTTATAGGCTGACAGATCAGAATGTATGAATTTCAGTGTGTATTAGAGTTTCTTTACTTCTCTGTTTTCCCATCAAAATCATACACTAGAATCTTATATTCTCCTTTCAAATAAAGTAAATTCCCTGTTGTATGAAGAAAGTTGTTCTTGGCCACCTTGAATTTAAAGAGGAAAACTCCAACAGCAGTCAACAAATAAGAAATACACTGGTTACTTAACAATTCTCTCTTGGGTATTGTCCAAGAGCCTCTAGGGACCCTGGGAAATACAGTATTTTGAAAGAAACAAAAACAGACTTCAAAGAAAGAGCTATTGAATTTCTTCCTGAATGTTTTTATGTCTAGGCTCTGTAAACTAAGGAGCAGATATATATAGCCTATATAATAGCCTATATCGTCCTCTCATGTTGACTATTGGCTGTATAGCCATCAAATAACAATTATAGAAATATTGAAGGTTATGATGATATTTTATTTGTGCTGAAATGTGATTTTATTTGCATGTTAATAAATAAAGTTGCCTGGGGATCAGAGCCAAAGCAAATCATTTAGCAGAAGTCTGGTGGTAGTGGTGGCACATGCCCTTAATCCAATCACGTGAAAAGCAGAGTCTCTGTGTGTTCAAGGACACAGCCAAGTGGTGACCTGAACCTTTAATCTCAGTATGAACCATAGAAACCTGGAGGTCTGTACAGACATGCAGTGACAAGGAAATCATGTGGTTGGGTTTAGAGCCAATGAGAAGGTAGAACAGAAAGGCAATAAAAAGACAGGTCACACAGGAGAAGCTCTCTCTCTGAGGGGAAGGATGGCAGCGACTAGTAAACTAAAAGCTTCGCTAGTGCTCTGATCTTTTGGGCTTTTAACTCTGCATTTGTCTCTGTGTTTCTTATTTAATAAGACTGTTTAGAATAACATCTACAGAAAGTATTCTTTTGATTGTGATAAAATGAGGCTATAAAAAAGAAGTTGAGAGCTGATGGAACAAAATCTTCCAACTACTTTCTCCTCCTTGTTCCCTTCTCCTTTTTCTTTCCTCCTTCTAATTCTTCATTTGAAACAGTTTCTAGTAACCTAACATGGCTGAAATTGCAGGTATTCACTACCACATCTAGCATTCAGATGGGGCAGACTTTTGACTAGGAATCAAATGTGTGGTAAAAGATGCATTAGGAAGAATTCATGTCCAAAGATAATCATTATACGATCATTCTAATTTATTTTGTTGTAATGAGAGTGTCCTAGCTTGAACTACGTATGTTGTATTAGTATTGAGGAACATTAAAATACGTTGTTTTTAAGAAGAATATAAATGCAAGTAATAGAGGTAAGGATGAGAAATGACCCTGAAAAAAGTACCTAGGTAGTCTAATATATTAATAACAACAGCAGATAGGATGAGGAAAGAGATCTTCAGTAGTTATAAAAAATAATTATTCCTGATAATGTTATGAGATCACACACATATTTATTATGGAAATTTAATCACAGAAAACAAATAGTAGAATTTAGATACATATGCATAGTAAATTGAGAAAATACCTCAATTTACTGCATTTTCTTTTATTTTTACTTCTGTGTATTTGCATAAGCAAAATGTTGAGAGATTGCCTGCCACCATGTCCTCTCATTATGATCCTCACCTTCCTTCCTTGTTGAGGTAGCCGAGTTCATTTTTAATACCTCTACCCCAAATGTAAAGTTATATATAGCCTAAAAATACCATGTTAACTGAAGTGCAAAATGGATTTTGAAATGCATTATAATCCAGAGAACAAAGCTTTTATTTGCAAGTCTTATCCGTTATTGAGAAAAAAATAAGATTCCTAGGTTTCAAGAGGCCTGAGCCTGGAAGACTTAAAAGCGAGAGTTTATAACACAAGTCAGACTAATTCTCTTGAGATTTCTTTCCTTCCAAAATTGTAGAGCACAGTCAGTTGGTAGAAGATGAGATATCACAATACATTACAGTAGTAAAAATAGCCTTATTGCTACTGGCTTCCATCACCAGAGTGAAGATATGAGGTGTGAGGGCAGTAAACCCTTGAGCTAGAGGTTTTCTTAGAGTCAGATTGTGGAAACAGAAGGGTTATGAGAGTTTTCACATGCAGTCCAATACTTCAACACTATATGAACTTTGCTAAGAGGAGCATCTGTGCAGAAAGTCTTGCAAATTCCAACATGGTCCTTAAATTTTCCATGGAATAGGAACTGAAGTCACCTGTGCCTTAATTAAGATAGAATTAAAATATGCTAAGATAATCAATCAGTAGGTAGAAGATTGAAATTGTGTTAGCATCAAAGCACAAAGGTTTTCATATCAGGAGCCTTGAATCATCAGGAGATGCAGGTTTAGGTCATATGAAGATGTCTGACCTGTAAAAGAAAATCTGAAATACTAAGACCTACTAGACTGGTGAGTAAGGAAATTCATTTCATTTGTAAGTGAGAATTGGTTGAACAGTTTTGCAAAACCATTGGAATTATCTTAGAATGTGAGGCAGAATTCAGAGGCTGGAACACGAAAGAAACACCCAAGTAAATGAAAATTCATGTTGATATTTTCATTCATGTGTTGGGTGGCAATCACTTTGATGACTTTGTTATCATACTATATAAATAACATACAATCTCATTGAAATTTTTCTACACTAGGTGATTAAAATAGTCAGGAAGCACAAATAACAACTACTGAAATTTTAAAATATTAAAAGAATAAGTAAATGTATAGAAAAATCTTGTTCCTAGGAAAACATAAGCATGAGTCTCCAAAATCTGAAATAGGGGTGTGAAATGTTCTGATTATGAGTAAGCCATACTAGTAAAGGTCTTCTATATTTTTTAAGAGAAAAGACTTAGACAATGTAACTATTTAGGGGAGTTCTACCCCTTCTCAGATAATGTTCATTCTCTAAAAATTTATAATATTCACCATTCGAGAAATGAATTTTTATTTCTGCTTGGAATTTTTCCATGTTGACATCATATACTAATGCTCTTCATTTTGGGATGAAACATTAATTTCCTTACATTTGTAGAATGAGTTGAAGGAGTAAGCACCTGGTAGACACCCTAATAAGATCACCATCAAGTAATTATTGGAATGATTCATGACATAATCAGCAATGATTTCTTAAGTTTAGATAGAATCAATTTTTAAGTTTAATTTGTTTCTATATAACATAATTAAAAACCTTGAATTTTTGATCAGTGTAAAAGTGACCTTAACTACTATGCTACACTAACATTATGTTAATCAGGTTATAGGAAAAATCAACAACTATAATAATTGCACACCTATAATGAGCATATAATCTTCATATAAGGGGACTTTAAATAAGACATGACCATTAAAATAGGCAACTGTAACAACTTTTTAAACTTGAAATATAAAAGAGAAAACTAGAAATGTCCTTGTACAACTTCAAGATCTGTTTGACTTTCAGGTAAAATCAAAGAGTTTCTATAGTTTATTCCCATTTTTATACTGAGCTTATTTTAGCCTCAGTAGATCTATGATATACTGTTCTCAGTGGAATAAGAAACAAGTAGCATGGATGGCTTAATAGGGAATTTGACTTTGAATTTATTTCCTATTTAAGCTCCAAGAAATTTTCACAAAGACTGAGATGTTTTGGACTATTTTTAAAAGAACAAACAGAATTCTCCCAGCTCATACACTGTCTACAGGCTAAAAAGCACTCTGACAGCTAAGAAGAAAAAAAATCCCTTTGAGATGGCAAAACGGAACCCCAAGTACAGTACTTCCTCTAGCGTAATGTCATTGAACAGTTCTCAGTCCTTTGTTCTTTCTAAGCCCACTTTGAAAATGGAGAAGTTAAAGATGTGCATACGGAATAATGGGATTCTTTGTGCCCTCCTTTATAAGAATAGGATATTTTGTGATGGAAAGAATCCATGAACCTTTGCTGTTGTAGGTCTGTTTTTCCCTGAGTTTAAAAAAGTAACGAGGTTACACGTTTTTGTTCTCCTACAGATTTACAAATTCAGTATCAGTTTTCATTGTGTTTTTCTGCTTTTGTCTAGATGGATGGTAGTTATTATGATTAGATATTCAAGGTGACCTTCTATATTACAAGATGAAATAGATCGCAAAGGATTTTAAGATAAGGTAATCTTCTCACATTTTAGTAAGTAACATCTGATCAATTGTATCAACGATTAATTTTTGGGTGATATAATATCACAGTTAAGGAGTTTATGAAATAGATTTTTGTATTATGTTATATTTTTACTTCAAAGATGATGTTTTCACAGGCAAATTCATAAAGCAATGGATTTCTGCCATTCTCAAAACTAACATTTAGCTGACGGTGCATAATATAAGAAGGCATCTTCAAATAAGAATTTCAATATAACCATAATTTCAGATGGACAAGGAAAATCCAAATGAAAATGCAATAGACAACGTTGTCTTAATACATCCTTATATTTATTCAATCCAAATATGGAAAATAATTATTTTCTAAGAACTGAACATAGTACAATTATGTCATTTTTCTTCTTTTGAAGGATTTTATTTTCTTTTTATTGAGTAGACCTAATTTTTTCAATGGCATAAAAACAAGTAAAAGAAAACTTTACCAGCATTTCCAAATTTAATTTTATAGTTTAAACCACTAGAGGAAAAATAATTACTACACAAGAGAATTTTTCTAACTAGGCTTGGTGTGTCTAATTCAGAAGTGATCTGTTTTGAATTTAAAGTTTTATTTGTTATTTTTGAGTTTCGAGTTTCATACATATTTTGATCATATTCATCCCCTCCTCCAACTCTTCCAAGATCAACCTGCTTCACTAACAACACAATTTTGTGTTCTTTAAATTCCTTTTCTTTCTTTCTTTCTTTCTTTCTTTCTTTCTTTCTTTCTTTCTTTCTTTCTTTCTTTCTTTCTTTCTTTCTTTCTTTCTTTCCTTCCTTCCTTCCTTCCTTCCTTCCTTCCTTCCTTCCTTCCTTCCTTCTTTCTTCCTTCCTTTCTCTCTTTCTCTCTCTCTCTCTCTCCCCCTCCCTCCCTCCCTCCCTCCCTCTCTCTCTCTCTTTCTTTCTTTCTTTCTTCCTTCCTTCTTCCTTTTTTCTATTTCTTTTTTCTCTTTCTCTCTTTCTTTTGACATTTTATTTTTTAAAAATTTGTTCAAGAACAGTTAGTGTATTGATTTGCTCTGGCTTTTCTGGTATATGAGGTCTGGTACATGCTGTCACTGTGCATTCATATGTGCACCTGGCATTCTATGTATTGGTGAAATTATTAAGGGTACTCCATGTAGTTAAAAGGAAAGTTTACTAGTGGTGCAAATTACAAATGAAGGGATAGGTAAGTCGCAGGGTCTGAGGAAGGTGTATTGCAGTCCAGCATTGTTCTCTGGAGCTCTGCTTGGTCAATCCCCACTGTCCAGGGTCCAGGAACAGAGAGCATGTGCATCCCGATCTCGGTTCTTCAGGGCCCTCCCTTGGCCCCGCTTTGTAGGTGTGGTAGTTACCGAAGCCTCAATGGGGGTTGGAACTTCCAGACCAAAGCTGGAATGGCTACCCACTACACTATGTCCAAAGATATTTCCTTGTACCCATCCACTGCCTCTACTGTTCACAATTTTCCCCCACTCCTTATTCTGCAATGATCCCTGAACCTTGGGAGAGAGGTAGAGTGTATATGTTTTCTTTATGACAAATCATTCTGCCTTTTCTTAGTCTTTGCATGTTGGCTAGTTGTGAGTCTCTGTTAATGACTATCTACTGCAAACAGAAACTTCTGAGATGAAGTTAAGAAATGTATTGACATATGAATATGACAAGCTATTAGAAATCAATATAATATTATATCCATTTAAACATCATAATAGTAATAAGTTTTCCCATATGGCCCATGTCCTCCTATCTAGCCACACATTCAGGCTCTGATAAGGGTCTGAGGCATGTCTTCCATCTTGTGGAGTGGGAATGAAATCCAGTCAGCAAGTGAGTGATTACTCTCATGGTGTTTGTGCTGTTACTGTACCAGTAGCCATGCCTTGCCAGACCAGTCAGTAGCTCAGAGGTTCCACATCCAGTTATGACTGATGACTATTTGACTCTTCCTGTAGCTTGCATAGCAACTTTCAATACTATAAAAGCTAGCCAGAAGAGACAAAGCTTCTGTTTTAGTACCATCTTGATTGTATCCTGTTCTGAGTCATTGATGTGGTGTCTTCAGCAACAGAGTCATACTGTAAAGCTCTAGACAGTAACCAAGAATAATGACAAAAGCCTGCAATCTTTGGGGGATGGTCTATGGGACATTATTGGCCAACAGCTATGAAAGAAGTAATCTATTTCTAGCACTATACCTTTTATTTGTTAGCCTCTTGTCTCTAGTAGAGGTATTGTTGCTCTATTATAAGGAAACTCCATATATATAAAACAAATAAATTAACATATATATGATATATAAATTAACACATATATGTGTTAATTTATTTATATTATTTCTGTTATATTGCCATTTTTAGAGAAGGTAGTTACTACAAGAGCATATCACAGACCAACATGTCTATAAACAAATTCTGGTTTGTTTGTTTGTTTGGTTTTTTTTTGGTATAATAGTTCATACATTTAAACAGTGTCTACATATAATAACATTAAACAAGAATAGATATGTGTTATGTGTTGTATTACTTAGATGACTTATAGTATTAATTTTAATTGAATCTTAAATGAGAAACAAAGGTGATTTTTTGGTTATGACTTAGCAGTGTGTATCCTTTTTATCCCAAATAGTGAATAGTCTAATAGTAGGTAGTGAGATAAAAGTTTTCTCAGGGACAATGGGTCAGTATGAAAAGTTTCAATATATTATCACATGCTATTGTTTGTGTATGTGGAGATTAATGTCCATATTTGATCTTAGTAAAACTGACTATAGTTTAAATACTAGCTAAGATTTACATAGCTTCATTCCCAACAAATTAGCACTTACAATGGAAAAGTTGTTACACTTAAATCTTTATGAATTCTCTCAAGATATTACATTTAGTTTATCATGACCATCAAGATAATACTTAAGAGCAACATTATGATTGTATGGGATTTTCATCATGTTACAGGTTAGCTAAATAGATAATTCCTAATAATTAATCTTGCAGAGCATATTTTAAAACAATTTATTTATACATTGTTGCTGTTAAAAGTGGTTACAGAATATATCACAGCTGCATGGGAACATTCTTGAGACTATAGCTATACCTTGATTAATACATTGAAAATGCTAGCATCTATAATTCAACTCTGGGTTGATAGCATTAAATTACTTTTAATGAGTGATTTAAAACTTAATTGACTACTTTTATAACAGTAACAAATGGAAAAAGACATTGCATTCCCCAAGCATTTTTCAAAAAATTAACGAGGCAATAAGAGCTATGTTAAGCAGGCAATCACTTGTTAATCAATAGGTTATTAGGATCGTATTAAACTAGGAGCTATATATTTCCTCCAGATTTCTGTGAAGCAAACAAGGTGATCAAACCCTTCCTGAAAATAACTTTAGTCAGTTTCTTAGGAAACCTTTGTGCTATTTGTTATGTTAGGAAGAGTAGTTGGTAGATTATTAGTGAAATAAATACATGCTCTCTCTGAACTCATCTCTATCAACATGTGCTAAACTATCTTGTTATATGATACTATATCACAGCCCTCCACAGGAGTTCCTCTAAAATGTTTGATGAGAAGAATGTTATTCTGGGGGAAAAATGCAAAGGAAAAATTACCACTCTGTGAGAATTAATTCATTTTGATCTTATTTGAAAACTTCTAGATATATTCAGCAGTATTCCTTAGTGTAACAGTCTTGTGATTTTAGTAGCAGGATGAATGGAATAATTCACTTTTCAACATTACATTGTTGTCTTTCCTCAAACATTAAAAACTATTAGGATCCATTATAATGCTTTCCCCCCCTCTCCACAGCCCACCTCCATGTTTTATTCCCACTTACTTCTTATATACTTCCTTTCAGATTTTGCAATTACAATAACTTTATTCTCATCTACTCACTATTGCTTTTGTTTCTCTTCATATAGTTTATATAATTCAAATTCTTTTTCCTCAGCCTTTCACTTGAAATGTAAAGTAGCTTTATGAGACTTGTCTGTCATAAACTTTTCAAAGGTATTTTTTCCTTGTGACTTTCAAAGAAAACAAAACCCTGTTTATTGGTTAATATTAAAGTCTCTGAAATATCAGTAAGATTTGACCTGTCCAAATCAGGCATAGTGCCTTCCTTCACCCTAACAAACAAGAGCATATTAATCATGTAATGAACCGATAAAGATGAATGCCTGATTAACTCCAAGGCCAGAATTAATTACAAGAGAAGCAGTGGTTCTTACAACTTTAATTAGTGCTTCTAAATGATATGGGTAGTCAATGAATCACTTGTTCTGATACAGCGTTCAAATATTTATAACAAAATCTTGCTCATAGCAAAAAGTTTTGCTCCCCCAGTGATCATAAAATTCAAACCTGTATTACTCTACTTGCATTATTCATTTTTGCGCAATTGTATCTGATTGTGTGTATGTTGTATTTGTAAAAGTATGTGTATTTTGCATGTATCTATGTGGGTGATCATTTGTATGATGTAAGTATGGTGGGCACCATCCACAACTCACACATGTGGAGGTCAGAGGACAACTTCAGGTATCAGCTTTCCTTCCACCTTGATTGATATAGAATCTATTTGTTGTTTCTAGCTGATATAGAAGATTAGTTGGTATTGCCCTTCATTCTTCTGGGCATTCCTTGTTTCCACCTGTCATCTCTCCATAGGAGCACTGGATCACAGACATCTGGGATCATGCCAGGCTTAATGTGTGCTCTGAGGGCTTCTAAATCAAGGACTTACACTTGTTTGGCAAATGCCTTATCCATTAAGTCATTTTCCCAAATACCTACCTATTATTTATTAGTTGGAATAAATCAACAATATAGTATATGAGTTCTTATTTCCCTTATATCCTGCTAGGTTTTTAAATCTTAGATTTTTTTCCTAAATATTTTATTAGAGACTAGTGTTCTTACTGTGTCAGACTGAACTTGAAAGATTAAAATATTTAAAAGTGACATCATAAAATAAAAAGTTAACAGTCATTTAGAGTGATTACATTTCTGTCTTCTGTGTTAACTACCCTTTTACCTAGTTCCCTTTAGGATAAGAACATTTCTTAGTTCAAAATAAGGGAGTCATGTGTATTACTTTTGTGGATGTTCATCATTGTACTGACTTCTGAAAAAGTAAACTCTGTAGCCTATTATTTGTGAAGTTTTTTCAGTGTATGATGACTATGTTTGTGCTATTATACTTATTTTGTGACTGCCCCTAAAGTCAAGAGCAAACAACTATTTTTCATTTTAACATACTTTCGACACCAAGCAGCATTTTGTTTCAATGAGTTCTCCTTTTGTGCTTCTTTATACTCTATTGTTCCTTACACTGACTGATGTATGGGGTCACAAGATTATTTTCAGTATAAAGTGACTATTGTGGGTTTCGGTAGCTTACATTTTATTGAATGATTATTCTCTTGCAAACATTTAGAAATAAATTAAAAATAATATTGTGGCAGTGTGTAGCTGTGACGGTCTAATTAAATAAGAAACACAGAGGCAAAATACAGAGTTAAAAGCCCAAGAGGTCAGAGCAGTAGCTAAGAGCTGAGACTAAAACCGCCTTCTTAACCCTCGCTGTCTCTGTCATTCTTCCCCTCAGAAAGAGACCTACTTCCTGTGTGTCTGTCTTTTTATTGACTTTCTGTTCTGCCTTCTCATTGATTGTAAACCCAACCACATGACCTCCTCGTCACTGCCTGTCTATACAGACCTCCAGGTCTTCGATGGTTGGTATTGAGATTAAAGGCATGTGTCTCCATGCTGGCTGTATCCTTGAACACACAGAGATCTGCCTAGCTCTGCTTCCCAAGAGCTGGGATTAAAGGCATGCACCACCACTGCCCAGCTTCTGTGATGGCTTGCTATTAGCTCTGACCCCCAGGCAACTTTATTTATTAACATACAAATAAAATCACATTTCAGCACAAATAAAATATCACCATAGTTCCCCCTTTCTATTTTAATAAAAAGAAAAAAGTAAAAAGGTAATAACTAATATATGAAAAACTATATACAAAAAGTACAATAACTATATACAATATATACAAGCAATAAATACCTAAACAGTGTCTACATTTGGTGCCCATGTGGCAAGAATTCATTAAAAAATGCTCAGCTTGGCTCAGTGTGGCAGCCCACCGGCTCCCCGGCTACACAGTTGGGGCCAGCTTGGCCTAGGCCCTAGGCCTGATTGACCATAGCTACGAGCTGTTACCGCAGCTAGAGCTACTTGCATCCAGATTGCCAACTCAAGCGGCTCGTGCTATGAACAACTCAGGCCCTGCCAGAGCCACTGGTCTGGCTGCACTCAACTATAGTTGCAGCAACTCATGTGGTGGAAGCCTAAGGAAGCTGGAGCCCAGGATCGAATCAGATCAACTGGGAAATCATGGCTGGATTTCATCTTTTAGCCAGAAAATGTGGCTACGCCTTCTTCCTTCCTTCCTTCCTTCCTTCCTTCCTTCCTTCCTTCCTTCCTTCCTTCCTTCCCTCCCTCCCTCCCTCCCTCCCTCCCTCCTTCCCTTCCTTCCTTCCTTCCTTCCTTCCTTCCTTCCTTCCTTCCTTCCTTCCTTCCTTCCTCTCTCTCTCTCTCTCTCTCTCTCTCTCTCTCTCTCTCTCTCTCTCTCTCCCTCCCTCCTCTCTCTCTTTGGATACCCATCTCAAACTCTAGGTAGCTGTTTTGAAATTCTCTCAGATTTCTACTGGTTTACACAGACTTGGTAAGTCAATTAAGATATGAGATATTTTAAAGGGAAAAACTACTTAAAGGAGAAAAATTATTTTTCCACATTAAAAAAATGGGTATGTGTACAATAAAAGAAAATTGGACTTTGTTTGATAAAATTTTAGGCAGTCTGAAAATGGAACAACTATATGAAAAGATTAATGTTGATGGGATGCACATTACATCAATTATGCACATTATTACTTTCCTTATCCTTATTTTACTATTTAAAAAGATAGTCAATTTAAGTGCCAGGATAAAAACTTTAGAAAAATCTGTTAAAATGAATTATAGAGAAATTCAGATTCAGACAGAATAATTTAACAGTGAAATTATTTTAGGATTGAGTTATAAAGTTACAGAAAGAAAGCCTGTTTTCACACAATCACCCTTAATTTATCTGGTAACCATATAGCAGCTACCTGGTTAATTAAGTGAATACACAAAATATTTGGACTCCCATTGAAATGTTAAATTTATGACGGTTTAAGGAGGCAATATTATTTTATGGCATGCAGTCCCCATTTGTAAAGCAAATGTTAAACTCCTTTTCAACTGATAATAAGATTATACCATAGGACTGGCCAGAGCTGGTAAATGATGTCCCAGAACCTGGGGCATAGCTACAGTGGCATATGTGGTTCAAAGAGGAAGCTAAAAACAGAAAAATCAATGGAGGGCTAGAAGTGTACAAATCTCCAAGGATCAGCTTGTTGGAGAAGGCCAATATGCTGAAATACAAAGACAGTATTTATATGATAACCAAACCCTAATTCTATGTCAAATGGCAGCCTTGAATGCATGGGATAGAATTGAGGAAGAAGGAAAGAAAATTGAATCATTTACAAAAGTTATACAGGGCTCAAAAGAGTCCTTCACAGATTTCTTTTTTTCCCCAGAGCTGAGGACCAAACCCAGGGCCTTGAGCTTGCTAGGCAAGCGCTGTATCACTGAGCTAACTCCCCAACCCTAACAGATTTCTTACAAAGACTGACTTCATCAGTAAAGAGAATGGTTTTAAATTCAGAAGCTAGTGAGATAATAATTGAATCTTTGGCCTCTGAGAATGCGAATGCAGCATGCAAAAGAATAATCAGGCCATTAAAGGCAAGATCTGCACCCTTGGAAGATTGGATTAGAGACACGTTTAATGTTGAGTCTCATGACCATGATGATATGTAGACAGGAGACACAATTTCAAGAGGTTTGAGGAATATCAGATGTTTTGGATGTGGAAAGCAAGGACATTTGAAAAGAGACTGTAAACAGGGCATTCCTAGGAAAAATGTTTCTTCAAGGAACAATAGCAACAGAATGCCCCTTCCTTCTGGAGTATGCAGAAGGTGTGGTAAGGGAAAACATTGGACCAATGAATGTAGATCAACAAGGGACAGACAAGGTAATACTTTGCCTCAGTCTTCAGGAAACTCCCAGAGGGGTCTCAGGCAGGCCCCCACAGCAAATCCAATTCAGACCTTTCAGGAATCATAGAGGAAACCCCTACTCAGAGCAATTAAATAACCAGATGCCTAATGGAATAAATCATTATTTATTCCATAAACAATGGAATAAATTATTTTCATTTATTTATAGCTGCTTGGGATGATGAAACAGCTGAGACAGAGAGAACAGATAATTCAGGAGAAACCATAAAGAAATTTTTTGGCAAACTTTTTTTTTTTTTAATTTTACAACACCATTCAGTTCAACCTAATAGCCACAGATTCCCCTGTTCTCCCTTCTCGCCCCCCTCCCCCTCCCCCCAGCCCACCCCCCATTCCCACCTCCTCTAGATCAAGGTCTCCCCCGAGGACCGGGGTCGACCTGGTAGACTCAGTCCAGCCAGGTCCATTGCCCCCCTCCCAGACCGAGCCAAGTGTCCCTGCATAAGTCCCAGGATTCAAACAGCCAACTCATGCAACGAGCCCAGGACCCGGCACCAACGCACAGCTGCCTCCCAAACAGATCAAGCCAAATGACTGTCTCACCCATTCAGGGGGCCTGATCCAGTTGGGGGCCCCTCAGCCTTTGGTTCATAGATCCTGTGCTTCCATTCATTTGGTTATTTGTCCCTGTGCTTTATTCAACCTTGGCTTCAACAATTCTCGCTCATATAAACCCTCTTCTTTCTCATTAATTAGACTCCCAGTGCTCCACCATGGGCCCAGCCGTGGATGTTTGCATCCAGATTCCTCAGTCCTTGGATGGGGTTTATGGCACAACTATCAGGGTGTCTGGCCATCCCATCACCAGAGTAGGTCAGTTCCTGCCGTCTCTCGACCATTGCCAGCAGTCTTTTGCGGGGGTATCTTTGTGGATCTCCGTGGGCCTCCCTAGCTCTCTGTTTCCTCCCCTTCTCACCTTCTCATGTGGTCTTCATTTACCATGGTCTCCTATTCCTTGTTCTCCCTCTCTTTTCTTGATCCAGCTGGGATCTCCCACTCTCTTTCCCTCAACCGTCGCCCTTCATTGTTCCCACTCATGACCAGGCTGTTCATGTAGATCTCGTCCATTTCTCCGTGTCTTTTTTTTGGGGGTCCCGTTTTCCAGGTAGCCTCACTGGTGATGTGAGTAGCAGTCCAGTCATCCTTGTTCCACATCTAGCATCTTCCTATGAGTGAGTACATACCATATTTGTCTTTCTGAGTCTGGGTTACCTCACTCAGGATGATTTTTTCTAGATCCATGCATTTGCCTGCAAACCGTATGATGTCATTGTTTTTCTCTGCTGAGTAGTATTCCATTGTGTATATGTGGCACAATTTATTTATCCATTCTTCAGTTGAAGGGCATCTAGGTTGTTTCCAGGTTTTGGCTATTACAAACAATGCTGATATGAACATAGCTGAACAAGTGCTCTTGTGGTATGATTGAGCATTTCTTGGGTATATGCCCAAGAGTGGTATAGCTGGATCTTGGGGGAGATTGATTCCCAATTTTCTAAGAAAGCTCCATATTGATTTCCAAAGTGGTTGTACAAGCTTGCATTCCCACCAGCAGTGGAGGAGAGTTCCCCTAGTTCCACATCCTCTCCAGCATAAAGTGTCTTTTTGGCAAACTTCTATAAATGAACAAAGACCAAAATTAACAATAAAAATAAATAGTGTTTTGTTGTCTGGTCTGGTAGACACAGGTGCTGATGTAACCATAATTGCACCAGAATTTTGGAATCCGACTTGGCCTCTTCAGGAGGTAAACGTACAGCTGTTAGGAACTGGAACAGTATCTCAAGTGAAACAGAATACAAGAAGGCTCTAATGTATAGGTCCACAAGGACAGCAAGGAAAATTAAAACCATATATGACTAACATAGCTATGAACCTATGGGGTCAAGACCTGTTACTACAATGGAATACTCAAATTAACATCCCTCCAACCTCAGAAACACATCATAAACTAGCACATATTTCTGAGAGAAATATTAGAAGGTATTATTCTAATGAGTGGTCACCAGCCATCCAGATTGTACAAGAACAGGGTACAACAACTGATGATCTTCCAAATATACCAACAACTCTACCTTTAAAATGGTTAACAGACAAGCCTCTAAGGGTTCATCAATGGCCTTTAATAACAGAGAAACTCCAGGATTTAGAAGAGCTTGTAGAAGAGCAGTTAAATGCTCAGCATATTGAAGAATCAACCAGCCCTTGGAATTCTCCTGTATTTGTTATTAAAAAGAAATCTGTTAAATGGAGAATGGTAACAGACCTTAGAGAAATTAACAAAGTAATTCAGCCAATGGGCTCTCTACAATCTGGAATTCCTTTGCCTACTCTGTTACCTAAAGGATGGCCTCTTATGGTTATTGATTTAAAAGACTGTTTCTTTTCAATACCTTTACAAGAAAAAGACAAAGATTTGCCTTCACGGTGCCTACTTATAAATAATTCTCAACCAGTTAAGAGATATCAGTGGAGGGTCCTCCCACAGGGAATGTTGAATAGCCCAACCCTGTGCCAATTTTTGTACAATAGCCATTTAAGTGATATGTAAAAAATTTCCTAAATCTATAATTTATCATTATATGGATGATATTTTACTAGCTGACTCAAATGCAGATACTTTACAAAGAATGTTTGAAGAAGCAAAGAATATTTTGCCTACTAGCTGAGATGATCCAGTTTCAAAGACTACTTGAATAAGGACTTGAGATAAGCCCTGAATGAACTTATGTGTGGACTGGACAACAAAGGATATAGCTACCTTTCCTAGAATTTGACAATTAACCTCAAATTTTTCTTTTCAGAATAAAGATACCTTCACCCATATCCAACAGGAAGCAATTTTAAGAATACAATGCCCACATTCTCAAATAGGTGGTGTGGGATGGGTGGTTTCCTTGTCTTTTAATGGGTTTTGGGTCTGGGATAATTTTCATTGTTTAGGAGTGTTGGTTACAAGTTGTTGTTAAGGGTTAAGAAAAGGGCAAAGCAAAGGAGATTAGATTTAAGGTTCTTGTTTAAAAAAAGATACATAGAAATGATATAATAGAGGGTAGATTATTGAATCTACTTGAAAAAATAAAGAGAAGATATTGATATGATATAGATAAAAAGATAGATTATTGAATCTACTTTTAAAAGACAATTACTAGTTTTAAATAATTTACATTGGATTGGATTTTTGTATATTATATACAAATTATATATATTGAGATTGATATTGTTAGAAAATGATACATTTATATTTCTAATCTTGTTCAAGATATTGTACTTATACTGTTCATTTAAAAATGTAATGTAATTTGCTGATCCTTGAATGTAATTATTAGTAACTATTAGGATATAAAGAAATGAAAGTTAGTAGTTAGACATTACAATAGAAGTTGTAGTCATATTAGGCATGTTTTCAAGATTGGGCAGCTATATTTTAGATAGACAGGTCATCTTCAAACACTTCAAAGACCTACAGAATATGGCATTTAAAATGTTTGAAAAATTTAGACTTTCTGGACAGTGAGACATGTTTGCTCCTGGCAGCACCAATTTACTTCAGAGAGGAGGATGTGCCTCAAAGACACTCTATACGGAGTTTATATTCTTCTTGGCAAAAATAGCCATTTGGGCAAGAAACTGTTCTTGCCTGGACTGCTTGATCGACTGGACATGCAGGACCCACAGGAAGGTGACCACAGAACTTTATTTGGTGAAATGGTCCTTCAGGTTCCTGCTTTGTAGAGGAAACTGCCAGACATTCTACAGGACACAGAGAGAAGTAACTGAGAGACTCTAGGCCTGTGGGCTGAAGAGAGATGCCCCAACTTTACAAAGGAACTTTGGATGACTGTCCAGGCTGCCAGCTATCTCTGTCTACTCTTGCAAGACTCCCAAAAGTTGCTTGCATCCTTCTCCCTTTTCTTAGGTAATAGTATATCCTTCTCAAGTCTTTGATGTAGTTGAAGACTAGGTAGTGATAATTTTCCTTAATTATGATAAACAATAAGTTAGATATGAAACCTTAGACTCACAAATATAGCATAGATAGGATATCTTCTTTAATTTTGCCAAATATAAATAGACTAGATATTATAAATAGACTAGATATTGTTAACTGTAATTCTTGCTTGATAATTGTTTTGTTATATGTAATTTTACTATGTGAAACTTAAAACCTTTCTTTTTGAAAAAGAAGAAAAGGGGAAGTGCTGTGGATATCGTTCTGTATAAATAAAATGCTGATTGGCCAGTAGCCCGGCAGGAAATATAGGTGAGACAAGCAGAGAAGAGAATTCTGGGAACAGGAATGCTGAGTGAGAATACGCTGCCAGCTGCCGCCATGGGTACCAACATGTAAGATACTGGTAAGCCATGAGCCATGTGGCAAGGTATAGATCTATAGAAATGGATTAATTTATAGAAGAACTAGATAACAAGAAGCCTGCCATGGCCATACAGTTTGTAAGCAATATAAGTCACTGGGTGTTTACTTGGTTGGGTCTGAGCTGCTGCGGGACTGGCAGGTGAGGGAGATTTGTCCTGACTGTAGGCCAGGCAGGACTGGAGAAAACTTTAGCTACAGCAGTGAGTTTGAAATTCAAAAGAATGTGTTGCAATTAGTACCTTGGAATTTTGTATAGTAGTGGCATTTAAGATTTTCATTTAATTTTACACACTTCAGTGTGGCTATATATTGTGCACTCTAATAAAACTTGCCTGAAGATCAGAGAACAGAACAAGGCACTAGATTAAACACAGAGTCCAGGCAGTGGTGGCACACAATTTTAATCCCAGTACTGGGAAGCACACACACCTTTAATCCCAGGAAGTGATGTGACAGAGCAGAGAAAGGCTTATAAGGCACGAGGAGACAGAACTAAAGGCTTTTTCAGGCTGAAGCCCTTGAGTTGGAGCTCTTTAATGCTGAAGAGGTAAGAGGTGGCTGTGGCTTGCTCTGCTTCTCTGATATCTCAGCATTTACCTCAATATCTGGCTGTGTGTTTTTATTAAAAGACCATTTTAGGATTCGTGTTACATCTGGTGTCCAACTTTTGGGGTGTGAATTGACAAAAATGTTGCTTGCCTGTGGCCTTGCAGTCCCTGGCTTAGGCCTGAGCTACATGCAGCCGGAATCTCCACCCCGCCTGGGCCAGACTCCATCACCCACTTGCTGTTTTTGCTGCTGCTTTTCTGAAGCAAACTCCATAGGTTTGGGGGCTCCAAAACCACTAGCGTTAGCCATTTTAGCACACTTCTCTATGCAGATGGCTGGAACTTTCCCTTCTTTCCTCTCTTGGTGGGTTTTGGCTGTCTCTGGGCCCCCTCCTTGGGCTGCTGCCACAATGTCATCTGAATTGTTATTGTCAGCAGATTTGGCGAGTCAATTGGGATTTCTTAAAGGGATGAATTAGTTAAAAGAAAGATTTTCCCCACATTAGAAAAAGGGAAACATTTTTACAATGGAAGGAATTTGGTGTCTGATTATACATTAAATGGTCTGAAAATGGAACTGTTAAATGATAGGATAATTAATGTTGATGTTATAAATGTAATGTCAATTATAAATAAAATTTGTTTGATCACTATTGTTTTATCATTAAAATGGTTGGTATGAGTGCCAAGGTAAAAGTTTTAGAAAAAACTTGTTAAAACAGATCATAGAGATATTCAGACCCACACAGAAGAATTTGAAGGAGAGCCAGTCTCAGCATTGAATTATAAGGTTACAGAGAAACAGCCTAAGGCTTTCAAGCAGCCACCCTTAATCTATATAGTAACTTTACAGGAATTTCCCAATGATATATATTCTCAAGTTTGTGTAAGTGCTGACTGGACTCTTGTGCAAATGTTAGATTTGAGGAGATTCAAAGAAGCAATAGTTTCATATGGCATCCACTCATTTTTTTTTTTTTTGTGAAGCAAATATTAAACTTGTGGTAAACTTATAATAGAATTATCCCTCAAGACTGAAGAGATTTGGTTATAGCAGTCTTAGAGGCTAGTCCCTAATTACAATGGAGGATCTGGTGGAAAGATGAGGCTAAGAACATTGAACAACAGAGAAGGGCTACAGGTATGGAGATTTCCTAAGAGAAACTTCTTGGAGAAGGCGATTATGCTGATATACAAAGACAATCTTTATATGATGACCACACCCTGGCTTTATGCCACTTGGCAGCCTTGAATACTTGGGACAGAATTGACGTAGTAAAGAAAACTGAGTAATTTACAAAAGTTATACAGGGCTCAAAAGAAATCTACACTGGTTTCTTACAAAGATTGACTTTAGCAATAAATAGAATGATAGCAAATTCAGAAGCTAGACAGATAATAATTAAATCTCTGGCTCTTGAAAATGCTAATGCACAATGCAGAAGGATAATTAGGCTACTTAAGGCAAGATCAGCACCCTTGAAAGAATGGATCTGAGAGATAATAAATATTGAATCCTATGATCATGATGACTTTTGGAGAGGAGAGGTGATTTCCAGTGGTTTGAAGAAAAATAGTAATGTCATATGTTCCAATGTGGTAAACAAGGTCACCTAAAAAGGGACCTTGTAAACAGGGAATTCCTAGAAACAATGTTTTTTTTTTCAAGGAATTATCCCAACAGACTGCCCCTACCTTCTCTATTATGCAGAAAATGTGACAAAGGCAGACATTGGACTAATGAATGTAGGTCAACAAGGGACAGACAAGGTAATCCTTTGCCCTTGCTGCTAGGGAAAATTCCTTGTGGGGCTTCTCACAGGCCTCCCTGGCAAATTTGGTTTAGTTCTTTCCTGTCACCATGAAAGAAATTCCTCCCCAGAGCAATCAAAGAACCAAATGCCTATTGTAAAAAAACCACACTACTTGAAGTGATAGGAGAGAGAACAAAAAAATTCAGGAGAAACCATAAAGTGGATTTTTTGTGCAAACTTCTACAAATAAACAAAGACCAAAATTAAAAATATGAATAAATGATGTTGTCATTGAAGGTCTTGTAGACACGGGTATAGATGTAACAATAATTGCATCACAATCTTGGCATCCAAATTGCCCTTTTCAGGAGGTAAATGTTCAGCTATTAGGGATTGGAACATTATCTCAAGTGAAACAGAGCATGAGATGGGTCAAATGCATAGGTCCAGAAGGACAGAGAAGAAAATTAAAGCCATATGTGGCTAATATAGCTATAAATTTATGGGGACATGATTTCAGAACTTTTTTCTCAGATTGTCTTTTTGTAAGAGCAAAATTAGATTCACCTGGAAAAGTGCAGGAAGTCACCTGTGGTTGATTATAAGAAAAAGCAAACAGACCTCTTGGAACTAGACAAAGCCTCTCTGCTAAGCTCTGTCTGTCTAAGTTGGAGAAAAACCACAGCACTTGAGATCTCATACCTTTAATCCCAGTATTTGGGAAGTAAGTAATATGGTGGGCAGAGAAAGGTATACAAGGCACGAGGAGACAGGACCTAAAGCTTCTTGGCTGAGGAACCTCTTTTGGCTAGGAGCCTTCTGGCTAGGCTCTTTCAGCTGAAGCCTTTTGGCTGAGAGGACCCCTTTTGGCTGAGAACTCAGAGACATTCAAACAGAGGATTTGTGGAACTGGCAAGGTGAGACATGGCAGTGGCTTTATCTATTGTTCTTCTGATCTTCAGGCAAATTTTATTAGGGTACACAACATATCACCACACTTTAGGATACTGTTATCGAGTAGGTAAAATATCATAGACATTTGTTAAATTTGTGAATTGTAATGTTACTCAGTTATTCTTTCTCCAAAGTGGAGAATTAAAATATTAAGATATCCAGGAAAGGCACAGAGATACCCTGTCTCGAAAAACAAACAAAAAGATATTAATATTTTTTGGTAATTGTTAACTTTGTGTGATTGAACTAGTAGATAGGTACAAATCTTCAACAAGATCTGTTATGAAACCCAATACTCATTATAATACATTGATTCTATTGTAGTGTAAAAATGAACATAGCTCTTAATAACTTAAGATAACAATTTTGGTTGTTTGAATAAAAATGGCCCCATTGGCTCGTTTATTTGAAAGCTTAGTCAGAAGGCTGTGGAATTCTTTGAGAAGGATTAGAAACATTAGGAAGTATGAAACTAGGAGAGAGATTTGAGATTTTAAGAGCCTATGCCAAGCCAAGTTTCTCTTTGTATCTGTCTCTCTGTCTTTATCTGTCTCTCAGCCTGCTATCTGTAGATGAGATTGTAAAGCTCTCAGCTACTGCACCAGCACCATGCTTGTCTGCTTGCTGCTGTGATGATAAGGGACTAACCCTCTGGAAGTGTAGGCAAGCCCTCAATTAAATGCTTTCTTGTATAAGTGTTATCTTGGTCATGGTCTCTTAACAACAATAGAACACTAAGACAACAATAATTTATTTAATTCACAATTCTGAGGACTGTGAGTTTTGTTGTCCTATTGCTGTGAGCCAACAGTAGTAGTTTATGGCTGAACTCATATATCTGTCACCTCAAGTGTTGATTGAAAGTGTTTTAATATGCATTATTAATCTGAAAAGACTAGTATGACTAGAATTCCTTTCTAGTTTCCCATTCTCCAGGAATCATTTTAACCTTGGTTACATGTCAATGACATTACTGTTTCATCCATGTATGCTAAAATCTTCATTCTGTATGTGAGGTATGTGTCTTACACACACACACACACACACACACACACACACACACACACACACACACAGAGTGTATATGCTTGTGTGTGAGTTGTATGTAAATGTGGTATACATAAGTGTGTGTGTGTGTGTGTGTGTGTGTGTGTGTGTGTGTATCCTATGTTTGTGCAGAGGCCAAAAGAAGGCATTGG
The DNA here is from genome assembly GCF_049852395.1 of Peromyscus maniculatus bairdii. Lineage (NCBI taxonomy): Eukaryota > Metazoa > Chordata > Mammalia > Rodentia > Cricetidae > Peromyscus > Peromyscus maniculatus. Next base: position 59,701,997 of record NC_134863.1, on the reverse strand, counting down.
GTACCCTCTATCACCCTCCATGTTTCCATTTTCAGGCAGCCTTTTGCTAAACTTGGAGCTTATGTGTTTTGGCTAGGCGGGCAATCAGCAAGCTCCAGCAACCCTCTCTCTACCCACCTCAATGCTTGTGTTACAAGTGTGCCTGGAACCATGCCTGCTTTTATATGATTCCTAGGATCTTAACTCCATTTTTCATGCTTCCATAGTACTCTTAACTATGTGCCATTTCTCCAGCCTCTAAACTATTCATTGAAATTCCATCTCTGTCCTCAAACTATTCCTATTAAAGCCATTTAGTGTTTCCTTACATGTAAGAATTAATGGTCTTATTTTGTTCTAATAGATCTCTCTACTATGTTACAATTGGAGATGTTCAGCTTGTTTCTTATGTTCATGCTTCATTTTCTCCTATTCATTAGAACTTCTTTTATTGTTCTCTATGAAGAGTGTTTTAACTTCCACTTTGTTTCTTGTAATTATCAAGTCCCTTCACCCTTTTTGCCTTTCAAGCATGTTTTCTCAATTTGTATCTGAACTTTTTCCTGTTTTTCACCCAGCATGACTAATACTTCTAAACCTCTCCTGTTACTTCCCAAGGGTGCTCTAGCATCATGAACTAGCATGTCAAAATGTTAATTTATTACCTATTTATGCTTTCTTAAGAAGTTCATCCTCCAGCAAAAACCACAAAAATAAATGAATTTACTGAACCTTTGGAATTATGCTGATTCCTTTTCTCTGCATTTTCCCCCAGAAGTCCAGCTAAGCTTTGCTCTCAAATGCTTTTTTGATAATTTCTTGAATTTTCTACCAGAGTAAAATTGTGTACCAGAATATCTTGTGCTGTCATGGAAGCGTATTCCAAATTTTCTTAAAATGATTAAGTGCTTTTTGTAGGAAAAAAAATCTACTTTATTCATGGTTATTAACAGTAGCTCTGGAAATCCATCACACAGTCCATAATAATTACCTTAGTTGTGGATATGTGAGCATTTAGTCTGAGATTCATCTCAGACTTACTCAAAAGCTGAACGTCTATGCTGTGGGATGGTCTGTATGTCAAACATATGAAGATGCTGGTAAGCCACAAGCCATGTGGCAAGGTATAGATTTATAGAAATGGATTAATTTAAGCTTTAAGAATAGTTAGCAAGAAGCCTGCCATGGCCATATAGTTTGTAAGCAATATAAGTCTCTATGTTTAATTGGTTGGGTCTGAGCGGCTGTGGGACTGGTGGTAGACAGAGATTTGTCCTGACTGTGGACAAGGCAGGAAAACTCTAGCTACACATCTACATGCCCCGCCCCTGCTTTTTTGACTCTTTGAGACAAACATTTGAATTAAATTCTCTATCACTTGTCCACCTTATATTATTCAATTTCCAACAACATTGTCCCACACAGTAACAATGCAACTATTAACATACAATAGTAATACCATTTGTATTAGTTTCCTATCATTGTTATATAAATTAGACACATTATATTACAATTCTGGAAATCAAAAATCCTAATTGATTTCACTAAAATATATCAAGACATTGACAGGATTGCATTTGTTTTAGAGACTCTTAAGGAAGGCTTAATTTCCTTCATTTCCAAGCTTCTAATGTCTACATATGTATTTTTTGTTCCTGGTATTCCTTATTCCATCTACCGTCTATCAGCTTAACAGTTACCTGTCAGTTATGAAGACATTAGATTCTAATGATTAGAACTGCAGTGTCTTAATATGACTATGTAGATAGATACTTCAGGGCAGTATTTCCATGTCTACATCCTTAATTTAACCACCTCTGCAACATGCTTTTTATTTATAGAGCAACACTCTCAGGCAGGGGGTTAGTACATGCACCCTTCTAGGGCCACCCTTCTGTCCACCATGCACTGTGTTCTTTAATTGCAATGGATATTTTGTTATTGTCACCAACAATACTATGTGTTACAGCAAAAATGATAAACTTTAAATCAGGTATTACATTTGATATGTCTCATATATCCTCAGAATACTGCTCTTCCCTTGGTTTTATCATCTACAAATGGCAACCCTAAATTTCACAGTCATTCTAGTTCAGACACATTTTATATTCTCTTCCAGGACTATGCTCCATCTAAGTTAGCCTTAACAGCTCTGAGTTCAGATAATTTGTTGAAGACTTTCATCACATATAGATATAAGTCATTGAACATGTGATTTAAATCGGTTAATTATTGGTCCTTGTTATAGTTTTAACCAATCTCTACTTTCATAAATTTTTGATATAACTATACATTATCACTTATTTTTCATTTTGTCTCCCACACACACTGAAACAGCTCTACTCTGCAATTTCTACCCCTGCTGCTGCTTCTAAATTTGGGAGCTTATTTCAACCATCTTTGACAGTTGAAATCTTGTGTGTGCTATGTGTTCATTATCCTGACAGGTTTTGTAAGAGATCACAATTAAAATGAATCCCCCATCATCCATCCCCACAGTGACTAGAGGATTTCCAGCATTTATGATAACAGAGTTATATCTTGTAGGATATTTTCTCTTTCTCTGTCTCTCTGTCTCTATCTATCAAGTAAACTCTAGAAAAAGGTCAAGAACAACCTTTGTTTTCAAAGCATTTTTGGAAAATGTATGAATAACACTTGCTACATCAATTTAATAGACAAGTAAATATGTTTTCTTAATTCTTTAAAAATTTTATTATAAATTGATGATTTATAATTGTATATAATTACAGGGCACAAATTGTGTAATAATTAACTACTTATCAACCTATCATCTCGAACAACAATAATCTTGCCTTGGAGTCAGGAATTTGGAGGTCTATTTTAGAGATTCTAGGGTTTATAGAGTGAGTGAAATTATTATGACTATTTCTGGTCTTTTAAATTTAAGGTACATAATACTCAGGAAAGTAGGTCCTGTACTTCACCTGGGCATCCTTGTTAACAAAGTTGTGGGGTGATCCAGCACTGAAATTGTGAGCTTGGAAGAGCTATCCTCAATACTCATCTGTCTTCTGGCAGTGTGGGGGTGGGAGACATGTCCCCCTTATCTCTCTCCCCTTACTGCAACAGATGAGCAAGCAAGCATACTAACATTCTCCCTTGCCAGCTGCAGAACTCAGGAAAGCAGGTCCTGCTCCTCACCTAGGCTGCACAGTAGAGCTGACCTTCTTGTCAGGGGCATTGCTGAAACAGAACTGAGAGTGTGAGAGTGTGATAGCTGGTCATACCCTCCACGTCTACCATTTGGTGGTGAAGGTGAGGGAAAGATGCTCTCTTGCTCCTTAACCCACCTTGACCCTCCCACCTGTGTTGGGCAAGGGACCTTCCCCCTTAGCAGCTGCAGCACTTGGGGAGGGGTCGCTGCACCACTCCTGGGTAGCACAGTAGAGCTGACACTTGTCAGAGGTGTAGGTAAGCCATCCCTGATGTTGTGAGCATGTAAGAGCTGTCCCCTTACTCATCTGTCATGTGGCAGTATCAGTGTGTGTGGGGATGCCCTCCCTCCATCCATCAATGCCAGAGGCAGGTGGAAGAGCTGGCCTTGAGGTCATAGGAGCTGGACAGCTGTTCCTGCCCTTCATCAGCTGCAGCACTTGGAAGAGTGGCCCCTGCACCTCACCTGGGCAACACAGTAGAGCTGGCCCTAAAGGTGTAGATGTGGGAGAACTGGCCCCGCCCCTTGCTCATTGCTGCAAGGGTGAACTAGTCAAGACAATGCTAGAGAGCTCACCCTGGTGGAAAAGACAAGGCTGGCAGGCTGATCAACCCTGCAACTATCCCGGCCCAGAACCAGGGTTATGTGTTGGCCCTCCCCAACATCCGTGACATCTGTGATTAGAGCTCAGGGTTGGGGTGGAGGAGTTGCCCTGAGGACCCACGACTGCAGGATCTCCAGGAACAACAATGGGAATGTCAAGGAAGAGTGCTAGTGAGGGTCCAGCTTCGATGGTGTAGCAGAGACCAGGGGCCTCGAACTAGATCAATGATTCTTTGAGATTAACGCCTGCATATAAAAATGTATGGATAAATGTATTTACTGCGTAACTCGCTGTGTCACACTGCAGCTTCCGTAATGAGATCCCACCCCCTTTTTTCCTCCCTGTTTTTTGTTTTAAATTTTATTTTAGTGAGGGGAGGGGGGATGAATAGGATCGGGAGACAAGATGTAAAAGACACAAAGAATAAAAAGAAAGTTAAAAAAAGTTTAAGGCACATATGCAGTGTAGAATTTCTTTCTTTTAAGATCACAGAGATTGACAAATGAATACTATTAAAAAGTCAAAGGTAATTAAATTGCAATATATTCATATTATTAAAGTGTAAATCTATATACTGATAATATATTTTTATACATTCTTCAGTAAAACATGATTTATTCTCTTTGTCTATAATGGGGCATTAAAACAAAGATTTCAAAGGTATAAACTGACAAAGGAAAATAATACTTTACACAATAATAATCAATGCAAGAATTTAAAGGAACAAGATGCTATTTAAAATTACTATGCTATATCTAACCCAGAAGTTTTTAATCAATTTTGAAAGGTTACTTTCTTCACATCTTTATTTTTGTAAAACAAATTAGATTCCAATTATCCAATAATTGTCTAACACATAATTGTTATTTGAATAATGTATTTGCAGAAGTTCTTCAATGAAGGATTTCATAAAGGTGAAAAGGATACTCAATTTTAATGAATCTATATTATATATTGATACTATAGATGATAGCCTTCCTAGCATGTACTTAATCATTTATTTATCAATGCAATGAACACAAAACAGTGTGGTATAATTTTCTTATTCCTTCTATTATTTATGTGTTCTTAGTGAACGGACTCATATTACATAAGATGGAATTCTACCCACACAACAAAGAAGCTACTTTATCAATACATTACTGATGCTAATAGTTCTGTACACCCAGTTTTTATTCAAGTTGTTATTGATCTAGAACTGTTTGTTAAAAAAAAAATCCCACTTCTTCACATCATGGAGATGATATAGGTGTGGGCTGATCTGGAGGGTCTGGGGATTTGCCTTCTTGGTACAGGACAGTCTCTGCTGTTCACAAAGCTCTCTTTTGAGTTTATATACACCACCTGGTAAAGGTGTGAGCTGCTATGAAACTGGTATTAAGCAAAGCTGACAGAACTTTCAGGTACATTTTTCTGAAGCTCAGTCAATCATTAGTGTATCCATGTAGACAGTATCAGTAATTCAGACTTTTCATATGCAAATTTGCTTTCCATCTTCATCTAACATTGAGACATTCTTCTATTTATCACTGTGGAATAGCTTATAAATTTATTTTGTTCCTAATAGCTGCTTCTAGATACTGTGTGCTGAGTGTTATTTATTTGAGGCTTCTATTTTTTTTAAATTTACAAAATGGAGTTTCTCTGTATTTCTTCCATTGTTACTTAGTTACCATTCAAGTAAAATTTACTGACAGCAAATGTAGCAGATGAGGAGGAACTAAACCTGAGACTCTGGACTGGGCAATGTCTGTGGTCTTCATCAGCAGCCAGGGTCATCCTGTTACCTCACCTCTAGGGTTATAGAGGCCAGGCAGAAATAGCACATGCTTCTAGACAGAAGTGTCACTGTGTCCCAAGTCTTCAACCTTAGCAGTATTGCCAGAGAAAGTTTGCCTTATTCTGCTGTGTGGATTAGGTGCAGTGTTTTGGTCATTTAGTGTTTACACATTATTTTTGCTTCTAGGAAAGTAAGTCCTCTGCACCTTCCTTACCACTCAGAATGGAGTCTGCGACAAGATGTTCTCATATGTGGGTGGCTTAACTGATCTTGCTGTACAGTAGAGAGTCTAGAATTACTTGTTGCCATGTGTCCTATAGGTTTTCTATGGCTATGATAAAACACCGTAACTAAGAGCTTTGTTTTTGCTTATGGTTCCACATCACAGCATATCATCAAAGGAACTAAGGGCAGGGACTCAAACAGCATAGGAACCTGGAAGCAGTAGCCAGGGAGTGCTGCTTTCTAGCTTGTTCACAATGGCTTGCTAAGTCTGCCTTAGCTTACCATCCCTGACTATGTGCCCAGGGTTGGTACCCCTCCATGTGAGCTGGGCCCTCCCACGTCTTCAATCATCAATTAAAAAGTGTACCACAGGCTTGCCCACAGACAGTCTAGTGGGGGCATTTTCTCAAGTTCATTGCCCTCTTCCAAATTTACCCTAGCTTACGCCAAATTTTCATAAAATTGGTCAGCAATTATGGTATAAGGAAGCCTATGACTTGATCCATCTGTTTTTTCATTATAGGGATATATGTATCAGAGATCTCCATGGGATTGGTTGAGCCTTTTTGTATAACAGTACGATAATATATAAATATTGCAATATACTGATATGTAAAATAATCTACCCACTGATGTTTGCTCTGAAAACATTTTACCTGATAACTTATTGGGGAGAGCATAATAGAAACCCTGTCTTTCCCAAGTGATCTCATTATTTCACAGACATTCTTCTCCTTCACTTTCATTTTGTATTTATGAGTGTGTATAATAGCATTTTTTAAGACAAGAGGAGAAGGAGAGAGTTTGGATAAGAATAGAGAGTTTGGGTAAGTTAAAAAAATAAGAACATGGATGAAAACAGAGATGATGATGTTTGTAAAGGCTGAATTGCCTCAGTTAATACATATGGCCTAGAACTTGGTAGGCTCTTTTATCATGAGAACTTCAGACTAAATCTTTAACAGATAGCTGCCAACAAATACGTCCTTCTTCTGACAGCCTCAGAGAGACTTCCAACTCTTGATGAGACAAAATATTAAAAACACCTATTATGAATAATATATCTGAATACAGGAGAGTTCCAAGTGAGGATGGTTTTAGCATAGTTTGGAGGCCATACCATAATATGTCAGGGGATACCAATCCTTTCTGAGCATGTATGCATGCTCATATTATTAAGTAGAAATACAAAACATTTTAAATTTATGAATGAGAAACCTGCACTTTTATTTTTCTCACCGTCCTGTTTAGCTTTCCTCAGCCCTAGAGGGTCTCTCAAAAGGCCCAAGGGCTCCAGCAGTTAATCCTGGCAAACACTTTTCACAGAAAAGGAGATATTAAGGGGAAAATCCAACTATTATGCTCTTAAAAACTTAATTATACTTTGTACAAATACATTTTAAAATCTTCAAGAGTGAGCCTTTCCTGTTAAAACATTTATATGTTTGGCAACATATATAACAATTGATTAATAAAAGGGGTTCTGATTTCTATACCCTTTTCCTGAATAATTTATAATGAATGACTACTTGAGGGGGGAAAGGTGCTGCCCTTTGGTTAATTACTCATCAAGACAGAAAGACATTAAGAATATTATTGCTATAGTGAAGAACATTTTTATTTTTTATAATATAGAGGAGTTACAATATAAATGAAAATTGAGCCTTTTAGTTTATTTTTACCATGCTCTCAAAAAGTCACCCAAGATATATAAAGTATTCTTTAAACAAAACCAGAACCTGGAGACTGATGTATAACATTTGTATAATAAATTAAAGTAAATTATTCATTTAGCAAAGTCCTATCAAGATTGGAGGGAATTCTGTAATGTGTCACCACCTTCAAGGAGCACTTCTCCAGTGCAGTCTGCATTTCAAGTAGAAACCTTTTGAGTAGCAACATGAGATCCAAATTATAGGAGCTATGGAATATATATATATATATATATATATATATATATATATATATATATATGTTATATAATATATTTATATTTATAAAATATATGTTAAATATATTACATATATTCCAATCCCTAGGGGAAAAAGAAGGGAGTGAAGGAGGGGTGTGGGGGATGGGGAGAGGCAGGAGACATAGGAATGGAAACAGCATTGTCCAAATGAGCCTAACTGGAGTTTATGTCAGAAGGAAGCATCAGTAATAAAGATTGTTACTTTTAACATTGCTATTTTTTTTTGCCATGAAACTTTTGCAGTAATTTAACTTAAAATATTACATTATTGTAATTATCTAGATTATCATGAGTTTTTGTCTCCTTAAATTTTGTGTCTAATGCAAGCAAGTGTGGGGTGATTTTTTATTTTTGTTCTAACAAATAAAGCTTGCCTGAAAATCAAAAGGAAGAGTTAGCCAGTAGTTAACCATAGAGGTCTGGAGGTCTGTACAGACAGACAGGAAATGATAGATCTGGGCAGAGAGAGGAAGTGATAAGGCAGGGTGGAGAGAGAAACTCACTCTCTTGGTGGAGGATTTTGTAGAGGTAAGAACTAGTGGCTTGCTGTTCTACCTCTCCTATCTTTCAGTGTTTACCCCAACATCTGGCTCTGGGTTTTTTATTAAGACCATTTAGCAATTCATGTTGAACAAGTGTCTTACTCTAGGCTATCAGTGTATCACCTGGTCTTAGGAAGTTGGTTTAACTTTATAATTGTCACCCTGAACTTTAGCAGACACCATTGTAATGAACCCATTATTTTGGATCCCTTTTATTATATCTATGAAGAAAACCAGATATAATTAACATTCTCATGAGATAGATACATATATCCATTTACTAGTGTATTTCAGAATTATGTTCTTCTCGGGCCCTATGTTAGAACATTGGGCAATATTCAATTCAAACCATCCATGAAATGGCACATTGTTCTATCTCCATAGCATGATATTACCGGGACTATATGAAGTAGAAGTTGTTCACTGGTGGCTTTATTAAGATATAAATAGTCCAGAGGTTGAACAAATAAACTTTATATAGAGAGTATTAGCTATCTCAGAGAAGTTTATAACAATGCAGTCATCTGGCATATGCAATATTAATTCCAGAATACATTAAAATTCAGCATATCTTTTATCTCTCACTACCAAACAAATACACAAAGAAAAAAGATTGAAGGTGATATAATTAAATGGAAAGTTACTAACTTTGGGTTGAGTGGAACATAAGGGAAAGGGACATTCAGAAAGTTCTGGTTGTCATGCAAGCAACTCTACCAAAATGATGCCTTGCCTAAACAACACAACAGATTCTATGGTATTTGATGTACCTGTGGTAGATAGGTAGACAAAATCATCCTGGAGAGTTATGGCCTGACCCAAATGGTGATTATAGTGTGGACATTTTAGTGTTCTGGAGCAAGTATATGCCATCTGTAGCAAAAAAACAAATTATGCCCTATTAAATAAACAGCTATGACATGCTAGGGGTCTTGATAATGACAGAATAACTAAATGGTCATCCAGTAACCATGCAGAGCTGAATTCTGCCAAACTCATCTATTCATGGGTTGACCAGGACCAACAGCAATTAATCATGCCAGCATCAGGCATGAATAGGGCCAGAGGACACAAATCAGCGACACGAGCAGGTGGCTCAGATTCCATGTCATCCACCACTGTTACACTGGCACATCTCACTGAGCACTTAGCACGCACCTGCTAGGTATGGAGAATGTGTTATGAATTGCTCATGAAGGAGGGGAAGGCTAAGCTCAAATCATTGATTGCTTGGTTTGCTGTGTAACAAATGTAATCTGACACAAGCCAATACATGGGCCAGCCTGAAGATAAGTTGTAGGAAATGGTTATAACTTGGAGTGGTAGATATGCTTCAGGAAGTTAATGAATGAATAGAAAATATGATCACTTCTTTAAAAAGAGAAAATCTTTAGGACTGGAAAGCATGTGTTTCTGGGAATGAGATATATAGACAGACATATAATACTAGGAATATTGGTTGTCCACAATATAAAACCTTAAACAAAGAATAATACAGGATGTGGAGGCTGGCTGGCATCATTTAAATTTTACCATCAGTTGGATAGTTTCCACAGATGGGAACATAAGCAGAATAATGGTAGAGACGCTTATCATAAATGGGTTCAGTTATGTCAATTCTCACTCAGCAATTGATCTAGCTACAGCTCCTGATCAACGCATAACCTGATGGCAACCTAGCACAATGCTGAACCCTTAATACATCGCCTTCTGTTAAGAAGGAAAAGTTATTTGCTGGAAAAGTAAGTCTACTAGATGCTTTGTAATCAAGAATAAAAACAATTCATATTGACTTCTATTAACAGAATCCAAGTATGTAAGTGTGTCTTCTTTACAGGTTTTTATCTAGTGTGTACTATATGATGTGTTATGGATCACTTACTTTACAAATTCAGAATTCCCTTTAGGCTTATTTTGGATCAAATAGTGACTGTGAGGATAGGGCCACTTGGTCATTGGTCCTCTCAAAGATACACAAAATCATGCATTCAAGAATCAATATTGATAGGAATTGCCCTATATGACATTACTGTTTTGTAGTCTTGTCCTTTCAACTTTGACCTTATATCTAAAAATACCAATGACTAAAGCTGGAATGCTCCTTTTTTTAAGATACAAGTAAACATGGAGAGAATTGTTACCCTTGCAGGGAAATTGATATGCATCAAATATACAAAAGGAAGAAAGAAAAAAAAAAGAGGTAAAGCAGGTGCTAAACAGAGGGCACAGTAATGAAGATGTGTTTCATACCCAGGTGATAGATAGATCACTTTGTGTATTTCTTATCCAATTTTGAGAAGAAATGGAATAGGCAGCTGCATCAGCCAGTAACTGATGGGCATAGAAAAGGGGTTCAGGTTCAAGGAAAGGAGTGAGGATTTACCAATAAGCTATTCATGTCAATAGAAATGAATAATAGAGGAGAAAAAAATCAACACGTATTTCTGGCCAGCTGTGGCAATAAGAGATACAGATTCATTAAATAGCCTTCCCGTTATACAAAAGTTTTCCTAGAAAAATAAGGAACGTGAATATCAATGTAGCTATTTTTGGAATGGCAATCTTTTATCTTAATAGCTCAGAAATTGACCTTAGGATATATTATGGTGCCTGCTTAGATTCCCTTCAAAACACAAACTCTTAATTCTTCAGCTTTAGACTCTTAGAACTCCCCCTCTACAATTATGGCCAACTTAGTCTTCATTAATTGATTGATGTGAAAGTGAAGTTAGTAACCACCTTGTCCTCATTGCCAACTATTGTGCATATGCATGCTCCATGTGGACTTGGGGTAGTGACCATGTCACCGCTAAATTCCCTTTGCCCGGCCTGGTTTTGTACAAATACCCAAAGATGTTGTTCAAAGGACACTTTCCCAAAATTTATTGCATCCAAACCACAAATGGTCAGAATTATAATAGAAGGAGAATGTTGGTATGTTTCCTTCAAGTAGTTATGCTCTATCTGACATTAAAATAACTATAATATAACATGTTAAATCTATCATGAAGTAATCAATGTCTTTACGTGCTCTTTAAATCCTGTTTCTTCTCCACTATTTTTACTTCTGCTTATGTTGCTTTTCCTTTTGTGAAATTTATATTAACATTGGAAAAACAACAAATTTCAGGAATCTTGTTTTGGTTTATTTATGGCATCACGTTTAACCAATACTGTGAACTTAGAAAAATTAAGGTTTCCAAGATTACATGGTTTACTTTTTTATTGAGGGCAGTGAGCTAAAGTGAATGCTTTTAAAAGCACAGCTCAACTATGAAAAATGAATATTTTCCTTTCTTATGTAAAAAGTATTTTACATTTTAAGTCACATTGAAACTTAGCTCATGGTTATTGGCTATGAAGACTTAAGGATGTTCAACCACAAAGGTGCATTCTGAATGTAAAAGCCACGATCACTCCATGCTTACCTCATATCTATCTCCTTGCATATCAGGTGGTCTGAGGTGATCTCCTTTTCTAGAATGTGTGGAAGCTGTCTTGAAAGCTGTTCTTACCATAATTTTTCTGTCCTTCCTCTCAAACAGCCAGCTTGGCTATCTTATCCAGCTGTAAAACCTCATATTTACTTTTCTAAGTATTCTTGACTTTATCACTCTAAAACTGACTGTGGTGATATTTTAATTGTGCTGAAATGTGATTTTATTTGTATGTTAATAAATAAAGTTTGACTGGAGATCAGAGGTCACATAGAGAAGTCACACAGTGAGCCATAAACAGAAGTCAGGCAGTGGTAGCCCACTTCCTTAATCTGATCACATGGCAGGCGGAGTCTCTGTGTGGTCAAGGACACAGCCAAGTGTGGTAACATGAGCCTTTAATCCCAATAACAACCATAGAGACCTGGAGGTCTGTATAGACAGGCAGTAATGAGGAAGTCATGTGGCTGGGCTTAGAGCCAATGAGAAAGCAGAACAGAAAGGCAATAAAAGCCCAGTTGAGACAGGAAGAAGCTACTGCTGGTGGTAAGCTATGGCTAGTCATGGTTATCACTCTGATCTCTTTGACTATTACCTCTGTATTTGGCTCTGTGTTTCTTATTTAATAAGACTGTTTAGAAATTCATCTACATCTGACATTGAACATCATTTCAACACTAACATTGTTTTTCACACAACATATATTAATTTATCTCAGTTTTGGTTCATTTTGTTTTTCCATCTACGTTTTCAAATTAATAGAGGCACTATCACAAAACATTTTAGTTTTTAAATTATAACTTTTCAAATTTAAATGGCATAAATCAACTGTGGGTTTTGAAATGTGTTCTATTCCTGTCATGCTTTTGTAGATAAAGTTAATGTCTTTTTCTTAAAAGCTTTTGTTCAATAATTTTAGATTGCTGAATGCATCAAATTAGAGATTATTGTGGTATTTTTAATGATTGAAGTAAGTTTTAAAAATTGATTTTGCAGAAGATACAATTAAAATTTAAGTCTTACTTTAAGCACATTTCATACTTATATAGGGGAATTATAACAAATTATCAAGTGGTTATTAAAATATACAAATATTCTAAAATCTCATCAATGTCAGCAACAGAAAGGAAGAGTCCATTCCTTCTCGATTCACTCAGCTCTGTGGGTTTCTTTATTTAGTAAGTCCCCTACCAGTAAACTGTGGCCATTTGAAGTTTTAATTCACATAATCCCAAGTCACTAGTAGAATCTTTAATTTTGAGCTTTTCAGAGAAATTTACAATTAATACAATATAGGATAATCACATGGTTTCCTCTATTCCCTGCCTCTCAAAGGATAATCTCTGAATCTTAGAGTTAATGGGTGGTGCTAAGGGTAAAAGGATAGTCATTACTTGTGCCTGTAGATTCCTGTCTCATGGGGCTCTGTCTCCTCACCTTAGGGGATATGGTTCATAGAACTTTCCAGACACAACTAGTGGTGTACAGGTTTAGGGCATATTCAATTTCTAGGACTGATTACACAAATTTCTTTCTAATTCCTCTTTTGGTAAATTCTGGATTGGTATCTTAAAATCATTCATAATGGAGCTGTTTACACTATAAAAATAAACAAATGATGCAAGACATAATTCTGCATTATTCCTCCTTGATGCAGTATTGCTTAATCAAACTCCATTAGCATACCGCTGTGAATAAGTACCTAGTCTTCATAGAGACAGCATACACCTCGTCGTCATGAGGATTTGTCAGTGAGATGGCCTGGGAATGGAATAGTTTGTGGTCGGGGAAACATGAACTCTGTTCTGGCTTGGGTTGTCCTAGTGAACATTTATTGTGTCTGAAATGTTCTCTCTATAATGCTGGAGCCTGGAAAATGTACTTTTGTGAAAATGTATGCATGATGAATAAATACAATTAATGGTTGCATAAAATCCAGTCAGGATGGATTTGGCATGATTTCACATCCTACTTCTTATATTGGCTGTAATTTTGCTCACTAATGTGTAAATATACATAGAGACTTTGATTCAGATGCTATTTTGAATATGGCCAAGTAAAACAACATGACTATGCAATATACTATATTTTTTCTACTTCTCAAGAAACAAAAACAAAAACAAAAAACAAACAACAAACCTGACTCAGTTTATTTTTTCAGTGTCAGAAGGTTTAATTTTGCTACTGATAAAATGAAATATACCCATATATGATCAGGTTTACACTGAGCTAACTTTATTCAGTGTCAAGGTCTGATGTAGATTCAATGGCCTAGCTATAAAAGTTTTAACAGGCCTGAGTTACCTTTGAGGATTTATGAGACAACCATCTCTATTCTTTTTCTAGATTCTGAAGGCCATGGGCATTCCATTGGTCCTCGTTTCCTCTCTCCAGCTTCAATGTGAGGACAGGTTCAACTCTTTAGATATGCCTACAGAGTCCCATATTCCTTACCTTAACTATATCTAGAGATATGTTCTTGTTTTAAGAACCTATATTAACAACAAATTTGAACAAACAATCTTCTCACCTCAGGATCACTAACTTGATTGCACATGTGAAGAATCTTTGCTATGCTCCCAGGATGAACATGGAAATATTTTCATAGAGCTAACACACCACCTGCCAGACTACACAGCATTTTCTCAGAAAGAAACTATTATGTTCACACCAGCATTAATAGGGATCAGTCTCCTATCACTTCTTCAAAAGATGGAGAAATATCATCTAAATGTGGAATGATTTTTAAAATAAGTCATAGCAATATATCTATATGTTTTCATGAGTGGGTCAGCTCCTGTTCAGCATAACAAAGAGAAAACTATAGGATTTGTTACTGGAAAATTTCTTCATTACAGTAATTATCTGAAAATTGCTCATGGTAGCCAGATATCTATTGTTTGGTTAGGAATTAATCCTGTAATTGTTTAAAAAGTAGAATAAAGAAAGAGTTGCTGTCCAAGGTCACACATGTGGCTCAGGTGCATTTCAGCCACTCTGATGTTAGTCTCTAATTACATCCAGGATTCTGGATACATATGAACCCCTCCACTCCCGGCTGCATGCCCACTCAATTAAATGAAATAAACAGTTGCCAAATGTTAGATCTTGGCCAAATATTGTGTAAAATTTAATCCAAAAGTTATTCCAAAAGACAAAAATGGAGATGTATGTGCCGAAGTTTGGGTTAAAAAAATTTAATAATAGAACTTGTACAGATGTGACTAATCATTGATACATACAAAAATATTTCTATTAAGTGTTAGTGCATAAACTTTAACTCCTGTAATAAGGAAGAATAAACCTCGATTATTCTATAATTGTCAGAAGGAATAGAAAGAATGTTTAAAAGAAAAAAACTATAAGCACCATTTAACACAAGATTATGGTTTCTTTTTTTGTTTGTTTGTTTTTTTTTGTTTTTTTTTTGTTTTTTGTTTTTGTTTTTTTTTTTGGTTTTTATTATTATTATTATTATTATTTTACAACACATTCAGTTCAACATAATAGCCACAGAATCCCCTGTTCTCCCCCTCTCGCCCACCCCTCCCCCCAGCCCACCCCCCATTCCCACCTCCTCCAGATCAAGGTCTCCCCCGAGGACCGGGGTTGACCTGGTAGACTCAGTCCAGGCAGGTCCATTCCCCCCTCCCAGACCGAGCCAAGTGATTATGGTTTCTAATGAGTGGGAAAATGTAGAAAATAGATACATTTGTAAAGGGAAAACAATCTATAAGAATACAGGATGAGTTCAGTGGAATTTTCCCTCCATGATACATGATGATGAAATTATACTGTCACCAACTTGAAGGGACAAAGGGGATTTTGAGATTATAAACTCCTTATAATTAAGAACATACAGAAGTTGTCATTTGAAAATCACATTTGTAGTTTATAACTAGGGCACTTTTATTTACAAAAAGATTCTTTATGTTTGTATTTTAGAACTGCTATTACAAAGCATTACAGATAAAATTTCTTATAATACCAGAAATCTGTTGTCTGAAGGTTCCCAGGGCCAGAAGTCTTAAACCAAGGTATTCTTTCTGACATTTCTCAGTATCTTGTCTTGTTTATTCTGAATATTCTGGTAGACACAGGCTTTCTGGGCTGGAGGTGGTGTGATGGATCTCTGCCTTGCATTCTGTCTATTATGTGTTCATGCCTTTGTTCATCTTATTTTTGGGTATTTAGCCTAGTTCATGAACTTGATAGTGTGTTAAGTGCTACAAAACTGTATGTGTATGCACATGGTTGACTCAAATACTTTATGGAATAAGGCAAAATGTGAGCAAATACGTATATAAAATCCACGTATAGTTTTTTTATTTTTTTTATTTTTTTATTTATTTATTTATTTATTTTTTTTTTTTGGTTTTTTGAGGCAGGGTTTCTCTGTGTAGCTTTGCGCCTTTCCTGGAACTCACTTGGTAGACCAGGCTGGCCTCGAACTCACAGAGATCCGCCTGCCTCTGCCTCTGCCCGGCTCCACGTACAGTTTTGATAAGTCATCTTTCCAATTTAAACAATTCTTGAAGTTTGATAGATTTCTATTGAAATAGGCCAAGATGTGACTCTTACAACTGGTTTCACATTGTACTTTTTTCTTTGAAATACACACAGTTAAATAAAAGAGTTGAGAAAACTGCCGTGCAAAAATCAGTCTTAACAGTTAACAACCAATCTTCACAGAGTTTCAGAGACTGAAAAGCCCATCTATTCATCCTACCTCAAGTTGGGCACTTACTGTGTTAAGAAAATGTATTTATTATTTAAACTGTGTATTTTTCTACTTACATATAAGTGCATGTTTTTCTTTAAGCACCTAGAAGTCATTTGTGGTTCCTGCCTTCATCCTGGTGCAGTTTCCATGACTGAATGGTAGAATAGGAACTTTAGTACTCAGCTTCGTAGTGAACATCATACAACTACAGATATTCTTCATTTTATAGTGGAGCGATACCAGCGAAGCCCATGCCAGATTAAAAGTATTATAGGTTCAAAATGTTTCTCATGAATCTAAACTACTTTCCATCCTAGTCAAGCAGCACAGTACCCTGCGAGCTGTGTGCTTGTGATCACATGGCTGATGGGGGCTGTGACTTGCTGCCACTTCCAAGGATTGTGACAGGACATCGATCCTCCCATGCATTCCTAGCCTCTGCAAAGGTCAGAATTCAGAATTCAAAGTAAACCTTAAACAGAGTACATATTCTTTTGCACCATGGTAAGACTGAAAAATCTGATATCAAGCCATCATAGGCAATGAACAATCTATGTTGACTTTCTGAGGTCTTGCCACTGGCCTAAAATTTTGTTAGAATAATGCAGGGCCAACAGGAAGCAAATGTTATGCATTGGTTTATCCAGACCATCCAGTGGGCATTTATTGTGCTCATTTGCATAACTTACATGGCTTTTTTTAAATTATAAAATGAAGGTAGACTACAAATAATGTACAAAAATAAATGAGAATATGTTTGATAAAGTTTCAATTTATATTCCAGCATTTAGTGAGATCTTCTTTACAAGTTCCTATGCTTTGATCAATGCTTACTTTTAATATCAAGTTAAATGAATGATGAACTGTCCTGACTCCTCCTACACAGCACAATTTCTTTTTGTGCTTATAATATGTCATGTTTTTCTCATGCTAAAACAAAAATGTTCTTGGTACATTTTGACATGATGGCCTTACCTCAGTTATGGGCTTTGATGTGAGAGGAAAGGAATTCCACACCACTATGGTAGTGTAAAAGGTGTTAGTATTACTCTCCATTCAGAATGCCACATGAAAATTCATGTATACACTGAATTATTTTTCTGATTCAGCAAGATCATATTTTGAAAACAATTTTTCTCCATAATTAACAAGAAAAGGCTACCTGTTAGGGTAAAAGTTTGAAGCATGGCCCTTATGATTATGTCTCATTTTATCAGTGCTTCAATTATCCAACAACAACAGAAAATATTGAGGAAGAAACAAAGGAACCGTACAAAATGGCATACAATGACGTATCAGCAGAATTTAAAATAGTCAGACAGAATAAGGGACCCCCAAGGGAGAATAAAAGCTATTTGGCTGCTTGACTAATTACATGCACTAATAGATTACCATTGGGCCCTCTGGTTTTCAAGAGTTCATTTAATTGCTGGATCAAATTGAAATTATTTCCAGGCTCTTCTTGTGGCCAATGTGTATGTATGTATATATATATATATATATATATATATGGAAAATGAAATGGAATTCAAAAACTGACATGCAAAACAAAAAAAATTGTATGTGTAAGAATCAGAAAATTACTTCAGACCATTCACCTAATACTCTGGCTTCTTTTGAGTATGCTAACATATACATCTTATACAAATACATATATTATCCTTATTCTGAATTGACTTGAGGTCTTCTGTAATGGTATTATGCTTTGTTTATATCTATCATACACTAATAAGATTTTGAAGATTGTATGCATATTTTGCCTCCAATTAAAGTATTACATAGAAAAATATGTTTTACAGAAAATTTTTAATAAATACAACTTTATGTAAACTGAATAAATTTAGATGTATAGGAATTCTGAGGATGTAGACATAATACTTTTCCTCTACAGCCTGTTTGTTCAAGAAACGTCATTATAAGCATCAGTGCAAAAACATCAGCTTAGTGGGAAATTGCTGGTCTAGCATGCAAGAGGTGTAGCACAAATCTTAAAAGTTCTTTTTTTTTTTTTTTTTTTTTTTTGGTTTTTTCGAGACAGGGTTTCTCTGTGTAGCTTTGCGCCTTTCCTGGAACTCACTTGGTAGCCCAGGCTGACCTCGAACTCACAAAGATCCACCTGGCTCTGCCTCCCGAGTGCTGGGATTAAAGGCGTGCGCCACCACCGCCCGGCTTTAAAAGTTCTTATTAATAAAAACAAACCTGGAGCCAGGTACTGGATTCAATGCTGGAAGATCAGAGAAGCAGAACAAGCCACAGCTGCCTCACCTTGCCAATTCCTCAGCTGATCCTGTTTCCTCAGACTGGATGACTCTCAGCTGAGCTGCTGCTCAAAAGCCTAAAAGCTTAACCAGCACTAGTTCCTGGTCCTCGTGCCTTATATACCTTTCTGTTTTCTGCCATCACTTCCTGGGGTTAAAGCCTCTTCTTACCATGCCTGGCTGTTTCCAGTGTGGCCTTGAACTCACAGAGATCCAGACGGATCTCTGCCTCTGCAATGCTAGGATTAAAGGCATGTGCTACCACTGCCTAGCCACTATGTTTAATATTGTAGCTGTTCTGTTCTCTGACCTCAGATAAATTGATTAGGGTGCATGATATATTGGAGAACACAATATCACCACAAAGAGGCCCTTGGTTCAATTCCCTGTACTGCATGGGGAAGGAATCACCATCGCATGAAACTTTCCCACTAATGTTATTTGAATCTCATTAAATCATCCCAGTGATGTGAATGGAGGCATTTGGTTGAATGCCAAGAACATAACCTACCAACGATTAATTCGTGTTCATTTTCTTCACTAGTAGAAAAGTTTATTTAACATAGACCCACGTTTTCTATAGCTTCTTCTCATGTGAGTAACTGTTAGAATTCATTATATTGTGAAAGGCTAATCATAAGAAGGAACTGAGTAGAGACGTGAATGGATAACTTGCCAAATCTATTAAATGAGAAACAATAGAAATCTGTAGAAAGAAGTTTCTCTGAGTCCCACCTGGCCTTGCAGTCAGGGCGAATCTCTCCCATCCAGGGTCCTGCAACTGCTTGTAAAATAATTACACAGAGGCTTATATTAATTACAAACTGTATGGCCTATGGTTTCTTGCTTCTTGCTAGCTAGATCATATAACTTAGCTCAATCCATTGTTATTAATCTATGCATCACCATGTGTTCTGTGGCTTTACCTGTGTCCCATTACATGTTGTTCCTTGGGTGGCAGGATGGAGTCTTCCTGACGCCAACCTTTTTCTCTCTGTATCTCTGCTTGGATTTCCCATCTACCTCTAAGCTGCCTTGCCACGGGCCAATGCAGCTTTATTTATTATCCAATGGGAGCCACACTTATTCACAGCATACAGAAAGACATCCCACAGCAGACATCACCGTATAAACTTGAACTTGAGCAGATAACAAGGTGGTAAGTACTGCAACACAGAAGGGAAGAGAAAACGTGTTTAGGAATATAGGTGTGTTGCATTTCTGATACTATTTCATATTTCCTTTTATATCCATGGTTTTCACAATCATATCTATAATGAAGTGACACATATAAAGTTAACTTCTAGCAAGTTAATTCAAGCACCAGTATGTATAAGAACTTATGAGCAAAATGAAGTGGAATTCAGAGAAATTCCTTAATAAGAAGGTAATTATCTATTCATATTGCTAAAAGTTACATGTTGTTCCTTCCTCCTCATGCCTAGGGCTTCCGTTAAAGTGCTACTTTTGCAAACTTAAAATAAAATGGAATTATGACTTTTGCATACAAATTTGCAATGTAGTTCATAATGAACTACATTATTAGAAGTAGCATTTTGTCACGGAACATCGTTTTCGCTTGCACATGTATTTCCATTCATTAATATAGGGAGCACATATGAAGAAATAAACCACTGTGTGCTATTTATTAAATCTACTTCTGAGGTGATAATAGTGACCATAAACTGCACTTGGTCTTCCAAATCTATGCCTCAGAGCACTGAACAGCCATCTAAAATGAATTGGAAAATAAAAGGTTAGATTCCCTTAGGCTGACAGCACCTGTACATCTTTTAGAAGTAGAAACATTATTCATTTTTAAAGATAGAAAACACAAACACATGGAATTTGACCTTTTATGACATATAGATAAATGCAACCCAATTTACTTTGTTTTAAATACCATTCTGTAATTATAAGACTGTACAGTTTTCACTAAAAATGAAAATCAGACGTGTTCATAAAGAATAGGGCATTCCTTTGTTTTTGTTTTTAATATTTTGTTTGTTTTTCAAGACAGAGTTTTGACTGTGGAACGGTCCTGGTTGTTCTGGAACTCACTTTGTGGACCAGGCTGGCCTCCAACTCACAGAGATCTGTCTGCTTCTGCCTTCTCCTCCTGAGAGCTGGAATTCAAAGCATGTGTGACCACAGCCTAGCTAGGAGATTATTTTGGAGTCATAGCTTTTGATAGAAAAATAACAACATATGCTAATACACACTGTAATATTTCAGTGACCTGATGTCATAATGGATTAAGCAACCACACATTAACAATGCTTAACAATCACATCTTTTTAATCACAGAAATCCAAGATGTTTAATAATATCTGAAAATCCTTTTTAATGTGTTAAGTAATTTTCCACATAGAAATTAAAAAAAAGAATTCATTGCATTTTATATTGCTCAAAATAAAAAAAGAAGATACAATGAGTAATGCAAATATTTTAATTTATAATTTTTTTTCCTATTTTTTTTTGATTGAAAGCAGATTTTTTTTTTCATACAATATATTCTGGTTTGGTTCCCCTCCCCCAACTCCTCCCAGGTCTTCCTCCCTTCTCATCCCCTCCCCTCCCAATCTACACCCTTCCTCTTTCTCTTCAGAAAACAAACAGGCATCAAAGGATACTAACAAACTACAATAAATTAAAATAAAACAAAAACAAACAAACAAATACAACAACACAAACAGAAGAAAATGAGCCAAAGAAAAAGCCCACCAGACAAATACATAGAGAGACAGAGACACTCATGTACACAGGAATCCCATTACCATACAAAACCAGAAGCCATAATGTATACACTCAGGGGACTTCTAAGGCAAAAACACCCCCCAAAACAAACAAACAAACAAACAAACAAACAAAAAACCCAGCAAAACATTGAGACAAAGAACCTCCAAAGATGCCATTCTACTCTTTTGGTGTTGGCTGTGCCTGGCCTTACAAGTTTGCATCCCAAGTGAGATTCCATTAGGGAGAACTAAATTTCAGTTAATGAGTGGTTATCAATTGGAGAGCACTACTTGGTTAGGGGTAGGTGCTTGTGTCCACTTCTCTCACCACTGAGACCCCTTGTGGCACTGTGCATGCTGTCTGGGTCTCTGTGAGTTCGTGGTTGCTGCGTAGGTCCAGCTATGTTTAGAGAACCTTGTTTTTATGCTGTACTCTATCCCTTCTGGCTCTTAGAATCATTCTGATTCTTCTGCAGGGTTCCCTGAGCTCTGAGTGAAGGTATTTGATGGACATATCATTTTTAGTCCTGAGTATTCCAAAGTTTCTGCATATTGTTCAGTTGGGGGTATATGTATTTGTTCCCATCTGTTAAAGGATGAAATTTCTCTGGCGATGGCTGAGCAAGGCATTGATCTATGAGCATAACAGAACAATGTTAGGAGTCCTTTTGTGGCTATATCCTGCTGTGGATATCATTCTATATAAATAAAACACTGATGGCCAATGACCAGGCAGGAAGTAGGTTGCCAGGCAGAATGTAGGTGGAACAAGGAGAAAGGAGAATTGTGGGAAGCGGAAGGCTGAGGCAGAGAGACACTGCAGCCACCGCCAGGACGAGCAGCATGTGAAGACGCCAGTAAGCCACCAGCCACGTGGCAAGGTATAGATTTATAAAAATGGGTTAATTTAAGATAAAAGAACAGTTAGCAAGAAGCCTGCCACGGCCATACAGTTTATAAGTGATATAAGCGTCTGAGTGATTATTTTATAAGTGGATTGTGGGACTGCGGGGCTTGGGGAACCTGGAGAGAAGCCCTCCAGCAACAAATGGCGCCCAACGTGGGCCCATTATTTCTGAGACTTGATGACTCCCAGAGCTGGCGGAAAACGTACCACCGCCATGTTGGAAAGCTAAAGTGGGTGGAGCCAGCAGCCACACTGCCATTTCAGTCTTAGAATGGTGAGGTTTAAAGCAATAGGATCAAGGTAATATAAAACATAAGCCACGTAAAGATGGCTACCACACAGAGAATCTGGATTATGTTCTCTTTGATATTCGTAACTCAAGAA
This sequence comes from Peromyscus maniculatus bairdii, assembly GCF_049852395.1. NCBI lineage: Eukaryota > Metazoa > Chordata > Mammalia > Rodentia > Cricetidae > Peromyscus > Peromyscus maniculatus. The sequence goes on along the minus strand of NC_134863.1, from coordinate 59,679,270 downwards.
AATCATTTGATTACAAAAACTGTTCAGTTATGCCAAAATGTATATTTTAAAGGTACCTTGACTTCAAAATTTGGATTTAAGGATATGTTACTTTGGAAAAGAGGTTCTGCTTTTGTTTTCACAGAAAGCCAGAGGCTGTGGATTTGTTCCAGAGTAAGATACATCAGGTTTCACCAGCCAAGACCACCTGAAAGGTCTCCGATGACACTATGGCCCAGATGATCCAACATCCAGAGCAGTTTCAAGGCAACTGGTTCACACAATACAGCCTCAGGGACTACCCCATAGGCCTAAAATTTTCTTTGCGTCCCCATAAGATACAGCGCCCCCCTCCAGCAGGAAGTAGTAAGAGATGCTACACCCAAATTCCCAAATATACCAAGCTGGCTTTAGAGGTGGAATTGGCTCACTCCCCCTCTAAACCCAGACATATTGCTTTAAAAAAAAATGGTTAAGAGATTCTTGTGTCCCAAATCAGAAGAGCCCTCTGGTGTGGGACAGAAAAAAAACCAATATTTTTATTTAAAACAGGTTGATTATAAATGTGATCTTTTTCTAAAAATGAAAAGGGGATATGATATAGATATATAGGAGGATATGGAGATGATAAGATAAAAGGGTAGATTAATAAACCTACTTTTAAAGAACAACTTGTTTAAAATGTTTTACATGGTATAGATTTTAGTTTATGTTTAAAATGTTTTACATTGGTATAAATTTTAGTTTATTGATACAAACTTGAAGCTAATTTTGTTATACTGTATATATATATTTCTATTCTTGTTTGAGGTATTATGTTTATGTAACTCATTTAAAATTGTAATGGATAATTAAATAATAGATTAATAATTAGTCATCTATGATAATCATATCTGTAGCCATGTTAGTTAAGTTTTCTAGGTATACATAGATATATTTCAGATAGATAGGTAATCTTCAAACACTTCATAGACCTAAAGAATATGGCATTTAAATAACTTAAAATTCTGTTGATGTGAGACACAATTGCTCCTGGCTGCACCAATTGATCCCGAGAGAATGTTGGGCTTCTAAGACATTTCCATTTGGAAGTTTGTCTTTTTGGCACAAAATGGCCTACTGGGCAAAGAACTGCCCTTGCCTTGATGGCTGACAGTATAAATGCAATGCTGTCCTTTCTGGACAAGCAGGACACAAGGAAAGCAACCACTGTACTCTGCCAAGACAGGGTAAGATGGTCTTTCAGAAATCCTGCTTCTAAAAATGGTCTGTCAGATACTCTAGGCCTGTAGCCAATTTGAATGCACCAACAATGCTGAGAAACATTAGGTGACTGTCCAGGCTGCCAGCTGTCTTGGTCTACTCTTGCAAGATTCCCGAAAGTTGCTTGCATCCATCTACCATTTCTCAGGTACCATTATGTTCCTTCTCAGGTCTTTGATGTGGTTGAAAACTAGATAGTTGTAAATTCCTCAGTTATGATAAAAGATAAGTTAGATATAAAACCTTAAATTCACAAATATAAGATAGATAGGACATCTTCTTTAATATTGTAACTGTAATTCTTGCTCGATAATTGTTTTGTTATATGTAATTTTACCATGTTAAAGTTAAAACCTTACTTTTTAAAAAAAGAAAAAAAGGGGAAATGCTGTGGATATCATTCTATATAAATAAAACACTGATGGCCAATGACCAGGCAGGAAGTAGGTTGCCAGGCAGAAAGTAGGTGGAACAAGGAGAGAGGAGAATTCTGGGAAGCGGAAGGCTGAGGGGAGAGACACTGCAGCCACTGCCAGGACAAGCAGCATGTGAAGACGCCAGTAAACCACCAGCCATGTGGCAAGGTATAGATTTATAAAAATGGGTTAATTTAAAATAAAAGAACAGTTAGCAAGAAGCCTGCCACGGCCATACAGTTTATAAGTGATATAAGCGTCTGAGTGATTATTTTATAAGTGGATTGTGGGACTGCGGGGCTTGGGGAACCTGGAGAGAAGCCCTCCAGCAACAATATCCCTTTAGCAGAACAGTAGGATTTAGTTTCTTGTAGATGGCTTCTGGCCACCTGAGCTGTGTAAGGGATGGGTTCCATCATCTAGAGAAGATGGTCTTAAATACATTCAGATATTGGTAGGTTACTCCCACAAGCTTGGAGCCACTATGGCACTAATGTATCTTGCCGGTGTGCCATTATTGTAGGTCTCAGAGTTTGCAGCTCCATTGGTGTTTACATTACATTTCTGTAACAGCTAAGGATGTTCAATATTTCTTTAGGTGTTTCTTAGCCATTTGTGGATTCTCTTTTGAGAATTTTCTGTTTGAAACTGTACTCCATTTTAAGTTTGTTTGTTTAGTTCTTTATAATAGTTTAGATACATTATTGTATGTATTATATGTGTAAACGTTGGTAAAAAATAGTTTTCCATTCTGCAAGCTAGTGCTTTGTCCTAATGGTGGTGTCTGTTTCCTTACAGAAGCTTTGCAGTTTCATGAAATCTCATTTATTAATTGTTGATCTTAGTGCTATTGGTGTTTTGTTTAGTAAGGATTTTTATGTGCCAATAAATTTCAGACTATTATTTCCTACTTCCTTCTTTTTCAGATTCAGTGTATCTGATTTTATGTTGAGGTCTTTGAACCATTGGGAGTTGAGTTTTGTGCAGGGTGATAAGTATGGATTTTTTTTAAATTCTTCTACATGCAGTCACCCTGTTTGATCAGTATATTTGTGAGGCTGTCTTTCTTCAAGTGTGTATTTCTGGTTTCTTTATCAAAAACCAAGTGTCCATAGGTGTGTGGACTTATGTCTGGGTCTTCAGTTTTATTTCATTGATCAATGTGTCTTTTTCTGTACCAAAAACAAAAAAAAACATACTTTTATATTACTATAGTTCTGTCCTCCAGTTTGGATCAGTGGTGGTGATATCACTACCAGTTCTGCTATTGTTTAGGAATGTTTTACCTATGCTGGGAATTTTTGTTTGTTTGTTTATTTCCATATGTAGCTGAAATTAGAACTTTCAAGATCTGTAGAGAATTGTGTTGGCATTTTGATGTGGATTGCATTGAATCTGTAGGTTGTTTTTGGTAGGGTGGGCCATTTTTACTATATTCATCCTACTGATCCATGAGCATGAGAGATCTATCTTCTGACAGCTTATCCAATTTATGCTGATATTTACGTATTAATTTTGTATCTTTCTACTTTGCTGAAAGTGTTTATTATTTGAAGGAATTTCTAGAGTCAAATATGTAAACAATCATATCATCTTCAAATAAAGATACTTTGACACCTTTCTTTCCAATTTGCATCCCCTTAATCTCCTTTAGTTATGTTTTTGCTTTAGATATGACTTCAAATATTATTTTGAATAGATATGGAAAGAGTGGACCACGTTGTCTTGTTCCTGATTTTAAGTTAAAATGCTTTGAGTTTCTTTCCATTTCAATTGGCATTGCCTGTGGACTTGTGGTAAAATGCCTTTATTATGCTGAGGCATGTCCCTTCTATCCTTGGTCTCCCCAGGATTTTTATCATAAAGAGGTCTTGGATCTTATCAAAGGCCTTCACATCTAATGAGATGTTTGTGTGATTTTTTTTGTCTTTCAGTCTCTTTATATGATGGATTGAATTTAAGTGTGTTGAACCATCCTGGCATCTCCAGGAGGAACCTTATTTGATTATGATAGATGATCTTTTTGCTGTGTTCTTTCATTCCATTTGAAAGTATTTTATTTAGAAGTTTTGCATCTATGCTCATAAGGAAAATTGATCTGTAATTTTCTTTCTTTGTTGGGTCTTTATGTGGTTTAGATATCAGGATAATGATGGCCTTGTAAAATTAATTGAGCAATGCTTCTGCCTATATGGCATGGAATAATAATTTGAAAGAAAATATCCCCAAAAGGGAGTGGCACTCTAAGGAAGTGTGGCCTTGATGGAGGAAGTATGTCACTGTGGAGGCAGGCTTTGAGATTTCATATATGTTCAAGCCATTTCCAGCAAATCAGTTCAATTCCTGTTGCCTGACAATCAAGATGTAGGACTGTCAGCATCAGTACCAGGTCTGCCTGCAAGCTGCCATGTCCTACCGTGATGATAGTGGAATAATCCTCTGAAAATGTAAGCTACCCCAATTATATGTTTTACCTTTATAAGAGTTGCCTTGGTCATGGTGACTCTTCACAGCAAAAGAAACCCTAATAATGACAGAATTTGGTACCAGGGATTGGGATATTGCTGTGATAGACCTGACCATGCTTTTGTTTGAAGGAATATGAACCTTGGGCCTATGAATTAGAAAAGCATTTGAATACTTGAAGTGCTGTTTGATGTGACATCCTTTTAGGGGCATGAAAGACAGTGGTTCTGAATGTAATTTGAATTGTGGGGGCTGACTCATGAAGTTTCAGAAGAGAAGAATTTGAATATGTTGCCTAGAAATTATTCATATAATATTTGGGTGAAGAATGTAGTTGCTTTTTACCCTTGTCCAAACAATCTGCTTCAATTTAAAGTGAAGAGGTTTGGATTAATTCAGTTGGCAGGGGAAATTTCAAAACAGCCTTGTATAGTCTCTGTCACATGGTAATTACTGGTAGCTCTAATGAAGATTTATAATGAAAAGAAGCAAGAAATTGTAAAATTTGAAGAGAAGAGAAGCATCAGGACATGAAATGGAGCTAAATTCTGTGTTCAAGGAGATGAATGGATTAAGAATTGGAATAAAGGGAGTAGTGACCTCAGGATAAGTTCCCACTCTGCTAAGTTTCTGACTACTAAAAAGGAATGAAAGAAAAGCTTAGAGCCAGGCATGGTGGTGGATGTCTTTCTTCCCAGCACTTGGAAGGCAGAGGATAATGTATGTCTTGGAAGGCAGAAGATAATGTATATCTTGAGTTTGAGGCCAGCAAGTTCCAGGATAGGCAAGCTAAGGTAGTAAAGGAAACCACGGAAAACAGAAAGCTGATGATGAATAATTAAAGGAGTGGGCCATGTTCCGATCCCAGTAAGCAGCAGAACTTGGCAGCTTAGGCCATGTGGTTATGGCTTTGGAGTCAAGGATAGAAGAAAGGCATTATGGAACCTTCCTCTATACCTAAGGAAAGGCACAGAGGCCAGGAGTGTGTCAGGGGTGACCCTGAATGGAAGCCCAGATAGGCCATTGTGTGAAACTTTGAAGGAGAAGCCTGAATTGCCTTAGAGACCCAAAGATGTTAGAGATGCCTGAATCATGGGATATTTGCTGATGAAAGCTACTAACAGGGAATGGAAACAGCCCAAGATAAAGAATTGTGTTGCAGGCAACAAAATGAAAGGAGTTGGAGATCTGAATGGACATGTAGAGTTAGGAGTTTGCCCAGCTGGTTTTCAGTCTTTCTTTTGTCCAGTATTTTCTCACTATGCTCCCTTTCCTATATTTTGGAATGTTAATGTATATCTTGTGCCATTATATGTTGGAAGCACATGATCTGTTTTTTTTTTATTTTTATTTTATAAGAAATTAGAGTTAAGAGATTGCATGATAATGGACTATACCTGTGGGAGCCCACAGTGACTACAGCTTGTGACTTGATTCCATCTTGGCTCAAGGTCAGAGAGTTTAAATTTGTCTTTGCTCCTTAAGGCTGGATAACAGGATTATTAGGTCACTACTTGATGTTTTGCTCTTCAAGGACAAATAACAGGATGTTTGGATAAAGGCATGGTTATTAGATGATTTGAGAATTAAGGAGGTGTTTTCTGCTTGTTTGTTCTTTGAACCATGGTAAGGAAGTCTTTTGCCCCCCTTGCTTTGAGTATAAAATGGCTGTGAGAAATAAACTTGGGGCTGCTGAGGTATTGACTCATAGCTCTATCAAACCTATCCTGTGTTTCTTCTTTTCTTTCATGTCTATCTGTTTTTTCTCAATCCTCATTCCTCTGTTAAAGACTGTCCAACAGGTTTGGCAGGACCGACATAAACCTTTGAACCTGTAAGCCAGCCCAAATTAAATGTTTTCCTTTATAATAGTTTCTGGGTTTATGATGTTTCTTCACAGAAATAGAAACCCTAAGACAAACCATCTCTTTCTTTTATTGGTTCTTTTTACTTTTTTAATATTTTTATTTTATTAATTTTATCCCTGAGTTTGATTATTTCTTGCTGCACACTCTTTAGGTATTATTTATTCTTTTTGTTATGAAGCTTTCATGTGTGCCATTAAGTTACTAATATAAAATCTCTTCATTATTTTAAGTAGGCACTTATTGCTATTAATTTGCCTCTTAGACCTGAGTTTATTTTTTCCCCATGATTTTGGGTATATTGTGCTTTTATATTAATTAATTAAATTCTAAAACTGTTTTAATTTCTTTCATAATTTCTGTCTTGACACACTTTATATCCAGTAGTGAGTTGTTCAATGTCCATGAGTTCATAAGCTTTCTGTTGTGTCTCTTGTTAATATCCAGCATTAATCAATAATGGTCAGATAGGAAGCAAGATGTTATTTCAATTTTCTTGTGTCTGTTGACATTTCCTTTTTGTCGGAGTATGTGGTCAGTTTTAGAGAAACTTCCATGAGCTGCTAAGAAGAAGGTTATAAATTTTGTGTGTGTGTGTGAAATGCTTGCTAAATATATGCTAAGTTCCTTAGTATTATGTATCATATACTTTCCTAATTTCTCTCTTTAGCTTTTGTCTGACTCACCTGGTTATTGGCAAGACAGAGGTGCTGAAGTCTTTCACTATCACTGTGTTCAGTATGTGATTTAAGCTGTTGTAATTTTCCTTTTTTAAACTTGGGTGACCTTGTGTTTGGTAAATAGATAGAATTATAATATCCTCTTGCTGGACTCTTTTTCTTTGATGTATATTTAGTGTCCTTCCCTATCTATGTGGATTAGTTTTGATTTGATATCTCTTTTCTCAGATAATAAAATGGCTATCCTGGTTTATTTCATGGATTCATTTGCTTGTAGTATCTTTATTCTATCTTTTTATCCTGAAGTGATCTATCTTTGATATTAAAGTGTGTTTCTTGGGTGCAGAAGAAGGGTGGATCATGCTTTTGATTCCAGTCTATTAGTCTGTGTCCTTTTATGTGGAAATTCAGACCATCAATTCCAAGAGTTACCAAGGAACAATATTTCTTGATTTCTGTTATTTTGTTGTGGTGGTGTGAAATTTTCCCCATTCTTTTGATTTGGTTCTCTGAGATTATTTATTCTTTATATTTTCTTTGATGTACTTAACTTGTTCAGGTTAAATTTTCCCTCATAGCGCCTCTTACAGACCTGTGTTTGTAGACAGATACTACTTAAGCTGTTTTTATTGTGGAATGTCTTTCATTCTTCATCTATGGTTATTGGAAGTTTTGGTGAATGTAGTAGTCCAGGTTGGACTCTGTGGTCTCTTAGAGTTTGTAGAACACCAAAGCAGTCCTTAGGGCTTTTAAAGTCTACATGAAAAAATTAGACATTATTCTAGGAGGTCTGCCTTTATATGTAGCTTTTACTATTCTTTCTTCTTTTCTGTTTCTTTAGATTTTGATTATTATGTTTTCTTGGGAATTAATTTTCTGGTACAGTCCCTTTGGTGTTATGTGTACTTCTTGTACTTTGTCTTAGTTAGGTTTATTGCTGCTATGATGAAACATCATGACCAAAACAACATGGGGAGAAAATGTTTATTTGGCTTAAGCTTCCATATCACAGTTCATCACTGAAGAAAGACAGGATAGGAACTCAAACAGAGCCAGAACTATGAGGCAAGAGCTGATGCAGAAGCCATGGAGGGGTGCTGCTTACTGGTTTATTCATTCTGTTTTCTTATAGAAACCAGGACTACCAGTCCAAGCATGGCATCACCAACAATGGGCTGGGTCCTCTCTATCAATATCCAATTAAGAAAATATCCTACAGGCTTGTCTACAGATTGACATTATGGTGATACTTTCTTAATTGAGGTTCTCTCATCTCAATTGACTTAAGCTTATATCAAGTTGACATAAAACTAGCCAGTACATACCTTGATAGCCAACTCCTTCAAGTTATAGAAAGATTTCTCTGTAATTTTGTTGAAAATGTTTTCTGTGTCTTTGACCTGCATTTCTTATCTCTTATTCCTATTATGAGTAGATTTTGTCTTCTCATACTCTCCCATATTTCCTGGATGTTTTGTTCCTGTATTTTTTTATATTTAACATTTTCTTTGACCAATGTCTCTACTTCTTCTATCTTGTCTTCAATGCCTCTGATCCCTTCCCTATATCTTGTATTGTATTGGTGAGCTTGTCTCCCAAGTTCCTGTTGAAGTTCCTAAATATTTTTATTTCCAATTTTACCTCAGTGTGTGTTTTCTTTAGTGATTCTATTCCACTTTCATGTCTTGAACTGTTTTCTTCATTCCATTCCACTGTTTAAATTTCCATAGAGTTCTTTAATGGATTTATTCATGTCCTCTTTAAGGACCTTGAACATATTCATAATAGCTATTTTTGAAGTCCTTGTCTTGTGCTTCTTCTGTATTGCATTTCTCAGGGCCTCCTGTAATAAGATTACTGGCCTCTAGTGGAGCCATATTATCCCAACTGTTACTGTATTTTTGCAGTGGCCTCTGGGTATCTAAGTTTAGGATGATTGTAAGTCAAGGTAATTCTCTTTGTTGGGTGCATGCTCTGTTCCTTGATTTCTGTTGCCCTCTAATGATCTTAGGATAGTGTTATGTGTTACATCTAGCACCCAATGTTGGTTTCAAGTTGTTAATTGTTACTGTCAAGAAAAAAAGCTAAACAAAGGAAATTAGATTCAGAATTCTTGTTTGAAAAAAAGAAAAATAAAAAAGAGGATATAGATAAGAGGTAGATTATTGAATCTACTCTGAAAAAATATAGAAATGATAGGGAAAAAGGTAGATTATTGAATCTACACTGAAACAAAAAGATAAAGAAATAATAGGATAAAATAGTAGATTATTGAATCTACTTTTAAAAAGCAACTACTTGTTTTAGATATTTTACATTGGATTGGATTTTTGTATATAATATGCAAATTGTATATATTCATACAAAGTTGAGATTATTTTTGTTGGGACATATACTATACATATATTTCTACTCTTGTTCAAGGTATTGTACCTATACAGTTCATTTAACAATGTAATGCAAATTACTAGTCCTTGAATTATTATTATTACTACCTACTAATTAAGATAAAAAGAAATGAAAGTTAGTAGTTAGTCGTTACAATCAATCTTGTAAGTCATGTTAGGTATGTTTTAAGGTCAAGCAGATATATTTTAGATAGGTCATCTTCAAACACTTCAGAGATCTATAGAATATGGCATTTAAGAGGTTTTAATAATATAGATGCTTTTTCTTATGACTATGAGACATGTCTGCTCCTGGGAGCACCAATATACTTCAGAGAAGATGATAGGCATTGAAAAAACTCCATATGGAATTTGCTTTCTTTGTGGCAAAAGTTAGTCACTGGGCAAGAAAGTGCCCTTACGTCAACTGCTGACAGTATACTGTCCAAAATGGACATAAAAGAAAGGACTGCTGAACCTGGCCAAGACAAAGTAGGACAGCCCTTCAGAAAATCCTGCTTCACAGAAAAGTCTGTCAGATATTCTAGGCCTGTAGGCTGAAGATGGATGTCCCAGTGTTGCAGAGGAACCTAGAGTGACTGTCCAGACAGTCAACTGTTTCTGTCATTTCTCACATTTTTTGGAAGTTGCTTGTTTGAACTTCCTGCCTACTTAGGGAATATTATTTTCTTCTTGGATCTCTGATGGAGTTGAAGACCAGAAAGTTATAGTTATAGTTTTCCTTGTTAACAAATTCAGAAAAGAAGCTCACTAAAGAGGTGTAAAGTATATAAGTTTGAAAGACATCAAAAGATAGTTTTGTGTTGATAATATAAGTTAGGATAGAAAGGGAATTAGGTACAACATTTTGGACTCATGAAAATAGGATAAATAATGGAGTATTTTCTCTGAATTTGCCAAATGTTTATGGACTGGATATTGTTAATGTAATTATTGACTACATGTATTATATATACTTACTGTACTTATTATATATAGTATGTAGTTATAACCTTTTATTATTTTACACAAAAAGTGGGAAATATGGTGATACATCATACATGCTAATAAAATTTGCCCGAGGATCAGAGAACATTACAAGTCACTAGATTAAACATAGATGCCAGGCAGTGGTGGTACATACCTTTAATCCTAGGATCTGTCTGGATCTCTGTGATTCCAAAGCCATGCTGGACTACATGAGATCGACTCAGTCTAGGAGAGAAACAAAGCCAGGCTGTAGTGGCACACACTTTTAATTCCACCATTTGAATTCTCATGCCTTTGCTTGGGTAGTCACATAACTTTAATCTCAGCACTAAAAAGGAAGTAATATGGTGGGTGGAGAAAGTGAGTGAGGAGACAGGAACTAAGGCTTTTGGGCTGAGGAACCCTTTTTAGGCAGAGGCCTTTAGGCTAGAGGGCTTTTTCAGGCTGAGGAGTTGGGGAGGTAAGAGGTGGTGGCTGTGGCTTGTTCCTTTGTGTCTCTGCTCTTTCAGCATTCACCCCAATATCTGGTTCTTGGGGTTTTTTTGTTTGTTTGTTTGTTTGTTTTTTTTAAGACCATTTAGCAATTTGTGTTACAATGCTGTAAATGTGAACTTCCTGGTAGGGAGTGCTTCTGAGATGCTGCCAGGTGTGACTACTGGGGTTCTGAGGTAGAATGTGTTGGGAAGTGAGGGGACTGGATGGAAAGCAGTAGGGTCTGGAAAAGTCCACATTAGGGTGGAAAGCTTGATAGTGCTGGGAATGTCTTTCTTTCTTTCTTTCTTTCTTTCTTTCTTTCTTTCTTTCTTTCTTTCTTTCTTTCTTCCTTCCTTCCTTCCTTCCTTCCTTCCTTCCTTCCTTCCTTCCTTCCTTCCTTTCTTTCTTTCTTTCTTTCTTTCTTTCTTTCTTTCTTTCTTTCTTTCTTTTGGTTTTTTGAGATAAGTTTTCTATATGTAGCTTTGCACCTTTCCTGGAACTCATTCTGTAGCCCAGGCTGGCCTTGAACTCACAGGGATCTGCCTATCTCATCCTCCTGAGTGCTGAGATTAAAGGCGTGTGCTGCCACCATGCAGAAAACACTGATTGGCCAGTAGCCAGGCAGGAAGCATAGTATAGGTGGGATAAGCAGAGAGGAGAATTCTGGGAAGTGGAAGGCTGAGTCAGGAGATGCTGTTAGCCACCACCATGAGAAGCAAGATGTGAAGGCAGAACTGGGAAAAGGTACCAAGCCACATGCCTAAACATAAATAAGAATTGTGGGTTAATTTAAGTGTAAGATCTAGCTAGCAAGAAGCCTGGGCCATTATGCCAAACAGTTTTAATTAATATAAGCATCTGTGTGTTTATTTGGGTGTGAGCAGCTGCAGGACCAGCAAGTGAGAGTGATTTGTCTTGACCACAGGCCAGTGGGACACAGGAAAACTCCAGCTACATGGCACTGTACGAGGATCAGCATAGTTCCTTAGGAGTGGGGACTGAGAGGAAGGAGAGGCAACTGCAGGTGGTCTGGGACAAAGCTGAGGATATGACTGGGGGATTAGAATTAAAAGAGAGGCGGGACAGTGAAGCTTGCCTTCCTGATTGTCTGGCAGACATGGACAGGTTTTCCAGGGAGTTGTTGGCTGAGACAAACAGTCGTCTATAAGTTCTTTATCAATCAAAAACATAGATAATATATGAAGATATGAACAAAATCTGCTAAAAGTTAAATCAGGAATATTAATGAAATTATCATTCTAAATAAAAGAAATATGTGGAATCATAAACATCAAAGTTTGTACAGTGCTCCTTATAGTTGATCCAACAGTATTGGCTGATTACAAATGTGATTCTAGCAAGCTTAAAATAAATACCTACCTGAGTAAAATTTTATTTTAGTGTTATTTATGTCCATAGATTTGTCCACTTTCTCATTCCCACAGTATCTAAATTGAGGGGCCAGGGAAGGAGCAGTGTGAACTGCAATGTTGGAAGAAGAATTGCAGGTAGTAATTGCAGATGTTCTTAAGTGTCTCCAAGGGATTTGAGAGAATGCTCCCATAAGTGCTCAGTAATTACTTCAAAAGAGTTAACCCATAGTTAAAATCATCATCATCATCATCATCGATACTTGAGAAGCAAGGTGATTCTTGTTAAATGCCCATTAAGTGGAGTATAGAGTCTGGAAACACTGTGAATTGTGTAAGACTTAATTTGGTTAATAACCAGGGGAAGGACTCAGAGGAATGCAAAGAAGGCAGGAAGCTTCCTTTGCTTTAATGATGGTGAGAGTGACAATACTAAGAGAAAACCTTCATTTTTCTATTTGGGAGCATGTGAGCAGCTTGCTTTTCAAGTTAAAGACCAACTTAGAACTGAGTTATGCAAAAGCACTGATATTAATTTAATGCTTTTGTTTTCATATCCTTTGTATATTTTATTACCATATATGTCAATCAGTTTCGGACACAATCATTAAAGTGCAAAGAGTTTCAAATCACAGGTAGGAAATTCCAACAACCCCATGCATTTCATATAGTAATTTGTTCTTAGTGCTAGAGCATATGCATGTGGCCATGACTATGAAAAAATCCTTTCGTCATTTTATGAGCAATAGCGTTATCAATTATATTAGTTAAATGAAACAACTGATTCGCTCATATTTTATATTGTAATATACTCATATCTATGTAAAAGAATGGACTTTAGTGACAAAACTCATTCATTGGGTCTTTTTTTTTTAAATTTAAAGATATTTTATGGGGTGATTAAAACAATTACACTAATTTATAATTTATGAATTTATGTGTGTGTACATGAATATGACAGTATGCATGTTGATGTCAGGGGGCAACTGTGGGAGTTGGTTTTCTTCTTCTACTGTGTGCGTTCTATGAATCAAACTCAATTCATGCGGTTTGATGTCAAGAGGCTTTACCTGCTGAGCCATCTTGCTTTCCCCCTGTGGAGTGATTTTTTTTAATGGTCAACCTATCATAAAATTAAAAGCTATATGTCCAGGTTTAATAGGAGATTAATCATGATTAATAGGCAATCATTTATAGCATAGTGATCCACCTTTTAACAAGGGTTACACTTGCATACAAATGTCAGTTTTTTGTTTTCTCCCATTTGAACTTGGTGAAGCTGTTTTCTAAAATGAGGATAATGATCGATATGTGGAATTTAGATTTTACTCTCATTATTGAGCAGTGTGTATGCATGTGTGTCTCTGTGAGGATTCATTATATAACTCTTTTCAGGTAGTTAGCAACATGTCCGACTGGAAGTAACAGTTCAGTGGCTGCTATCTCCAAACACCATTAGCCCTTTTCTTGATTCATTATAGCACATTTCAGACCTGTTATGCAGACTTGCTATTGGTATATTTGAAAGTCTAGGACAGAGAAGAACTGCGGCCTAATCCTTCAACTTATGTATTTTATTAATTAAATATTAGTTAGTGTACTTACTAGATCATAAATTCCAGCTTCCTCTAAAATTCCTCCAAAATCCCTTGCAATATTTTAGAGGTTAGTTAATTCTAACCAACTGGAGAATTCTTCAGGTCGAATTACAATTTCAGTTATTTCATGTGAACTCCTTTGCATTTTTCTGTAAGATTTTGGAAATGAAGTCTATACTGGTTACTTCAACAACACCTTTTAAATTTACTTCTCAGTGAGAGATTTTTCAACCATTTCTGTACAATTAGATACAATATTACAGTTGCACCACAGTCTTAAAATTGGCAAATATCATACAAGACATCCACAAGTGTTGTATAGTTCCATCAGTAGAATGTGAACATGGGGAACATTTTGACTCAAATGATTTGGGAAGCTTTTGCTGTGTTGAAAAGCCCCTGTACTTTTGTGTCACACAAGGCTGTAGATACGATTGTGAGTTCTTTGAGCATCTGTGTTTTTAGCTGCACTCCAAAGAAGTTAAGTTACATTGGTGGACACTTAAACTCATTTACTATAAATTTTGTAGTAAATACAAAACCTATGTCTTTTCTTTTATCTATTTATATGCATGTGTATAAAATTGAAACATAAAATAAGCTTCATAGCAGCAGAAGAGTACCTTCTGACCTTGGGAAAAAGAGAAAGGTCATTCATTAGGTAATGTTGCCACAATTGATCTGTCAGGGTCTGAGTCCCAGTCAGGACACAGACATTACATAAGGTCTAAGAAAGGAAATTATGAGGAGGAGAGTGAAAAGGAGGCACACTGAGAGAGAGGAAAAGACAAAACAACAGGATGATTCTACTCTTAATAAGTCCTCAGAAGCCGAGGGTAAAAAGCTCGCATTTAGTCCAGGGAAAAGAGATCATTTTCTGTAACAAAACAAACATTTTTTTTTTCTTTTGCGTTAACATTTTTGATTACAGCTTACATTTAGCAGCAAGCAGAGCCCTACAAAGGCTGAATAGTTTTTTGTTTTGTTTTTGTTTTTGTTTTGTTTTGTTTTTAAATTGAGAGGACATCCAGTCTTAGAGTTCTGTGACTCTGGGACTAAAGCCCAGCAGTTGCTTGTCACTTGTCCTGGTGCTATTCTGTTTCAGTCCTTTCAGGACATTTGTCTGCTGTTTCTTTAGTCTTCTGCCAGTGTGACCACTCTGGTCCCTTAAATTGCCATGCCTCACATCCAATGCTCTTCAGGGAGTTCACTGGCATGTTTAGCATGAGTCCCTGATCTTAGGTCTAGGTATCAATACCCTCTCTTGGATTCTTAGACAGTTTCTTGGATTCTGGGTACATAGCACATATTTTGACAGGAGAAACACAATTTTAAAACTAGGGCAGAAGTAGCTAATATTTTTGAGAAAACCTAGATGAAACAAATTACATTCCATCACACATAATTCTAGCAAATTGAAAAAGTAATTACCAGTTTGGTGAAGGAAATGTAATATGTTGGTTTGGTTTCCAATCAAGCAGTTAAAAAAATTCCAGTTAATAAATGAAATTGTGAAATTAAAACAAAAAAAAATGCAGTGAAGTTCACAAGGATCCGGGAATGTTAATAGACAGTAACATTCAAATTTGTAATCAGTAGGAGGGTGGAAAATCAAAGGACCATTCAGTCATTATTAAAGAAATAGTTTGTGAATACATTATAGACTAATCTCATTTCCATTTCTGATTGGTAGGTTAAGGGAAGTTATACATAATAAATATGAATGTGAGCTATGCATCTAACATAGGAATTTACAAGCTTTTGGAAGATTGTCCTTTTCTGAGTGTACACGCGCCGTAGAAAAGAACTCACACAAAGCACTGAAGGGAGAGGGAGTGTATATGGTGTCTGTTAGTTGAACAGACTGATTCTTGCAACAGATAGGATGGTTGCAGCCTGACAGCACTTATAGGCCTGTCATGATATCTTTGGGGATAAGATGCAGAAACATACCGAGTGCCACTAAAGGACAGGGAATTGAGGGACAGGTAATTGCTGATTAGAGGATCATTGTCCACAAGGATAAGATCTTGAACAATGTGTTTTGGAGCTCCATTCCTTTAAAACTGTGCCATTCAGCACTTTCATCAACTGCCTTTGAACACATAGAAATCTCAATCATTTTATTTGGTAGTAACACAAATCTAGATTGGTCGTCAATACATTGGATGCAAAACCTGGATTCTAAAGACCTTGTGAAGAATTAGTTGACTCAAATAGAAAGAATTTTAGTGGAAAATGCAAAGATCTAATCTCATAGTAATACTACAGAGCAATATATATATATATATATATATATATATATATATATATATATATATCAAACCAAGCAAAAACCCCAAACCTCACAATGAAATGGAAGTCAGCAATTTTAATCACTTTGTATAAAAATGATTTTGAGACCTTAGATAATTCCAAGATTGACACAAATGAACAAGATCCATGACTGCCACAAATGAAATTAAGATGCACTGATGAATACATAGTATGGCGATCCAAGCTATACTTGATAACAAATTATGACTTTGGGGTTCTTCCAGGAAATGTACTACACAGTACAAATAGGAAAAAAATAAAATAAAATCACTTCTTCAGCTCTGTGTGAAGTTAAATGAATAATATTTTAAGGGAACAGCAGATATTATAAAAAAATTCCTCACAATGATGAAAGACAGGTGCATGTAAAATTGGTATTGAAGTACCTGCTAATGGTTAGGTATGGAGAGGGTGTCAAGTATCAAAGGTACAGCCTGAGGGATTAGTGGAGAGGGTACAGCTGATGGCCCACGGGGAGCTCATGCACCAGAGGATGCCAGGAGGAAGCATTGTGCATTTGAAAGCCAAGCCTCTAAAATGACAACTTTCTGGGAAAGTGGCTTTTAGTCACAGATGTTATCAGTTGAGACTAGACTGCCCAGAGGGAACAACGTAATGAAAATGACAATAGGTGAATCGCTGCAGGGAAACCAGGAATTATCAATAACATATCTTAAATGTCAGAAATGATTTTCCTGACAATGTCTAACTGTGGTGGATTGCATATTATTCTCAATTATCAGAAAAATCATCTCTGACATTTAAGGTGCATCTCTCGCAGAAAGGCAATTTGGTCCTATGTCAGTTGACAGAGCTATATAATCTGTGGGGAGGGGGGAGCCTATGATTTGCAGTGTTTCGTTTTGAGAAGAATTGTGCTTTTTTTTTTTTTTTTTTTTTTTAGGCTTGGCTGTGTGACTGGCTTCAGTCAATGGAATACAAATGGATATGATATATAAGACTCTGCACAGATGTGTCAGGATGTGGGGAGGTCCTGCCCCTATATCCTTCTTCTGCCATAGGATAGCAGAGCTGCCATCAGCATGCATCCTCAATGGCAAGGAAGATTGAACACAGACGAAGGGCAGAAATCTTACTGCAGGTGTCCAGCTAAAGTACAGTAGGTGGCAGAAGTAAATCTTCATTGCTGAAGGCCACTAAAAACGAGCGTTTCGTGACTGATACCTTATATGAAAAATATCTGACATTATTACACAAACCTGAGAAAGCAGCTGCCCCAGTGCACTGAGTAGCCAAGGCCACATTAATGTTCCCTAAGGCTGGATGGTTCAGCTTAAATAAAAGGCTGAGGACATTGGAACCACATCAAGAGAAAGGGGTAAAGGAAATAGCACAATTGCCTACCCAAGTCTAAGGGGATGGATTTAGTTGTCCCCAGAAAGCGATGCTAGAAGTAACGCATCAGGTAGTCTCAATTTAAACAAGCCACCTATTAATTAGAATCATTTTAAGCAGCCTGGGATTTCTTGGAGGGGTGATGCTGGGTGGACATTGAGTGATCATTGCTTCCTGGCCTGTTGGGGGAGAAGTAACTCCAAGCATCAATGCATTGTGACGAAGGACTCAGTACACAGTGGAGGTCTGACAATCTCCCCATGACTTTGTAAAGGCTTATGTGAAATGGGGGGGACGGGGACGGGTAAATGAGGTTGGTCTCCTCTTTCTGCCTTTTACTGTTTTTCAGTTACTAGAAAAGTTAAACACCAGGGTTTTTTGCTCTGTATGAGAGATTAAGACCCAGCAGCAAGTTAGTGAGGACCTTATAGGAAAATATCAAACAATAGGCCCACTCTTTGTTCAACTTGACTTGCATTATTCATCCTTGGGGCAGGGAGCAGATCATTCTAATCTCACTAACCTTTTCTTATTACCTAGTGGTGCGAACATTTCTCATTCCTGCTTCACAGTGACTTAATAATAAAGTAAAATAATGTATGTCAAAGTTTATATAAAAATGTAGAGGTGTTAAGAGGTCTTGGGTGAGAGGTGGTTGTCTAGAGCTTCTGCCAAGTTCTTTCTATGGGCCAAAGGATTGTACACCCTGGAAAGAAGTTCAACCGAGAAAACGGAAGTGATAGTTTCAGAGCAAGGGGGTACTGACTGGCTATGACGGTGAGAGGTCTGGAAAGATTTGAAGGGTGGCATCTGCCGGAGAGTGAAAGTAGAGGAGATCCAAAGGTCCCAGATAGAAAGTAACAGCTAGAGATTTGAGAGCAGGCTAAAGCAGCGGCCACCTGCTGAACCCCAGAGTGAAAGTATGCGTCCTGGACACAAAGTAGTAACAGTTACAGATCCTGATGAAGTCTGACAGAGTGAAACTAACACACAAATGGCCCCCATCAGGTTTGTTGGAGAAGCCCCAGAGAGTCTATGTCTGAATATTTGTAGGACTCCGCCTCTGGACTCCCTCCTCCCTGATTGGTCTTGCCTGGTCTCTTCCCTTTGATGGGCTCTTTACCCTCCAGCTGCTCTTTTTGTAGCAGTTGCTGTCTCCTAGGGAAAGGATTCAGGGGGCAAGAGCAAGGAGGAAGCCCTTCTTAAAGGGGCCAGTCCCCGTTTTCCAGATCAGCCCACGTTTCCCCCGCTCTCCCTTCAGGGGTACAGAAATGTAGACAATTATATGCCCTTTTGTATGTACATACGATGTGTGTGAGGAGTGTAGGTGCTCACCGTGTGCATTTGTGTATGTTGCCTGTTCACGTGTGTGTGAGTGTGAGCATGCACACGACAAGGTGTACCTGTGGAGGTCAGAGGGTAACACAGGGTGTCCGTTATTGCTTTCCACGTTTTAAAGACAGGGTCTCTTGGCGCTCACTGCTGCATAAGCTAGGCTATTTGGCCCACAAGTCTCTGCAAAGTCTACTGTCTGCCTCTTATTTCCACAGAGCAGTGCAGAGCTTACATATGTGCACGTGGTTGGCTTTATGTGGGTACTGGGGATATGATCTCAGGTTGTCATGTTCGTGTAGCAAACACTTTACCCACTGAGACTTATCTCCAGCCCATAGTTATCTTCTTAAAGTGCACCTTGCTTCACACCTCACTATGGATAATAATACTCTAAAAAAGATTATATTGCAATAATAATGCTAATCAAAGCAATGGCCACCCTATGTGAAAATGCAAATGGAATTTTTTTCCAAAAAAAAAAAAAAAAAGAAAGAAAGAAAGAAAGAAAGAAATCCATATCAGCATCTGTCAAAGAATAACATGTGGGTAGCAGTCATTTCTTCCTACCTGTGAGATTCCCTTCGGGAAAAGGCAATTACTTAGTCACTGAAACTAGGCAATTAGAAACTGTTTAAAGTATTATCTGTTAGTTGACTCTAAAGTATATTGATGACAAAAAGATTTAATGCCTATTTGTCACTCATTCAAGTATTCTCAGGATCATCGTTCACATAATGATTTGTGAATGAAAGTTGAAGGCAACAGCGGGTTGATTAATAACGCAAAATTTGATGACAATGTAAAGGCAAATAAATAACTCTGCAAAGAAAGTTGGAAAAATTCAAGGTTTTCGCAGAAATTGAAATTGATACTAAACACAGGTTTCGAAATGTAATTCAAAGACACACATATGGAGAGACATGATGCTAGATGTAAGATAATATTTGTACTGCTCATGTTCACTTGATGCTGCATGACCAGCTGCTAGCATGTGTCATCTCATGGTGTTGAAAATTTGTTTAGAATGCATTGACAAAGCCGGGCAGTGGTGGCACACGCCTTTAATACCAGCACTCAGGATGCAGAGCCAGGCGGATCTCTGAGTTCAAGGCCAGCCTGGGCTACCAAGTAAGTTCCAGGAAAGGCGCAAAGCGACACAGGGAAACCCTGTCTCGAAAAACCAAAAAAAAAAAAAAAAAAGAATGCATTGACAAAACATCTTGTAGAAAATACCACATGTTTACTTCTTACAATCTACAGGATTGGGACTCTAAGATCAAGGCAGCCGCAGAGATTCGTCTGGTAAAGGTCTGCTATGTGTTAGCAGACTAAATCTGCTTGCTGGCCCTAATATTGTTGAAGGGAAAAGAACTCATCTGACTGATTTTACAAAGGTACTAATTTCATTAGCAGAGACTCTACATTCATGATACAGTCGTCTCTCAATGACCTTACATTTTAATACTATTCCTGAGAGGTGTCAATTTCAACACAGGGACTTCAGGTGGACATGGACATTCACACTAAAGTGCACAGTTACACTATTCTACTCCACAATGTGTTTGTATGATGTGTTCCAGTCCACCTTCTGCTTCTGTGAGACAATATCTGAGGTAATCAAATCCAAAGAAGAAATACTTATTGGCTCATAATTGCAGAGGTTTAAGTCCGGGGACCTATGGAGAGGCGGGAGAGGCGGTCTATTATTGTGGGGAGCACTTGGTGGATAGAGCAGCGCTGATTATATCATGGTTGCCAAGAGGAGAACAAGATAGGGTCCCAACATCTCATTCTAGCGTACACTCTCAGTGACCAAACTTCCTTTAAGTAGGTCCTGTCTCCTAAAGGCTTCGCTGTCTCCCAATAGTGCCATAGGATGGGAAACAAGCTTTAAGAGGTGGCTTTGGGGGGATTTAAAAATCCAAAATAAAACACCATATTCAGCTTTTCCCAAACTTCATTCTGCTTCTATGTCCCCTAATAACTAACTTATAAATTATCTTATTTCACTCCTTTCATACTTTTAATTTCAAGGGATCGTTTAAATGACCCACTAATATATAAATGATAGGCAGGGGTTATGACATTGTGAGATAAAATGTATATGAAATGAGTTCATGGTAAAATGCAGGTAGTATGGTGAAGTAACTTGAGGTACTAGGGATGGTGAAGAGAAATGATCTGAGACCAGGCACACACTTTAACTCAACAAAACTATAATATTAACCTGATACTTGTAGACTACAATATGTACTGGATACTTGACTATAACAGGACTAGAGAACGCTAGATCATCCTTTTAAATGGATAAAGGTTAAACACTACAATTATAAAAGGCTCTTTGACTTGTTTTCTTATTTTATTTCAGGATACTACATGGGAGATAAACTTGTTGTTATTGTTATTTTCTGTAACTTATGTAGCTCTTTCTGATGGTGTCTATGTGCCATCTATTTTCTTGCGCTTACAAAGCAGCAGTTAATTTTTTTGGGGGGGGGGGATGGAAGATATACTTTCCATTTGAAATATATCCCCCTTTTTAAAAGACAATAAAGTTTGGGAGAAATATCAAGAAAGATTTTTAAGATACTCAATATATTCACCTCCAAGTATGTTTGAAAATTCCAAAGATTTATTCTTGTTGTGATAGCAGAATATATAAGTTTAAAAACGATTTTTTTCTTTGCTATTTTCTGTATATTGTCAGAATGGATGTGTGCTAGTGTAATAAATGTAACCAATTTCTTGAAGCTAATAACTAATCTTGAGTGAATCTGAACCGATGCTATAGTCCATTAAGTTTTGAACTATAGTTATAATTTTCTTTAACAGACTCAGAAATAGGCTATATTTTTTCATTATCATAACCCTGCAGAAGAGACTGAAAGTGGAAAAAGATTGAGGTTTACATAGTTCACACAAAGGCTCCCATGAAAAGCAAGAAGTAGTGGATTAGAAAATCTAAACCCACTTTATGGCTCTGATCTCCTCCTTAACTATTAAATATGGGAGACTCACTAGCATAAGGCATTTATGGAAATAAGTCATGAGGAAACAGTGCCTGACAACAGTCTAAGAAACCAAAAATAAACGGTCTTTAAAGTCATTGTACATGCACGTGTTGCTACCACTAGCTAGACTATGTGAGACAGAACAGAAGGTACCCCAACTCAAGGAAAATATTTTGATTTAATACTAAGCATAAAAAAGCACATTCCTAGTGTTAGCAACACCTTAAGCCTTACTATTTAAAAATTGTTTGGATTGTCGCCACATTTCAAAGTGAAAGCCAATATAAATCATGTGCCCTTTCTTTGCTGTGCACAGCTTATAGAAATATGTTTGTTTTGCATGTCTGTATTTGCATACATTCCACTCTCCTTGTTTCTTTGATAAAAGTTTTATGGGTAATAAATTATAAATCATGCTTATGTATAATTTATCCCTTTAAATACATATTTTATTTTTTGGCTTTTTAAATGAAAACCATCTTTAGCTTTGTATTTTTAAAAGATTCAAATTCAATACTTTAAGAAATTCATGAATAAAGCATGCTTCCACCTTAATTTGCATTTTTATGGTGTCTGCTGTAGAACAGTATAGATTTTGCTTTCTGAGTGTACTCTTTCAAGCAGACACGATTCCCTTAAGAATAAGCCTTGAGAAAATTCACTTGCCCTTCATAAAACATACATTTCATTATCTTCCTATGAATTGGACACTTCCCTAACACGGTTGTGCATTTGTGTCTACTCTCTGAATATTGTAATATCCTCTCGTTCACAGACACATGTGATGCAAACAGAAAATGGCCATTTTATTGTATTGAATTGAATGGAGAGTGACCTGACATGAATCCCAAATTCATTCCACCTCAAGGAAGATAATCTTCAAATTATACAATCTTTTAAGTAACAAACTCAAATGGGAGGTTGGTTTTCCTTAGCTATAATCACAATGTAGTCTTGTTTTAAAATATTAATATTGCACTTTAAAAAGCTATTAGCTTAAGATATATTTGTAATTTTGGAAGAAGATTTATTCATAAACTACAAGGAAACATGATTCTCAAAATCTTAGATGATATGCACATAGACAACAGCTTATCTAGAGTGTCTCATCTAGATTCTTATAGCAGCCTACAGCAGAAATAACATCCATTTCCCCTTCCTTTTTGTTAGGAAGCACTGGTTTGTATATTTACTGGGTGGCAAAATTCCAATTTAGGAGGATTAAGGTGTGTCATCCCCAGATAGCTCTTCTTTATGCTCCTCCCATTTTTGTGTACATGCCACACTGTCTTAGAATTTGCCATCTTTTGATAACCATTTTTTTCTTCCTTAGGTACACATTTCTTATATCTACCAAGGTGTGTCACCTAAGAAAAAGCATGTTAAAGTGCTAAGTTCTGCATCCAAGAATACAATTCATTTTAAACTAGAGTCTGGTAAGAGAAAATAAAGTGAAAGTGAGGACCTTAATCTAATATTCAGTATGACTGGCATTCTTACAACTAGCAGGAAGCTAGACACAGAAACACACACACACACACACACACACACACACACACACACACACAAAACAGGGGGGAGGCAGAGAGAAGGACAGAGAATGTGAAAACACAGAAAAAACTCAAGCATGGAGAAAAATATTGGACAAGAACATGGCTACCAAAATCTAAGGCAGAGACAGTGTTTTCCTTAACATGCAGAGAGGGAGGAAGGCCTAGCCAGTCCTTTGATCTTAGAATTCTGGCTATAGAACTTTGATAATAACTTTAATTATTTTAAGCAGACTGTTTGTGGCATTTGGGTGTCCATCCTAGGAAATTAATAGATTCCCACACTGTTATTTCAAGGTGTGTCAAAAATGGGCAATTACATTTCTTACTCTTAAATACCCTTTGCTATTGTGTTGAACAGACAACTTGAAATTCCTTAAGAAAACATTTACTAGTTATTCAGATATTTTTGAGAAAGTGTAAAAATGAGCGATGAGGAAGGATCGAGATTGGGCAAAATGACAAATGGAACATGAAAGAGGGAAAACATTGTCACTGAGTTTCTCTCTTGAGTTCCTGTATCTCAACTCTGTAAGGTCACTTCTCAATGTATTCAAATGTAGAATGACTCATTTTGAAACCTGTAGGTTAGCTGTAGTGGCTTTACTTATGTTCCTGTTTCCAAATATGATCATATTACATCATAGGTAGGATTTGGATGTGAAGCCATCCTCATGGTATGACGAAAAGATTAAAAAAAATAATAATAATGTTTGAGATCTGTGGGGTTATGCACATGTATTAAACTGCTTTAGGGTCTTATACAGTCTCTTGTATAGAGTGGATTGCTACTTGTCTCTTACTGTGCATGCAGTCAGCTATGTGGTTGGGAAGCTTTAAAGAAGACAACTGGTGCCGGCATTGATTTTCAGTGGTAGAAACTAAAAGTTCATGGGGTTCTTCTCAGTCACTTCATCAGGAGAGGACTTGGACAGCAAAAGGTTAGGAAGGGAAGAAAGTTGGCTTGTCACCATTTGAGGAGACTGCAGCCGAGAGAGAGGTTTCTGGGGATTCCCCCAAAGGACTGGTGAGAGCTTGCAGGGGGGAAATAGTGATACGTAGAAATGGTATGCTGAGTCCATTTCTTATCCACATCCAGGTGAAGCTGGGTGACATTTAGTTTATAGCTATAATTAAAATAAGAGATGAAATATTTCATTGGGATATAAAATAAAGGAACTTTCAATTAATCCTTGTAAAGTGTGAAGGATGAGATGAATGGTTGAAGTTCACTGACTTTCTACCTAATTTTAGCCTTAAATGGACTATCTTTCTGCACCAATGTTATGTAAGTGGCATTTTGGTACACACCTGTGATTTCTGCACTAAGGAAATGAAGGTAGGAGGAACAAAAGTTCAAGGTCACCCTCTTCAACACAATAGATTTGAGGACAATCTGGCCTACAAACTCAGTCTCTCTCTCCTCTCTCTGTCTCTCTTTCATTGATGTCTACTAGTGAGAGTAATTTGTAACAGCAATATTAAAAGGCATAATCAAAAGTTCTTTAGGTAGAGTAACTGATTTGATTTGGTTAGAAAGCAAGAATGTTGCCCTAAATAACCTAGAAGAAAAATACAAAACATCACCTGAAGTGCCATATTATATATTATCAGCCATTTCTGTTTCGAGTAAGTCATTTTTTTTATAGTTCCCAGTGCAACCATTCCCAATGGAACCTGTACTATGAGCAAAAGACTCAAATCAGTATGGTGTAAAGAAGATAAATCCACCAAGAACAATACCATTCAATCAGAATTCCAGTGTCCTGGTATATTAGTCACATAACCTTGATTAAATCACTTAATCTCCATGATGAATTAAAAGGTCATCCTAGGTCTAAGACACCATGTTTCTACATAGAAAACATTTGTGAACGTCTATCTTTTTCAGCCATTTATTTAGACAAAAGATCTCTGTGCAGCTTAGTTATAGGAAGTTCTGTATATGAAATTCTCAGCTGACAGTTTGGGCAAGGTTCCTGAAATCTGCAAGAGATGCTTTCACATGGTGTCTGAAATGGAACTCATGTGAAATTAGTCGATGTTACCTGGGGCAAACCACACCAGCCAGTAAAGCAAAAAGAGAATAATGGAGCCGAGGTTATTAGATAGAAGAAATTAATTCTGTAGATTATTGTGTTAACCTTGAACTTATTAGCTTTGAAGACTAGTATTATGCTTATAAAGAAACTATCATTTTTTATCTTTTCATTATATCTCAAAAGTTATTTCCAGAATGTCCACAGTGTGAAGAGTAAGTAACTCATGTCCACTTCCTTTCTGTCTCTCCCTATCCTATGCCTTCCTTCTGTGACTTTCTCCTTCTCTCCTTTTCTCATTCCTTCATTACAAAACAAATCCCTATCTCATCTTTATTCCCTAAGAAGCAAAGAATTTCTCAATTTTGAAGGTATTTTGGCTGAGTGCTTCCCAACATTAGGAGTGGGGGTTTCTTACTCATTTATTGCATTAATTTTAGATTTATTCTCATGATTTGGAATCCATTGTGTGTTAAGAAAAAAAATGAAAGCAGCACACAGTGAAAGGTATTTCTTCCAGAGAAACCTTTTAGAAATACAAGGTGAAGATTACTCTTCTATGATCAGACAAAATTAATCAGTAAACTAAGCAAGGTCCTTACCACTGTTTAGGATTAAACCAATTCTTTTCACTAATTATAATTTTAAATAAACAATAATCTTTCAGGTTGCTGTCTCAGTCATGAAATGGTTATTTGGTCCATTCTAATGTCTGAATATTATGTTATAAAACATGAAAACACTTTTGGAATTACTATGAAAACTAAAATAAGAAACACTAAAAGTAATTAACAAAGGGGAAATTGGAAGGGATTCATTTTGCAAACATACTTGGCATGATATCAATCAAAGCTACTTAAATGTTTAAATGCATCAACTAAACTCATATAATTCAGATTTGGAGAAGAAATGAGCTTGAAATGAATGCCATTTTAACATAAATAGACTAAAAGACTAAAGAATACACTGAATAATTTTGCCTCTGAAAACTTCCTCTTGAATAATTAGTGTTCTTCAAATTACAGGTAGAAACTAACAGCAATTTTAAAAAGTAGTTTCTGATATTTCCCCAAAACAGCATATTGCTTCAGAGTAGAAACTTTTCTTGACATTTTCCCTTCATTTTTTACCACCCTTATACACTGGGCCTCTTTGGCTTCCATTTCTTCATAAAAAGAGGTTGGAAGTCATCCCCCCCCCACATCTAAATGAGTAAAAATATGATCAAAGTAGAAATTTAACAACTCTTAAGTGCATCTGATTATTCAAGTCATAAAACAAAACGTCACCAATAAACTCAGAAGGAAACCAACCATCCAACCAACCAACTAACATCAAACCATCAAACCAACCAAACAACCAAACAAGCAAAAACATCAAAGAATAAAATTAACCAGACTGGAAGCTGCTAAGCAGAGAGCTTTATAGGAACCATTATAGAACAGGAAACCTAAACTGTAGTTGATGTATTATTGGTTCATGGGTGATCATTTTGAAACATATACAAAACATTCTGTTTCTCTTCATGAAGCCCTCTGTGAAGAAAACTGTTTTATAGTACCGTCAACCTATACTGGGATTTTATTGGAGCCTAATTATTTTGAGCAAAGAGAAATATCCAATTCATGTCCTCTGTGGTCAGTATGTATGGGGAAAAACCTTGGGCATACTTGTTAAAGTCATCACGACCTTCATACTGTTGTGGCCCATGCTCTCTGAAAGGCTGAGAACTGACATAATGCAGGAAGCTTCCCTTTTACCCCTGCATGGCTGTATGCTGTTTACACAACACAGTTTACACACGATACCATATTCAGTGTTTTATAAACTCTCACATGCTTGATAAAAGGCAGAAATCCAGTTTGAAGGGAAAAGATAAGCACATAAGCCAGACAAAAATGTGGCAGGCCTGCTGGAATTAATCAGCCTTGAGATTTTCAAATGACAATGGTTAGACCAGGCATGATGGCTCACACCTGTAATCCCAGAATTTGGCTTGAAGTCAGTCTGAGATACAGAGTGAGTACCTGGCCAGCGAAGGATGCAGAGTGAGACCCTATTAGTAAATACCAGCTAGCAACAACAAATAAAGAAGTAAAGTAGTAGATAGTAAATTACTATGCTCAATGTGTTCAACTGTAAAAGAATAATCAGATTTCATAAGCAGATGGACTATAGAGCTAGAAAGATGGAAAATTTAAGAAACATTAAAAAGTATGGAAAATAACCCAAATTTTTATAACAGACATGCAGATCTCTTTAACAAACTCTTAATCAATTAAATACAGTTGAGGAAGAATTATTTTGGGTAAGGACATGCCACCACTCCTACAAATGCAGAGGCACATATTATAAAGCTGTGAAGGAACAGAGCCCAGGTTTCCATCAAGAGTCATCTGATTTCAGTACAACTGCAAAATCACTGTCTTTTTTTTTTTTTTTTTTTTTTTTTTTTTTTTTTTTTTTGGTTTTGTTTTTTCGAGACAGGGTTTCTCTGTGTAGCTTTGCGCCTTTCCTGGAACTCGCTTTGGAGACCAGGCTGGCCTCGAACTCACAGAGATCCACCTGCCTCTGCCTCCCGAGTGCTGGGATTAAAGGCGTGCGCCACCACCGCCCGGCTGCAAAATCACTGTCTTTATGATAAACGAAACCTAATGAAATTATTAGGATGATAGCAGACTACCATTGTTGATGAGGAAAATGCTTCAAATATATTCTCAAGGAAGAAAGATTTAGGAAATATATTCAGTTTGATGCAAACTTTGTTGCATACACATATTCTATGAATGTTGCAAAAAGATGAGCCTCACATACCTAATGATATTTATTTTTATTCCTAGTTGATTTTGACGCAAGTGGTTGTTAGCACTTGTATGTATTCATGAGTATTTCAGCAATGCCTACATATAGTTTTTTTTCTTTTCTTTCTTTCTTTCTTTTTTTTTTTTGGTTGGTGATACATACTCCAGGCTAGGTAAGTTTGAAAGAAAGGAGATTTACTCCAGTTTGGTTCTGCATTTGGTGATGGCTTTCTTGCTAACAGGACCCATTTTAGGATTGAGCATCACCTCCTAAGAGACCTGGAGTGTATAGTAGATGGGTGTCTTTTGCATTTTATCCTTCTATTTACAAAGCTATGGGGATTGGATCATGAGTTTTTCACACTAAATATTTCAATCCTAAACCCTTTGAGAGATTCCACCTCCAAACACTAGGGTGTGATGGTTTCACCTTTCTGGTATACAATACAGGATAAAATTTCATGCTTGGTATGTACAATGCCACTATGTCCAGGCATAGCAACATGGACAAGGTATAGTTTCTGATAACTAAAACTCACTTGGAAAACATCAATAACAAAAGAAAGTAGAAAAGAATCTGAGAAGTTTTAACATAAACCAAAGATAAGTTAGCAAACGCAAATGAAAAGGTTGGGAAATGTGAGTTAGAGCTTTTAACATCTAGCTTAGCGGTAGGTACAACTCTTGCTTGCCTAGCCGGGTGCTAAGTTCAGTCTCCAACTCTGGAAGTGAGAATCAAACATTTAGCATATTTTAGTGATTAATAATGAAATAATTTACTATCTAGCCCACTGACATTTTTTAGGCTCTCTCATCTCAAACATCAGATCTGTTCTTATTCTCTTCCTTCTGTTTTAGCTCCTGTGAATCAGCATAATCACCTCATGCAAGGATGTTTAATAGTGTTTGAGAGGAGTTCCTCTTATGTAGGAGCGGATGTTGTAACCCGCTCAGTGTCAGCATTGTCTCCTTTCCTTTAGAATCCCTGTGGCTCATGTGTTTCAAAACCATACATCATCCAGATAGAAAACATAACGCATATGGCAAAAGAGAGATTTTATTTCACGTTTTCTGACTTCTCACTTTGGGAGAGAAAATGACCCTTTGTTTTATAACTCAGACAAAAAGCACATGACATCACTGACTCTCTGTGCCATAAATCAAAATGCATAACTCCTGGAGGAGCAGAAACTCATCCTGGGAAAGCATTGCCGTGCAAGTCCCTGGGCTTCTGTGGTGTCTTCCTTCACTGGCTCAGCAGTCCCAAGGTCCAGGCAATATTAGTCTATCTTTTCAGAAAATTCCAAAATGAAAAACAAATTTCCCCAAAAAAGTAAAATGGGGAACAGGGGTTGATATATAAAATGAAAAAAAATTAAATAAATAAAAAAGAAAAAAAAAGTTGACACAGAAGAATGGATGCTTTTGCTCTCCCCAGTGTGATAGAGTCAGGGGGAATGCTGATGGTACCATGCAGCTGGAGGGTTTTCTCCAGCTTCTGCTAAGTCCCAGGAGTCCTGCAGCCCACTTATAAAATAAACACACAGACTCTTATATTATTTAAATTGTTTGGCCTAATGGCTCAGGCTTCTAGCTATCTAGTTCTTATTTTTTAAATTAACCCATTTCTATAAATCTATACCTTGCCACATGGCTCGTGGCTTACCAGTATCTTATATGTTGGTATTCATGGCTGCGGGCAGCTGGCAGCGTCTCCTCACTCAGCCTTTCTGTCCCCAGAATTCTCTTCTCTGCTTGTCGTACCTATACTTCTTGCCTGGCTACTGGCCAATCAGCATTTTATTTATACAGGGTGATATCCAGAGCACTTCCCCTTTTCTTTCTTTTTTCTTTTTTTTCAAAAAGGAAGGCTTTAACCTTCACATAGTAAAATTACATAGTAAATTTACATAGTAAATTTACATATAATTACATATAACAAAACACAAAATTATTTAAATAAAAATACATAGGATTTATAATGTCTTTATTTCCCCCTTCTATTCATTCCTAATAATCTGTAGTTCATAAACAGCTTCTAAAATTCCTGTCTTATATAGTCATAGATGAGCTTATGACCCTTTATTAGTGAACACAGTTTTGGGAGGAAATATACTGTAGGAATCCTCTAAATGTGGAGATAATAATGGGAAAGACAACACACACCTTCATTTAATAACAGAAAATAAGAAAGGCCTAACATATATTGTGAGTCCATGGCAACACCAGACAAGAATTGTAGTTGAAAGTTTTCCTGTGTCCCACAGTCTGCAGCCACTCTGACCCAAGTAAACACACAGATAATTATATTAATTACAACTGTTTGGCCATTAGCTCAGGCTAACTACTGACTAGCTCTTACACTTAAACTCATCCCATTTCTGTTAATTTATATGTCACCACATTTTCCGTGGCTTTACCTGTGTGTCATTACATGCTGCTCCCTGGACGGCGGGATTGCATCTCCTGATTCATCCTTCCTCTTCCCAGAATTCTCCTTGTCTGCTTATCCCACCTATACTTCCTGTCTGGCTACTGGCCAATCAGCATTTTATTTATTAACCAATCAGAGCAACACATTCACAGTGTACAAAACATCCCACAGCAAAGAATTGACACCAGCCTTCTGATCCAATACTATGAATTTAAAACTGGATAATGTCAAGAATCAAGTGGGAAGTGTAGAATAGTAAGGGATAAATATAGGTGATGCCCCTTTCCTCTTTCCCTTTCTTAACTTCCTTACCTTTCAAAAACTTGGCTGCTAAATTACAAAAAGATACTTAACGGATCTGGTGCAGTATACCAGACACCGAAAACTTCGCTGACTTCTCATTTCGTAAATTTCCTTCCAATGTAAATTGTTATTCAAGAGTCTTCCAGTCATTTTAACATGAGTAAGTTAGAAAAGTTATTGCTATGGATCTCATACTGTACTCTAGAATAATAATTTTCAAATTATTTTCTCTGGGGCTGTGTGCTTCAGAGATTCTGCATATTTCTAATCCAATTTTCATTTTTATGTATATTTCTGCTGGAAATCCTAATAAAATCAACATTGCTTTCAAAACTGCTTGCTAGGTTTTAACAGCTAGAAACTACAGATACATTGTTTTCTCTGCACTGAAAATTCTCTCTTGCAATTCTTACTTTATTAAAATACCTGCAGATTATTAAATATGTACTAAAATGAGTTATCAATTTTCTGTTGGTGTCTGACTTCTTAGAATGGGTGAAGTAGGAAGAAACTAAAAAGTATATTGGCTTTTGTGGTGTTTGCATGACTGTGTTTTCTATGACCTCACCATGCAAATGTCCATGTTCAATGAAATCACCTTACCTTACTGATAATGCACACATGTTATAAATGTGAATTTCTGCAAAAACCTGATACAAATGCAATATTACTCTTATTTTTTCCCCTTTAGGGATTTTTCTGGGCATATACTCTTTGTACATAGTACTCCATCTCATGAGGATGTTTTCCCATGACCTCTTCTGTCGTTTCTTTTCTTTCTTCCCCCACTCCCTTTAGACCTCTTCATTCACCCAGGAAGTTTTGCTTCTATTTTCATGTCACTCATAGACAGAATTTTATGCATCTTAATGAGATATAGGATCCATGAGTGAGAGAACACACAATATATGTTTTTTGTTTTAATTTGTCTAATATTACTATTCCCACTTGCACATATTTTCATGCAAAAAAACCCCATACATTTGTTCTTCATTAAGGATGCATAAAATTTCATTGTGTACATATTTACCCCCCTCCCTCTTTACAGACACTTACAGTGATTTTACAATAGACTCTGTGAACAGTATGGCAGTCAACAACCAATTGCAAGTAGCTCTGTGATATGTAAACCCAGATCTTTATGTAAATACTTAGGGTTTATGGAATAGTTGGTCATATGTTAAGTCTGGTTTTCATTTCACAAAAAAAAAACAACTTTTTTATATGTTTTAGATAGTGGCTAGAATAATTACCATCCCTACCAACAGTGTTTCACTGTTTTCTTTCTTCTACATTGTAAAATGATTTAGTTTTGGGGAATTGCGTGAGTACTGGATTTACATTATTTCTATCCCCACCTGCAATTTCTCTTTTGTCTTTCCCACTTCTCTCCCCACCCCCCCACCCCGATCTCTCTCCCTCTTTCGCCTCTCTCTGTCATTTCTGTCTCTGTCTCTCTCTGCGTCTCTATCTCTCTCTGTTTCTCTCACACAAATACACTCTGCTGAATCCATTTAACACAGTGGATATATGTTTAGAGTTGACCGCTAGGGAATGAAGAGCCTATCACAGATCTTGTCCCTGGAGAGTATTAGTCTTCTCTCTTTCATCAGCCTTTGATTGTCTTTGGTTTTTCCTCTAGAAGAAGTCCTTGTGAGAGTTTCCCCATGCATGTAAGAACGTTGCTTGTGGTTGTCATAGTGCAGGTATTGTTTAGGTGACCATAGTGTTAAAATTTAACGTGTGAAGCTTCCCTGTCATATACCCAAAACACTATGTTGCAGAAGACTTCCTAGTTTTGCCCTATCTTTCTCGGTGTTTCCTGAGCCTTAGATGTAGAATTATATTAAACATTTATAAGCTGAACATGGGCACCCCCATCATTTGTTCATTTAATTTTAACCAGTGGTGGGTTTCTGTGATGGTCTCTATTTGCTATAAAAAGAAGCCTTTTTGATGATGGATGAGAGCTATACTTTTAAGTGGGTATAAAGATAAGGATTCAGAATACAGTCTAGAATTACACTGTCTTAGAAAAGAATCAGTAGTAAGATTTCCTCTAGGATCTGTGACCTTATCAGACATGGGTAGATGGCTACATTACAGCACCATCTATGAATTCCCTTTTATTGAGTGAACCTTAAGTCCAGTTAGACGGCTATTCATTATGCCCCCCAATGTAAGTGGCATTATTGCACCTTTGCATATATCTTGGCATGCTGTTCATTGCTGGGGTTCATAGGCTTTACATCAGTGTAGGACTACCAATTGCTTTTTTCCTTTGAGAACTTGCATAAAAACTGAAACTATTTGGAGTGTTTATATCACCCCAGCAAGGAAACAACTGACACCAAATTTGCTGCTGAGGATGTGGGGAAACCCCTGTTTACTCTTCCTGGGATTGCAAGCTAATACAACCACTATAAAAATGAATGTGGAGAATTCTCAAAAAGCTTAAACTAGATTTACTACATGAACCAGATCTATCACTCCTTGGCATATTTTCAAAAGACTTTAAATTTTGCTCTACAGATTCTCGCTCAGTTATGTTCATTGTAACTCTATTCACAATAGCTAGAAAATGATAAAAATCCTAGATATGCTTTAACTGATGAATGGATGGTGAAAATTTGTTACATATATATGTATATACATAATGAAATTCTATTTACCTGTAATGAATAATGAAATTGGCAGGTAATTGGATGAACCTAAAAAATATTACCCTGAATGAGGTAACCCAGAACCACAAAGACAAACACCATATGCTCTTGCTTTTTGTGGATCCTGGCTTATAATCTTTAGAAGTGACTATATAACCTTGGGTAAAACCACAGAAATCAAGAAAATAGGATATGAGTCTTTGCAGTTTTTGTTGTGTTCTTGTTATTTGTTATCTTAAAGATGTGGGGGAGGTGCAATCTCAAAGCAGTCCTAATTCACAATTACCAAACTGCAACTGATGGTGACCCTTTCCTTGTTTATTGGCTATTGCACATCATTTAAGAGTAGTACATTTCATTAGCTCTCTCACAAATTTATTTATATTACTCCCGCATCAGATTATATGCTGTTAGAAAATAGTTTCTCTCTCTTTTTAAAAAATTTTTCAAGACATGGTTTCTCTGTGTAGCTTTGGTGCCTGTCCTGGATCTCGCTCTGTAAATGAGGCTGGCCTTGAACTCACAGAGATCTGCCTGGCTCTGCCTCCCAAGTGATTAAAGGCATGAGCCACCACCACCCAGTTAGAAAATAGTTTCTCTTAATTCTATAAGCTGTCTCTTCATTTCAATTAATTGTTTCCTTTGCTGGACACAGGACTATTAATTACATGAAATTCCTTGGTCAGTTTATGGCATTATTTCCAGAGCATCTGTAGCACTTTTCAGAAAGTCTTCTACTATGCCCACATCATGAAATGGTTTCCCAATATTTTTCTCTAACACTTGCACAGTTTCTGTTCTTGTATTTAAAGTCTTTGATCCATTTGTAATTGATTTTTGTGCTGGCTAGGAGATAGGAACCTTGTTTTTCTCTTCCACCATGTATATATCCAGTTTTTCAAACACATTTTGTGGAAGATAATATCTTTTCTACAACATATATTTGTATTCTCTTTGAAATCTTTTCTAAAATTTTGAAAATTATTATTCTCTCTGTCTCGGTCTCTCTCTCTCTGTCTCTGTCACACACTCTCTCTCTCTCTGTGTGTGTCTGTGTGTGTGTGTGTGTGTGTGTGCTCATTACATGGCTTTTTAATAGAAATCAGAAGAAAACTTCATGGAGTTGATTCTTCCTACTATCTTGAAATGCATTCTGGGGATCAAATTTAGGTTGCCAGGTTTACAAAGAGGAACCTTTAACTGTTGAGCAATCTCCATCACCCTCTATTTGAATTCTTTCATAAGTTTGCTATTTTTTTTTCATTTTAGTTAATATTATTCTAAGTTTTTTTTTTATTCCTTACTTCAGATTTCACTTAACTCTCATTAAAAGACATTACAGCAGCTGGGTGTTGTTGTATGTCTTTAATCCCAGTTCTCAGAAGGCAGAGTGAGAGGGATCTCTGAGACTGAGACCAGCTGGTCTAGCAGAGAGAGTTTTAGGACATCCAGAGCTACACAGAGGAATTCTATCTTGAAAAAACAAACAAACAAACAAACAAGACATTACATGCCAAACAGTTAGAAAACATACATACACTTAACATTGTACAGATGGAACATGTCATATTTAGGAATATATATGTTTGAGCATATACATATATTCATGCAATAAAAATTAGTGAAAAAAGAGGTTTTGAATTTGAAAGAGGCTAGGGAGGGGTATATGGCAAGGTTTGGAGGAAGCAAAGGGAATTGTTTTAATTATATTATAATAAAAAGACATTACTGTGGAATTGGTGTTCTTCAAGTGGGTCATACTGTTTGGGCTTTTACATTTCTTAAATTTATAAGTTAGTATTTGTATTTTCTAGGTTGTTTTCATGGTTAATTATTATTATTTATTTATTTTTGTATAATCCCTGTTGTCTTTCTATTGAAGTATTTCCAGTGTTCAAATGGTACTAGATTGTAGTAGTTTGAGGTTTTGTAGTTGCTTGTGTGTGCTGGGGTGTAATTCAGTACCTAAATCCTCAGTCCACATGTTTAGAGGACTAGACATCTCCAACATAATTGTAATAGTGAGATATTACCTTCCGCAACAACCACAGCTGGTGGCTACACTCACTATGCAAATATCATGGTGATAAATTTAAAAGTCATGTATTAAATTCCAGGATCTCGGGACAAAGGAACAAGGGAGTGTGGTGCTTAAGCAATAATTACTCAGATTTTGAACTGGAAGGAAACAGACGGAATAAAGGAAAGGGAATGGTGTTTAATCTACTGAGAAAGGAATTGGGATCGATAAGGCATACATATAGAAGAAGCTAGGTAATTGAAAATTAGAGTTAGGAAGGAAAACATGTTCAGGATGAGGAAGCAAGAGAAACATGGGGGTGTTTGGATAGGAATTAGAGGGAAAAAATATGGGTTGTTTATACGAAGAACAGTAGAGAACAGAAGAATAATAAAATCTAATTGAGCAATATAAAAATGAATGTAAGATGATTTAGATAAATTGCACAAGAGAGAATTTTTTAAAAGAAACAAAAGACATAGTGAAATAAAGGAGATGAAAACACAGCATCAGTTACCATATCTACCCTGATGGGAGAATTTTCATTTCTCCCTTCTCCGTGATGCTGTGTGAAAATGTATGATCAGAGAGACACATTTTCACATTTTATTTAGAAACCCTTGGATTGGAAGTGTTTGTCTAGCCGTGGCTGTGTCTTGGTCTGCACCTGCCTTTTCAGTCTCCACTCAGTTACACGTGAGGCTGCTCCTGTCATGATTAGGTGGATCTCACACCTGTGCTTGTGTTCAACAGTGAACTTCTCAATTGCTTCACTGCTACTCACCCAGGCAGTCATGATGGAGGACTGCAATTTCAGGCTCACATATCACACTCCTTCCTGTTTCCACAGTCTGAAGAGGCCCTGTCATGAGCGTCCAACACTGTTTCCAGATCCTGCTTTCATCCCTAAAGTCCAGTTGTCAGCTGTTGGGAGGAGGCACAGGATATTCCTGGAAGTGCTCACTGACCTTAGCTCCCCCATGCATGGTACACAGCTGTTCATGGAGTGTTGCCGTGCAGCTGGACTCCAGGTTCTTGGCCAGTTCTACCTCATTCTTTGCGGAGATCTTATCTGATGGAGTCCTTGTGTTTTCAGCTATTCCTTCCCGAAGGAGCAGAGAACATTGTTCATTATCTTGAGCATTTTTCCTCCGGGATAAACTGGAGGGGTGTGTTTGTATGAAGGGGATGAACACGCATGTGTGTGATTAGGCTACTGATTAGGCTAGGCTGACTGGCCAACAAGCACTAGAGAACAACCAACTGCTTCCCTAGCTCTAGGATTACAAGTGTGCTCCTCCAAACCTGGGCATTTCTGCACTGTGACTTGAACTCAGGTCCTTTCACTTGCATTACAATCACTTTACCAACTGAGTGGTCTCTCTAATTCCTAAAAATAATTTTTTAAGCAGGGATTTCTTTTTCATAAAATTTCTCTTATAGTAATGTTTTTATACAGACAACAGTACTCTTCAAGGGTTAAATATATTTTTAGGCACATATTTGTATTCTAGGTCTTTCCATTGTAATGTAAGCATATTTGTGAAAAATCTCTTCTTGGTACATACAATAAGGTATTATCTAGAATTAACTTTAGAATTAGCCAAACTTTTATAGAGGAGCTGAGTGGGTGAAAGGAAAACATATATTTACTGAGTATTTATTTAGCTTAGATGACAGGTTGGGTAGCCCAACAATGGCTATCTTTATATTGAAGATGATGAGAACACAGTAGTATTCCCCTACAAAAAGGGTGAGTGAATGCCTTAGATGCTGAAGGCCTAGAAGATTTCTGGATAGGGATGCTGCTGTGGTATAATCTCCTTGTACACTGTAAAGATTTGTTACTAGAATGGGTTTAATAAAATGCTGAGTGGCTAGTAGCCAGCCAGGAAGTGTAGACAGCATGACCAAACTAAGAATGGGAAGAGGTAGGGCAGAGTCAGGAGTCACCAGCCAGATGCAGAGGAAGCAAAATGAGAATGCCATACTGAGAAAAGGTACCAAGCCACATGGCTAAACATAGATAAGAATTATGGGTTACTTTAAGTGTAAGAACTAGTTAGTAATAAGCCTGAGCTATCAGCCAATCATTTATAATTAATGTAAGCCTCTGAGTTGGTTATTTGGGACTGGGTAGTTGAGACATGGAAATTTCTATTTACAGGATGCATTTTTAGTAAACAATGGAAAGCTGAATAAGCTAGACTCTGATGTTAGCAGAAATTGTAACAGAAGTGCAATGGCAGCAACAGACTTGATGCACTCATCAGAAGAGGTAACAGCCATTAGACAAAAAGGCAAAAAACTGTTTTCCTAAGAATTTATTGTATCTGGGAGATTCCATCCATGCTTAGTGTGAGTCTTCACATTTAAATTAGCTTAAGAGGATTCCTCACTAGAAGGACAATATACTAACAAAATACTAGCCTTATTTAGATAACCAACCAAAGTGATGACCAGGGGTTTGTCTCATGAATAATTTGAGATCTTTTCAAATGGGCAATCAGGAGTAATCATCGTATTTACTAAGATGGATTTCAAAAATGTTTCATGAAATGAGAAAAATTCAGCTTTCCTCTTCAAAGACTAAAAGATTTCAATTAGGTTCTACATTTCTTACTAGTGCATTTTGGGGTTTCTCTTCAGTACTTTTGCCAAGGCTAGGATCTTTTTAAGAAGGCCTGGCTAATGACTGAGTCTAAGGCTGCCTCATGGGGCACTCAAAAATCCATACTGCCCTATTCTGCATTTTTGATTAGCTACTTTCCTCCAACCACAAAAGTGCATTAACTGTGCATTTGATTACCATAGTACCTGCAGTATCACACCCAGATCAATGCTTATGTATGTATCTCTCATTATGTGAATATACAGAAATTCATTGAACAGAGTAATGGATGCACAAGATGGTTGCTTCCTACTATAGAAGGCTAAATCTTCTGAAGCAAGCAAACAAGCAAATAAGCAAGCAAGCAAACAGAAACCCCTACGATATTCTGAGGAAGTGGGTTAGCATCTGCTATGAAAGCAAGAAGACCTGAGTTCAAATACCCTAACATGTACTCAGGTGTAACTGTTGTGATACTTTGAGGGAGAGAGGCCTTGGCAGGTGGAGCCAAGATGCCCCTCGGCAGGTGAGAGATAGAGATGCTATGCAAACAGGACTCAGTGGAGAGTTTGATTTGGTGGGGCAAGAGGGAGGGGAAAGAAAAAGAGAGGGAAAGAGATGAGTAGAGAAAGAGAGAGAGAAAAAGAGACAGAGTCAGAGAGATAGAGAGAGTGGAGGGAGGGGGTACATGCTACCGGAGCAGGAAGAGAGAGAGTGAGCAAAGGGGGAGGAGTCCTTTCTTACAGGGAACCAGAATGTAAGATGATGTCAGGATGCTGGGCAGGCCAGAATATTGTCTGCTTATTGGCTAGGATTCCGAGAAGTGGGTCTGAACGCTAACAGCTGACTTTCTCACTTAATTTGCTCATTAAATCTAGAGTAAGAATTTATGAGAACAGTGAGCCAAAGGTCCTCAGGTGTCTAAGCAGGCATAAGTTAATTCTGGCCTGTAAGCAACCATGTGTGCTGAGTAGAAACTGATACCTCTGCTGAGAAACTCCTTTAGGGGTGCCTGGCAGAGGTCAGTTGTACTAGCATACTCTCAGAGAGGAGCGGGATTGCCACATCCTGTGGGAGACCATCTCCCACTTGACCCCATCTTCAGGTATAGCCTGACTCCCCAACAAGTCAAGACACTTCTTTCTTCACAGCTGTAGGTATCCAGGATACTTCCCTTCACAGCTTCAGGTATAGCCTGACTTCCTGACAAGTCAGGATACCTTTTCCTTTAGAGCAGTAACACTTGCATTCACCACATCAGCAGCAACATCTCCATGCCACTCATCCATCCTACCTAACTAATGAACCATAGGTAATACTATGAAAGATAGCTTCAGTAAATCAAGTGGGTTAATTATAGAATCCTAAGCCATCTCACATGTCTTCATGTTCATAAGGATTTTACCATGTCTTAAGCATAATTTGTAAAACCAAATTAAAGCATAAGATACATTGCTAAGACAAAGTTTATGATACACAGACTTGCCACTACTCCATAAGTGTGAGGGTGTTTGTGTTTTGTTTTCCTTTTGAAAAGTGATTTTCTTTGTGTACGAAGGGAAAATTCTATAAAATATTGCACTATAACTTTTGTCAAATGAAGTACTGAAAGTTGCATATTCTTCTTTTTTGTTGTAACAAAAAGATCTTACTTTGTGTGAAATAGTTCTTTAGGCGTTTGTCAAATCACACTGTCCATTCAGCAATTATGAAATTCCCTCCTGTGTAACAAATACATTATTTGTGCCTTTATTCTTATACTTATTACACTGAGTTAAGAGGATTAACCTACTGCTGGAATTCTATTATTCTCTATATTAGGTGAAGAAAAAAGATTAGTGTTGCAAACAAAAATTACAAAGAAATAGTAACATTTGATACTTTTCTGTGTTTTAATTAAGCTGTTTTGAAGTTGAAGGAATAAATATTAATAACATATCGTTGCATATACTAAATTCTTCCTTGTATTTTTGTCACATTGTTTAATTTATCTACTATATAGACCCTCCAATGATCAGGTCTCCTTTCCCAGATTTTCTTCAAACAGGTACCAAATCATTCTGTCTTAAACGAATATTTGCTGATGTTTGCCCTGTTAATAGAAATGCCACAAGTATTTTATTCAGAAATATCACCCACATCTCAAAGACCTACTGGTTTCTTTTGCTTCCTTATGTATACTTTATGTTCTAGTGCTATACAACTCAATTTTCTTAATCCTGTCATTTGTATATATTCACAGTGTAAATAGAATAATTTATCTGCATTACTGAGATTCTATGCTTAGAATCCTCAGAAAAACTCTGTGTCTAGCAGTTCACATACTAATTCTGTAAGTAATAATTTTTGTGTATCACAAAAATCTTAACACCATACTTGCATCTTGCCTATCAGTCATTTTTTATTGTAAAAATTGTTTGTGCATAACTCATATCTACTTATAGACTTTTTAATGGAAAAAGAACCCAGGTTTGTGGAGACAGGAAGGATTCCATTCCCTAGTATGGCTACTTCAGTGCATTTTACTAAAAATGCAACAATAGCCAGGCAGTTGTAGCACATGCCATTAATCTCAGCACTCAGGAGACAGAGGCAGGTGAATTTCTATGAATTCAAAGCCAGCCTAGTCTTCAGAGTGAGTTCCAGGATAGCTAGGTTTACACAGAGAAACCCTGTATTGACCCCTTCCCCCCAAAAAGTAGCAATAACTTCTTGGTTGCAATAAACTCAAAGATAAGTCAGATGGTATATTTCTGTCATCATGTAATTCCTATACTGAGAAAACAGTTTTTATACTTTTAAGTGGCATCAGCTTTTATATCTATATCATCATTATTATGATTATTGTCTTGCAAGCGATTTATATTGATAGGGACTTTTTCTAATATAAACATTTATATCTACTTTTATTAGTTAAAAATATTGCTTTACTCTAGGAAACTTTTAATTTCAGAAGTATTTCCTCTGCATAATTAATAAAGAAAAAAATAAAGTTTACAAGAATGGCTCCCATCTGTAGCTTTAACTCTTACCACAAGCTACTTTGACTTTCTGTCTGTGGCATTACCGAAAGTGTTCTTTGGTATGAAAGGATAAATGTGCTTTCCTGAGTGTATGGGCACAATTGCACTAATTTTATTTTCAAACATTCTAGAACCTAGCTATGCTATTAAATAAAGTTAATCTCCGAAGTATGTATTTTCCTCAGGATGCAACAGGCATATAATAGGCACGTGATAAACAAGAGGAAAAAAGACATAATTTTAGTGCTCATATTTAGCTCCATGTCTGATAAGGTACAAGAGTTCTAAGGACTCATCAGGGGATTAAGTGAAGGAATGAGTTAAATGAGGAAAGTTAATCACATCAGTGATTGTGAACCCTAATGGTTAATCACTCACTGGGAGAACAGTTTTAAAGTGGTAAAATTATAAATTATTTCTATCTAATATAAAAAGTAAATACTTTACTAAAAGAAACTTTATAAGGTCAGAAGATTATGATAATTTTTTTCAAAATATTGTCTCCATCAATCACGTCCATGATATGCTTTCTATTTTACAAATGTGTAACCTTTCAATGTTCCAAAAAATAACTTCCTTGATTTACTGATGAGATAACTTCTCTAATCTCCTTGTCTCACTGCTCTGTTTTCCATCAAACAATTGTTTTTCCTCCCATATCCGACTGTCACCTCCTTCAGACACTTCCACCTCTTTTGTGAGAATTCTGTTTTCTCTCTCCCCTCCCCCAGCCACCTCATTGCTCTGTCAACATTTTTATTCACCTTGATTCTTTGATTCACCTTGATGAAAGACTTTTCATTGTCCAACTGC
Organism: Peromyscus maniculatus bairdii; assembly: GCF_049852395.1. Lineage (NCBI taxonomy): Eukaryota > Metazoa > Chordata > Mammalia > Rodentia > Cricetidae > Peromyscus > Peromyscus maniculatus. The sequence goes on along the minus strand of NC_134863.1, from coordinate 59,637,507 downwards.
ACTGTAATTCAAGAAAGCTCTTCTGTAACAATGAATTCCAAACCATTTACTTTTGTAGTCGGAATATGGAAAATCTACACACAGGAAATTTTAAGCATATCTTATGTTCTGATACCTTATATCGACTGTGAAACATAACAGATATCGGAGTGTATTCTTTCTATAGTATCTTTTAGCCAGTATGTCCTCAACAACAGATTTTTACCCCAACTAATAGTCACCATAGATTTACTTTTCACTTTTTTGAGTTGAACTCTTAGATTCCCCATACAGGTGAGGTTAGTTGGTACTTGTCTTTTGTGTGTGAGAAATGGTGCTGCTCACATCATAATAAGAGCACTGGGGAGTCAGAAGAGTGAAAGCAAGACAGTTTATCTTACAATTTGCAAGGTTGGGCTTCAGCCCAGAATGGCAGGTGCACCAGAGTGCAGAGAGCAGGTTTAAAACCCTAACTCAAGCTAGACCCTGCTTTCCTTTGTTTACTCTTTGCTGAGTAACCAGGGGTAAACTGTTACCTGTAACCCAAGTCTTAACTTTCACTCCTTCCCTTTTATTCATTTATTTTTTCTCAGTTTATTTTAGAGTATATCATGTGCATGACTTTGAAGCAAGCACAGCTGTTGGAAAATTTCTACTACAAACCTCTGGGTTGTATGGAGAGTTAAAGTGGGGATATCTAGGTCAGCAGGTCTTAGCAGGGGTCTGGTATTTTCTATTCATTGGTAGCTGCTCCCAAGTAGGTTTGAAGAATTTTTGAAAATGAAATATTACACTTTTTTGATGCATGATTGGTATATTTCAATTAAAATGTTTTCCATATTTGTTCACATTGCCACAATTGACAGGTTTTTCTTATTAAAGACTAAAAGACAGCAATATTCAATTTATACACATGCCAGATTTTATATATCTTTGGATGGACTCTTGGACATATTTTAAATTAGCAATGGTAATTTTGATAAGGTATAATCTCTAAAAGTATTTACATTAAGTTTTTCTATATTTCTCAATTTTTTCTATAGTTTTAAATTTTGTGAGCTTAATGGCATTAATAGTACAAGTTGTGTTTCTGAATCTGGCTTCATTTAGATAAATCTATGCAAAACATTCACTGAAAGAGGTTGTTACCAACTATGAATATATCCAACTTTGGGTGAATGATTAACATCAAGTTCCCTATGACTTTTTGTAAACATGCACAGTCTTATTTATCTCCCTGTATTCTATCATCTACCTTCTGCTTCCCTCCCTATCCCCATTAAACCATTTTTGTATAATTATCCCCACCCTCTTTTTTTTCTTCAAGAGAATTAAATTGTTTATTGATTACACATGATAACAGGTGATATACAAGATTCATTTTCATCTATTACTTTATGTGATACCATTATTCAATGTCAATATTACAAAGGGTATATCAACATTCACTTTATAACCAAATTGTGATTTTGCTTGGTTGTATCGATCCTTTCAATGGAGACACTAATTAAAATCAGAACAGTAACTGACAGTTTAACTGCACCAAGGTTTCTGAAGACTGTAGGTTCTCTACCCAAGCGACCATAAACAAATTCTTAATGGAACCTGGCACCACCTTGAAGGAATTCTAATTCCACACTACTGGGGAAGTTTGCTAAGATGGCTTTGGTGTATACTAATTTTATGCAACACCTTTAAAAAAGACATATTTATTCAACATCATGACCAGACTATTACATTTAGCAATCAACAGCATGGATGAAAAAAAGACCTTACAGTCTTACAGTTCCCACAAAAAATAACTTGTTATACAGTGAGCCACAAGTACAGTCCTGGATTTTTTTTTTTTTGATCATACACATGAGTATTATTAAAACATGTCTTCTTTATAGTGTCTAGGCCCTGCCACCACTGTCCTTGGCTGAGTTTCAAATCTGTTGCAATCTGTAGCTTACAGTCCTTCTCCGGCTCTCCTTTCCTGCTGAGCTTTGTTTTCTGGCGGTAATTAAAACTTTTGCCACTGCCATAGTTGCTACTTCTGGAACCACCATAGCGACCTTGGTTTTGTGGTTTATCAAAGTACTGGTCTCCACCAGCATAAGAGCAAAGCATCTATGTCTGAAGTGTCCTGCCTTTATTAGTCCAAAATTTGAAGACTGATTGTTGTAATTGCCAAAATCACTGTAGCTTTCACTACCTCCAAAATATCTTCCATTATTACCAAACCCATTATAGCCATCCCCATGGCAACCATATGCACCACCACCACCACAGCTGTCACCGAGGCTACCTTCATCACTGACATTTTCTCCTTACACAGCATTGTTATTGCCAGCAAAACTGCCTCCACTAGCACCACCAAAGTTTCGGAAACCACTTCAGCCTCTTTGGCTGGATGCATCATTAGCCATCTCTTGCTTCAGTAGGGTGTTTCTTATTTCATAGTCTGGCTACTCACAAGATAGCATTTCTAATAACAGTCTCATCCAGGGAGTCATGTTCATCAAAGGTAACAAGAGCAAAGACCCTCATTTTTTTTGTTAATCACTACCTCTGTCAATTATGATTTCAGTCATTTCATTTATCTTATAGTCTCCAAAATAAGCTCATAGATGATGTCCCTTCGTGCCTTCTTTAATACCACCAGTAGACATTTTTTTTCACAGTTATATGGGCACCTGGTCTCTGAGCATCTTCTTGTTTTCTCTTGATACAGAACTCTTTAGTTTCACAGCTCTTCCATCTACCTTGTGTTTTTGTTTTTTGGGTTTTTTTCTTTTTTTGTGTGTGTGTGTGTGTTTTCTATTCCTAGCTTCAACCACTTCCTTTACAGTGGCAAATGTGACAAACCCAAAGGCATTGGACCACTTGCTATTTGTATTTTTCATTATAGCATGATCTGTAGTGTTCCTCATTGTTCAAAATAGCTCCACAGACACTTGTATGTTATTTGGAGCTTCCACAGCCATCCTAGCTTCTCTGGGAGACTCTTGACTTAGACATGATGGCAGGAGATGAGGGCCATCAAAGCTGCTTCCTCTAAGGTGTCAGCCCCTTTACCCTTCATGCTAATGCATTTTATCCTGCCTCTTGAAATTCTCCATTGATCCCTAAGTCATCTCCTGACCTCTACATATAGCTAAAGACCATGGCCAACATGTTCAAATGAGTTTGTCTTTTGAGTCCTGAGTTACCTCACTATGAATGACTATTCCCAATTCTATCCATTTACCTGCGAATTTCATGATGTTTGTTTTTCCTAAAAGCTGATTAATCTTCCATTGTGTAATTATAACATATTTTCATTATCTATCCATTCATTGGACATCTAGGCTGTTTCCATTTACATCTAGAAAAACTTGTATTGAAACCTATTACTATAGCAGCTTCCTATTATATATATATATATATATATACACACATATACATATATATGTATATATACACACATATATAAAATAGGTTTAAACTGGATTACCCTGTAACAAGACAACATCATAACTAGACATCATAAACCAATAAATTAAAGGTCCAGGGCCAATAAGAGCTTACCTCTTTTGGAATTGTGGGCAAATGAGTTTCCATAGACCTTCAAATATTACTGGCAATTGTCAACACTCTTGATTAGCCTCCAGAACTTGATGGTATGATCCTATTGCTGGAGACACTACATCCTTGAGTCATAGAACATAGAGAAACCAAGCTTCTACCCCCTAGAAGCCTCATTACTACTGACTAGATTTCAAAGTGCCGTGTACCCTACTAAAGGAGAAAATTAATCACCATTCACACTTACTGTGAAACTTGTAAATTCCAATAAGTCTCATGAAAAGGAATGCTCATTGATGTAATAGTTGCACAAACATCAGGAGAGTAACCAACTATTTTTTTTTTTCTTTTTGTATTTAAGTCCTAATCCACAAGTTGAAACCCATACCTGGCACCACTTTCATGGAGAAGAGCCTATGACTTGACAGATGGTAAGGCCTAGAGGGAAAACTTATTATTCTTCTAAATGGAACTATTAGTAAAGAGACTTCTAACTACTTATTGTTATACTGATAGATTAATGCATTTCACAACTTGTATCTTTGAAGCTCTTTTTAAGTAGTAAATGGTAGGTAGCACATACACTCACAAATAGTTAAGTTGTAGAGAAGGAAAAATTGTGAATGACTCAGAGTGAATGAGACATCTATCTTACATAACTCTTCCTAATTCTCAGGGTTCATTGTGGACAAGAGGTAGAAAGATTGTAAGAACTATAGGTGGTGGATTACTACATGGATACAGTATTTTCTAGACACATCAGGGTAGTTATACATGAAGTCACAGTAGTTGAAAGATCATGCATAAGACATTTAGGTGCTCTGACCAGACAAAATTATAGTATTTAGAGACAGCTCGGCACAAAATCCCACCCCTACCTAAAAGTTATTAGCAGGTGATAGCTACCATGGGAGGAATACCATTTTTTAAGGTACACTTGATAACTTGACCATCCACCACCAAGGCCATATACATAAGAGTATTTATGTAGCATAAACTACACTTGATGTTTACTTTCTTTAAAAAAAAAGATGCCACAAAATTGGGTGGATGGTGAAGATCTGAGGGATCTTGGATGAATGGTGGGAGGAAGGGAGTATCATCAAAAAATATTGTATAAAATTCTCTAGGAACTAATAAAAATGTTTAAAAAAATAGAAAGCAATCAAACTAAAAGCATTAAATGTCCTGTCCTGTTAAAATGTGAACATCTGAGTACAATTAAAAATGATTGGCAATAAGAAGAGCTGTAAATACATATTTTAATAAATATGTGGTGTATGCAGTTCAAATAAACATAAAACCTAAGGGAACTCTCACCCATGCCAGACTCCCAATATAAGATATCAGTTGTCAGCAGGTTTTAAGTAAATAGATACTACTTTTCATTTTACAATTAGGTGCTTTGTTTACTTTGCTTCTGCTTATAAGTAGCAGATATACATATGCTTATTTGAAGAATGGAATACCACATCACCCTTTATCATGGATCTCTTTTTTGTTCCAATAGATATTTGCATGGGAAGCATTGACTTTGTTTTAATAAGTCTTTTTATTTTCTCCATTCTCTCAACTTTCTTCCAGGGATCTTATTATTGTTGTTGTGGTTTTATAGTTATAGTCTTTTGCTCACATACAGAATAACCAATGGCAACAAAAGGTATATGTCTGTGATAGAAGAAAAAGCCTATAAGTTAAACAAATATGCCTGTACTAATCAATTTATGATCATGTATATATGTACTTTTACATATATATGATTTCATTTAAACTGTTGATTATAATGAAAAACAGTATTTTTTAATTTCCCAGATATTGCTAAAATTGTAAAGAAAATTATTTATTGTGTATAATAAAATATTATCTTAGAATGAGGTATTTTTCTGCTCTTACACACTTACCGGAAAGCTGATATAGCCAAACCATGTTAGTTATAAATATTTATAAAGCAAAATCACATCATGATTTTAAAACCACATGCCACTTTCCTACTACTCAGTAACAGTGATTAATAGAAGCTAAGTGGAAGCTGTCATTTTACTGATTCTTCAATTTAATTATTTATGATTAGAAGTGAACAGAGATCAAGATGTGTTCTTAAAGGTAATTCCTCTCATAGGATACTCATGTCTATGACTTTGAATATGTTTAATTCACCCCAACTATGCCTAATGCTTTCTCCACCATTTTTCTTCAGATAATGAAATTATTTATAAGGTAACTCTTCTTCCAAAGAACTTGGAATAGTCAATAGCAGTCACTGCCACCCACAGCAAAGCCTTCAGTCAGTCAGTAGCAAAGGTGTATTGAGGATTCCTGTTTGTAAATTAACAACAAAGTTCTTATACTTAGAAATCAGTTGGGAATGTAGGAAGAAAAAGGCCCAACAAATTAGTCTGAAAGATTGACAGCAAGAGAAAGGTCCTACATTACTTGCTCTTTCCCAACCCTTTCAGAAGTGCCCTTGCCTTGGAAATTCAGGAAATGGAATCAAAGCCCTAGGCTGCTTCTGAAATAGAGGGAGGAACCGCCCTCCCTTCCATGTCCTCTACCATTCTGAACTTTCCTCAGAGGCCTACTCTGAGATATGCCCTGATTTGATGGAACTAAACTATGATTAAAAAGTCATAGTCATCTTAACTCTCCTGCCAGTGTGAAAATTAATTAGCAGTGCCTTGGTAAGGCAAAAACAGGGACCTTATTTTAGCAGTATTTGGGAAAATTGCAATCAGTTACCATGATTGACCTTAGGTTGCGGTTTCAATTAGCAATTGCCTGCTCTTCCTTGTGCACCCTTCCTCAATTTTCTACACTTGCTCACTGGCTAATAATGCATCCTTGATAAAAATATCCATTTGTCAAGGAGGTGTTTTTTTTTTTTAAACTACATGTTGACTCTGTAATAATACATGGTTTGACAGTGTACTATTTATATTCTAATTTCCAAAAATGCTTGGTTGCTCTTGGGTTTGAAGCTGCCAAAATTTTGAAGACTCTATTTTGACTCCAAATACCTGTCTCATCACTCTTAAACTGTTTACAGTTTCAGAATAGAGGAACCATCAAGGATAGAGTAACATGTCTGTATGAGTAAGATTTTTTCCAGAAGTCACACAGAATAATATATAGAATTAGAAATTAATTTTTATCAGAGAAAATCATATTATTTCTTAATAAAATAATTATTTCTGATGTTGTGGCTAGAGTTGTATACTTTTAACTAATTAATTGGGGTCCTTTATAGTTTTATGACATTCTTCATCTATAATTCAACAATGGTACTATTTATTAAGAATAACATAAGTCAAAATAATCACAAACCTGTGGGCACATATAATAAAATGATATAGACATAATATGTGTATCTTTATTTTATTGAATTTGGGGAGATATGGTAATTAAATCACTGGCCATTCCCTTTATTCCATTTCTCAGTTCTAGAGAATGGGGAAGCCATTTTATACTGGTGATGACTGTCACCAAATCAAGTACTAGATGTTCATACTGGTTTTCTTTTTTCAATATGATATTTCACCCTATGTGATGAGGTTTGGATAAGTTAAAAAGTTAGTTTTACAAAGTAAGAAATTTAAAGGGATAATTATTCTTACAATCCTGCAAATACTGACTTTATATTTTTGTGACTGAGGGAGTGTCCTCCCCCAAACATATTCCCTCCAGTTCTTCTTAGTTCCTTCAACCTAGCCTCAGACCTTTTATTTATTTATTTATTTGTTTTGGATTATTATTGAGATTGTGAGATAATATAGGAGTGGACTTGATTTTGAAACCAGGCTAATGAATTAATATTTAATGTTATAACATCATGTTCATGTAAACAAATGAGTGTGCTGCTGCTCTTTCTTTCTCGATTAGTATATGCATTTCTCATGAGTTGCTGATTGACTGTTACATTGGCTTAACTTCATGAAGCATATGGATTCAATGGAGGTAGATTTTTTTTTTCATCAATAACATTTGAAGTTTTGTTGTTCTGTAAACATATCTAGGGAATATTTGATAATGGCACATTTTTTAAAAGCAAGCTCAGAGTTAATTCATTTGATGTGTTGTTTATTTTTATTTACTTCTCTTTGTGGAGATTATATGATTTATGCTTTTCCTGTCCTCCCTCTGAGCCTTCCCCTTTACCCTTCCTGCTCATTCACAGATTCATGGCTTCCTTTTTCATCAGTTTTTTTGCACACACACACACACACACACACACACACACACACACACACACACACACACACACAGAAGTCTCAGTCTAAATAATGTTACTTATATGTATGTTTTCAGAGCTGACAAGTTAATAGTGGACAAACCATTAGTGGACTCTTCTCTGAAGGAGACTATTTCTCATGCTCTCATCATTACTCAGTTGCCTGTAACTCTCTGTGCAGGGGTCAAGTCGCTTGGGCTTTCTCCGGGTTCACATTAGTGTGTGTATTGCTGTCCTTTTTTTCAGCTCGGTTTTAGGCAGTTAGGAGCCTCTTGGGTCACAGAACCCTGAAGAGAGGTGGTGATGACCTGAAGGAATGATGGGCATGTACACTGAAGCCGGTATCAGGTGCAGCACGCGGGGAAAGGGTTCGTTAGTCTCCAGAGGAGGCCTTTCTATGCAGGCAATCTAAGGCTCTAAATATCCAGGAAGAGGAAGCTGCAGACACAAACACACAACACTTGGACTCTAGAGGATAGTTTTACCATCCCTCTTGAGTTTACCCCATATGAGTGATGGCTTTGCCAATTTAGCCCAAGCCAATTTGTTTCAGAGTCCTCAAAAGACTATTCTCATGTCAAAATACACACTTAGGAAATCACTCACTCAGGGCTTCCTTTGCTCCATATAGCCAAGAGACTCCCACAACATTACAGGCTATTGCTATTACCCCAGAATGCCACCAGAAATAGAAGGCAAGTCCCTAGTGCTGAAGATACCACATACTTCAGAAAAAGGGCTCAGAGGCCCCTAACTTGCAATTAATGTGAATGCCTGGAGCACTGGCTTTCATGGTACCACAAGATCCTAGGCAAGCTTCCCAAGGAGGGAAACAATCAACAGTTCTGCCTAGTAGTGGCACTCAACGGAGATCACCATGGCACAATAACCCTAAGGAAGAATATAATAGTGGCAAGCATGCATTAGCAGTAACCAACAGCTTTCTCATTAGATTTAAGACTAGCTCACTAAGGAGAAAATCATGCCTGGTACTGGACACCTAGCCAAATACCAAGGGCTACTGAAGTCACAGATGCTGGAGAAGATAAAACATCAAAATCCCTAACTCTGTCCTTTTATCCACCTATAAGTGTCATTCTCATCTCACACTAAGGGAACTTATCTTTGCAACAGACAGGGACTACTGTTGAACACACACACACACACACACACACACACACACACACACACACACACACAAATCAAAATGCAGAGTTGTGCAGCCCAGTACCGAAGAACTCATCCACATTACTCTCTACTCCTGAAGTTAAGGTCCAGGTCTCATTGCAGAAGAGGAGCTGACACAATAGTAAGAACTAGAGGTACAGAGAGTTTACTGTGAGATTATGACTGTCAGGAATGGCAGAGTCCACAAAGTCTCACCAACATGATGAGTTATTAAAAGCACAGGCTCTTGTCTGGGGTGTCTCTGGAGCTCAGTACCCCTGGGTCCTCTCACATGCAAGTGTAAAGAAAACCACCCAGAAAAAGTTGTGTCTGCAGGGACTGATGGACTGGTGAGAATTTCAGTACTGTGGAAAGAGTGGAGTGCTGCAGGTCCAGAGGCTGATTGCCTTATCTTGGGTTAGTTCTAGACCTCCAAAAGAGCAGTTAGTTGTCCACCTCTGTGTCAGAACTAATATCTTATGACTAATAGAAATCTTTTGGAATCTATTAATTTAACAGACAACTAACTTCCACCAATCCAATTAGCATCTTGAACCTCAAAAAGCTTCCTCCATCTCACCATACTTGCTCCTTGGTTGTACCTATGAATGTATTTTAAATAGGCCTTAATTTATGACTTTCTTTGTTCTGCAAAACTATATACAATTTATGAAAGTGCTTCCACTTTGGAACATGGAATTTGGGGTAACCTAAATCTGTCCATGGACCATAGACACTCAAAATGGCTCCAGAAAAAACTGTATCCTATTCTCTTTAAGAAGAAGCTATGGTGAAGTCTTATGATACAATACACACACACACACACACACACACACACACACACACACACACACACAAACATTATATATGTATATATAATGTTCCTGCCCCTCATCAGCTGTGGCACAGTAGAACTGGCCCTGAAGGTGTAGTTGTGGGAGATATATATATATATCCAACAACATATATATATATATATATATATATATATATATATATATATATATATATATCCATCAACACTTGAAATAGGAGGGAGAGCTGACCCTGAGCTCATAAGAGTGGGAGAGCTTTCCCTGCCCCCCACCAGCTGCAACACTCAGGGAAACATCCTCTTCTGGGCAGCACAATGGAGCTAAACCTATTGGCAGAAATATGGACATGCCGGGCCCGAAGTTGTGAGCAAGGGAGAGCTCTCCCTACTACTCACCTGTCATGAGGCAGTATGGGTAGGGAGAGACCCACCCATCCCTCACTACCTATGACAGACAAGGAACCGACCCTGCCCTTACCATTTGCAACATTCAAGAAAGCAAGCCCGGTTCCTGGACTGGGCAGCATCGTAGAGCTGACCCTGTAGACACAGATAACCCTGAGTGTGTGAGAGTCGAATAGCTGGCCACACACCCCTAGTCTGCCATGTGTTGAGGGCAAGGAAAGATGCTCCCCCTTTGTCCCTGCTGCCTGTGGTAGGCAAGAGAGCTGACCCTCCTTCTTACCAGCTACAGCGCTTGGGAAAGTGGACACTGCCCCTCATCTGGGAAGTACCGTAGAGCTGATCGTGTTGTTGGAGATGTGGGTGAGCCAGTCCAGACGTTATGAGCATGGAATAGCTGCCTCCTTACTCACCTGTCATGTGGCAGCATGGATGGGGGAGAAATGTCCTCCCCCGAACCCATCAATGCCAGAAGCAGGTAGAAGAGCTGGAGGCTGTTCTTGCCCTTCATCAGCTGCGGCACAGTAGAGCTGGCCCTGAAGGTGTAGTTGTGGGAGAACCGACCCTGAGGTTCTGAGGATGTGAAAACCTGAGAACTGTCCCCGCCCCTTGCTCATAGCTGCAAGTGAACTAGTCAGGAAAATGGCGACGAATATGCACCCTATCCATGATCTCCTGGAGCAAAGGGAGAAGAGGTTCGGTACTGTGGACTCGGGGCTGCAGGTTCTCCACGACGCAGGGGAGCAATGGGATGTCCAGGAAGCATCCCAGTGAGAGATAGTATAGCGGAGACCAGGGGCCTCAGACCCGGCCAATGATTCTCTGAGATGAACGTCTGCATGTAAAAATGTATGGATAAAGGGGCCTTCTCAGCGTGTCATGCTATAGCTTCCATGATGAGATTTCCCCTTCTTCCTTATTTTTTCCTTTTTTTTTCTCTCAAATTTTATTTTGTTTTATTTAGGGGGGGATGGGTGGGATCACAGGCATGATGTGAAAGACACAAAGAATAAACATATAGAAAGTTTATATTTATATATGTGTATGTGTGTGTGTGTGTTCGTGCGCTGTGTCACACATACACACACACAGAGAGAGAGAGAGAGAGAGAGAGAGAGAGAGAGAGAGAGAGAGAGAGAGAGAGAGAGAGAGAGGTAGAGTTTTTTCCAGTCCTGCCAGGACAAATCTCTCTCACCCGCCAGTCCTGCAGCTACTCAGACCCAACCGAATAAACACACAGAGATTTATATTGCTTACAAACTGTATGGCTGTGGCAGGCTTCTTGCTTTCTAATTCTTCTATCTTAAATTAACCCATGTCTATTAGTCTATAAGTTACCACATGGCTTGTGGCCTTCTGGTACCTTACATCTTGCTTGTCATGGCAGGGGCTGGCAGCATCCCTCTTGCCTCAGCCTTCCATTCCCAGAATTCTCCTCTCTCCTTGTCCCGCCTATACTTCCTGCCTGGCTACTGGCCAATCAGTGTTGTATTTATTAACCAATCAGAGCAACACATTTAACATACAGAACATCCCATGCAGAGAAAGAGAGATGAGAGAGAAAGAGACAGAGAGACAACCAGAATTTGTGAGACCAGAAGTTGTAGGATTCAGCTGGAGCTGTTAAAAGGCAGTTGTGAATTTGCCAAAGTGAGTGCTGAGAACTCAATTCCAGTACTTGAAAAAGCAGCAAATTTAAGTGCTGAACCATCTATCCATCATGGTCCCTCATTTTCTAAATGCCTGGCCATGCCATTCATATAGTTATATTTGGGAGCTATTCTACTCCACCACACCCTTTCTAGCAAGATGAGCATAAATCTTTCCTCTTTTTCTACTTGTTTCATTTTTTTCTATCAAGTTTATATATACATATATATATTCAGAACAGTGACAGTGTCTTACTATGTAACTCTGGCTGTCCTGGAACTCACTATGTATACCAGGCTAGCTTATAAAGAGCATCCTACCTCTGCCTCACAAATGTGGGATTAAAGGTGGGTGTGGGCCACTAAACCTGGATTTTTACCTCGGTTTTGGGTTTTTGTTTTTTTTTTTTAATTTATTTTATTTTATTTATTTATTTATTTATTTATTTTGGTTTTGTGATACAGGGTTTCCCTGTGTAGCTTTGAACCTTTCCTAAATCTCGCTCTGTAGACCAGGCTGGCCTCGAACTCACAAAGATCTGCCTGCCTCTGCCTCCCAAGTTCTAACTAGTTTTTAAAGGGAAGTTTCTTTTTCTGTAAACCCTTGCTACTGAATCTGTTCAGTTATGTTATTACAAGTGCCTCCCACCTGTCTCACCTAGTTTTCCCTTATTGCAAATACATTTTTAAAATCTGAAATTTTTAAATAGTTCATTTTTCTCATGTTAAATAGATAACTTTTTCTGTTTTGTTTTTGAAAAAAATTATTTGAAGGTCGTAAAGTTGCTAATTTACATTTTTCCTCAATGATTAAATCTCTGAATTTGATATTTAGGCTTTTACTCTTTTGTAGGAATCCTAGGAGACCAGCTCCAACCTACTTCCACCTATCAAAGTGTTTTTTGGTGGAGGAGAAAGGAATTAGGAAATATTAGGTGGAAAGGTAGAAAGAGACAATAAGAAAGGATAATAACACAGGATAGCTTTGGGATGGCCTGGGTCAGTACCCAACAGCCCCCTGGTTTATTCAAAAGGGCTTTTTATAATATGCCGAGGGGAGAAGCAAAAGATCTCCCCCTTGCAAGACCAAAGCACACTGTACAGCCAAGTGTAGGCCCTTCCAAACAACTGGTAATCACACCCATGGCCAAATCATCTCCTGATGCAGCCCTGCTGGATAAAGCAAGCCCGGATTCTCTGGCCCTGAGTAAGGTATCACTAGATAGCCTCTGTGGGCTCCCAAACTCTTTAACATTTCTTTTATGTATTGGATAAGGTAAGATAATAATTTCTTAGAATATTATTTGTATAGATGATCATTTTCATTCACTGTCTTTTCCTTTTGAACTGACTTTGAAATCAGCCATCATCACACATCTTGCCTCTATATGTTTTATTTGGACATTTCCTTACTGTAACAAAATAGCTGATGTAGGAGGAAGGACTTACTTAGATTCCCAACTTCATAGTTTCAGTCCATCTTGGGAGAAAGTGTGTGGTAGAGTAGGGCAGCTCACATAGAAGCAGCCAGGAAACATGAGAGAAAGAGCCACACTACGTACTTCGTCCTGTATTGCCTTTTAGTCCCTCTAACCACTCAGCCTATAGGATGGTGTTGTCCATATTCAATGCAGGCTTTCCTCCTCTTGTTAATCATCTCTGGGAACATTATGGACATACCCTGATGGATAGTATGTTATTAATTTCCTTTGTACTTCTCAATCCAGCCAAGATGACCATCAGTACCGACCATCACATGTTGAATGCATGTCTCTCTCACCTCTTCACTGCACCATCAATGAGTTTGCAAAACACCATCCCCACGCTCACTCTATTACATTGGTTAGCAAATGGGTCAGGTTCATGAGGAGACCCAATATCTGAGAAAGTTGGTTTCTATAAAATATATTAACCACTTTTGAGGTTTAATCTTTCATATAATTTTGAAATTTAGCCTGCTGTACATAAAATATTGGGATGGTATCAGATGATGACAAAATAGTGCCTACTCTGTAGGTCCATATGAGTCAGAGAGCAAAGGAGAAGTAATGTAACTGTGGCCCCTTTAGCTACTTCGTAGGAGACTGAATACACACAAATAACGTGTTTGGGAATTACCCTTCAATAGTACTTACGTTAGAATTTAAAAGTTTATGTTTGTCTAGGGCAATGTTAGAAAGGTTAGGATTTCAAGTTTGTAGCTTTTCTGTGTCATCTTTCAGGCATATTTAGAGACTTGAATGTGCTGTTAGTTCAGCTTTACTTTCACTCTTGTGATGTTCTTGTTCACTGAAAAATTACTCACATCTTTGTATTTTGTAGAAATCCAAGTATAAAGGAGGATAATTTCTGTTATCAAAGCTTTGATTTATTTACTATTAAATGGCAATTAATGACGTTTCTTAAAATATTAAAATTTGGTTGCTGGAGCATACGTATCATGGTTGATATCCATCACTCCACTCTAGACAAGGAAGACTCACTCAAGCACAGTGCACATGTTGGGTGAGTTCACATAAGGTATGTCAATACAGTATAACTTCTTTCTCTTGTTATCTTATATATCTGCCAATTGTGAGATAGCAGATAACATGTAAATATGAAGCATTTATGAGAGTTTTGAAAGTGTATGCCTTATTCTTGGTACATCACTCAGATAGTTTACTTGGAGCATACCTGTTATTTCATAGTATTCATGTTAACATAGGCTCTTGGATTATTTTTCTCTTCAGTTCAGGTCTGCTCAAGGATGTAGAAAGTGAGGAAATTTAGTATGCTGGTACCGTTCAATCTGTTCTGCTAAGCCTTTTTATTCTAAGGCTACAATGTGAAAAAGCTGTAAAACAAGTAAACAAACTCAAATGCTGGTTTTTTTGTTTGTTTGTTTGTTTGTTTGGTTGGTTGGTTGGTTTAGTCCCGTTATATTACAACATAAACAAACATGATGGCTAAAATAATTAGAACTGGAACCAGCTTATTTGTGTCTTAATTTCATTGACATGTTAATCTTAGTTAACAATGGGTGGAAAAAAATGCAAAACACCAAACATTGAACTCATAGAGTCTGACTTTGAAGCCTCACTTTGACCCATTGCTTGCCTGTGTGAGCTTTGCTTGGCTTTAATCTTTAACCATGGAATGAAAATCAGCTAGATAAACTGAATAAAAAGAACGGAGATTTCTATGTTGAAAAGTCTGTAGACCGACAGGAAAGAAAACCACAAAATTCATAATGAAGAAATTAAAATCATTCTTGCAAATGAGGTCTTCCACATGAGGTCAGATCACAGACAAACTAGTAAAATGAAAAAAGGAAGTCAACAGCCAACAGGGCACACAGCAGGACAAATTATGTCTCCCATATAAGTGAAATCAATTTTATGCACAATTTATTAGTGTTTTCATGGATGCTCTACCCTAAGACAGAATTCAGGTATATTATTATTTATAGCACTACCAAGTGGTTTCTTGAAGTTATTTTTTTTCTTTATTTTTTTTTTTATTCTTTAGGATGTTTAATAGAAGTACAGATTATTCTGACCTAAGTGAGTTCTATTGACTAAGGATTTATTGTACAGGAGCATGGGTATATATGTTTTTATTATTTAGTTTGCAGAGAATGATAGTAAAATATTCTAAGCTGTTTCCCTAATAGCTTTAAGTTGGTTCTGACCTTGTTTTTCAAATTTCCTTTTTGATGAATGGGAGAATGACTAGATGGAGTAAAACCAGAGCTTTATAAAAAACTAACCAGACATCATCAGAGCCTCTTTCCATTAAGCAAGCTCAGAGTTTTATCTTTCTATAGTGAGTACAAAATGTTAATTTAAAATATATTATTTTCAGCTATCTCTTTAAAATATCTAAGGTGAATAGAATTTTATGTATGATTTTCTGTAAGTATAATAGAGAATCATTTAAAGCAGCAACAGTAAACCCAGAAAGTTTTATTCAATAATTTCAGAATGTGTTCTTATAGATAAAACTTTCTAAAGAGGATCTTAATTTAATTATAGGTACAACAATTACACCCATGCATTTTTCTTGGAAATTGGAACATTTTGTTTATGTAGTTTTCTGGAAACTTTTATTCTCTAGAAGGAGGTATATGTTTTATAGTAGGATATCCATTTTTTCCTCAGTAGAAATATAGATTCAGAGAACTTTAGCAATTTGCTGGAACTATACATCAGTCAACTGAAAAGCCCTAAATAGGTGAGCCTTCCTCACAGGCTGCCCAGCCCTGGGACAAATGTACTGTTACTGTTGCTCTTTGGGAGACAACTGGGCCCTAGAGGGATACAGTTTCCTGGCTTTGTTGACCTCAGTAGCTCATTTCTTTCAGCATTATAGGTGTCAAAATTGTTTTTGAGGATAATCAGTCAAAATAAATGCCTTTTCCTTTGCATTTTAATCTTTGTGGAGCATTTCTGCAGGAGCCAATGTGCAGGGCAGATGCTTCTGAACACGAAACTCATCTTTTCCTCCTCCTGTGGCCACCTGCTTCCTGCCTCAGCATTTGCATCCACCTCACAGTCCAGCTGCTTCCTCTGCTGCTGGCCCCATGGCTCCCTCAGTAACGGCACAAGTGCTGTGTGAGCAGTGACCCTTGCGGATTCCCTGTCATCGTCCAGCTGCCTTTAGCCTGGGCACTGACTTTAACAGATTCCTCTCACATTTGTGGCGTCAGCCTGTCATCCCTCCTCTCTACCGCCCTTGCCCACTTGCCTTGCCTTCTGCTTCTGTTCAAAGTTTGGAGATTCTATAACATATTCCAAATGAATATGAATTCCTCATGGTTGAATGTCAGAAAGAATTCAGGCTGCCCATTTCCTTGGACTCTGCCCATTCTCATCTCTAAAGGCAAATGCAATTTCCTACAGAAGGGGAGGAAATGAATAAAGTGCTTCCTCTAGATGCATTGGATGGTGTTGATCAACAAAGCTTCAAAGTAATTTGGATTCTGTGAAATAAGCACTAAAAATTGTGTCCATATCATACTAAATTTAGATGCAACCGTTATCTGTAAGCAGGCCTAGAAGACAAGCATAACATGAGATAGGCAGCATAAGAGCAGCAGAGAAATTGCCAATGAGAACTAAAATATGTGTGGGAACTAGAATTCTCATTCCTTCCCAACTTTATATTAGCATTTCCAGCTTCAGGAATAAGAATGATAAGCCATATATTTTTACAGCGTATTTATTATTTATTTTTATGTGTGTTGATATATTGCCTGAATGTGCATCTGTGTATCATATTTGTGTCTGGTACCAATGGTGGCTCGAAGAGGGAGTTGCAGTGCCTGCAACTAGAGTTTCAGATGTGTGTGAACTGCCTAGTGGGTGCTGAGAATTAAACCTAGGCCTCTAGAATGACAACCAGTCCTCTTAACCATTACCCAATCTCTCCTGTACCTAACTAATCATAATTATAGAATTTCATCTGTTTACAAACTATGGACTTAAATATTGAAGTCAAATCCCTTTCATTTTACAGTCAAAATAAATTTACTTAACATTTAACAAACTTTGCACGCATCTCTAGTAAAATAATCACATTTGTGTTTGGTCATATTGTGGGAAAACAAAAAAAGTTAATGTGATTACTGACATTATTAATATTTATTTTATAGGTGTATATTTGTATGTGGTATGTGTTTGAATGTTTTCATGTGTGTAGATGGATATTGTGTAGGTGTTGAGATACAAGGTCAATGTCAATGTTTTCCTTGATTGCACTTTACCTTATATATTGAGGATACATATATATATATATATATATATATATATATATATATATATATATCACTGCTGGATGAACATACTTGACTTCAGGTTAAACTATAAAGCCATAATAATAAAAACAGTATGGTATTGACACAAAAGTGGACACAGTAAGTCATGGAATAGAATTGAGGACTCAAATATAATTCCACAAACTTACAACTACTTAACTTTGGAAAAAGATTTTGAAAATACAGACAAGAGAAAGATAGCTCTGTCAAGAATTAGGGTTGGGAAAATTGGACTATCTACATGTGGAGAAATGAAACTTGATCCTAATGTCTCACCATGCATATAAATTGATTCCAAATGAATCCCAAACTTCAGTTTAACCTGCTATGAAATCTTGTTCTGTATGCAGTGAATGTGCATTGATAAAAAAATGCTGACTGACCAGTAGCCAGGCAGGAAGTATAGGTGGAATAAGCAGACCAAGAGAATTCTGGGAAGAAGAAAGCCTGAGTCAGGAGCCGCCAGCCAGACACAGAGGAAGCAAGATGACAAGGCAGGACTGAGGAAAGTATCAAGCCATGTGGCTAAACATAGACAAGACTTGTGGGTTAATTTAAGTGTAAGAGCTAGTCAGTAATAAGCCTGAGCTAATGGCCAAGCAGTTGTAATTAATATAAGCCTCTGTGTGTTTACTTGGAGGACACGAGTGGGAGAGGTTTGTCCCAATAGCTAGATGGCTGGGACACAGAAAAACTTCCAATTGCATTAACCCCCAAGTTCTGATACCTCTAGAGGAAAGAGAGTACATTTTAGAATACAAGATCAGTCATGGATTTTCTGATTTGACTTTTGTGGCTCAGGAGATAAAACTATACAGTGAATACTTTTATTGTATACATTGAAATTAAAAAGATTCTGCATTGAAAAGAAATAGTCAATGAGTTGAAGAGAATGAAAATGGAGAAACCTTTGTTTCTGATATATTTATTTATAAGAGGACTGGTCTCTTGAACAGACAAAAATTAAATCAAATAAATAACAACAACAAAATACCCTAACATCACAAAAATAACCTAATAAAATGGGGTTATCAAACTTTCAGTGGCACCCTATTTTTGGTTTTACAAAACAATGTTTCTTTGTGTCCAGGCTGGCCTTGATCTCATGGAGATCCTCCTGCCTCTGCCTCCCAAGTGCTGGGATTAAAAGCATGAGCCACAACTGACTGGTCTTAGAGTTTTTTAAAACAATGGAAACATCGTGTCCATAGGTCCCATGTACACCACTGTTGGGTGTATATCTGAAGTACTCTACATCCTACTGGATTCACAATAGCTAGGACTCGAAATCAGTCTGGATGTTGAGCAACCAATGAATGGCTAAGGAAAGTGATATATACAAGACAATGGAGTTTTGTTTAGCCATAAAAAAGTGAAATTATGCAATTTACAGGTTAATGGTTAGAAATGGATAAAATTTCACCAAGTGGCGTAACCCTGATAAAGTTACTCATATATAGATCCAAGCTTTGAGTTTAGATTTCTGTATTTTAAGTAGAATCCAGGAAACTAGAAAGGGGCTATTTGAAAGATGGTAGGCAAGCTTTTGTAATAGAACACAGATATTAAGAAGGGAAAAAATAAAGGATGAGAGGGTGCATTTTAATTATTTGTTAGCATTAAGTTGTTATAATAACAATTACCTTTGACTCATATTTTTACTTTTTGTAAATGCCGTGTGAGTGTTTGTCCAAATGATTACAAAAACTGGCTTCTACATAGTATCTCTCTTGATGAACATATATTTTTATACATGTCTTCCTTTATTTCCAAAACCTCTTGATAAAATACCCACAAAAATAACACATGATAGAGCTTGGCCAGTAGGAAAATAAACATTGAATGAAAATATACTGAGTAAGAGGTATGGGAAGCATGGGGTAATGTTTTACATATTCATTGGAGATATGCAACAAATCAGATTTTGAAATTTCAGTACCAATGTGCAGAGGAGTCTTGATTAACATGGAGTAATATTTGTTCAGGCAACTCCCTAAGTTGTAAAGTAAACCAAACCAATTTACTAGAAATGCATGGCTTTTCCTGACATGAATCTTGGCAATAAATGTTGTGACCTAGCTCTTAAAAATAATTTTTAAGTGTAAAGATTTATGGACATGTTTACAACTCAATGTGCATTACTGAATTTATATCTCTAATATAAAATTGGGTGATACCATATATGCATATATACACACATATACATACATGCATATTTATATAAAATGCCATGTGGCCATGTGCAAAAATCATAATTGTTTCATGAGTTTCTTTAATTGTAGCAAGCCTGACATTTTTTCTCAATGTATTGATTTTTATATTACATTTGCTATCTTATAAATTCCCCAGTCTGTTTTTGCTGCAGGAGTTTTGATACTGAATCTTAAGAAACTAGACAAATCATCTGGAGTCTGGTATCTGAGACCCAGAAAGACAAATATGGCATGTATTCACTTATATGTAGATATTAGCTGTTAAGTCAAGGATAACCAAACTACTAACCTTAGAACCGCAGAGAATAGGTATAGAGCAATGGACTAAAGGGAACAGATAGATCTCATTAGGAAGGGGAAATAAAATAGATAATTATGGATGGATGGGGGTATTGGAATGGGAGGACCAGATGGGGAGGTGGAGGGAGAGGGAGTTGAGTGACACAACATGGGTGAGACAGCTAAAATCAAGGAACATTTGAGGTGTAGTATAAAAACCTAATACAGTAGAAACTTCCTAAATATATATACATATATGAAAGCAATCCAAATGAAATCGCCAAATAACGGGGCTGGGGGCAGAGCTCCAAATACCCATCTCTTGTCACAAAATGAAGCTTTTAGTACTGAGATTGGGCTACGTCTAATTGAGTTGGTGACCCCTGGGAACCCACAAACAACCCTGTGATTATTTTATAAGTGGGCCACCAGACTTGGGGGACCTGGTGAGACCAAAGAAAAACTTCTGGCTACGCAACCTAGGTTGTTGCCAAGACAGTAGGTAAGCTAGCTCTCCACAAACTAATGGCAAGTTCCCATTTGTGGTACCGACACCTACGTACACAGCTCATTGTACATGAACAAGTCGAGCTGGTATCTACACAGAGCCTTCACCCCTACATTCTACTGTCTTTGATACAGGAAGATACAATACACATTACCAAAAGAGAAACATAAACACCAAACCAGCCACAAGTCTTTTGATCTACAACATGTCTTGCCTGCAAGGTGTTCTAGTACAACGATTGTACAAAGCTTGTAGGAGTACCCAACCAATAACTGATTTGATTTAAAGCCCACTCCATAAAATGGAATCTATACCCTATACTGTTTGGGTGACCACAAACCAGTGAGTAGATAGTTCAGGGACGTAGGGGAAAACCAACTACAACTGGTCTATAAAAAGCAAAAAAAAAAAAAAAAGTAGTAATCAAATGACCCCTTATGATATTCTGCTGTTCTCAAAGATCAGTACCTGTTGAAACATCATCAGAGAAGCTTCCTGCTGCATGCAGCAGATGGGAACAAATACAGAAACCCAGACAATATAAAGAGTGTGAGAGACCTTGGAACACTCTGACCTAGATGGAATGTCTCCATCAAAACCCTTCATTCAGAGCTCAGGGAGCCCTGCAGAAGAGGAGGCTGCAAGAGTGTAAAAGCCAGAGGGTATGGAGAGCACCAAGAAAACAAGACCCTCTAAAACAACATGACCAAATCTCATATGGATTCACAGACTGATACAGCACACACAAGGCCTGCATGGATTTACATGAGATCTTTTGTGTATATATATATATATATATATATATATATATATATATATATATATATATATATATTACGGTTTCCAATTTCTTGTTTTTATTGGATTCTTGAGTGTACAAGCAAGTGGCCTTTGATTCTTGTGTCTTCTCTTGGGGGTCATTTTGGGGTCGGGTAAAAGTCTGGCACAAGGCAATCTCAAAGAATCTACAAGGATGACCCCATCTTAGACTCCTAGGAATAGCAAATATGTAGCCAGAACTGGAGGTTCTTGTGACCAGATCGGTGCCTAGCCCAATTGTTACCAGAGAGGATTTTATCCAGTAACTGATGGAAACAGATGCAGATCTACAACCAAACATCAAGCAGAACTTGGGGAATCCTGCAAAAGAGGTGAAGAAAGGATTGTAGGAGCCAGGTGGGTCAAAGACACTCCAAGAACACTCACAGAATCAACTAATCTGGGCTCATAGGGGCTTACAGAGACTGAACCGACAACCAGGGAGCCTGCATGGGACTGAGCTAGGCATTCTGCATATATGTTACAGTTGTGTAGCTTGGTCCATTTGTGGGACTCCAAACAGTGGGAACAGGGGCTAGCGCCAACCGTTTTCCTGGCTTTTGGGACCCTACTCCTCATACTGGACTGCCTTGCCCAGCCCTAATACTTTTGGAGGTGCTTAGTCATACTTCAACTTGATAATGTCATGGTAAGTTGGTACTCATGGGAAACCTGACCTTTCCAAATAAATAAATAAATAAATAAATAAATAAATAAATAAATAAATAAATAAATAAATCATATTTGGCCCATGGGGTGTTAATATAGATTACATAGGTAAATATATCATCTCTCATAGGTCGTTTGTTGATATATTACTAAGGAGATGGGGATTCTAGAACTGAGACATGATAACTATACAATATTCTTGACCCCTCTATGTGCATATACATTTAAGCAAAGAGATGTTCCCCTTTATTCTTCATATTCTTGCTTTTGGCATATCCTTTAATGTTGAAAAGACTGCAGACCATGGTGAAAGTGCATTTAGTCATTTTGTTTATATAGATTAGACGGTCTCACTATATACTTGAAATCCCAAAATAACTTACACTATGGGCTAGATGCAACACTGCGTTAATTGTGTTTTCAGGAGGAGGCAAGCTTTCACTCATCTGATGACAATCAAACGTGACTGTAGCTCACTAGCAGAGAAAGCTGTTATCTAATTCCCTTAATAGTTTCTCTTCTTGCCAAACCTTTTAGGGATAAAATTAGATCTATGTGAAAAGTATTTATTATGTTATGCTATTCTTATCTCCTGCTTACCTATGATGTGTTGATTCTAAATGAATCTCAATCATCTGCAGGAAAGAGTGGTGATTTTTTTAAATACTGTTTTATGCTTTATGAGTTATGCTAATATGTTTTAAACACAAAGCAGCATGTTTTCAAGTACCCACTTAATCAGATAGTCCCCTTAGTATGTGGCCTATCTAAACTAGAAACTTGTCATCATGTGAATCTTTGGATGTTTTGAAGAAATGCGGGACACAGTTATCTCAGAAAGGCAAACTTTCCTATCCTATCACATAGATTGCTTGCGACCACCCATGTGTTGTGTGACCTTGTATTGCTAGAGTCAAGAGAGAAGCATCCATGTCATGTGCAATGATGCGTTCCCTGGAAACTCACATTGTACAAATGTTACAAGTACCAACACCAGAGGCTAGTGGTAAAGAGGAGCAAGCATGTGAGGCTAAAGCCAGTATCTGACTTCAAGCTACAGAGTTTGATGGATTTGGATAATACTGAAAAGCCTGGGGATAGAGGGAAAAAAAAACAACAAAGAAAAGAACTTGAATCCCTTAGATTGAAGAAGAGGTTGGGAGGTTAAAGACTGTCTTATTAGTGAAATTCAAGTTATATAGAAGTTTTGTAATTGAGTTAAAATAAATTAACCTTTCTCAAAAGAAGTTCTGATTTAGGTTCCAATGTCTCAAATAAAAGCAAATGGGGGAGTGATGGTGTCAGGGGAGGAGATGATGAAGTGTCTGTGAGGGCAGTGAAGGTGGACTCTGATTTCCTTTATTTTACCTTGGAGGACTACACTCAGTGTTTCTTGCTCTGCCTTCCCTTCTTTCTTTCCTTTCAATCTGTCCATTCACCATTTCTATTTCAAGTAAACCATCATCTGGACAAAACGGTCCAATGCACACTCCTGGAAGGAGATTTCCAGAGATTAATTCAGCTGCTTTCTGACGTTATCATGAGAGAAAATTCAGCTCCTAAGACACCAAAAAGCACAGGTTTAATTTGGTGTATATCTGACCTGTCTGATAATGATGATTCTTAAACACAAGAACAGTAGAGTAGTTAGGAAGGAGTGTACTAAATCCTTCTCTTTGAATTGCAGGAGTGAACCTTCCCCATAAGAGATGGCTTTTAAAGCAAGGGAAGCACCCAATAGTTAGACTTTTCATTCTTGTCCAAAGAATAGAAATATATATCCAACTTCTAAATTATTTGTTATGTTCTATAAATTCTGAAATAAATTTCGCTATAGAATTTTCCCTAATTTCAGTTGTTGGCACTTGATATTCAGTTTGAAATATAAACTAGAGAGCCAGCTTTGTCAGACTATACTGTAATTCCTGCACTTGAGATGCCAAGGAATGAGGTTCCTGAGATCTCAGAAAGCCAGGGCTACATAATGAGATCATGCTCAATTGGAAACCATGACCACAGAAATCTAGTCTGCACATCATTGCTTTTAGTCACCAACATTATTCTCTGAGTGGCTAAAATGCACGTAAACTAATAGAGTAGTAATGTTCCTTGGTGTTTGGAAAGCAAATGAAAGGGTGTCTTTTTAAATTGTCGTTTCAAATTAGATAAAAATTCACATTAAGATTTTTGTTATTAGATGGTGTTAAACAATCCCACATGATGTAATCTAGATTTAAATGTGAAAAAAATAGTCTACAATACATAATATTGGATGTTTTCTTTTTTTTTAACATCTACTCATAAAATTATTCTGCACTTACTGTTGCACTTTCCTCCCTGTCCCCTTGCCTAGATCACCGTGATGTTCACCTTGCTCTGTCACCTCGATTGAGCCATAGTGTGCCTGGGTATATCATTATTTTCTGAGTATCTCTGTGATCATACCTCTGGAAGAAAGAAGTAGCTGAATTGGCATATTGATATGCCGATTGTCCTCTCCAATTTAGGCATACGGCTCTCACTTCCTGAGAAGCAGAAAAAAGATGTTCTAAGGTAGAAGCCCAGTGACAACTGTTGGAGAAATGTCATGATTTCAAGATAGGTTTACATTGGTAAAGCCAGTTACCATACATAAACACAGTATTTCTCTCTCTCTCTCTCTCTCTCTCTCTCTCTCTCTCTCTCTCTCTCTCTCTCTCTCTCTCTCTCTCTGTGTGTGTGTGTGATGTCTATTTCTCTGGAGATCCTCTCCAATGAAATCATGACAGAAACCTCCAGATCCAGGAAACCTATTCCCAATGGATAGGCAGATAGGCATTGAGTGAGAACTGCATCTTGGTGAAATCTAATCTGTGTCTTTGGATGGGAAACCGGACAGATATTATAGAGCTTGTGACTAGGACTGAGTAATTTTAAAGGTGACTTTTTAAGGTTGACAAATTGCAAAAGTTGGTTAAAGTTTGATGCATATTAACTTTGGATGGATTGATGCAGCAAGGTAGATAAATAGTCTCATGGCTTAATAAGAAAATGAAAAGGATCTTACAGTAGCAGATATTTTATGGTATAAGAAGACAAGTTCTTTTTCTTGGTACAATATCATTTAACACATGAACAGGAAAGGTTGTCTGGAACCAGAATTAACAAAAGATAGAGAATTATGTTGGTTTTAATATTTTATTTAATACCTAATCCTTAACTGAGTAGTTAAAAAGTTGGATCAAACATTCTAAACCATAACTCATTAAAATGAATAGAAACTAAATTTTAAGATTCCCAATATTTATCTAAAATACGAGATTAGCTTTTATTGTACTACTTTTATTTAAATGTAAAAATTCTGATGAGATTTCTAACTGGCACTGAATTTTAATTAGGGTGTAAATATTTAACATATGAATTTTATATATTATTTTGAGGAAAATACACTTGAATCACTTAGAAGTTTTAAATACAAGATGATTTGGAATAGTATCAGTTACGATTACTATTTGCAAAAACGTTCTTGGTAACTAATAATAAAACCAGTATAAGTAAATCTACTTACTGACAATGCACTTTATCTTATTGCATTGAGGGGAGAATGTAAACAAAAATCTATTAGTAAAAAATAGTGACCTGTTAATTGAAATCATACTTCTAAAAATAAAAACATTATCTGTAAATAGATTGAATATCAAGCTGTGTGAATATCAACAAAAGTGTCCCGAAATGCCTTTTCTACAATGAGATGAATAAATGAATGATTAAGCAGATGTGTAGCCCTTATAATCATGATCATGAACACTTTTCAAATTATGACAAATTACATGTGAGATAATTCAAGTGCACAAAAACCAGTAAATAATCACATTTGCAGTCTGCATAATCTTGTGGCAGATGTTATCATTGCCTTTCAAACATCATTTTTCCATTTACTTTATAATGATTTGTTCGAGAGGGAAAAACATTCAGAACTATGTTGTGGATAGTGAGGGTTCTTACTGGATCAAATGAGTGCTGGACAATCCTCTTCTGCCTGAATGGAAGGCACTCGGCAGTCCTCTGGCCAGGGTGAGGTTACCATGAAGATAAAATTACCAGGTAAGAATGAGAGAGTAGACAGAATAAAATAACAAGTACAAGGAATCCTGGAGTATTTTTGCTATCTCAAAAAACAAAAAAAAAAACACAAAACCCCAACGAAATATTAGCCAGGTAGTGGTAGCTGACACCTTTAATCTCAGCACTTGGGAAGCAGAGATAGGTAGATCTCTGAGTTTGAGGCCAGCCTGATCGACAGAGTGAGTTTCAGGACAGCCAAGGTTACACAGAGAAAACTTGTCTTGAAAAACAAAAACAAACAGATGAAAAAAAATATTAACAAAAATTTAGGAAAACACTTTCTCTTCAATAAGTTGCCGTGAATTTTCAGGGTACGTTGCTGAACATTTCCATAGCTGTCAGAGGTATCCATCCATCCTATTAAAAATAAATAAATAAGTAAGTAAACAAAAAAAACAGACTTTACATTTTAACTGTACTAATGCATTGATATTGTAGTTGTTTATAATTTGAACAACTTTATTCTCTCTGTTGTAGGTATTTCCAAGCATGTATAATGATCATATTTTATTTTATAGAAACAAGATACAGTGTTTATACACATATTCCAGCTTACCTCAGTAGGTAAATACATTTCTTCTTCCAGGAAGCTTTGTCTGAACCTCTAAATTTCATTTTCTTGCTTTTCGAAAAGAGAGTACAACATTTCTCTTCTAGGTCATTGTGTTGCCTCATAATTACTAGTTTCATTTCCTAATGGTTTTACTTTTGATATTAATGATTGAATGTTGAATTGTGAGTGGTAGCTGGAATATACTATTAATAACACACAGTAGATGATGAAAAATAGGCAATAAATGTTTTGCGAAAAATTAACAATTTAGTGCATAATTTTATGACTTATGCTTATAAACAATATACACCTGCGTATAAAAGTGAAGCATGGTTTTTTTTTCTATTTGGAGATTAATAAAAAGAAAAAATAAGATCAGGAAAGAAGGACAGGTGCAAAAAAATTTCATATTCATGCATACCTGTTTTTACACATATGGTTTTATTCAGTGATTAAAAAAATCATGTCATTTGCATGTAAACTGAAGGTCATAATGTGCAATAAGCTAGACTCAAGTTAAATACAACATTACTGTCTGCTTTCTCTCATATGTGATATATATATGTGTGTGTGTGTGTGTGTGTGTGTGTGTGTGTGTGTGTGTGTGTGTGTGTTTATGAATATATATTATGAATGTGGAAGTAGACTATTTGGAAAGGAAAACCAAGGGAGCTGAAAGCAAAAGATCATAATGGGAAGATGGATATGGCTGTGCTGGTAGTTTTTCATCAACATGACACTACATAGAGTCATCTGGGCAAAGGGAATCTCACTTAATGAGTTGCCTCCATCATACTGACCTTACAGAATTTGTTAATTAATGATTTAACTGGGAGGGCCCAGCTCACTGTGAGTGGGACTCTTCCCTACCCCCCCAGGGCAGGAGATCCTGAGTTGCTTAAGAAAGTATACTGAGTAAGCTGTGGGGAACAAGCCAGGATATAGAGGTCTATCCATGGCCTCTGTCTCAGTTCCTGTTTCCAGGTCCTTGCCGCAAGTTCCTGCCTCATTTCCTTTGGTGTGAGATTATAAATATAAACTGTTTATTTAAACACCTTCCTCCACAAGTTGCTCTTGGTCATATTATTTGAGCAATAGAAAGCAAATTAGACAATAAGTGAAATATATAACATTCATGATAAGCAGTCATTTTAAGACCCATTTTTTGTATGCTAATTAAGTCAGAGTAGAAACTCTACAAAAATGTGATTGCTTTCTTCCATGTTGTGTAGCTAGAAAACATAATAAATTAGTTTTCTTCTGAAGTAAAATTCATGTATTTCAAGACAATTTTACTACTCTATAGTAATACTTATCTTTTCAGAAATAGCAATAAAATTTTATTGCATTCCAGTAATGGAAATCTATGCCACAATGAATTAAAGGAACTAAACCTGAATAAAACAATATAGATCAATCTCCCCAAATGAAGCTGACTTTAAGAAGTAAGAATTCAGAATTACATGTTACCCTTATGAAGTGTTCAAAAAATATGTGAAATTAATCTGAAATGTTGAGGGTCTGAATTCTGAACACCACTATTGGACAATCTCCTGTCAGTGTGATAAAATACACGAAGAAATAACCTTAAAGAGAAGAAAAATTTATTCTGAATTTCTGTTTCAAAGGGATCAGCCATATTCACTTGTCCTTTTGTCCTTTGGCAAAACACTGTGGCAGTAGAAGCATGTGGAGGAAACAGCTGTTCACATTATGACAGACAGAAATAAGAGAAAAGAACATGTAGCTTCCAGAAATGAAGTGCCTCTAAGATCTGTCCTCTGCCCTACTTCTGCTGGCTTGGTCATACCTCCCTCCCAATATTGTATCCCCATATGAGGACAGATGTTTATCACACGAACCCACGGGAACATTTCATATTCAAGCCAAAACAGTGCCTCTTGTGAGATTAATAATTAGGAAGGAGGTTGATGCATGCTTCTGTGGTGCTTATTCTGTTAAAAGTTCTTATAGGTTTGCTCATCTTTACAGGTATGGCTTGTTCCATTCCTGTGCACATATTTGTTTACATGGAAGCAGTTGGTCATGCTCCCACCCAGCTAAATGTTCTTAACTTTAATAATCTATGCTGTAAAACTCATCACAGCTGCATAAGCATGTGTCTCAATCTCAACAAATGTCTTACAGAAAGATTCATCCAAGACTTACTTCACAGAGATGCTTCCATTTCTTCTCCATTCTACTTCATTTGTACAAACATCAGGTTTAAAAGTGTCTTCTCTAGTCTGTGACATTGTTAATGCCAAAGTAACACATATCATATTAAAGTTGGCTTTAACTAGAGGATTTTATGTTTTCAGAATTCTGAAAGCTATAAATCGTTCCACCCATTCCCACCTCCCTTCATTCCTTCTCCCTTGCTTTTTTTTTCTGCCTCTCTTGAAACTTCTCATCTTGTCTTCTGTCATAGAGTCACCTGGCTGATTTCCTCTTTACATGTGCAACATGGGTGTTTATATTGTACTACAATGTACTACAATACACTTGTCACAAGGACATTAATCACTCAGGTTACATTAAGCTCACCCTAAAGCCTTTATTTTGATTTGGTCACCTCTTCAAAATGATTATCTCCAAAGCAACATTCTTGTGTTGGGAGTTAAGATTTTTAATGTAAGATTTTTTTATTTGTATTTTTTTCTCATTTTTATTAATTCTTTGAAAATTTCATAAATATATTTAATCATATGCACACCCTTTCCCTGTCAACATGCACAACACATCAAAAACTATTTTCACTGACCTATCAGGGGCCACACCATTTAAAAACACTCACTCAGTCCCAACAGTTATCAATTGCCTACAAATCCTTAGCTAGGGATGGCACTTTGTGTCCATCTATCTTCTTCATGCTGGGACGTTGTCTTGCTTGAACATAGAAGGGTATTATTCATGCTTTTGCAACTGCTGTGAGTTCATATGTGCACCTGCCCTGCTGTGCCCTGAGAACACTTGTTTCTTTTTCAGTGATCCAGGCCCCCCCAGCTCTTACATGCTGTGGATATCATTCTGTATAAATAAAACACTGATTGGCCACTGGCCAGGCAGAAAGTAGGCAAGACAAGGAGAGAGGAGAATTCTGGGAAGTGGAAGGCTGAATCAGGGAGACACTACCAGCCGCTGCCATGACAAGCAACATGAAAAGATGCTGGTAAGCCACGAGCCACGTGGCAAGATATAGATTTATAGAAATGGGTTAGTTTAAGATATAAGAACTGTTAACAAGAAGCCTGCCATGGCCATACAGTTTGTAAACAATGTAAGCGTCTGTGTGTTTATTTTATAAGTGGGCTGTCAGACTGCGGGGGATCAGCGGGATCTGGAGAGAAAACTCCAGCTACACTTACAGTCTCTAGTTCCCCCTCTTCCACAATGATTTCTGAGCTTTGGGAGAAAGGGTTGTGACTGTGTTGGGAGTGAACATTTTGCAGTCTCTTATTCTCAGCACATTGACAAGTCACAGGCCTCTATGTTCATCATTATCAACTGTAAAAGAAGTTTCTCTGATGAGGGATCCGACGTGGATATAGTAATAATTCATGAGTGGTCAGCTCAATATTAAGTACATTTATCAGAATAATAGTATTTTTTACTTTAGGGCCGATGGTTTGTTTGTGGAGTCATAGATTCTTGACCCATTCTGTTTAAAATAACTGGAAAATGGAGAGAGCCTAGATGCCCATGAACTGATGGATGAGTAATGGAAATATAGTACGTTTACACAGTATGATTTATTCAGTTATTAAGAAAGATGAAAAATTGATATTTGAAGGTTTTTGGAGGAGTGGGAAACAGTCATTCAGAATGAGGCAACCTAGAAACGGAAAGACAAAAATATCCTGTTTTCTTTTGTTGTGAACCTCGGTTTTGCATTTTCAAATATGTATTTTCATTTGGTAATACTCACTGAGATCAAGGAATCTGCAAGGGACCATGGTGGAGAGAGTCCAAGGACAGGAACATAGAACTCAGGAGTCAAATGTGTATTGTGGATTTTAGGAATTCCTATCTCCTATTCTCTGTCAATCACATTTCTTCCACCGAAACTTCTTTTCTTCCAAAGTTGTCTCCCTTCAACTTTCATGTTGTGTTCATGTGTATATTCATGTGTATGTGTCCATGATAGTGGTGTGTGTGTGTGTGTGTGTGTGTGTGTGTGTGTGTGTGCATGTGTGAATTTAAATTTAAACTAAATTTAAATTTCATTTTTTTTTTGAGACAGGGTTTCTCTGTGTAGCTTTGCACCTTTCCTGGAACTCACTTGGTAGCCCAGGCTAGCCTTGAACTCACAGAGATCCGCCTGGCTCTGCCTCCCAAGTGCTGGGATTAAAGGCGTGCGCCACCACCGCCCAGTTTAAATTTCATTTTTTGGAAAGCAGGGATGAGAATTTATTTACTGGAGCACAGCTACTACTCAGTGGGTATAATATGGAAGAAAGTGGCACCCTCCTTCAGCAAATATTAACTACCAATTGCTTCTCAAGGAGATCTGGAACCCTGTGAATCCCTCCAGACTCCATTATTAAAATGCAATAATTCGTCCCACATACTGAAGAATTTATCTAATTATTTTTTATTAATAAAAACTGAGAAGTTAGATATGGGGTAAGAAACTGAATGATCAGAGAAGTGGCAAAGAAGCTACCAATGACCTCCTCTCCCTCTCCATCCTTGATTCAAAAGGGCTAAGAATCTTGATAAATCTCTCCCTACCACTTCCTATTTTTCTCTATATGTCCTTTGTCCTCGAAAACCTCTATGGCTAATTTTGGTCAGCTAGTAGACAGCTCTAACCTCTGATTCAAAGCAAACTTTAATGGCAGTCTCAGAAGTGTCAGAGCATGATCAAAATATCTCACAACAACAGACTCACTTAAATATAATGATCGACTCCACAGAGGGTTCAAGGAGGATTGTGACTCTTCTTGAAGCCTTTGTATATGGTTTTTTAAATATCAAAGCCCTGTGTCAGTGAAACCCTTCTTCCACCAAGACCACATCTCATAATCTTTCTAATCCTTTCCAAGAGTTCCACTCCCTGGTGACTAATCATTCAACCTTATGAGTTTATGGGTGCCATTCTTATTCAAATCATCATACCAATGTATTCAAAGTTGGCATAATCTTCAACATTATAAATACATTTGTGCATTAATTTGCAAGATTGGTTTTGTAGAGCCTTTGGAGATCGATTTTCTGTCTTGGAATTTTCAATTTCTTATCTATATCTAGGTCTGATATTGTGCTTGTTTGTTATTCTCTCATTCTTTATGAGTTTTTGATAAAAATCTCTTAAAGAAATCATGAGTGAATAGGCATGTAAGTGAGACAGCACATATGGCTTATAAACATATAGTATATAAAATTTACTACATACTTTAATCAAAATTTATTTATATGTTCATACTATCTTTATAGGCCATGAGAAATATAGTTTAAAATAACAAAATATTGTTTAAAATTGATATTATGTAGTTTAAAATATGTGAGGGATAAAACAAATACTAACTAACTAAGCCAATATGCCAAACAATATTAATCACAAAAATTCACTGTCAAAGCATTACAAGAACAGTTAGAGAAAGAGAGGTACCATTTACTGACTGCCCAATAGGAAGTGGCTTGCCCAGCTTCACAATTAATAACTAAAAATGAAACCTGGATGTCTATTTCTGCTACTTAAATTTTTATTAATAAGCTAATACAATTAGCATAATTAGCAAAGCTTAAGTAAAAATAAAGAAGTCATGAGAAAATACTTGTAAGTCATGAAAGTTGAAATGGTGAAAAATGTTGATGCAATGGAAGATTATATGACTAGGTACATAATTGCCAATTTTTTTTTTTGGAAGGAAGAAAATGAAAGTCTGCATTAAATGGTGATTCCAATTGATGTAAATAGAAAAAATATTCCTAAAAACAGGAAGAAATACTGGTTTTTATGCTACTTTTAACTAACATTTTGAGTACCTGAAAGTTGTAATTGCTTATTGAATTCATTAATAACAAGTAACCAGGCTTCAAAAGGTCAATCAGATGGACTCCTGTTTAGCTTTTGGTAAAAACTTGGTTTTCATTATCCTTTTTGTATTTCACACATCCTGATATTAAAATTCTCTGAATTTCTGTAGGGGAGTGGTACCAGGACCTGTCTAAGATACCCAAGTCTGCAGATGCTCAGATTTCTTGCATAAGATGGCATATTAACATAGAACTTACTCACCTTCTACTTTGTACATTAATCACCTCCAGATTATTTATAAGTAATACAGGGTGATCACATAATTTTCTTTATAGAACAAGGAAAAGTACCTACATTTTCAGTAAATATTTTTCAAGTAATTTTGAACAACAATTGGTTGGATATAACCAAACTATTTGGAGAACTAACTGTGTACAATGAATTTGAAGCTCAAAATGGGCATCCATTGATGAAGTTCTGCACTTCTGTGTTGATACTTCTTATTGCTTGCTTTCTGTACCTTTCAAGGCATTTGCCTAATGGATTTAGGGTATTGACAGTTGTGGAGCCATGGATTTGAGCTAGTCAGAGTAAATACGTAAGTGTTTGTTTGTTCTGTGCATACACTAAGAAAGTAAACGTGGGTGTCTTTTAAAATCATGAACAACTACCATAGAGAAACCCAGGTTAAAGTGGAGTTTAAATCATCCTTTAGAATAGTAGAACAAATAGGCACAGAACTCGCTCAAACTTGGCCATTTTCATGATGACTTCTACCATATAATTCCCCAAATCTGTCTCCTCCAGTGCTGTGTGCATCTAAACACACCGCAATTTCATATCCCAGAAACAATTCAAGCAATCTCATTGAACCCCATGGCTAAACATCTGAAAATCTGTATTTTAAAACAAGCTTGTTAATTGCCCAACACCTGCCGATTTCGGGAATGCTAACTACAGCTCAGAAGCTGAACGGTTTCCCTTCCCACTTCTTTTTTGCTTGGGCATCTTTAAATTACAGTGTAGGAGAAACTGTCATAATGAAGGAATGTGAAGACAAGGTAGGAAATCACTGGATAAAAGGTGAGGTGACAGCTCCAAAAGGCTGCTAAAGATGACACAAGTTATAATATGGTCCGGAGAAAAAGAAATCATCATACTGTTCCTTTGCTTGTCAGCACGGCTACTTTCTTTCCAAGTCACTGGCCGCAGAACAGTGCTTATATCTTTGGGAATATACTCAATCACAGCTCTGCCCTCACTTTCTACCAGTTAGTTTAACAAGGCATCTTTTATTCAGGTCATATATAGACCTTACTCACCTAAAATGCCTTTTACACATAGCCAGAATTATAATGGCATTAATTTTTATAAGCAAGATCCATCCATCTAACTCAGATACAGTGTCGTTTAGAATAAGATTAGAGAGTCCTTCAAATGAATTTGAAACTTCTTATTTTGAAAGGTTTTCTTGACTTTGTTCCTCATATAAATGCTTTTTGAGTAGGCAATTCATTATTTAGTAAGGAGCACAGATTTGTATTGCTGACTACAACAGCACTTTTTTGCAAGAAATAAAAAATATTATCTGTATTTTTAAATATGTGTATTCTCAAAGTGCATAAATTTGACCTTATAAAATCCACAGATAGCCTTATGCTTTGCCTCTGGAAGTGAATACAGAGCACAAACAGACTTGAGGTATGCTTATTGAGAACATGCTTTAATTCCATTATCAGTTCTCATAATTTTATAAATCAAACTTGGGCATTACTTTATGTTATTTTCTGTCCATTATCTATCTATCTATCTATCTATCTATCTATCTATCTATCTATCTATCTATCTATCTATCTATCTATCTCATCTATCTATCTCATCTATCTATCTATCTATCTATCTATCTATCTATCTATCTATCTATCTATCTATCTATCTATCTGACAGTATTCTATATATTCATAGAATATGTATTTCAAACATCAGCAAAAATATTATTGAAATATGGACACACCTGATTTCCTCTTGGTGGCTAGGCATTAGAATACACACTAGGTAAGCTAATCTATATTGTTCTATTTCTAAGTTTCCCTTGCCCATTTCTGGCTGGTTTTTTTGTTTGTTTGGTTTTGGTTTTACAAGACTGTTTCTCTGTGTATTTTTGGTGCCTGTCCTGGATCTCTCTCTCTGTAGACCAGGCTGGCCTCGAACTCACAGAGATCCACCTGGCTCTGCCTCACGAGTGCTGGGACTAAGGGCATGCTCCACCCCTGATGGGCATCTAGCTGTTCTTTTTCACTACAAAGGTGGCACATCCCCACAAGGTGCTGCAAAGAGTGCCGATCAAGTGCTTGATGGCTGTTGCGACTGACCACACCAAGTTTTCCTTTTGGAGATGAACCTGAGCATCAGATGTTCTTCTCTGAATGGCTGGTGTCTTTGGGGATTGAAGTAGCATGACATCACACCAGGAGAGAAAGCTGACATTGTTGGAGGGGTGTCCCTTTTATGATCTTTCCTATTATATATATATATATATATATATATATATATATATATATATATATATATATATTTGTTGTTGTTAATTATTATTTGATGAACCATATCCAGAGCTTCTGGTTTGGTTTTGTTCAATGAAGATTCACTAAGCAATAGGAAACCTATTTCTTTTCAGTAAAGGGGATTCAACAGAGAAAGACTAAATTATTTTAAATGAAAAAAATCTGCATTAGATTTACTTTTAAAGTGAAATTTTGTGCAGTTCCTTTGAATGATATTATATCACATAAAAACTAAATAAACATTTAGCACCTTCCATCAGTGTGTCATTTAATAAAATTCGGCTATAAATAACCTCATCTTCATAATCAGAGCAAGAATAATGACATGTGAAAAGATGGTGTGCTCATTCATTTTTATCCATTTCCTTGGCTTCAATATGAAGCAGATAAGAAATTACACAAAATTTACAGTTGATTTCAAACACCAAGTTAGTCAGGGTTTTCAGCACCATCTTTAGACTCAAGTGTTCTATTTTGAACTGAGATTATTTGACACTGTCAGACAGTGTATTTAAATACACAGTCCACAAATATTGACCTACTTCTGTAAATGAATGAACTAATAAATATATTTCTCATCAACCCTTGCCTCCTTTCCAATTCTGTTTCTTTTGGTAGTATTAGTCTATTTGCATGTATTAATGAATAACATTAGCTGTCATCATCTCTGCTTCTTTACACAATTGTGTCTGTGGCAGATGAGCAACATCTCTGAAACAATGTCATAGAAGGTTGATGTATGGGCAAGACCTCTGGCTCCCAAGTTTCTTGCATAGCATAAACTGAGAGAGAGTTTTAATTACCACTTCTATGAAAAATCCTATCATTTATGTATTTATTTTTAGTCATACAGATGATTTTGAAATTTCTAAATCTTTCAAAAATGCTTGTAACTCTATTAATTTCCTGTGTAAATACAAATAGGAAGAAGATAAAGCTTTTCCCATAAAGAAAAGACAAGAATTTACAGATTATCCCATGAAAGACTGGTGAACCATGGCTTCATAATTTTGAGAAAACATGAAAGTTGTCCCAATTCCTTGAGCTCAGTCTTCTGTAATCTCTGTCACACATGTTGTTTATATAAATAAGTTGGCCATCTACAATTTTTAATTCTAAATTAATTATCTAAAGCTTTACAAATTCAATGCTATTGTGAGAAAAATGCTCCGAGCAGCCTCATCATTGACACACAATACTAACTCATTAATTGATAAACTCAGTATAATATGTGAAATTAGAACTCATTCCTCTTCAGATTAGTTAAATTTATTTGATTAAATAGAAAAGGTTTAAGCAAAGTATGCAATTAAGAAGAGTAAATAACCGTGTGGGGGAGTATAGTGAAATTAAGTAAGTGATGTAAGCTTTAACATAAAGAGACTCACTAAAAGAAAGGCAGTGTTCAGTCTTGGGCTTTGTGTTGTTCCCTCTATTGGTTGTGGAAGACGATTAAACAGCTGCAGTTCCATCTTCCCCAGTACAGGTTCCTATGGGCTGCTTGTTGCTCTTGCTACTTTGCCTCTGAAAACTGAAGTCTACATGCCCATTCTTTGCACATGGATGGGAGTTTCTGACTTATCTGACTATGGCTAAATAGTTTACAAAGATCCACATGATTGATTCTATCTTTGCAAACTTTCTCTTGGTAGGAAGCAGCCATTTCCTGAAGAAATCCAAACTTGCTAAAAAGGAAATGCCATAGAGAGGAACAAAGGCCACTGGCTAATGGCCACCTTTGGGGGCCCACAGAGACTTCCGACTGAGGCCTTATTTCATCTTGACTCAGGGTCAGAGAGTCCAAGTTTGCTTTGCACAGCAATTTTTTTTTTCAGGATGTTTTTTGTCAAGGGCATGGTTACCAGGTGTCTATATATACTTCAAGGCCTAATTACAAGATGCTTTGCCATAAGGTATGGCTACCAGGTGTTTTGAAAACTAAGGAAGATTCTACATTTGTTTGTACTTTGTACCTTGACCTTGAAAGGGGGAGGTCTTTTGCCTCTCTCCTTGCTGGTGTATAGAAAGCTCATTAGGAATAAACTCCTGCAGACTTTGGTATTAATCCAGAGCTCTTCTAAGGCTATCCTGTGTCTCTGTCTTTTTCTTCATCTACATCTATATTTTTCATATCTATTATTTCTCAATCTACATTTACCTATACCAAGGACCTTCTGAAGGTATGGCTGGACCCAGCAGCCACTGCCATCCACTGAGCAGGTGAGCAAATAAACCTTAATGTTATTCTAGGCTCAAGTTTTGAATCCCCAGTTGAAACCTAAGGAAACAAGATAAACCATACCTCCTGTGCCTTGTCTGAATAACTGGAGGTTAGGAGTGATTTATTTATTTATTTATTTATTTATTTGTTTGTTTATTTGTTTGTTTATTTATTTATTTTTTGTGGCACTTTTGCCCCAAACGAAAAATCATGACACACAACAGAATCCACTAACAAAAGTTTTATCAAGACAAAGTGATAGATGTGATCAGACATGTGGAAGGACAGGTGCAAGAAAGAGAGTGGGGGACCATGGTGCCACCTTATAAAGGCCAGGACGCACCTGCACACACAAGCCACTCCAGAGACCACCACAGCTGTGCAACTGCGGCGTAATAGTGGGGCATGGGTCACACAGGATATATGTACCGAAAATGAGTAGGCAGAGATGACTAAGTGTCCTGCTAGGCATACACGACCATGGGGCATGGTTGGAATTCCTACCAAGGAATGTTTTGTACAATGACTTGTTGTATGCTACCAGATTATTGGGTAGTTTGTCACACAGCCAAAGTTGCTGGAACATTTGATTCCACTTAAGTGAATAAAAGATGAGAAGCCATGATGAGAGTGAAATCACACGTGTATTTTATACTCAGATTTCCTAGATATTCAATCAGAACTACTTGACAGATACTTTATTTTATGATATGTGCAAATAAAAATCCTACTTTTTTTGCATTGATTTATCTCTGTCATCCTTCTTCCCTCCTCCATCTCTGTGTTTCCTTTCATTCTGCTTCTGTCTCTGTCTCTCTCTGTTTACCTTTCTCAGTATCTGTCTCTCTCGTGTGTACATATGTGTATGCTTGTGTGTGTGTGTGTGGTAATTATTTTTATATGATATAATATATTTGAATTTTACCATATCTAACCTTGATTCTCTTTATCCAAATTTCAGGGCATCATGTGCTCGGGCTCTTGTCGTTCCAATTAGCCATTCTTGCTCATATAGGAAAGCATTGATCTGCCTTCTGCACCTGTTTAAGCCATGTGGGTTCCTATGAGAAGTGATTCCTAAGATGTATCTATCTTGAGACTCCCTGAAACTAGACGCCATTTGTACTAATTTTCTGTGCAGTAATGGTAGAGAATGTATAAAATTGGGCATACTTTCACTTCATAATTGGTATGTGATTTAATTTATGCTTATGAGAAATTATGCAATTTGAACTTCTTTAACTGCTTATAGCTGGTCTCAATTGTTTCCTAAGTTTCTTCTTTTTTCCCACAGATGTGATTCTCCTTAGCACTATGTTAATGGAAATGTCTCTTATAATGATGAATCAAATATCAATTACAACAAATGCTGTCTTTGTTTGATAAGAGCCTGTGTGCTGTGATTTTCCTCTAAATGTCTTAATATTTTTATGTCACAGTGGCTGAAAATCATGTTATCAAATGTACAATAGTCAAATAAGCCTTGACTTTAAGGCTTCACTTTGCATGCTATTAGAATACAGCTCTGAATGTAAATGTTCTAGAGACAAGGCTTTGGAATATGGTGTCATTATTAGCAATGAGCAGAAATTATCCTTAAAGACTAATTTTTCACAAGCATGATTATTTGGAAATGATACATTTAAAAATCCCTTTACCTGGAAAAATGATAGAACATTTCAGATTATTTTGAAAACTTCAGTCTAGGAGAAAATTGAAGGATACTGAAAATTTAGGAGATCCTCCCCCATCTCTCTCTCTGTCTCTCTCTCCATATGTGTATGTGTATGAGTGTGTGTGTGTGTGTGTGTGTGTGTGTGTGTGTGTGTGACTATTGTCAAGAGTATCAAGTGGTTTTCCCCTTCTTTCCCTCCCTCCCTTCTTCCCTCCCTCTCTTCCTCTTTTCTTCCTTCCTTCCTTCCTTCCTTTCTAACCAATGTTAAGCAATATGGATCAAGATAGAATCCTTGATAGCTTCACAAACATTTAACTACTTTGAAAGTTTGTCATAAACACAGATGCATTTGTTTTGATGATTTGATATTTTAAGAAACACATAATTTTTCAGAATTTCTGATTACACATTTATAGATAATAAAAACACACATTATATGTAACATTTATCCCATGTAGTGGAAACACTTACATTTTAATTCATGCAACAAACACAATCTCTGAACAAATTCTCATCCTGGACTGAACTGCTCCTTGGGAACCATACTACATTTTTCTCCATGTGAGAGAAATTCTTCAGACAAATAAAGCATCCCATGCAATCTAACTATTTGGATCTTTTATAGTACTATAAAAGGTACTTTTTTATAGCACTATAAAAATCTTTTTCATAAAATGCATGTTCTCTTTTTTCTTTCTGCTTATTACTATATTTCTTTGCATTGTTTTGTTGTAAAAGAAATATGCTACCTCAAAAATTATGAATGATTGAATAAGTCTTCTACTCACTGGAATAAATAATGAGCTACCCAACTGTGTCCTCCGAGTCTTAAGAAGGAAAATGACTCACTCATCAGCAAAGAAATTACATTGTCAATCAATGAGAAGTAATACAAATTTAGATCTGTTTAATTTGAATACATTAATGTTATAGATATCAGATATTAAAGAGCAAGTTTCTGAGTATTGATAAAAAATAGTGCTGTAATTAAGAAAAGTATATGTATCAAAGGATGTCCTTATATAATATCAAATATTTAAGTATCACATGAACTAGGAATTAAATACTGAAAAGAGTTAGAAATGATAACATGGAAAAATTGAAACCGCTTATATGCAAAATTTTTTTTACTATTCATTTTTTGATTATTTCATTTTGTTTTAAGAGAAGAATGAGAATATATCTATATTTATATTTTCCTGGATACATCTGTTGGTAAATCCTGAATTATGACCTATGTATCACATAGGGTCTAAATAGAAAGTAAACAAGTAAGTAACATGCAATAAGAAATTTGTTGTTAGATTTTTCACATTCATCAATTATAGTTGTTGAGTAAGGAAAACAGTTCAGGCTCTTATTCTTGCTACTTATATTTGTCTTGAAGTAAGCAAGATAAGCAGTGATAAAAGGCAGACTTGAGTCTGGAAAGATGGCTCCATGTATAAAAATGCTTGCCACATAAGCATAAAGGGCAGAGTTCCAACCCTTAGAACCTACATAAAACCAGAAGTGCAGTGTAACAATCCATACTCCTAACACTCCTATGGAGAGATAGGAGAATGCCTTGGAATGATGTCAGGTAGCTAGCCTGAAAAACATGGGGCTAAAACAACACAGGCACCTTATATTCAAGAAGGTGGTAGGTAGGGGGCTAATGTCTAAGGTCTTCTTCTGACATCTTCGTATGTGGCATGGCACATGTGCACATGTCCATACATTTGAATGTGTATGTGGATAAACACACATACATACTCAAAATATTCATGAAAAATCAAAGGCATATGAAGCAGAAGAACGCAATGGCAAGTTGGAATTTGGGAGAGTTGACTAAATCTCTGATGGGAGAACAGACTCTATGCGCATTTCAACTTTGATAATGAACATGATACACCACATGTGCAGGACAGGAGAGTGATCACCAACAAAGCTGCATGTACATTTGGTTTCAGATTTGTGAGTTGTAATGGAGTGATTGTAGGCATGATAATAGACCTAAAGTCTTCACTGCTGACCAGGGTCAAAAGAACAGCCACCACCATTGGTAATACTCATTTGACCCTGTATCAGGAGCAATAGCAGTTGATTCTGGAGCAGTGAAGGTGATTCTACTTCCAAAGAAGCAAAACCTTTTTTTGAGAAAAAATGTTGTGGTGGTTTGAATGTAATTGACCCCTGTAAGCTTATAGGGTGTGGCACTATTAGGAGATGTGGCTCTGTTGTAGTAGGTGTGGTCTTGTTGGAGGAAGTCTGTCACTGTGGGGGTGGGTGTTGAGGTTTCCTATGCTCAAGATACCACCCAGTGTCACAGGTA
Source organism: Peromyscus maniculatus bairdii (assembly GCF_049852395.1). Classification (NCBI taxonomy): domain Eukaryota; kingdom Metazoa; phylum Chordata; class Mammalia; order Rodentia; family Cricetidae; genus Peromyscus; species Peromyscus maniculatus. Next base: position 59,596,023 of record NC_134863.1, on the reverse strand, counting down.
CTTCCTGTTGCCTTTTGATCGAGATGCAGACAGCACCATGTCTGCCTGCATGCCACCATGCTCCCTGCCGTGAGGACAATGGACTGAACCCCTGAACTCTAAGTGAGCTACCACAATTAAATGTTTTCATTTATAAGAGTTGCCATGGTCATGGTGTCTCTTCGCAGGAGTAGAAACCCTAACACAGAGTCTTCTTAGCCCTTTGTTATCTATCCTTTCAGTATTTAACCGTAGCAGACAAAAATCTTGTTTGTTAGGGGCTAATTTCAAAGGAAAAGAGAAATTAGGGAAATGATGAATTCTACAGAAGGCAATATTGTAAAAATGTTGAGAAAGAGCTCCACCACTAACATTTTACTAGAAAAACAGATGTTTCACAATTTTATACTGGCTAGTTTCCACTTAACAAAGAAAAAGACACCATACATGCCATGCATCATAAATTCAATCTTTCTGATGTCTTTAAACTAAGGTGGAAATAATCTTACGAGGACTTAATTTGAGGTCAACATTAATACTCTCTGCTCCTTGTCTGACACTGGCTAGTTTACCTGATGTTGTCATCACAAATTCTAAGTTGGATAACTGTCTTCTACTGCTATTGTGAGGTTTACATGAGGTTCTGCCAGGGGAAGCACATGGTATCATTATCAGAGCGACAACATGTTCACAGACACAAGGCTCACCATATTCCGCATTATACCAGCTGTAGCCATTAAGTTACATTTGCTACAGTTTTGGTTAACCATCTAACGTCCATGTGTGGAGACCCCATGGCAAATATGAAGGGGTTAAGAGATAGGATAATAGGAAACAGACACTGGCCATGGTTAGTTAGCTTGCCTGATGTTTTCAGCCTTGCAAACTCGTACATGCTTCTCCTCAGAGGATGTAGATATATATTCTGTAGGAAGCCAGAGAGCAAGTTTCACTGGACACTGAACCATCAAACACCTAGATTTTGGATTTAGCAGGCTACATAACTGTAACAAATGACTTTCTATCCTTTATAAATTACCTAGTCTGTGGCATTTTGTCATATTAGCAGCACAGAACAGACTGATGGATCATTTGCACATTAGTAGCAACACTGACACTTGTATGTTATTATCATTTATGGAGAAATGATCCAGTGTGCTTAGGTAATTCAGCTAGTTGTTTGATGTCTATGTTCAATTTATTCTTAGTTATAAAGCTCTCAGCCTAGTTTTTCAATTGTAAAATCCACCCCACTCCCTGTATGAAAATGAATCATCATTCTTACCTTAAAACCTTTCTTGTTTAGTATTTGGAGAGACTATTTTAATTCTCTGTGGTAAGAAATCTAGGTACTGAGAGTACAGGTTTAAAGTCAGAACTAGTTCCCTCTGACCCAGGGCTTCTTCCCAATTCCTCCCTTTTCTCAAGCTTGAGCTCATCTATGTAAAATTTCTCTGAAATAATGAAATGAGACAGGTGTTTAAGACAGTGCCTGGCATGCATAAGTGTAAATAAAAATGACTACTGTTCTTGTTTTTATCTTGCAATTTTGGCATCAATGTGCTGCAAAACATGACTGATAAAAATCAGGCGATTAAAGGTTTGCTTGAATTGTTTATAAAGAAATTTCATTAAGCAAAAATTCATGTCCTTTGTGGATTTCCCCAATTCTGAGCATACAATAGCAGAGCTTAGAGAACTAGTAGTGTAAGACATTTGAAAGTGAGTGGAACATGAGACTGGACAAAAGAGGCATTGTTTCTGGAGGGTTGCTTGTAGAGGAAGTCACTTGAGAAATTGGTATCCAAGCTGAGAGATCTATGATATTACATAGCAAAGCCCCTGGAAAGCTTTGCTAAAGATTATTTCCAGAACTGAGCAGTACTCACTACCTAAGTCTGGAGTGTTAGACTGCTTCATAGTAAGCAGGTGTTGGAGAAGTTTTGCTAAAAGGGATACACTGAATGAAAGCATTTGTCAATTGGGATTTTTTTAGACCAATCATGTCATATTCAGACTCACTATGAACCTTAATGATTCTAATAACATCTTTTTCCTGCATTAACACTTTTATCAAAGAGAAGAATGAAAGAGATTTCAAGATGTAGGATTACCTAAATGTTAACATGACTTGAATTCCCTCAATGCCGACCTTTTTAATTCTGTTCAACTACTTGTGATACCACTGGCCCAAGAGATGGTAGCTATGCCCTCTAATATTTCTAAAGCCACAGTTTAGTGTCAGAAGAGTTATCTAGTTTTATTATTTGCAGCAATCTTACTGTCATTATTATCTCCTTGTGTATGTAGACACTGAGAGGTCAAGAAGCAAATTAACTTCCCCTAGCATCCTCTGAAGAGGAGGATGGATCCAAACCCCTAGATGTTTGACTCTCAACCCCACACATTTGCTACCCTTAACCGTCCTCATTCTGTAGTTCTTATAGTTGACATTGGATTTGCTGCTTGTTTCCAGCACGTTTTGTTGGCTTGGGATCACCTTCCTATTGGTGGTATTCAAAGTTATCCCCGAATATGTGGTTTACATGTCCAGAAATCTTTATTGGTTTCTGTTCTGTCAGTTTACGAGACTGACACAGTTTACAAAAGGCCACCTTCAATCATGATTTTTCTACCAATTGTCAATATGTCTTCCTCATTATTGTTGCTGGTTTTTGTTGTTCTTATTGTTGTTTATTTTTTCAGACAGGGTTTCTTTGTGTAGCTCAGACTGGCCTGGAACTCACTATACAGATCAGGCTGGCCTCAAATTCATGGAGCTTCTGCCTCCCGTCTCTGGAGTATTGGGATTAAAGGCATGTACCACCACTGCCTGCTTCTTCCTTTGGGGGATTATTTTGGTTTATCATTCATTTATTTATTTTTTGAGACAGGGTTTCTTGCACATCCCTGGCTGTCCTGGAATTCGAAAGGTAGATCAGGCTGGTCTAGAACTCATAGAAATCAACTTGCCTTTGCAACCTGAGTGCTGGGATCAAAGGTTTGTGCTACCATGCCTGACATTAAATCCAACTTTTGATAATTTTTTAAATTATTCTCAGTTTTATTTATATGTTTGTGTGAGAACAGATGTCACATTACCGTGGTCCCCGTAGAGGCCAAAAGAGGGTATCAGATCCCTTGTAACTAGTTACACAGAGTTGTCAGCTGTCCTGATATGAGTGCTGGGCACTGAACTTGAGTCCTCTAGAAGAGCAGCAAGTACGATTAAACACTGAACTACCTCTACAGCCCTACGCTGCTCACTTTTAATCAATATAACAAAAAGAAGATAAGATGGTTCTGGGAGCAATTTCTCATAAACTTCCAGCCTTTGCTATAGCATCCATAAGAGAGACTGAGAGAGAATAGCCTAATGGCTTATATTACAGATGTATGACTATACAACTACTTTCATATTTAGCATGGATATTTATTTTGAAATGAACCACATCCCACTATATAGCGATTAAAAATAAAGTGAGTGTGAATCTATGAAATTTAAGTGTAAATAACCTTTGATGATGAATAAACTTGTCCCCAAATGCATCTCAACATTTTCAATCCAACATAAGGACTATAGTACCCACATGAGAACCAGATCAAACATGTATTAAAGAATTATAACTTTCTACTTCAAAAATTAGTAATTCTGGAAGAATCTGACTCAAAATGACAATTTAACACATGCAGCAGAAGTGATTCTTCATCGCTCTGTGAAGCATGGTATTTCATTTAGTCGAGACTATTCTAAATTAATTTTTGTTACATTTTGATGCCAAGTTTTCTTGGTTCATATAAAAAATGATGCTAGAAGTATTATGGGATTGAAACCATCAACAGAAGAAAATATTTGAAAAGAATTAAGTAATGGTGACTTTATCTAAAAAGTTTAAGGTTTAAAAATCTTTGCCAGTAACTTCCTATGAGAACCGAAAGCCCCATTGTGGTTCTTGGAGCAAATTATTCAAATCCATTTCCTCAGACCCTTGTGTTTTGAGTTTAAAGTTCGCCTTAACTACTTGTAATGTTGGAGCACAGCAGTTGTAGGCCTAGCAGATGATTCCTAGTCACTAAAGGACAGATTTGTGAGACAGACAGGTTTCTACTGCTGATCTCTTCTGCATGGGTCATTCTCAGAACTGCAGCAAGACTGGGGCTGCTTCTAGCCTGTCTTCCTCTTGTCTTCTGCACTCGACCTTGAGAAGGGTGAGGTGTAAGTGGCATCCAAAATCTCTGTCTTCTTCATCCTCCTCTCTTCTCTCCATCCTTCACAACTGGAGACACAAAACTCCTGTCAAGCTAGCCTACCTCAGCTTCTAATTATCAGAAAACTGAATCAACATAGAAGAAATGTAGCCAATCAAAATAGACATAGTAGCTAAGTGATTTTATATACTCAAAAGTAGCAGCTACAAAATACTTGTGAAAAGCTATTTATTTTTGAGTTGTTTTTAAATAAAAATATAGTTTTATAAACCTGAAAATAATTTTTTTCTGTTCTTTAAAATTAAGAGATTTTCTATTCATTGTACATACCAACCACAGATTCCCCTGTTCTCCCTCCTCCGCCCCCCCCCCAGCTTACCCCCAACCCACCCTTGTTCTGTGTTTTTATCAATTGATAAGAGAGAGGAGAGATATTGCAGGCAAGGGATGTCAAGATCATGATGGGAAGACGTGCAGGGATGACCTGCCACACTAGTGGAAGCCCATGAAATGTGGACTGGAGGCTGTGGAGCCCCCATGGGACTGGACTAGTTTCTCTGGATACAGAAGATGATTGTTTGGCTCGAACTGTTTGGGGGGCACCCAGGTAGGAGGATCAGGATCTACCTTTGGTCTATGAGCAGGCTTCTGGAACCCAGTGCCTGTGGTGTGACACCTTGGACAGCCTTGATGCAGTGGGAAGGGGCTTGGACCTGCCCAGGCTCCGTGTGCTGTGCTCTGCTGACTCCCCATGGTAGACCTCAAATTGGAGGATGTGGGGATGCGGGGTGGCTTGGGAAAAAGGGCTGGGGGTGGAAGGAGGGAGGAGGGAAGATCTGTAGATAGTATGTGGAGTGAGTAGATAATTTCTTAATAAAGAAAAATGAAAGAAAAAACACGAAAATTTTTATTCAGTTTACATACCAATCACAGATCTCCCTTTTCTCTCCTCCCCCCTGCTGTGGGATGTTCTGTATGGCAAATGTGTTGCTCTGATTGGTTAGTAAATAAAACACTGATTGGCCAGTAGTCAGGCAGGAGGAAGTATAGGCGGGACAAGGAGGAGAAGAATTCTAAGAAGTGAAAGGCTGAGTCAGAGACACTGATAGTCACCAACATGACAAGCTGCATGTGAAGATGCTGGTAAGACACGAGCCATGTGGCAAGGTATAGATTTATAGAAATGGGTTAATTTAAGATATAAAAACAGTTAGCAAGAAGCTTGCCATGGCCATACAGTTTGTAAGCAATATATGTCTCCATGTTTACTTGGTTGGGTCTGAGCAGCTTTGGGACTGGCGGGTGAGAGAGATTTGTCCTGACTGTGGGCCAGGCAGGAAAACTCTAGCTACACTCCCCCCTGCAAACCCCCCCCTCAACTCACCACCCATTCCCTCCTATAAAAAAGTAAAGCCTCCCATGGGGAGTCAGAAAAGCCAGGTACATTCAGTAGAGGCCAGTCCAAGCCCCTCCTTCTGCTACAAGGCTGTAAGAGATATTCCACCATAGGTATTGGGCTCCAAAAAGCCAGCTCATGCACCAGGGATGGATTCAGGAGTCCAGTCTAACAGAAAGAAGAGGGATTCTATAATCAAGGGAAATCAAGATCATGATGGGTAAACCTATAGTGTCTTTTATTTTCTAGCAATTCTATCTTTTTAGATTATAACTTTGAATGGATTATATAAAGTTTATGTGCTACGTTTTCATTGTTTTCTCTTCTGTGTAATTATCAATCTATCTGTTTCTGAAAACAAAATTTCTCCATTGAAGAATGTATCTAAGGCTGGTATAGTGGTACATAACTTTAGTTTCAGCTTTAAGGGGGCAGAGGCAGATGACTCTGAGGTCAAGGCCAGCCTGGTCACTACAGTCAGTGTCAGGCTATCCAGGGCTACATAGTGAGTTCTTGTTTCAAAACAAACAAAAAACTGCATAATTTTTTATGAAACAGGAGAGTACTCATATATTTAAATAATACATTAATTTTTCTTAATGTACTTCTAATTTACAGAAAATGGAGTAAAATTATGTAGAACTCTCACATATCATCTCAGTAAATGTTTTGTTTCCCCATTATTAAACTTACACTAATGTTTAATATTTGTTTCTGTAGTCAACCTGTAATGGCTAATCTTGATTCTCAACTTGACTACCGCTGGAGGTAACTAAAACCAGAAATAAGGGCACACCTGTGAGGAATTTCTGCTTAATTTGAAGTGGGAAAAAAATCTACTTCTAGTCTGGATCTTTAAGGTAGGAAGCTTCACCTTTAATACAGATCTCTAATTCAGATCTAATCTTGTCTACATCTTCTGCTGGAAGTCTATATAAGGATGGAAGAAGGAAGCTTTTGGTCTCTGCCTGTTTGCTCTTGCCTTGTTAGCAAGTCTGTTCCTTCACTGGCACTAAAGTCTACTTCTTTGGGGCTCCAGCATATGATGAAGACCAATCGAGACATCCAGCCTTGTAGACTGAGTAACTACTAGAATGCTTGGACTTTCCACCCATAGGAAGCATTGCTCCAGACATTCTTGGATTAGCTGAGCCCAACCTGAAAGTCATTCTAATTAGTAAATCCCATGTGTGTACATACACATATATACGGGATATATTCATTACATATATAATTATATCTATTCATCATATATGCATTCTATAAATTATGTTACTATAGATAACACTGTCTAATACACAACCAATACTAGTAAATCAGAATAAACTCTAGGTGCTATATACTAGAATTCAGAATTTCAGTCCAGAGTTCATATTTTGACATATGGTGACATGTCTCTACTATTGTAGTATCATCCTAAAAGACACATTCTTCACATGGAAAACACTTCACTGGAGTTTTACATCTTCCTCCTTTTCACTGTATTTTTCAATCATTATGTTTTGCTTTTTCCTGAATGTCTTGTAGTTGAAATCACAAATCATGCATCCTCTTCATACTGACATCTCACACATAGTAATATCCATTTAACATTTTTTAGTGAAGTTAATATCTTGATAGCTCATTTCTTTCAGCGTAGAGAATACAGCATTGTGTGAATGTACTAGTTTCTTTAATCTTTTCCCCTGTGAAGGAACTCTATTTTGCTTCCATATTTTGGAAATTATGAATAAAACCATTATAAATATTAACATATAGATCCTTGTGTAGACACATTGTCAACTCATTTGTATAAATACACAAAACAGGGTAAGTTATGGTTTTTATGAAACCATCAGTATACGAAACTTCCAAAATGTTTTTGAAAATATGTACTCACATAGCACCAACACATCAGTTCATGAGTGTTCCTGTTGTTCTATATTCTTGCCTGCATTTGGTGTTGTCAATATTCTAGATTTTATTCATTCTAATATGTGGCTAGTCACATCTAGTTTTTATTTAAATTCACAATACCTAGTAGTGACTACATTTGAACATCTTTTAATATTTTTATTTGTTTTATATATATATTCATTGATAATATGGCTGGTGTCTTTGTTCCCCATTATTTTGCTTAATTCTCATTATACTTGAAATCTACTGAACTATTTCAATTAAGGAAATTATATGAGCAAAGTTTGATTTTATATGTATACATATAAAGATTTTTTAGCTGCTGGATGAATAAGAGATGAAAGAAGGCATAACTAAAGGTGAATAGATCTGTTAGTAGGACATTTAATCATTCAAGTGAATAGTTATTGATGATATTTTGGTGAGAGATGTTTAGATTAGGATATACTTTTTTGTATTTTGTTACTGTGTTAATTACTATAGTATGCATTCATAATCTATGAAACAATACCTAGAAACATAGGTAATTTTGAAACTTATTATGGTAAATGTGTTGCATTTTATTAAGTAGCAGTTTGGAGCAATTCAAGTATTGATTTGCATGTAGTCAATTGTGGATATTTTTGCTCTCTCTCTCTCTCTCTCTCTCTCTTTCTCTCTCTCTCTCTGTGTGTGTGTGTGTGTGTGTGTGTAACTAATTTGCCACTAATGAATAATTATTTTCATTTTGTGTAGGCGAAAACATGTGTACTGATGTTATTCACATACTCCCTCAAGGAGCAGGCTGAGAGAGGCTTTACCACTACCACATAATTACCATGGTTTCCTAAGCAGACATCCAGTCATCTGACCAGATATAGAAAGGGTGAAGAAGGTACATTCACTTTACCCCCATCACCCCCCATTTCAGAAGAAAGCAAAAGTCTCACTTCTGTTCATATTTCCCTACTGCAGTCTGGTCATTGCACCCTAGTGTAATGCAGTGTGGAGAGAGAGTACTTAGTCTGCACTAAGTACTCATATTCATATCATAACTCTGTTTGTCAAATCAAAGAAAGAACCATAAGTGCAAAGTTTCTTATCTCTCTTTGTGAGTCATTGGGAAGCATGGAAATCTATCACTGTCAAAAGTTGGGTTTAATGGATTTCCATAGAGCAGCAGTTATCAAGTTCACATCACACAAAAGTTGTCTGGAGGTAGTAGTGACTGTAGTAAGTGAATGATGAGTAAGAAAGTTGCAGACAAAATTTTGATTTTTGAAACATAATTTCTTTTATTTCTTTGGGAATTTCACATCATGCACCCCAATTCCCCTCATCACCCAGCCCCCCAATATCTGCTCCTCACCCTTGTATCATCTTCCCGAAAAGAAAAAAAATTGAAAAAATTAAAAACCCAACTAAACCAAGCAAACAAACACAAAACATCTTCGCTCCTCTGTCATTCTGGTCTTTCCAATACCTCTTCATTTGTCTTATTGGCATTGGGAGCCATGGTGTGTCACAGAGTATACCCTTTTGTCCAATTAGCCTTGCTTGCAAATGTTCATCACAATGAGTCATTGGTCTGGTTCAAGGCCTCTGGTTTCTGGTACATCATCATCACTGGGACCTCAACAAAACTCCTCTCAGCTATCCCATGGCCAACCTGAGTCATGGAGATCCTGTGAGAATCTTTTAGCCCTCTGATTTCATCTTGTATGGTTCCTATGGCCTCCTGTGTTAACACCTGCCACAGACATCAATTCAGACCATAGGCAGCAAGACCATGGAACCAGACATGGCCCTAGGTAACAGCTCTGGCCCGGACTACACCGTGACTCCAGGTGGTAGCACAGGAGTCAGGTCAGCATGGCTCTGGCTATGGCATGGCCCTAGCAAAATGCTGATTTTTGTGTGTTAATTTAGGATACCTATAAGGTGTACAAAACCCATGCAAATGTGGAGTGAAAGGGGAGGTGTTATCTGGAGTGCAGTTGAGAATAACTGTAAGGGTAAGAGTATGACTGTATGACTTCTGTACTTACATAAGTACAGAAGACAGATTAGGCTGAGGGTGGTCATCACCAAATCTTACTTCCGATCCATCTGAAAGTAGGAAAAAAAAAAAACTTAAATGGAGTCATAGCTTAGCAGAAAAGAAGCATCAAGCATTTTCCAATATCCTTTCTGAAGCACTAGAAACAGTCAGTGGTCGGAATAACTGTCCATAAGAGAAAATAAGTTTCATAAAGTAACACATTTGTGATAGAAATTCCAAGCTTTTGTGTTGGCAACAGGACTCCTATATCCTAATTTTGATTCTTTGGGTAGATCTTTTCTTTCTTTGTTGATGTCCAAGTTCAATAATGGGCACTTCTTAGCTCTAGGGAACTGCTGTGTTTTATTTTTAATTAAATCTGAGACTTTGAAAGTCACTCTTTTTTTTCTACTGTAGTTGTTAAAATGAGATTGGAGGAGAAACAGTATTTGTCTGGGATTTTTACCTTACTTCAGAGGGATGCATGTGATCCCGCGTGAAGCCACAAAGGCTGCTGCAGGAACAATCTCTCTCCCCTTCACCACAAGCACTTCTGAATAGAAAGTTTCACATGCACTGTAAGTCCCTTAATGAGTGTCCCATTTTCCAAAGGTGGTAGCCACGTGGCCACCACATTTAATACAACTCAGGTTTTTCTATATTTTATGCATCTACATATATGTATATAAAGAACCACAGGATTAAATTGCAGAGTGACCAAATACCTGGTACTTATCTTTCCAGATTATTGCATATGATATAGTGTTGTACTATAGAGTGCTAGATTTTTTCAAACATGACATACTTATAGCTACAATTTGCATATGTTTGTGCTCAATAATTTCATGTGCTTTCAAGCTTCCTACTTCATTTCCTAGAGAGGTAGTTGAACTTTTATTCTAAGCTACGTTCAATGTGGCTCATACAGAATTAGACAGTTTTCCTAAGATGGAGATGTTACCAAAAAATTCAAGATTAATCACAAAATCTCTCATGATTCATTGGTCTTCTTGTAATCTTTTCAGTACGTGTTCCAACACTGTAATATCCTCCACCATGAGGCCTTCAACAAAGGCCAACATATGGGATACCCTGATTTTATGTTTCAACCTCCAAAATGTGATTGCAATGAGTTCAAATGATTGTTACTAGCTTATTGTTTTATTCATTAAACAACTCCAATAACTAAAATGGTAAACTATTAGTAAATGGAATAGATGTGGGACAAACTGATAGAAATAAATGTCAAAATGTAAAACATCTTTGAGAACTACTTGTTAAAATCATCATTAGCTAATGACATTTTTATTTATTATGTGATTGTAACTATCAGATCCTGGGCTCTTTATGCATTGATAAGTAAGAAAATCATAGCAAAACAATGAAAATCAGAAGGACTTCTGAATACTACACAAAAATTCATTTAATAAATTTTAAAAATTGTGGATAAATTTTATTGTTGACATGATATGAAATATCAATAAATGATATACCACCTTTCAAATAGAGTCAAATAAACATACTGAAAAATCAATACTTTAAACATAGATAAATGCATGAATTCTACTCTGTAATTTTGGAATATTGTCCTCTGAACATTATAATTCAACTTGAACATTTTAGAAAAAATGTTTTATCTGAAGTTACAAAGCAACACTCACACATTAATTCTCCTTGAGCACTATATATATTTGGATAAATTTCCTAGAAGATAAATGTTGGCTTGTTATCTCTTAGAATGCTAAGTTAGAGAATATACAAGTGTAAAATAATAAGTTTGACTATTTTAATCTGGAGTGGTATAATATATGATGCCACACAAGGGTTGTTAATGAAAAGCAAATTAAGTATTCAAAAATGTGACTTGTGCACCTCCTGAAAAATGATAATGAATTTGTTTAGGGATAATAAAAATTTTAAACATAATTTTCTGAATTAGCACTGAAAGTATTGAAACAACAGAAAGATACTAGTTAATTTACAAACCCAGTTTAAAAGACCCCATATTGTTATTCTATATTTCAATATTAGTTAGTTCAGATGGCATTAGAAACTGTAAGAGTTACCAACTGAGAATGTGCATGTTTAACATGGATATCATTACCTACATATCCTGGTTCAATCAAAAAGGGATCACTTTTCCCATATGACAGAAGAATACTCACCAGCTAGAGGGGAGTACATGCAGGAGCTGAGCAATCGTTGATGTAGATGACGTCTGTGGGAAAAGGACAATAGATACTGTTCCTGAAAATATTGCAATTTCTTAATTTTTTCTCCAGGTAATCAATGCCTTTTGTTTGACTATGCAAATATTTTAATATTTCTATTTTCCATATTTTTTAATCTTTCGTAAAGTGGAGAATATGACAAGATGCAAAATATTGGTGTTGTTTAACTGACTTGTAAAAGGTACTGCCTGAAGGTTATGATATGATTAATATGATTAATGATTAAGTTATGAATTATTCTAAGTCATGAATAATGTGTCAGTGTCACAGTAAAGAAAGAAATAAAATTAAAGCATATCCCCTTGGAGTTATTTAACCAAAAGTGAGTCCATTGATTTCTTTACTTTACAATCCCTGTGTCTGCCTTCCTCTGTCTGTCTGGTTCATGAGTCTGAATCTGTTGGTCCCTATGTCTCTATGTCTATCCCTATGTGTGGTGCCTGTTGTATGAGGTGTGTGTGTGTGTGTGTGTGTGTGTGTGTGTGTGTGTGTGTGTGTGTGTGTGTGTGTGTTTGATTGGTAACTGTCTATCTAAGAGTGTTGTGATTGTCTTTTGTATGTGTGTGTCTGTGGGCTTCATTCTATTTATTGAACAGTGTAGAAGCATCATACTGAGAAGGAATGGGATACTTTACAAAAATCTTTACAGGGCATTAAGACACTGTCTCCAACTAATCCCAACTGACCCAGAGAGCAAGCATCATTGTTTACAGACAATAAATATAAATGCTTCCAACTTTATGGTGGATATTGGGAAGTTACTGTATTTGCTGCTTTCAGCAAATGAAATACACCTGTCAATCTGTTTCAGGGGGCCTGGAAGATGGTAACTATGCATTGGCTTAGGGTGGAAAGTTGATTGCATGGGAAATTCAAGGCGAGTTGATTGGTTGTTATGTTGTTCTCTTAAATGTAAGTAAAATGAAACAATTTGAGTGCACAGGAGACTAGCAGTTTTAAGTTTTAAAAGACCTCAAGACCTCTTATTAACATTGGCTATGAGGTCCAGCAAGAGTCCCAGTCTGTCAGAAAGTAAGAGATATTTTCAGTATATTGCATTGCCATAATTCTGAGTTTGCTTTATTTGACACTATAGTTTTCATGCCTAATATGGACTAGAAGATAATTCTAAATTAACTTGAGTGGGATTGAAAGTTAGTTACCACATCTATAGTATGTTAGATTACATATGTATAAATTGGTTTCACCTTATTTAAAATGTTAGGACCAGCAGTGTTCCAGAGTTTATACTTTCAGGTAAAAAGAATAGATCTATGCCCATAAAATAACTCAGGGCAGACAGCATAATAACTAAGAAACTTTTTTTCTATGGAAAAATTCATAAGCCTTAAGAATGAAAAAACAAAAGATAAAAGCTTGCAGATAGATATCTGGATTTTAAAATGTATTATAAAATATATAAAAGACAAAAGAAATTTAGTAGATATTGGCAAACATGTTTATTTAAAAATTGAATACGTTTAAAAATAACTCATCTCTTTCATTAGTGAAACTATATTCATGCAGTTTCTGAACCATAGCTGTAAATTACTTGTGAGTCATGTGTGCAGAGAGAGCAGGCAAAAATATTTTCATAGAACAATATATATCACCTTGGATAATAAGGGGATTGTGGTGAGGACCAATTTCTACTTCAGATTATAAAATATCTGGGACTAAGGTTAGTAGAATTTGCCTGAAGGTCCAGATAGTAAATATTTCAGGCTATTCATCAAATTATAAAGTCTCCGTGTATACTAAACTGGACTGCTACAACACCAATGCAGCCACACCTTAAAGTCATCTGTAAAATACAATTGTTAACAAATTGTTTATTACCATTTACTGCAAGAAGCAGGTTAAAGATGAATATTGAGTGATGAATTCATAGAGAGAATGGCAGTATGTCATTTATTGTTATGCTCATTTAGAAATAATAATGACCTTTTCCTTGGTGCCCATGACTCTATCTGTTCTTAAGTTTTTGGTCTCATTTAATAGTGACAGGTACAATGGGTTCCATCTCTTGGGGTGGGCCTTAAATCCAATTTTAAAAAGTGGTTGGTTTCTCCCATAACATTTTTGCCTTTATTACATCAGTGGGCATATCTTGCATGCAGGTCATCATTTTAGTTCACAGGGTGAGATTTTTGATTCCTTTTCTCCTCTGGTAGAATGTATTCCACTTTCTGATTCTGCAAATACTAGCCAGTTGGGGTGAGCATCCAGTTAAGTACTAGTCTGATTTCTCTATATTATTCTTAGTCATAACTCTGTGAAATCTTCCTTAATTGGTTCTTACAGTCAAACATGGAGGGTTTAGCAATACGAGAGCTTCTTTTGTGATTGTAGTGCATCAAAGTATGAGGCTCTGCTGTGCCTAGTGTTTCTTCAGTACTGCAGCAGTCCGATCAGCCAATTTCTTCTGCAGCCACTTCAAGGGACCCAGCCTAGTTGGAAAATAGAGCTCATTTTCAAAATCAGTCTATTTACTAATTCCTATAGTGTCTCTACCCACTCTTTCCTTGATCTATCCTAAGCCCAGCAGCAGTTTAAGTAGGTGGGCAAACTATAATCAACCACTTAGCTTGCTGCCCAATCACAGCTGTGCCTGATTCTCTGTTTAAATTTTTTCTTGCTTGAGTGACCATGGTTCTTTTCTCCCCTACAGTTTCTGATGACAAGATGACATGCCAAGCTTTTATTAAAGCTCAGAGTATGAGAGATTAGTCACATAACACACTTGCAATGTAGAGGCTAGTTCATTGTAAATTTTTTGCATATCTTTAATTGCTATCATCTCAATTTGTTTCTTTATGGATCTAAAATCAATTTAAAATGTAGATTATAGGTAGTTTACTTATATTTTTGAGAAATATGAACAAAATAGATAGTATATCTTTATGCATATTTAATCTGTGTACATGTACTATACAGAGAAATTTATATGACTGAAAATAAGAACTGTTTGGTAGGCATCCAGGCAGTGGGACTGGGTCCTGTCCTCAGTGCATGAGCTGGCTGTTTGGAACCTGGGACTTATGCAGGGACATTTTGCTCAGCCTGGGAGGAGGGGACTGGACCTGCCTGGACTGAATCTACCAGGTTGAATTGAATCCCCAGGGGAGTCTTTGCCCTGGAGGAGATGGGAATGGGGGGTGGGCTGGGGGGAGGCGGGGGGGGCGCAGAGGGGAGGACAGGGGGAATCCGTAGCTGATATATAAAATTAAATTAAATAATAAAATTAAAAAAATAATAATAAATAAAAGAGGAAAAGAAATTCAAGGAAAATACAGCCATTTTTCTATGAGGCTTTTGACTCTCTAGGAAAAATGATAAAGAATGTTCACTCATTCTTAGTATAAATAGTAACTCTAACCCATTTTACCTCCATTCTCATACCTGCAAAGCTGAAAAATGTTCCGGATATTAACTTATAATATGTCAGTCCTGAAAGGAGAAAAGAAAAAGTACTGTGATAAATATAGCTACAATAGCTATATCACATTTTTAAATTTATGACACATTTTCAAAAAACCTTGGGTTTTAATTTCATAGAGGGATAGGTGTTGAAGTGTGCCAGGGAGAGGACAGGCCAATATAGAGATTTAGTATATTTCCTTGTGAGTGAGTGTGTAGTGTGTGTGAGTTTGTGTGTGTGCATGAGTGTGTGTGTGTGCATTAGTGTGTGTGTGTGTGTGTGTGTGTGTGTGTGTGTGTGTGTGTGTGTGTGTATGAAAGAGATAGAGCATTTATGGCAGGTTTGCTTCACTTTACCAAAGAAACATTAATATCTTATTGTAACAGAAAGAATCATTGATTATTACACATGCTTGAAAATAAAATGGGTATTTCAAAGTTATTACTAGTGTGTGCCTCAGGACAGCATGCCACAGCACACATGTGAAGGTCAAAGCACAGTTTTGTGGAGGTGATTCTTTCCATCCATTTTTGCTCAGGTTGCTGGTATTGAAATCACGTTGCTAAATCTTCTGTGGCTACTATCTTTTGAAATTTTATTTTGAAATTGTAGTAACATTATTTCCCCTTCCCTCTCCACCCTCCAAACTCTCTTATATACCCCGCCTTGCTATCTTCCAGATTATTGACATTTTTTCATTTATTTGAACATAATGTACATATAAATATACATAGATACATTCTAAATTTGTAAATACATATCTCAGTCTGTGCAATGCTACTTGTATGTATGTTTTCAGGTCAGTCCTGAACCATTTCATGGTTTTGAAAATAAGTAAGTTACTTCCTTTTCCTTTAGCATTATAGGTGTGCCCTTGTGTATGTTATTGGGGAAAAAACCCAAAAATACAATTGTGTATGATCTTTTGAACTATACCCTCAGCCTTAGTACTACCTTAAACCAATTTTTCCTTAGTTGTTTTACCATTGTATTTATAATTGAACAATCATTTCATTTAAATATTGGAGCTATATTCTAAAAACAATAGGTAAAACTGTGGTTTAGTATATCTTAAACATGGTAGTGCAGGCTGAGTACTTGAGAAACTTATTAAAATAAAATTCTGCTTTATATACTATGAGATGCTACCTCTGATTCTGAGTCTCTATCAGTCATGAGTTGATGTTTATAGTATATGAGATTTTTTAAAAAGGGAAGGACTTATTTCAAACAACAGTGATTTTATACAAACATTATTAATTTTAAATAACTTATCTCCACAAAAGTCCCCAGTCAATGTACAAATTAAAAGTCAGATGCCTAAATCAAACAAATTCATTGATTCTTGTGCAGCATCCTTAACACAAGGCATGGAAATTCTTCAACTGTCCTCCGGGGCATTTCTCCAGCAAAGGCTTACCTTACTGGGTTCTATGTCTGCTGACATATGGCACATTGTAAAGCTTGCAGACAGTAAAATATTTTTGAAATCCTCTTAAAATGATTAAAGTTTTAAAAAAAAAGCAGAAGAATTTTTTAACCCATTTTAAACTTTTCTGGAGAGTCAATGAACTGAACTAAAAGCCCATTTGCAAATTAAAGCTATAATTCTCCAGCTATGAGTAAAAATACAGCCATGAGCTAGAAGGATTAGTTAGTATGGGATTCTGAATTTACTCTGATGATAAACAATAGCATCTATTCTGTGTGTTAGACCTGATCTGGTTTGAAAATGAAACAGATTGGAGGTTAATGAAGGGTTCTGGGAAGATGGTTAGCTGTAAGGACATACATACATAATAACTATCATAAATCTATACAGAAAAAATAAAAATTGAATTTATGTGGCATCAGACCATTTCTGACTATAAGTCCTAAAATATTAAATGTCCTAATCAGAAGTGAGGATATCAAATTTCCCAAATGGCTTCATCCTAAAACAAGCTTAAAATACCCAAACACTATGCACATACATTGTCTTCTGTTCTGATTGCTTTCTTTCAGATAGTTCCAATTATAAAGTCTTATGTTTTCATAATATCTTTTTTTTTTTTACCTAGGCTGTTCTTGCCATAGAAGTGATGAAGTAGAGTGGTTGTGATGCTCTTATTTTATTGAGCTCATTTCATAGGAAAGAGAAACATGGTGATAAGATGCAAGATGAACATGTTAAAAAATTTAATTTGTAAAACTATGTTAACCAGTATAACAGGCATTGGAGACATGAGATGATAATACTATGAATTGTATGAACAAAACAACATCATTTCAAAGTATTAGGTACACTCTGAAAGAATTCTGATCCCATGAGCGCTTTCAGCAGAATAGTTTTAAGGATGTTTTTGGTTTAAATAACTTGTTTTCTGATTCTCTCCTATACTGATGTATTTTGTTAGACATAACAAAATTGTATAGACCAGAATTTCAAATAGAAACAAGTACCTAATTGTTTCAGAAAATTAGCCTACAGGGCCAAGATCAAGCAATTGTGGAGATGTAACCATCTTACTCAATTAGAAACACAGAACCAATGCAAAGATGAAAGCCCAAGAGGTCAGAGCTAAGAGTCTTACCCTTCACTTTGCAGCTATCCTCTTCAGCTAACAGAAGTACTTCCTGTGTGTTTGTCTTTATGAAGACTTTCTGTTCTGCCTTCTCATTGGTTGTAAACCCAACCACATGACAGCCTCATCACTGCCTGTCTGTACAGACCTCAAGGTCTTCTATGGTTGGTATTGAGATTAAAGGCGTGTGTCTCCATGCCTGCTGTATCCTTGAACACACAGAACTACCTAGCTCTGCCTACCAAGTCCTGGGATTAAAGTCGTGCACCACCACCACTCAGTTTCTGCTATGCTTTGCTAATAGCTCTGACCCCCAGGCAACTTTATTTATTAACATACAAATAAAATCACATTTCAGTACAAATAAAATACCACCATACAATTGCCTTATTTGCTTTCTTTTGATGTCTAGCCTTGGCCTGGAAAGAGACACACTCTTGCTATGCCCCCCCCACTTACTTTTGTCTTTCTGTGTGGAGATACCAACTATCTCTTGGCTTGTACTAAGTTCTGTGTAGGAGGACATTGTTCTGATTGTATTAACCACTCATTTTATCAACCTTAATTTATTTCATCACCTCTTTAAAGATATTTGTATGAATACGGTTTCTCAGTCAGCTCTCTATTACTATAAGTAAATACCTGAGACAATCAAGTCATAATAAGAGAATATCATGGCTCGGTCTTTGATGTTTCCTTCTGTTGGCCTGTTGCTATGGGATAATTGCGAACTACTTTGTACGTTCAATGGAGGAAGCTCATTCTTGACATGGCTATGAAAGCATATTAGTGAGAGAGATAGAGACCTGGGTTTCTAATATTTCCTCAAAGCCATGTCTCCAGTGACTTTACTTCTATTAGTGGTAACTTATTAAAGAGTTTAATTACTTGCTAATCACAGTAGAGACTGAAAACCAACTCTTCTTACCACATTAAAAATCATAGCTGTCACACTATAAACAGCTGTAGGTTAGGGCACCAAACTATGGATTTTTAGGTGGCCAAAACTGATGTTGTAACAAATTCAGAATCGTGTGTCGAATCTTCATCTTATGATGGGTTTGTGTTCTGATAAATTCATCATAACTGAAAACAGAAACCAAAAATACTGTTAGTGTCCTTACCTGTTAAACAGCACAATTTTCTTAAAACAGCATCAGCATCCTCAGATCAATTATAGTTGCTTACACTTGAGAAAAGTGATCTAAGACAGAATGAATTGTGGATTTTATAATAACTGCTGGGAAGCTCAGTGTATCACATGGCTGGATTAGAGAGAGGGCAGCTGTCACTGTGCAGTATGACAGGGGAGTTTAATACCACATATTATGAGCCCAGGAAATGACCACTATCAATGTTTAACTACATGCATCAGTTTTTCTATCTCTGTAAATTTTAACAATTTTGCATAGATATGGAGCCTATGATCAACAATTAATAATAAATGGGACCTCATGAAACTGAAAAGCTTCTGTAAGGCAAAGGGCACCATCAAAAGGACAAAATAGCAACCTACAGAATGGGAAAAGATCTTCAACCCCACATTTGACAGAGAGCTGATTTCCAAAAATATAAAGAACTCAAGAAGTTAGCCATCAAGAAACCAAATAGGAGCTAAAGAGGCCCACAGAAATCCACAAAGATACCCCCACAAAAGACTGCTGGCAATGGTCAAGAGACAGCCAGGACTGACCTACTGTGGTGATGGGATGGCCAAACACCCTAATAGTTGTGCCATAAACCCATCCAAGGACTGAGGAATCTGGATGCAGACATCCACGGCTAGGCCACGGGTGGAAGGCTGTGAGTCTAATTATTGAGAAAGAGGAGGGTTTATATGAGCGAGAATTGTTGAAACCAAGGTTGGATGAAGCACAGGGACAAATAACCAAATGAATGGAAACACATGAACTATGAACCAAAGGCTGAGGGGCCCCCAACTGGATCAGGCTCTCTGAATAGGTGAGACAGTTGATTGGCTTGATCTGTTTGGGAGGCATCTAGGCAGTGGTACCAGGTCCTGGGCTCATTGCATGAGTTAGCTGTTTGAAACCTGGGACTTATGCAGGGACGCTTGGCTCAGTCTGGGAGGAGGGGACTGGACCTGCCTGGACTGAGAGTATCAGGTCGATCCCAGTCCTCGGGAGAGACCTTGATCTGGAGGAGGTGGGAATGGGGGGGGTGGGCTGGGGGAAAGGGGAGGGGGGCAGGAAGGGAGAGAACAAGGGAATCTGTGGTTATTATGTAGAACTGAATAGTATTGTAAAATAAAAAAAAATATTAAAAAAAAAAGAAACCAAATTGCTTGGTGGTGGTGGCTCATGCCTTTAATCTCAGCACTTGGAAGGCAGAGGCAGGTAGATCTCTGCGAGTTCGAGGCTGACCTGGGCTACAGAGTGAGTTCCAGGAAAGGTGCCAAAGATACACAGAGAAACCCTGTCTTGAAAAACAAACACACAAACAAAAAAGAAATAAAAGAAACCAAATAAACCAAATAAATAATTTAATTAAAAATGGGGTACAGGTCTAAACAGAGATTTTTGCAAAAGAGGAATTTCAAATGGCCGAGAAACACTTAAATGTTCAACATCCTTACCCATCAGGGAAATATATATCAAAAGGACACTGAGATTCCATCTTTCACCCATCAGAAATTGTTAAGATCAAAAACTCAAGTGACATCTCATGCTGGTGAGATTGTGGAGCAAGGGGGACACTCTTTCATTCCTGGTGGGAGTTCATATGGGTACAGCCACTTTGGAAAGCAATATGGCAGTTTCTCAGAAAATTGGAAAAAGACCTACCTCAATACCCAGCTATACCATTCCTGGGCATATGCCCAAAGAATGCTCAATGGTACCACAAGGACACTTGCACAGCTGTGTTCACAGCAGCTTTTCTCATAATATCCAGAAACTGGAAACAACCATCATTATCCATTATCAATCAAATAATGGATTAAAAAATATGATATACTTGTACTATGGAGTATTATTCATGCATTTAAAAGAATTACATCATGAAATTTGCTGGCCAATGCATGGAACTGCAATGAGGTAATCCAGACCCAGAAAGACAAACATAGTATGAACTCACTTATAGGTAGATATTTAGCCATAAAGTAAAGGATGACCACGATACAATCCACAGACCCAAAGTAGCTGAGTAACAAGAAGAGCTCAAGGTGGGAAACATGAATCTCACTGTGAAGTAGAAATAGAATAGATAACCCAGGTGGATGGGGTAGGGTAGAGATCTGGATTCGGAGGTGGACATGGGAACAGGAAGGATCAGGTGGAAGGAGGATGGAGAGAGAGAATACTGGAAAAGACAACTGAAATCAGGGACATCTCTGTGATGAGCTAGAAAATCTAGGGCAATGGAAACTGCCAGGAATCTATTGAGGGTGACCGTAGCTAAGACTCCTAGCTATTGGAGATATGGAGTTTGAACCTGCCATCTCCTGTAACCAGTCAAGACTTCCAGTGAAGGGCTTGGGACCCCAACCTAGCCACATAACCTAACCGCCGACTTACAATTTTCCCTGCTTATAAGGTGTACTGGGACAAAGGTAGCACAGAAATTATGAGAATGACCAAACAAATAATGATTGGCCCAGCTCAAGACCCATACCATGAGAGGGAGCCCACACCTGATAATGCCTGGAGGATCAGGACCCAGAGGCTGGACAACCTGGAGACATAGGACAGAACCAAACATGACCAGCAAAAAAGAAAAAAAAAAAAGGAGTCAATGATATGACTTCTAATGATATTCTACTTTACTCACAGATCATTGTCTAGCCCAATTATCATCAGAGACCCTTCACCCAACAACTCATAGGAGGAAATACAGAGACCGACAGCCAAACATTAAGCAGAACTCAGAAAATCCTGTGGAAAAGGGGGAGAAGAATTACGGCAGCCAGAAGGGCCAAGGACACCATGGGAAAATACAGAGTCAACTGTCCTGGGCTCATGGACACTGAATTGCCCACTAGAGAACTTGCATAGGACTGACCTGAGCCCTCTGCACATATGTTGCAGGTGTATGGCTTGGTCCTCTTGTGGGACTCCTGGTGGAGGGGGAAGGAGTGGGGGTGTCTGTCCCTGTCTCTGTTGCCTCCTCTTGGTACCCTTTCTCCTGCTGATTTGCCTTATCCAGCCTTATCAGGAGAGGATATGCCTAGTTTTTCTGCAACTTCATATGCCAGGGCTGGTGGATATACTTGGGAGGCCTGCACTTTTGTAGAGGGAAAGAAGAGGGAATGGATGGTCAGGGGGAGGTAGCGGGGAGAGACTGAGAAGAGAAGGGAGGGAAGGAAAGTTGTGATCAGCCTGGGAAAATTAATCAATTGATTAATTATTAAAATAATTGGACAACTTTTCAGTTGGACCTTTGTACATCAGAGACAATCTATATGGAAGCAGGAACATCTTATTTCAAAATGTATTCCACAGCATAGAGTAATAGTTTCATTTAGAGAGTTAAGTGGTATAGCTAGAGTTTTCCGGCCTTGCCCACAGTCAGGACAAATCTTTGTCACCCTCCAGTCCCACAGCCGCTCAGACCCAACCAAGTAAACACAGAGACTTATATTGCATACAAACTGTATGGCCGTGGCAGGCTTCTTGCTAACTGTTCTTATAGCTTAAATTAATCCATTTCCATAAATCTATACCTTGCCACGTGGCTGGTGGCTTACCGGCATCTTTACATGCTGCTGGTCATGGTGTCAGCTGCAGTGTCTCTCTGCCTCAGCCTTCTGCTTCCCAGAATTCTCCTCTCTCCTTGTCCCACCTACTTCCTGCCTGGCCACTGGCCAACCAGTGTTTTATTTATTGACCAATCAGAGCAATTTGACATACAGACCGTCCCACAGCATAAGTGGTTTGCTCAAAATAAGAAAATAAGTGGCAAAGCACAGAATCAATCAGAAATCCTGAATTCTTTTTTGAGATTGTGCTATAACACTTCTCCCCTCTCCTCCCCCCTGAAGCCTTTACATACCGCTCCCCTTTCTAGCTCAAATTCATGGTTTCTTTCTTCACTAAGTGTTCCTGTATGCATATATGAATCTTATATACATATATGCTCCTAAATACCACCTGCTAAGTTCACATAATATTATTTGTACATATGTTTTCAGGGATGACCATGTGTGTTCCTGAATTCTTGAATTGGTTCTCATATTGTCTGTCTTAATTTTATCACATGACTTATATAAGGCTGACATGCTCCTTACTATACTGCACCTGGAGATGTACATGAGAAACGAGGAAGCACAAAACAGCAAACAGAGACTTGATACCCAATACTGTTCTACTTTAGCTTCCATGGTCAGGAATTCTTTATCGGAATCTAAAAAATACTCTCAGTAGAAAAACTTGAATTGATTGCATCCAAGGTCTGAGTTAGTAATTATTATCATGGTCATCATTTTTAACTTATTCATATTAAATAAATCCCTTTGCTAGAATCCCTGATGTTTGATTCCTTCTTTTGTCCCTTTTCTCAATATCCTCCCTCTCTTATTCCTTTTTCTCTCCTTATTACTTACATTTTTTTAAATGGGACTGCCAGATGAACCCTACATTGCCTTACACATACTAGACAGACACCCTGTCACTGAGCTGCGCTTGTGTGCTCTTTTTTCCTCTTTATCTTGAGATTCATTATTGTCCAGTTGCTCAGGCTGTCCTTGAACTCACTCTTAACCCAGATAGTCCTTGCATTCCCGACCTTCCAGTCTCAGCCTTGCCTGTAGATAGGATGACAAGTATGTGCCACTGGGTCTCACTAGATGGATCATTGCTAACATTGGTGACTTTCAGAAAGATTTTAAACATGTACTTGTGAAATGTGTTATTTTATTTTACACAAGGTGATATCACAAAGCATCTGAGAAAGTTATGTTTGAAGAAATATATCCAGGAAGGCAAAGATGGTACTAATTTAAGAAAAGAGAAAAATTACATTAAAAATCAAACACTGAGATTGTCATTCATAATTGATTTCTTGTTTTGAATAATCTACAGGCAAATTTTAAATCATAAATATGTACTTAATTTTTTAAGGCTCAAATTTTCAAATAGAGAGATCTTTTGGCTTCTAAAAGATTTTGCAAAAATTGTAAGCTAATCAAATTGCAAAAATAAAATATTATTAAAAAATATTAGCAGATGAATGAAAGTCAGACATATATAGGATAATTGTAATAAAATAATATATACTCATATTAACCTCTTGAATAAGATGATTCCATTTGATAATAAAATAGAGACAGAGAAAAGGATTGAAGGAATTTTTTTTGCAATCATCTTGAAATCAGGGCAAAGGGTATGCCATAGGTCTTCTGACACTGTTTCCTAAGTGCGAGCTAGCAAATTTATATGATGATAAAGCCTCAAATGCTGGAGAAAAGTAGAAAACAACCATTTGCATGCCAGATCCATAAAGTCAAGTGTTTGCTGTCCTATAGGTATCCTAATGCCTGGCCCTTCTCAGTCAAAGCTTCTCAAATATAAATCAAGAGATTCACTCTCTCATATTTCCTTTGGAAAATGAATTTGAGGTTCTTGGAAAATATTCATATAATATCCAAAGTAAGAATATTCTATAATCAGGTAAAGGAAGTCTTTGCATATGTAGTGGACCCAAGCAGCTTTTTAGATATACTTTTCAGTTACTATGGCTATAGTCTTTCCTATTTCCCTGTTTCTTACATTGACTATTATTTAGTTTCTGTGATACAGTTATAAAAATCTCTTGAGCCTTATACAGTGTGATTGAAGCCAATGGCACCAAGTAATAACTATTTAAGTTTAAAATTTCACCAGAACTTATAAACATTTCTTTTTTACCATTTTACCAATGTTCATCTACAATTCTCTGTGATTTTCCACCCAGGCCCCCACATTATTGTTTTGAATAATTTGTCTTTAAACTAAAATCACATTATTTTCCTGATTTTTCTGTGTCTGTCCATTAGATTATACAAAGTCTACAGGGAGACAACTCACTTTTATATCATTCACATCTAAAAGATTACCTTATTTAAAAAGGAAGTTATATATATACTTGTAGAACAAACTAATGTGTCATTTTGGGTTACACGTTACACTGTCTATCCTGCAGCATTACGTTTAAGATTATTTTACTTGTGAAAAAGATCTAGTAATCAATGAGAGCAATGTAGGATTTCTGTAATTTCAGTGGAGTCATTTTGTACAGTTCCCTTATCACCTTCTGTGTGTCAGTGAGCATTTGCAGAATCTTGGAGCAACTAACCATAGAACAGCTGGGAGACTTGCTAAAGAAGATTGGCTAGACTAGCATTGCTACCAAATAGACAAGTTAATTCCTACCACTTCCCCCTTCCCCAGGAAAACACTCTGACATCTCAAGTCCATGTCATTTGGTATTCCGTGAAAAATTAGAAATATCTGTAGGGGTGTCAAATAGTTGGTTCTCCCGTTTACCACGAGGATAAGAATTATGAGCAGAGACTGAAAACTATAATCGTAGATTTATTTATCTGAAAAAGAAAGCAGTTATTTAAATTTCCTTCAGTTTTTGAAGACACCCTTTTAACATAAATTCACTCACTTAATTAAGAGGAAATAAAACGTCTTTGTTCAAAAGGTATGGACAATAAAAGGTACTCTGAACTTAAGGAGGGATTAAGTGGAAGTTAGAAAAATTAATATTTCTGCATGAGTTAATTTCCAATTCTGTTTTAAAATTAGACACCTTTCTTATTTTCTGCTAAAGATATTATTCTCAAGACAAACTCTCACATTTAACTAGTAATATTTATGCAGAAATGAAATCTGTCTCCGTATAATTGATGAAACATTACTTTTTAGTGTTCAGTTGTGAGTAGAAGGTGGTTAGTCTAGTCTTTTTTTCCTTAATTACCTATTCATCCATTCATCCATCAAACAGCATTGGGGTCATTCCCACTTCTAGGCATTGGACGAGGCCATAGTGAGGCACGGGATGAGTCATGGAAAGTTCCTCTACCTGAGAACCTTACTTCTCCCAAAGGTCACAATGTTATCTGCGTTCCATGCATTCATGCCTGGTATTTTAAAGTCAGTCCATCACCTGTGGCTGGTGAGGCTGTGGAACCTAGGGAAGAATATACTACTGCCATTTTGCTAAACCAGGAAAATAAAATAGGAAAAGATTTCAAAAAGAATATATCATCATTAGTTTTTTTTATTGTGACTATTAACTACACTACAATATTTACTTATTTACTATGTTCAATGTTTCTTATCTATCTTTTTCATGAGAATGTAAGATGCATGTGTGTGTGTGTGTGTGTGTGTGTGTGTGTGTGTGTGTGTGTGTGTGTAGAGGCTAGTTACTATGTTAATTTGAGTATAATTGGCCCCCATAAACTCATAGGGACTGGCACTATTAAGAGGTATGGCTTTCTTGGAGTAGGTATGGCCTTCTTGGAGGAAGTGTGTCACAGGCTAAGTTTTCTATACTTAGGATACAGACCAGTGTCTCAGGTGACTTCCTGTTACCTATAAGATGATGTAGCACTTTCAGCTCCAGCACCATGTCTGCCTGCAAGCTACCATGCTTCCTGTCATGATAGTAAAGGACTGAACCTCTGAAAATATAAGCCAGTCATGCCAATTAAATGTTTTCTTTATAAGACTTGTTATGGTCTCTTCACAGCAATAAAAACCCTAACTAAGACAGAGAATGCCTGTTGGAGTATTTTCTCTCTTTCCACCATGTAGAGATCAAATTTAGGACATCAGACTTGACAGCAAGTGACCTTACCTACTGAGTCATCCAAGAATATGATATTTTATAAAGCCTGCTCATGTGCTCAATTTACTTTCCTGGTTTGTATCACTGCCCCAAAGCCTTGTAGGGATTCTTCGCAGTGATTTGCTGGACCTCCTCTGAAAATTATCCTTGCCACTGATAGAATATGACTTCTGAATTAGTATTCTGTTTCTCTTTCTCTTTGATAACTTGGTGTGTCTGAAACATATCTCAAACAATGAGTTAGTCAAACAATTCAGTCTTCTCTGAAATTCAATAAACTTACTTGAAATAATTAGAGTTGAATTTTCTTTCACCCTGATGCATACCCTCATGCTGCAGTCCTAACAACATCACACATGGTTACTGAATATCTGTATGTTGCCCTGGTATAAGTGATTTGAAAACATGTCCCCCTTTGATACCTGTTTCCATACTTATTAGATGAGATCAGAGCAATCTTTACTATAAGTGCCTAATTGGTAATACCTGCTTATTGAGATATGCTCATCCAATCAATTATCAGATTTTTCTTCATGCCACATATGACTGGACAATCCTTAAGCTGGTGTAAGTTCTCTAAAGAGCTACGCATGATAGTCTCATGTTGAATACTCAAAAGAGGTCATCTACAGATTCCTATATAAATGTGGCAAGCTCTAGTCTTGACGGCATAAAGAAACATGCCTCTCCACATTGTCTCATTAGGGAGACTGGGACATCCTACCTCTTCTTTTCTTGACTGTTACATTCAGTTTATATTTTCCTTTGTAAAGCTCTTGTTTTGTTTTACTTAATATTAAGTCTCTGTAAATATTTGTATCCACGTTTTATTTGTTTCAGGTCAAATGAAAGAAAGATTTCATTTTATGTAGATTAATCTTATGTGAAATAAGAAGCGACTGGAAAACTGATTCAACCAGAAATAACATCTTCTGTACGTTTTGACAGGTCTAAGCATAAAACCTGTAAGGGCTTTTCTAAGAAAATCAGAAGTTTAGAATTGCTGGCAAGTTTCTACCAACCACTTGCACTAATATGGTGAATGAATTTTCTGGAAGAGTCTACCCCTCCTAGCCTAGAGTTTAAGGAAAGTCTATGCTGATTATGTGAGTTGCCTTCATATAAAAGGGGGTTTCCAAATTTTCTTCAAAAACCCAGGAGGAAGCATGACCAATGCTTTTAACTGCATGAACACAGACTTAAGAACAGAAAACCTTGCTCCTTTTCTCCTGTAATTAGACATTATTAGAGAGCTGTACATGGAAACTCTAATCTAGAATACAGCAAGATGTGTCCTGACAAATGAAGCTTTGAGTTTCTTTCGGGAACACAAGCACATTAAGGTAGAGTTGATATCGGATCAAAAGGTTTCGGCAATTTACATTTATGTATTGAATTTAGTATAATATTTAAGATGGGGTATATATTTATAAGTCTAGAATGATAAATATAGATATTTAGTAAATATAGAATCCAACAACTAGATTCTCTTAAAGACTGGTTGAACATTTGTTTGCATAATTAAGAAATATGACTAGAAAATAGAAGAGCACATTTGTTTTTTTATTCAGTCAATTATTATTTTTTTGCTTTCAATTGAAATGGTTTCTTTAGTCTTGAGCAGAGTATGTACAAGATGTTAAAAATGTATTAAATTTCCCTACAGAGATGGGTAGAACATATAGTGCTAACATGCATATGTTTTAATGTTTCTGATGGTTTTCTGAAATTAAGAATCTTATAGCTTTGGAGTATCTTGTTTAGCAGATCTTAAACTTGATGACTATCATGTATAGTGTGCAAAGTATTTCATCCAAAGAACATAATGTTGAGCAGGAGTTTGTGATATCCTAACTTTAAAGAACCTGTGATGTCTGGTGAGAAGATATACATATAGTTTTGTTGCTATAATCTTACACAATTTTAATAGTCTTTAATGTATACATTATATTACAGTGATTCCAGTTAGTCATGGGGATTTTTTTTTTATTTCTTGAGCCACAAATCAGAAGCTGAAACAGAATTTATCAAATCAGTGACTCTGAAGTAAAACATCCCCATAGCTCAGGCATATGGTTAAAGGAGAAAATGTATGTGTACCAGGCTGTGCTTATTAGCCAATACTATTATATTGGATTACATCAAGTGGCCAAGATAAACTATGTTCACTGAAAGCGCCTAATTTAACTAGATTGTCTTTATTAACAAGGCCCTATTAAGTGGTTTCAGCTGTAATAGCATTTGAGTTCCATTAGGTTCTGAAGTGATTTAGAAATTCAAATTATTTTTTAAAAATTAGATGTCAGGATGGTAGATAATTAGTAAATACTAGGTTGGAGTTGCAAATTTGTGCTCAGAAGAGAAACACGTGTTGCCTTTGAACCACAAAGAAATTCAGAAAACACTTTTAAAGTCACTTGTTGGGGCATGTGAAATAAAAATATTTAAGTATTTTATTAATGATTACATTTGTTTTGGTAAGATGCAAATATAAAACTAAACTAATTATATACTTTTAAAAGGCAGTAAAGATGAGATATATTTTATTTGTTTGCTCACAGATACAAACTGATAATCACTTTTAGTAAACAATGTCAGCATGAAATTCTTAAACTTATTTCTAAAATAGGAAAAGCAAAACTTAAATAAAGCTGACCTGTGATTTACTCTTTTGAAGTTAATTAGGCAATAGAATTTTGAATTAATGTTAAGTACAGAAGATATCTCCATGCTTCCTAAATCAATAGCAAAAAATAGAACAAAACAAATTTATTCTACCATTACTTAGTTATTTAAATATTTTTTATATTGTACAAATGTTTCAAGGCTGCTGCAATGTAGTCAGTATTATTTAAACTCTACATATATAATAATTAGAAAGATGGGCATGATTTTTTCCTTGATGTTATAAATTGATATCAAGTAGTGGCTTCTGCTACGTTCTAGCAAAGAAAAATTTAGGGACCAAAATTTAAATCAATTCTTGGATGACATTGTAGAGGTTGAAAGACTTTCCAATTCAACCTGTGAGTTCAAAACCAACCAGATTTGGAAATAAGACAATGACATTAAGAGGCAACTAGATACAAAGAGCTATCATGAGCATAGTTACACAGACCTAGTATAGTTACAGTGATGGTTAGATAAACAGTTAATTAACTGTTTATTGACTGTGGTCATCCAACTGTGTAATATAATATTAGAGCCTATACTTCTCATTTTCCTGTATCTCTGTAACCATTGAACAGCCTCTACCTATGTACCCTACACTCTCCCTGACTTCTGTATTTTCACTAGATTAGTCATTTTATGTATACATATAGTATATTGTAGGCATGATTTCCTATCCTTAGCTGACAGAGAAAGACAGAGAGAGAGAGAGAGAGAGAGAGAGAGAGAGAGAGAGACAGAGAGAGAGAGACAGAGAGAGAGAGACAGAGAGAGAGAGACAGAGAGAGAAGAAGGGAGGGATGGGGAGGTGAAGAGAGGAAAAGAGAGCTTTCTTAAGGTATGAGCTTGTGGTAGCATGTTCTAGTGGGATGTCACTCATATAAGAAGATATTGTCAGCACTAATTGGAATTTATGGGTTAAAAAACCAATGAAGACATAAATTTGTAAGGATGTAGAATGGGGGTGGACCAGAGAGGAGTTGGGGGAAGTAGGTAGATTTCAAAATGCAATGCATGAAATTCTAAAACAACAACAACAAAACATTAAACAAGGATAAAATCCACCTTAGATTTTTAGGAGACACATGGTATGTATTTGGAGGAGATGTTCATTCATTAAATTTGCTTTAGGTTTTAGTAATAACAATACCAATTAATTTTGTATTCTGTAGCACTTTACTTTTTAACAAACCTAAAAATTCATAGTGTTTAATAATTATCTGTATGGTAAAATTAAATGTGTGACAAACTTTGGACAGAGAAGGTTTTATTTTGTTTTGGTAGCAAGGACCAGAGTGGGTATAACTAAACTTTGTCCGCTGTAAAATATCCACTGATAACCACAGGCTACACACAACAAAAACCTAAACATTATTCTTAACATAATTCATTCTCAAATGATACAAGACAGTAAATTATCATTTTCATAGCTATGATGTTACATATGCTGAGTACTCTTTACTGAATAATACTGCATTAATCATTAGGTAGTGCTCTCAGTTGACTCTGTATTTTGAAACTTAACCTTCCCTAGACAAGAGAATGGAAGGGAACCAGAACAGCAAGACATCTAATTATTGTTGCTATTGTTTTTAAAACATTGTCTAGAAGAGAGGCTAAAAATATACAGGAAAATTTCAAATTAAAGTTGAAAGCAGTTTCTGCTTTCCTTGAGTGAGATTTTTAATTATGTAACTGATTGATTTGTCGTTCCTTGAAAAAAAAATCTTTGAGTGATCATTTCAGTATAATAGATCCAAACTTTAAATACAAATGAAGGCTTTTTTCTCAGGAAGCAAATCTTTGCTCAGTGATATAAATTAGTTTTTTGAAACAAGTCTCCCTCTACGGATTACATTCTTGACAACATATAAGTTCTTGTCTATGAAACTGCACATCTCCTTCCCACAGCTGCCCTCACTCTATGTATTACCTGTCCCTGCCCTGTTCTGTGAACAGTTATTTGTGTAATTATAGGAAACATTGACAGAAAATACAGAATCACTTTCTCTTTCTCTCATACTTGGGGAAAACAATAACTAAGGTAGATCAGACTAAGGTTAGGACCACATTGTTGCAAAAGATGAGTAACTGTCTCTGGAAGTCAGGAGACAGGCTCATGAATTAGAAGAGGAGGAACTGGTGCTCAAATTCGTTCTTATTTCCAGGCTGGACTGCTAACAAATCATAATACCTATTCATTAGATTGTTTATTTTTTATCTATTGATTTACCTTTTTTTCTGAATTGAAGTAATCTAGGAACTCTTGAGTATTTGTACTCCTAAAGAAGCCACACTTGGCCAGGCGGTGGTGATACATGCCTTTAATCCCAGCACTTGGGAGGCAGAGCTAGGCAGATCTCCGTGAGTTTGAGGCCAGCCTGGTCTACAGAGCAAGATCCAGGACCAAAACTACACAGAGAAACCCTGTCTCAAAAATAAATAAATAAATAAATAAATAAATAAATAAATAAATAAATGCCATATGGTGACATTTTTTTTGTGCTGAAATGTGATTTTATTTGTATGTTAATAAAGTTGCCTGGGGATCAGAGCTAAGAGCAAGACATTTAGCAGAAGTCTGGTGGTGGTGGCACATGCCCTTAATCCTATCATATGGAAGGCAGAATCTCTATATGTTCAAGGACACAGCCAAGTAGTGACCTGAACCTTTAATCTCAGTATGAACCATAGAGACCTGGATGTCTGTATAGACAGGCAGTGACGAGGAAGTCATGTGGCTGGGTTTAGAACCAATGAGAAGGTAGAACAGAAAGGCAATAAAAAGACAGGACACAGGAAGAAGCTCGCTCTCTCTCTCTCTCTCTCTCTCTCTCTCTCTCTCTCTCTCTCTCTCTCTCTCAGGATCACAGCAGCAAGTAAGGTAAGGTGGTCTTAGCACTTGGCTACTGCTCGATCTCTGGGCTTTTAACTTATTTGGCTCTGTGTTTTGTTTGTTTGTTTGTTTGTTTTTGTTTTTGTTTTTGTTTTTGGAGACAGGGTTTCCCTATGTAGCTTTGAGCCTTTCCTGGAACTCACTTGGTAGCCCAGGATGGCTTCGAACTCACAGAGATCCCCCTGGCTCTGCCTCCCGAGTGCTGGGATTAAAGACGTGCACCACCACCGCCCGGCTCTTATTTAATAAGACTGTTTAGAACTACATCTACAAAGCCACACTTAATTAGATTAAAAAATATTGATACTGTAAAGTATGCATGGTGTGTGTGTGTGTGTGTGTGTGTGTGTGTGTGTGTGTGTGTGGTATGTGACGTTTTACTAATTTTTCCCTGAAGTGCGTTGGAGGAAGTTGGGGATTATACTTGGTTCTAGTATTGGAAATTCAGTACTACAGAGATCAGCATCAGGACAAGACTTGTCCAAAAACTGCAAGAGGCAGACTGCACAGGACAGGAGTGGAGTTTGCAATCAGAATGATGACAACCCGTATCTGAGCATTTGCAAACATTTTTTATGTTAGGAGCCTTTAGTCCTAGAACCTTTATACTATCCTCATCTTGTTCAGTGTCAAGTGGTTTTTTTTTTTTTTTTTTTTTTAATAATATTTCATGTCGCTAGCAGTATCTCTCAGGAGATTGTTCCGAAAGAATAACATAAAACATAGAAAAATACTATCCATTGAAATATTTAGATAAATCCCATAAGCATCTAAAAAGGACCATAATTATGATTAAAATACTTGAGAAGTTAAAGATTTTGTTTTTAGAAGATTTTTTAAGATTTAAATTTAAAAGATTTTTCAAGACAAGTTCCGTTTACTGTGCCCAGAGATTGGGTTTTCACTCTGCTCAAATCAGTTGCCTATAAGAAATGCTCACCCACCAGAAGGGCAAAATTCCCTGCTTCTTTGACTTGGAGACATCAGTGAAAGGTCCCAAAGTTCTCACAAAGTGAAAAATGGGAGGCAAAAAATTACGAGTATTTAAATTTTTTTTTTTTGCCATTTATTTCATTGGCTGTTTTCCAAACAGACAACATAGGAATATAAGTGTATTACAAATATATCAGAAACTACTATCCTAAGTTAGTATCGTTTTGTTGTCAACATTGAGTAAGGACTTAGTTAAGTCCAAATATTCTAGACTGGCTTAGTGTGAAAATATCTTCAGGAGTTTTAGGCTTCACAATTCCTTCTTTGTTTTCTCTTTTCCTCATTCTAGTTCTGTAAGATGATATCAATTCTTATCTTACATTTTATTTGTCAATGCCTATACTGAGTAAATAACATATGTTTCAAAAATTTTTAGTTTAATTAATCTTTTAAGCTGTATATAGAATTAATTCTTTCTAAAAATGAACACTTTAAATAGGATAAAATATTTACCTTTCATTTGTAATAGTTCAAGTAGTCTAGGTATATTTGGCTTGCAAGTTGGTTAAAAATCTAGAAGTTGTAACACTATGTGTCCCAGGCCAGGCTTTAAGGTCAATGTATATCACTAGAATTATTATTTCATGAAGAGGAGGGATATATTTAGCATTCAGGTCACATCTGGCCTACTCTTACTACTTTGGAGGTACGGATTTTTACTAAGAGAAAAAGAGATAAACACAAAACTAAATGCAAAAATGTGTTCATAAAAATATAAGTAGAGAATGCAAGAATAGCTTAAGATGTAATGCCACAATTTAAGATCCTAGAGTCCGATTTTTCTTTGTACCACTAGTTCACAAAATGACATGGCGATTATTAATTATGAAAGCTCAGCCTATAGCTAGGTTTGTCCCACTAGCTCTAATAACTTTAATTAACCCACCTATATTAATCTATGCTTCGCCTAGTGGTTTGTTTTTTACCTCTCTTTCATCTTGCCTTTCTGTTTCCTCTCCATGTCCTCTGCTCTCTCTTCCATGCCTAGATTCATCTCCTCTTCTTTTCTTTCTGCTGGTAAGTCTACACTAACTTCTTCCTGCTTGGCTATTAGCTATTCATCTCTTTGTTAATCAAATAAGAGGAGCCTTGAAAAAGACATATCTTCACAGCATAAAAAAAAAGGAAAAAAAATATTATTTCAAAGGAAGATCCCAAATTTAAAGCATGACTCTCTATACTAATTTTCTTTCCTTATGACCATAATCCTCATCACTATAGATAAAAGATGCACTATTCAAGATACAGCAAATTGAGTACTTTATTGGGATAATCTTAGTAACAATTAAAGCATTTTATTATTTCTTGTTTTGCTTGAGAACTTTATAGATCAAAGATTCCATCACAGATTGGATTGCCCAGAAATTGGAATCTCATGTGGAAATTATCATCTATTGAAATAGAGTTAAAATGTAGCTACCCAAACTTAGTAGATTGTTCTACACATATACAAATATAGGCAACAACAAGTGGACTCAGGAAGGAGGGAGGGAGCAAGTAAAGGAGAGGGAGATAGACAGGCAGATGGATGGGTGGATGGATGGATGGATGGATAGATGATAGATAGATAAATAGATAGGTAGATAGATAGATGATAGATAGATAGATAGATAGATAGATAGATAGATAGATAGATAGATGATAGATACATAGATATAATAAATTTAGAAGTGGAAACTAGTAGTGGTGGTGATCTGAGAGTAAATGGAGAAGGAATGAGCAGTCATAAACACTGGAACCCCTGTACTATAGATGTATCTATTGTATCTAAAGGACATTCTATGGAGGAAGATGCTACTTTTGTAAGTTTCCTTAACCAGTTGTTAGGTGTACAGCACACCTAAATGAAGTGTGTATGTCTATGCATGGTGTGCTTTGTACTTGAGCCAATCATGCAAGGTGCTGATAACTGAACATGGAGAAATGTGGTACTCTAAAGGTCCTTCAGTGAAGAGGGGTCTGTATGCCTTGTGTCTATAATTCAAGACATCAGTAACCAAGGTGTCTGATCTTGTAGACTGATCTTAATCACTTATGTAGTATCACTTACTTTCAGCCTATTCTGTACTTGTGTTATCCTTCTAACAACTAAAAGAATCCTAGAGTATATGAGATAATGAAACATCCTCAGTGACATTTCTGTTAGAAATAATTCTAAAGCCTGGTAGTGGTGGCACATGCGTTTAATCACAGCAGTATTTAGTCAGAGGCAAGGCAGATCTCTGTGAGTTTGAGATCAGTGTGGTCTACAGAGTGAGTTCCAGAACAGATATGATGGTTACACAGAGAAACCCTGTCTCAAAAACTAAAATTAGTAATAATTCTAAAAGTTATAAATATGGTGCTTGTATAAGGAAATGCAAATAGAATATTTGGTTAAAAAGAAAATGCCCTCTCATCTTGAAAAAATGGACTTTCAAAATGGATTTGTTGAAAATGTCTTATTTGTCTTTCCATTCTAAAATGAGTTATTTTAAAAAGCAATCCTATAGAAGAACTACCTTCATTCAATTTAGATTACTTTTCTCAAAATGTGACTAGATATTGAATATGTCAGATTATTCATTAAGTTTAATATCAATTTACTGAATGAGTGATTTAGTGGATGGATTTTCAAGAATCAGTGCTATTTTAGACATAATTTCTCTTTATATTTCAGCTAGAAAAGTAACATGTTTGAGCTTGTATCATAATGTCAAATGTGATGATATACTTTTATACTATTATTTCTAAAATCATAGATTAAATTCAAATTCACAATTTTAATCTTATTACTGGAAATAGGATAGCTAGAGAGAAATTGAGTGCTTTTTATTTGAGTCAATATTTTTTTATGTAGCGGAATAAAATATATCCTATAACAAATAATATCTGAAAATCATAAAATGACTTCATGCTTAGTAAAGGAAAAATTGGTATGTGTTAAGAGTTTGTGATTATGCAGACATTAGATTCTTAGAAAGTTTAATAAACTTGTTCATCTGCGTGAATACATAATACTTAAATCTGCAATCACTCACGTGTAAGCAGCATGCAAGAAAGTTTTATATGACTTTCAATAATAGTTGAAAAATTCTGTCAACTTCATACTTAAATGAGACATAGCAATGGCTTTGAACTATTAATTTTTAAAAAATAGCTGTTTTGATCACTTGAATTTTAGTAAAGTATCTAGGAAAGTGATAAGAAAAATGTGAATTATGAGAGTAACACTGAAGGAGATGCAGACAAACTTTCTTTAAGTAGATACATGGCAAATCCCCACTGAGCTGACCATCTGGTTTCCAAAGGGTTGATGAATGCAAAAAGCTTTGAGAGGTCAATAGAGTGAACTGGTATAAACTGGAAATGGTTGTATCCTGTAAATGAACAACCAAAAATTTGCAAAGAGCAAATTTAACAAAAAGTGAAAGGGAAAAAAAAGGAGTTCAAAATCAGGCAATGTAAGAACAATAATTTAAAGAAGCAACTAAAAGGTGATAATCTAAAAATTCAAGGAAAAGGTAAGTATATTGTGAGAATAACCTGTCTAAACAGTTTAGCTTCAAGTATTCTTAATAGTTAGCTTCATGTAAATGAACAAATAATGCATAACACATAAGAGAATGAAAAGTGTGCAAGACATTGAAAATTGTATATATATATATATATATTATATATATATATATATATATTCATAAAGCATCATTATAGAACAGGCTTAAATTGCAGCGAATTTAAGCAAATTTGCTACAGCAGCAAAGTGAACCTTCTGTCTCCTGTAAGTGGTTCATTGTTTTTTTTCCCCTCTGTTCTCCTTTTTAAATCTATTTTTAATTACATCGTATTTGGCAAATATTCCCAAGTTTCCTTACATTCTACTCAGTTTTTTCTTCTGGAATTGTGTTTTTTGGTTGATGGTATCTCCAACACTGATTATACATTGTTGTCTTGAAATATTCTAGAAGTTCTACTCTGATAGCTCTAATAATGTTTCCTCTACTCTTTGTAGACATCGTAATCAATCTCTTCACAGCTATAAGGTTTTCTGTGTTTTTTTTTTAAAATGATTTTTTTCCAGGTGTTTTTGCATTGTTTATGAAGAGTAGATATTTTGAGTAAACTGATTAGTTTAAGGATATATTAATTAAGAAAATTTTATTCAACAAAGTAAGCAAACCAGAATATACAATGTCATTAAAAGACAAAGAAATTAGGAAAAAAATGATATAATAAAAAACTTACTTAAAATCATATGGAAACAGATCTGATAAGAAAATGAATGGTTTTCCATACTTGGCTTCCAAGCTACCAGAGATTAGGGTTACTGAAATTAAAAGTATTCCTTAATTCTCACACTTCTTTTCTTTTTTTAAGATATATTTAGCTGGATAGTGGTGAGTGGTACCTTTGATCTCAGCACTCAGGAGGCAGAGTCAGTCATATCTTTCTGAGTTGAAGGCAATCATGGTCTACAAATTGAGTGAGATCCAGGACAGCTAGAGCTGTTACACAGAGAAACCCTGTCTCAAAACGTCAAATAAACCAAAACAAAGGAAAAGAAAGAAAGACAAAAACAAAACAAAATAAAAACCCCAAAACTTACTTTTCATGTGTAAGTTTGTGTAGTAAAAATTTTAAAAGTTCTTATCAATAAAATCAAACCTGGGGCCAGGTATTCGGGTGAACGCTGGAAGATCAGAGAAGAACAAGCCACAGCCACCTCACCTTGCCGATTCCTCAGCTGATCCTGTTTCCTCAGACTGGATGGCTCTCAGCTGAACTGTGCTGCTCAAAAGCCTAAAAGCTTAACCAGCTCTAGTTCCTGGTCCTCACGTCTTAAATAGCTTTCTGCTTTCTGCCATCCCTTCCTGGGATTAAAGGCATGTGTGCCACCATTTTCTGGCCTCTGTATCTAGTGGCTGTTCTGTTCTCTGACCCCAGATAAGTTTACACAATATTTTGGGGAACACAATATCACCACAAGTTTGTGTGTCTGGGGGTGTTTGTGGGCACTATTTGTGTGCAGGTGTCCATGGAGATCAGAAGAGGGAATCAGACCCTGTGGGACAGGAATCACAAGTGATTGTGTGATACCATATTGGTGCTGAGAACCCAACTTGGGTATTCTGCAAGAGCAGCAGGTGCTCTTAAGCAATGACAGGTCAGTCTCTCCAGCTCCATTCCACAGTTAACCGACCTTCTCCTTGCCTTGCTGTGATGAAATAAATTTCAAATCATGTCAGTTTTCATTCTTTAGATGAAATTTGATGATTTTCTCAGATGACACTGTGAAAGTCACAAGTGTGAAAAAGTCAGAGAAATGAGATTTTCAGAGAAAATACACTCTGCTGATTTAATTAGGCATCCTTACATTATAATAAACAACATTTCCCATTAGGAAGGACACTTTGCTTTAAGAATTTCTGCACTTGTTATTTCATGTTCAGTTATGACGGAGAAAGAGGAAAAGGGCCAGTGACTCTCATTTATTATTGTTTCTTAGTAGAGCATATAATAAATGTGCTTTGCTTATGCTTATAAAACCAAATGGGAGAAAAAAGAGAAACTTTCAGGTCCAGTCATTATTTTCCTAACAATCATCTCTGGGCTATTATGAAAATAAAGCACAGTTCACTGTTTTACATCATCCTGGGCAGGTGATATTCTTCTATTTCCATTTTTTGACACTTGATCCCATTTTTTAAACAATCAAATCAATAAGAAACTCCCTAACACATTAATAAAGATTGCAACTTTAATACTGTTTTAGTAGGCAGATTATATTAGAAGGTCATTTGTATTTAATAATTTTGGTTGTGAGCCTAGCCTTTTACTGCTGAGTCACCTCTGTAGGAGCTAGAGTGGTCAAGGACACTGCTGTGGATATCACTCTATATAAATAAAACACTGATGGCCAGTGACCAGGCAGGAAGTATAGGCGGGACAAAGAGAGAGGAGAATTGGGGAAACAGGAAGAAGGAGGGGAGACACTGCACCCACCACCAGGAGAAGCAGCATGTGAAGACTCTGGTAAGCCACCAGCCACGTGGCAAGGTATAGATTTATAGAAATGGGTTAATTTAAGATAAAAGAACAGTTAGCAAGAAGCCTGCCACGGCCATATAGTTTATAAGTGATATAAGCGTCTGAGTGATTATTTTATACGTGGATTGTGGGACTGCAGGGCTTGGGGAACCTGGAGAGAAGCCCTCCAACAACAAATGGCGCCCAACGGCTCGAGTTTCCACCTTAAACCAGAGAATATTTAATAACCAATTCTAAACAGAGCCAAAACCAGGTTCCTGCTTCTTGTCTCATACGGGCAGCAAGACGCCGCAAAACGCAGGTTTGAACACTGGCGGGTTCCTGGCGTGTGCGTTTGACCGGCAGTATGGCGGAAATGAGGCGTCTGCCAGCGGCACATTACGCTGTGTGGTAGATTTAGTCTTTACTAGTATTTAAAAAAAAAAAAAGAGGTTTCTGGGCTACACGCTGCTTTGATAAAAGCGTAGACCTACTATTTCTGAGACTTGATGACTCCCAGAGCTGGCAGAAAACGTACCACTGCCATGTTGGGAAGCTGAAGTGGGCGGAGCCAGCAGCCACAGCGCCGTTTCTGTCTTACAATGGTACAGCTTAAAGCAATAGGCTCGAGGTAATATAAAACATAAGCCACGTAAAGATGGCTACCACACAGAAAATCTGGATTATGTTCTCTTTGATATTCGTAACTGAAGAAAAACATTTGATTACAAAAGCTGTTGAGTTATGCCAAAATGTATATTTTAAAGGTACCTTCACTTCAAAATTTGGATTTAAAGATATGTTGCTTTGGAAAAGAGGTTCTGCTTTGGTTTCCACAGAAAGCCAGAGGCTGTGGATTTGTTCCAGATTAAGATACATCAGGTTTCACCAGCCAAGACCCCCTGAAAGGTCTCCGATGACACCATGGCCAAGATGATCCAACATCCAGAACGGTTTCAAGGCAACTGGTTCACACAATACAGCCTCACGGACTATTCCATAGGCCTAAAATTTTCTTTGCGTCCCCATAAGATACAGCAACCCCCCCTCCAGCAGGAAGTAGTAAGAGATGCTACGCCCAAATTCCCAAATATACCAAGCTGGCTTTAGAGGTGGAATTGGCTCACTCCCCCTCTAAACCCAGACATATTGCTTTAAAAAAAAAATGGTTAAGAGATTCTTGTGTCCCAAATCAGAAGAGCCCTCTGGTGTGGGACAGAGAAAAACCAATATTTTTATTTAAAACAGGTTGATTATAAATGTGATCTCTTTCTAAAAAAGAAAAAGGGGATATGATTAGATATATAGGAGGATATGGAGATGATACGATAAAAGGGTAGATTAATGAACCTACTTTTAAAGAACAACTTGTTTAAAATGTTTTACATTGGTATAGATTTTAGTTTATGTTTAAAATGTTTTACATTGGTATAAATTTTAGTTCATTGATACAAACTTGAAGTTAATTTTGTTATACTGTATATATATATATATATATATATATATATATATATATATATATATATATATTTCTATTCTTGTTTGAGGTATTATGTTTATATAACTCATTTAAAATTGTAATGGATAATTAAAAAATAGATTAATAATTAGTCATCTATGATAATCATATCTGTAGCCATATTAGTTAAGTCTTCCAGGTATACATAGATATATTTCAGATAGATAGGTAATCTTCAAACACTTCATAGACCTAGAGAATATGGCATTTAAATAACTTAGAATTCTGTTGACATGAGACACAATTGCTCCTGGCTGCACCAATTTGATCCAGAGAGAATGTTGGGCTTCTAAGACATTTCCACTTGAAAGTTTGTCTTCTTGGCACAAAATGGCCTACTGGGCAAAGAACTGCCCTTGCCTTGATGGCTGACAGTACAAATGCAATGCTGTCCTTCCTGGACAAGCGGGACACAAGGAAAGCAACCACTGTACTCTGCCAAGACAGGGTGTTGATGTAACCAACCGTCTTATTAAATAAGAAACACAGAAACAATGTAAAAGAGAAAGCCGAGAGGTCAGAGCTCAGAGCTAAAATCTCACCCTTCCTCCTGCTGTCCCAGCTTCGCGAAAAGAGACCTACCTCCTGTCGGTTCGTATTTTTAAAGTATGTTGTTCTGCCTTCTCATTGGTTGTAAACCCAAACACATGACTGCCTCGTCACTGTCTGAATGTACAGCCCCCTAGGTCTTAAAGGCATATGTCTCCAATGCTGGCTGTATCCCTGAACGCACAGAGATCTTATGGGATTAAAGGCGTGTGCTGCCACCGCCACACTCTTGCTATGGCTCTAATAGCTCTGACCCTGAACACACAGATATCTATGGGATTAAAGGCGTGTGCCACCACCGCCACACTCTTGCTATGGCTCTAATAGCTCTGACCCCCAGACAACTTTATTTATTAACATACAATCAAATTAATATTTCAGTACAAATCAAAATAATATTTCAATACAATTAGATTACCACCACATTTCCCCTTTTCTATTTTAATAAAAAGAAAAAAAGCAAAAGGTTATGACTAACAAAAGAAAAACTATATACAAAAGTACAATAACTATATACAATATATACAAGTAATAAATACCTAAACAGGTATTTGACGAATCAGAGAAAATAATTCCATTATCTATCCTATTTTGATAATTCCAAGATGTATCTAATGTACTTTCTATCCTAATTAATTTTCAACTATAACTAACTAATCTTCAACCATAACTAACTAATCTTCAACTCCCTCAGAGACCCAAGAAGGGAATAATATTAGCTAACAAAAATAAAAACAGGAAGTGCATGCAAGCAACTTCCAAAAAAATTTTGTGAGTTGACAGAAACAGCCAGCTGCCTGGGCAGTCACCTGAGGTTTCTCCGCAGTGTTGGGGCATCATCTTCAGCCTATAGGCTTAGTGTATCTGACAGACTCATTTGTGAAGTAGGATGTACACAAGGTCAACAGTTCAACCTCACATTGGGTGAGAGCAGTCCACGTACCAGAAACACCTGAATTCCACTAGTGTCCTGTCATGATTCAGGATTTTAAATTCTGGAAATTGTTGACAGTTTTTTAATTCAGCTGTCCATTCTTCTTGGCTGTGTATATATGGCTTCATCTCAGCATCCCCTTCTTCTCCACATCCCTCTATTAAATGCCGGTCTACTTTTGAGAGGCATGAGCTTTCAGCTGCTGTTCCATTGTACAACAGAATCCATCGGCCCTCTGCCTGTTAAGCTGCCTTCGAAGAAAAGGGCACCGTACCTTTTCCGGAGGCGAAGGCCACTTCAGGGATGGGGCCATATTGTCCTGGCCTCAGAAGATGCCTTTTGATAAAGCCATAACCACACTTGTTTTGGCAAGAATCAGTAGTCCCTTGTTTCGTGATCTGTCTGTCCATATTGTCCTGTTGATTCGAGGATACTCTGTTGTCCAGTGGCTAACTTTTGCCAGAATGAAAGTTGACTCCATATGCAGTTTCTTCAATGCCCATATTTTCTCTAAAGTAGATTGGTACTGCCAGGAGCTGACATGTCTCAAAAAAGAAAAATTTTCTAAGTTATTAAAACATTTTAAATGCCATATTCTGTAGATCTCTGAAGGGTTTGAAGATGACCTGTCTAAAACATCTCTGCTCAATTTTTAAAACATATCTAATATGACTACAAGTTCTATTGTAATGTCTAACTACTAACTTTCATTTCTTTATATCCTAATAGTTGATAATAATAGCATTCAAGGATCAGAAATTTGCATTACATTGTTAAATGGATGGAATAAATACAATTAGAAATATACATATAGCATTTTCTAACAATATCAGTTTCAAATTTGTGTACAATATAAAACAATTCAATCCAATGTAAAGTATTTAAAACTAGTAATTGTCTTTCTCTTTTCTTTCTTTTTTTTTTCTTTCTTTCCTTCTTTCTTTCTTTCTTTCTTTCTTTCTTTCTTTCTTTCTTTTTTTTTTTAAACAAGAACCTTAAATCTAATCTCCTTTGCTTAGCCTTTTTCCTAACCCTTGACAATAACTTGTAACCAACCCCCCTAAATACTGAAAATTATCCCAGACCCAGAACCCATTAAAAAGACCAAAAAACCACCTGCCCCACACCACCTCTTTGGGAATGTGGGCGTCGTATTCTTAAAATTGCTTCCTGCTGGGTATGGGCGAAGTTTTCTTTATCCTGAAAGAAAAATTTTAGGTTAATTGTCAAATTCTAGGAGAGGTAACTATATCCTTCATTATCCAGTCTGTGTATAATGCCAAAGTTGAGGGTTTATCTGAAGTCCTTATTCAAGTAGTCTTTGAGACTGGATCATCTCAGCTAGTCATCTCAAATTTGCTCTGAGCATCTTGTAGTTCAAAGCTGATCTGTGGATGATGTTTGTCAGCTTAATGATATTATTATTGTCCACGTAGAATTGTTGTTGTTGTGGGGCCCCATCTTCTTTCTGGAGACTTCAGTTGATGTTAGGCCAGGCCGTGATTTCCTGCAGAAAACTGATAAGAGACTCGAACACAAAAACATAT
The DNA here is from genome assembly GCF_049852395.1 of Peromyscus maniculatus bairdii. Lineage (NCBI taxonomy): Eukaryota > Metazoa > Chordata > Mammalia > Rodentia > Cricetidae > Peromyscus > Peromyscus maniculatus. The sequence goes on along the minus strand of NC_134863.1, from coordinate 59,552,397 downwards.
ATATGCAGCTAGCCTTTTTTCTAGAATTAGTTAGTACTCTATGTGACCATTCATATCTTAATAAAGTTTAAAATGTATATATATATATTAATCTTGTAAATTTTGATATAAAATTTATACTTTGAGAAAAGTTTAAAGAATCAGAATAGAATCAAAGAGTTGAGGTTAGTAATAGAATAGTCCCTTAATTAATTTTGCTTTTGTCCTGTACCATAGCAGAAATGGCTCTTATTCTGGCATGATACAGGGAGTTTGCATTTTCCTTTTAACAACATGCTTGAGTTTAAAGAAGGAGAGAGCCATTCTCCAACTCCAAAGTCAGCTTTAAATTTTAATTGAACTGGGACTGTTAGAAGACCAATAGTGTTAAATCTTTAAAGAAAAGCAGAAACAAACATTTAGGAAGACATAAAATTTTTTCAGATAATATATACCCATACACCGTTTCACTCTGTTTCTTGGGATAGATGATTTGTCCCTTTTCTTCAGTTGTCTCATTTGTCCAGTGTTCTTCAGATTCCTTAACCTTCATTCTCCTAAAAGACAAAAACAAAAACCTTTCCCCAAGACTAATTTTGGGGATGTTCCTTTTTGGCAAGTTATTATCTGATGAAATGAAAAGGCATGTTTTATTGATACAAGTTAGTTTAAATTGGATGTTCATGCTGGTTGATGAACTATCACCTCCTCTAATTAAGAGGTCTCTCTTGTTCAAATCGAACCTTTATCAATTTTGATGGTACCCACAGCTTATCTTCTCCTGTAGAAACAAAAGCAAAACCACGTCCCCAATGTAATACATACCCTGGTTTCCATTCTGAGGTCAGCACATCCTTAAAGTATATAGGCTGATTTAATTCTGTAGTTTTTTCTATTATCCAATGTCTCTCTGCAGCTGTTGTTCCTTTCTCATTGGCATTCAGAAAATTCAAAGTTAGAAGAGCATTATGCAGTCTATTTCTGGGGGTTTTTGTTACCCATTTCTGTTTATTTAACATATCCTTTAGAGTTCTGTTTGATCTTTCTATAACTGCTTGACCTGTAGGATTATGTGGTATGCCTGTAATATGCTTTATATTGTAATAAGCAAAAAACTGTTTCATTTTAACAGAGACATATGATGGAGCATTGTCAGTTTTGATTTGTGCAGGTATACCCATGATGGCCATAACTTCTAGCAAATGAGTGATTACAGAATCAGCTTTTTCAGAACTCAAAGCAGTTGCCCATTGAAATCCTGAATAAGTATCGATAGTGTGGTGTACATATTTCAATTTTCCAAATTCTGCAAAGTGAAACACGTCCATCTGCCAGATTTCGTTTCTCTGAGTACCCTTTGGGTTACATCCTGCTGGTAATGGCGTCTGATTGTAGAAGGAACAAGTAGGACATTTCTTTATTATTTCTTTGGCTTGTTGCCAGGTTATGGAAAAATCCTTTTTTAAACCTTTACTATTAACGTGATGTTTTTTATGAAATTCTGAGGCCTCCAGCACATTTCCTATCAATAATTTATCAATCTCATCATTGCCTTGTGCTAGAGGGCCTGGCAGACCAGTATGGGATCGAATGTGAGTTATATATAAAGGATGATTCCTTTTCCTGATTGTATCTTGTAATTGAATAAATAGTGAAGTTAATTCTGAAGCATCAGGGATAAATTCTGCAGTCTCAATATGTAACACCACTCTTTCAGCATACTGAGAGTCAGTTACTATGTTGAGAGGTTCTGAAAAATCCATTAATACCAACAGAATAGCATACAATTCTGATTTTTGAACTGAATTATACGGACTTTGAACCACTTTACTTAAATTTTCTGATTTGTAACCTGCCTTTCCTTCTTTGTTGGCATCTGTATAAAATGTACGAACTCCAGATATGGGTTTTTGCCGTACAATTCGAGGCAAGATCCAATCAGCTCTCTTTATAAGATCAATTCTATTGCTTTTGGGATATTTGCTGTTAATTTCTCCCAAAAAATTACTGCAAGCTCTTTGCCAAGGTTCACTTTCTGTCCATAATTTTTCAATGTCCTCCTTAGTTAATGGTACGACAATTTCTGCTGGGTCTATGCCTGCTAATTGACGAAGTCTCATTTTTCCTTTGTAAATCAAGTCAGAGATTTTTTCCACATAAGTTTTTAATTTTTTATTTGGTTTATTTGGTAAAAATATCCATTCCAATATAATATCTTCCCTCTGCATTAATATTCCAGTAGGAGAACGCCTAGAAGGTAAGATAACCAAAATGCAATCCAGCTTTGGATCAATACGATTCACGTGTCCTTCATGCACTTTCTTTTCTACCAAGGCTAATTCTTTCTCAGCTTCAGGTGATAATTCTCTTGGACTATTTAAGTCCTTGTCACCTTCTAAGGTTTTGAACAAATTAGTCAGTTCATCATTTTTTACCCCAACAATAGTTCGTAGATGAGAAATATCTCCAAATAATCTTTGAAAGTCATTAAGAGTCTGTAGTCTATCTCTCCGAATTTGCACCTTTTGGGGTCTAATTTTTTGTAGCTCTATTTTATATCCTAAATAATTAATAGAATCTCCTCTTTGTATCTTTTCAGGAGCAATTTGTAATCCCCAGCGAGGCAAAATTTTCTTTACTTCTTCAAACATTATTTCTAAAGTATCTGCATTTGAGTCAGCTAGTAAAATATCGTCCATATAATGATAAATTATAGATTTAGGAAATTTTTTACGTATCACTTCCAATGGCTGTTGTACAAAATATTGGCACAGAGTTGGGCTATTCAACATTCCCTGTGGGAGGACCCTCCATTGAAATCTTTTAACCGGTTGAGAATTATTATAAGTAGGCACTGTAAAAGCAAATCTTTCTCTGTCTTTTTCTTGTAAGGGTATTGAAAAGAAACAGTCTTTTAAATCAATAACTATGAGAGGCCATCCTTTTGGTAACAGAGTAGGCAAAGGCATCCCAGATTGTAGAGAACCCATTGGCTGAATTACTTTGTTAATTGCCCTAAGGTCTGTTACCATTCTCCATTTACCAGATTTCTTTTTAATAACAAATACAGGAGAATTCCAAGGGCTGGTTGATTCTTCAATATGCTGAGCATTTAACTGTTCTTCTACCAGCTCTTCTAAAGCCTGGAGTTTCTCTGTTGTTAAAGGCCATTGCTGGACCCATACAGGCTTGTCTGTTAACCATTTTAAAGGTAGAGCTGTTGGTGTCTTTGGAAGATCATCAGTTATTGTGCCCTGTTCTTGTATAATATGGATGGCTGGTGACCACTCATTAGAACAATATCTTCTAATATTTCTCTCAGTAACATGTGCTAGTTTATGATTTGTTTCTGAGATTGGAGGGATGTTAATCTGAGTATTCCATTGTTGCAACAAGTCTCGACCCCACAGGTTCATAGTTATGTTAGCCACATATGGTTTTAATTTTCCTCTCTGTCCTTCTGGACCTATACATTCGAGCCATCTTGCACTCTGTTTCACCTGAGATAATGTCCCAATTCCTAACAGTTGAACGTTTACCTCCTGAAGAGGCCAAGTTGGATGCCAAAATTCTGGTGCAATTATGGTAACGTCCGCACCTGTGTCTACCAGACCAGACAACAAAACACCATTTATTTTTATCGTTAATTTTGGTCTTTGTTCATTAATAGAAGTTTGCCAAAAAATTTTCTTTATGTTTTCTCCTGAATTTTCTATTCTCTCTGTTTCATCATTCTGACCAGCATGATTTATTCCAATAGGCATTTGGTTATTTAATCGCTCTCCAGAGCAGGCATTTCCTCTATGGCTGCCGGAAAGGTTTGAACTGGATTTGCACTGGGGGCCTGCCTGAGGCCCCTCTGGGAGTTTCCCGAAGACTGAGGCAAAGGATTACCCTGTCTGTCCTTTGTTGATCTACATTCGTTGGTCCAGTGTTTTCCCTTACCACACCTTCTGCATACTCCAGAAGGAAGGGGCATTCTGTTGCCATTGTTCCTTGAAGAAACATTGTTTCTGGAAATGACCTGTCTACAGTCCCTTTTCAAATGTCCTTGCTTTCCACATCCAAAACATCTAACACTCCTCAAACCTTTTGAAATTACTTCTCCTACCCATGTATCATCATGCTCATCAGCTTCAACATTAATTGTTTCTCTAATCCAATCTTCCATAGGTGCAGATCTTGCCCTTAATGGCCTGATTATTCTTTTGCATGCTGCATTCGCATTCTCAAAGGCCAAAGATTCAATTATTGCCTTACCAGCTTCTGAATCCGAGACCGTTCTCTTTACTGCTGAAGCCAGTCTTTGTAAAAAATCTGTAAAAGACTCTTTTGGGCCTTGCTTCACCTTTGTAAATGACTCAGATTTTTTTCCTGGTTCCTCAACTTTGTCCCATGCATTCAAGGCTGCCGTTCGACATAAAATTAGGGTTTGGACATCATATAAACATTGTGCTTGTGCTGAAGCATATTGGCCTTCGCCCATAAGCTGATCCTGGCAAACTTGTACTCCTTTATCCCTCCATTGTTTTTCTATGTTTTTAGCCTCCTCCTTAAACCAAGTCAGAAATTGAAGTCTCTGGCTGGGTTCCAGAACACCTTGTGCGAGGTCCCGCCAGTCCTGTGGTACTATCCTATTATATGTTGACCAAGTGTTTAACATTTGCTTTACATATGGGGAATGCATGCCATAAGATACTATTGCCTCCTTAAACCTTTTTAAATCCAACATTTCAATTGGAGCCCAAGTATTTTGTGTAGCCATTTGATCAGGCATCTGCTGTACTGTTACAGGATAAATTAAGGGTGACTCTGTGAAAACAGGCTTTCTTTCTGCAACCTTATGATCCCGACTTGAAACAACTTCACTGTTAATTTCTTCTGTCTGAATTTTTACAGGTTTAACAAGTTCTTCTAACGCTGTTATCCTGGCACTTAAATTGACTATCTTTTTAAATATTAAAATGTGGATTATTATAGTGATGAGGTGCATAATTCCACCAATACTAATATTATATAGTTGTTCCATTGCCAGACTGCCTAAAATTTCGAACAAAAACCAATTTTCTTCCAATGTACACATAAAACCCATTTGTTTTTTAATGTGGAAAAAAATTCTCTTTTAGATAGTTTCCTTTAAAATATCTGATATATTATGACTTACCAAATCTGCGTAGAACAGTAGAAATCCGAGGGGATTTTCAAAGCAGCCACCTAGTGTCCCAGGTGTAAATCCAGAGAGAGAGAGAGAGAGAGAGAGAGAGAGAGAGAGAGAGAGAGAGAGAGAAAAGAGAGAACGCACAAGAAAGCGTAGCCGGCTAAAGCTTAAATGCAGCCACGTGTTCCCTCTTGTGCCGAGTCAAGGCTTGGGTCTGGCTTCCTTAAGCTCCGACCACCATGTGCTTTGGCTTTACAGGCAGGGCCCTGTTCGGCAGGGCAGGTCTGAGTTGTTTGTAGCACCGGCTTTAGGCAAGCTGCTCACAGACCTAGGCCCGGGCTAGAAGTTGCTACCCGGACTAGGACGCCAGCAGCTCGGACTAAGAAGCCGATCGCCGCCGGCCGCCGTGTGCCGTCGCTGCCGCCGCCGCCGCCGCGGGCCGCCTGCCGCCCTTGCGGGAAAGCGGACCTGTCGCCAAGCCAAGCAGTTTTTAATGGATTCTTGTCACGTTGGGCGCCAGATGTTGATGTAACCAACCGTCTTATTAAATAAGAAACACAGAAACAATGTAAAAGAGAAAGCCGAGAGGTCAGAGCTCAGAGCTAAAATCTCACCCTTCCTCCTGCTGTCCCAGCTTCGCGAAAAGAGACCTACCTCCTGTCGGTTCGTATTTTTAAAGTATGTTGTTCTGCCTTCTCATTGGTTGTAAACCCAAACACATGACTGCCTCGTCACTGTCTGAATGTACAGCCCCCTAGGTCTTAAAGGCATATGTCTCCAATGCTGGCTGTATCCCTGAACGCACAGAGATCTTATGGGATTAAAGGCGTGTGCTGCCACCGCCACACTCTTGCTATGGCTCTAATAGCTCTGACCCTGAACACACAGATATCTATGGGATTAAAGGCGTGTGCCACCACCGCCACACTCTTGCTATGGCTCTAATAGCTCTGACCCCCAGACAACTTTATTTATTAACATACAATCAAATTAATATTTCAGTACAAATCAAAATAATATTTCAATACAATTAGATTACCACCACAACAGGGTAAGATGGTCTCTTAAAATTCCTGCTTCTAAAAATGGTCTGTCAGATACTCTAGGCCTGTAGCCAATTTGAATGCACCAACAATGCTGAGAAACATTAGGTGACTGTCCAGGCTGCCAGCTGTCTTGGTCTACTCTTGCAAGATTCCCGAAAGTTGCTTGCATCCATCTACCATTTCTCAGGTACCTGTGGGGCGTTTACCCACCACCCCCACAGCTTCCCAGAGTTTTCTTGAGTGCGAGCAGCAGGAAATATTAGATAGAAGGATTTATAGCGGAGAATCTTGTGGAGATAAACAGATAGAAAATAAAGGATAGCCTCGAGAGGGCCTGGAACCTATTCCAACGGGCCCCGACTGTCTCTGGTCCAGGGTTTTTATAGAGACGCCAAGGGGTGGAGCAAAAGACCTCCTCCCCCAGCACAGCCAAGTGCAGGCCATCTCAGACACCTGCACTCAGGCCCGTGGTCCTGATCATCCTCTATTCGGACCTGCTGGGTAAAGCCACGAGGAACCCCAGAACGGGCTCCCACAGGTCCCCCCTTCTTAATATATAAAAAAATAACTATTAATGGCTTACAGCAATCTCCATAGCTGTTACACCTCCCAGTATGGGAGTAGAGGATGATATAGATGGCATTTCTCTTTTGAATTAGGTCCAAGGTGACCACAGCAGTCTTAGCTGCCTCAAGCCCTTTCTAAACCAAAACTCTTAAGGCGACTACAAACTTAAAGAATCCCTTAGCTTCATCATTACCATTAATAGGTTAACATAAATATTGCTATACATAGTCACAATTCTCTCAATCTTACAACTCAAAGCAAACTCTTAACAGAACCATTAGAATTAGCATATATGGTGCTATATATAGTTAACAATTTTTTCCGTCTTACAACTTTAACTCACTCATTTGAATTTTCTTGTTAACAGAACATAGGAAAAACTTCGATGTATTCACATCAAACTTAAACATTTTCTTAACTCCACAAAACCAGGGTGCATTAATATCAATAGGTTTCTGCGAACATAATTCAATCTCATAACTCCTCCTTTTCTTTATAATTTTTTAAACAAAGTCTCAAACCTAGTTAGAGGAACCCAAACTTATCTGTTTGAACAGTTCCATTTGTAACACAAAACCAGTTCCATAAGTAATTCCATTTTTACATAAACAGTTCCACAAAACAATTCATAAATCTCCAGTTAATAAAGCATATATGTATACACAAAATTGCATCTTGATTCTAAGTAGAAATACATTTCTTCATTTAAACAGTTCCATTTTTAACCCAATTCCAGAAAACTGTTCCTAGGTCATTACTATAAGTAAGCTCAAAATTGTCCCATTGCAATGAAATCTCTATTGTTATTTTCACTTAAGTACCAAAATTCAAATGATAAATTCTGGTACTAGCCTTCCAAATATGAGAAATCCATAACCAAAATCTTTTTGTAATTTTATCTCATTTTTAAGTTCAAAAAGTTCAAACAAGAAAAATTCTGGTATCAGGCTTTCACTTCCAAATATGAAGAGACGTTTTTCAACCAAAACTTTTTGCAGTTAATTTTTGTTCAAACAAGCGTCTCTGCAACTTTTGTTCTCACAGACAGAACTTTTTAGTTATAGTAATATTTTAAACCGCACCGTTTTTGCTGTTAGCTCAGGTTTTTCTGTGCTGCGTTGATATTCCACGGATCTCAGCTGCGGATGCCTTGTGCTGGTTCTGGCATCCGCCATTCTTAGCTTCTTAGTGGCTTCTGGAGCTTTTGAAACCATTCAGACTGCCTACCTTGCAGTCTACTAGGACACTATCTCCTGTGTCTCAGGTGTTTTCACCATATACATTAATAGACTCACACTTAACATTTACACTTTTTTACAAACTCACATATAACATTTTTTGCCTTGCAAAGCATTTAGACTCATTCAACATTTACACGTTTTTACAAACTCACATACAACATATTAACATCTACTTATTTATACTTTATAGAACTCCTTTAGCAAATATATTTTTTATTAATTCTTATATACTTATATTCATTCCATCTTATTTCTTATTTAAACTTACATTTACAACTAGCATCTTACAAGCTTATTACTACATGTCTTAAGACTACCTTAGATACTTCTTACAAGCTTATATTCTTAAAGGAACTCTATAGATCTATTATACAAACTTATATAGGCTACCATTAGCATATATCTAACTTAGCAAACACCTAAAGATTTCTTAACACAGATCTAACAAGACAGAATTTTACAAACTCACATATCTTATATTCGTCTCTCTACTTCTTACTCTTAATTATTATCACCATCTCTATCAGAAAAATTCTCTTAACTAGACAGGAAGTACGTACATCATTTCTCAAGTTTAGAGTTTATAGTCAGCTTTGTTATAAAGCACTGGGATTTAGTGAGTGTTGTCATTATAGAGTTGTGATACTTGTTGCTAGGGGATTGTAACATTCTCAGGACGAAGCCACACCCCAAAGTTGCGAGTTCTCTCAGCAGTTCCGGACAGGCAGAGATGCACTGTCAGCGGTAAACGGTTTTTTAACTAGAGGCTGTCCCTTCACCCAAATTCATAATAGCTCCCCTAAGAACTTCAATTCAAACAAACGTTTCTATCACAGCAGTTTTTTGGTTTGTTCTACTGAAAAACTTTACGCTGAGGGTGAAATTATCATATTTAGCTGCTGTAAAGCTCTTCGCCAAAAACTGCACAGCTATTAGGTGGTATTTTAAGGATTTTAAAGTGACTTGTTTGCTCTTATAGGTAGTTTTGTCATCCAATTACCGTAAAAACTTTGCACAGCTATTAGGGTAAAGAAGGCATTTTACCAACGGCGCCCCAAACCACGAAGCACCTAGTTCCGTATCCTTACAATTTTTCATTGGAACTGACACTTAAACCCTTAGATGACTTTTCCACTTTTTCTTTTAAAAGCTGTATTCTAATTTTACAATGAATGTATTTTCGAGCTGACAAAAGTGTTTCAGGGCAATGTCGCCATCTTCAGCAGAAAAACTACCTTTCCCAGAATGCATTTCCCTTATATCAGTCCATAATAATATCAGTCCCATATCAGTCCCTTATATATCAGTCCCTTATATCATTTCCCATATTTCTTATCGGGTTTGAGAGTCAACTGGTTCTCTTTTACCAGACTTGCTTACAAAATTTTTGCCCGGGAGGTTTGAACAAAGTTTTTTGCTTTTGCAACGGGAGATTTGAACAAGCATTTTACATTTTCAGCTATGGGACATTGGGAGGTTTTTGGTCTCTCCTCAGCTGGCTTCAACAGGTGTCTCTCCTTCACCAGACACTGGCCCTGGATCAGAACCACACCTGCCTCATTAGCCGGCATTGAGGCTGGCATTTCTGATAGCAACTTTGCTTGTGCTTGCCTTAGCCAGTCAGTGAAAAACAAGATCACGTACAACAGCTTTTCCATAGCTCCCTCAGAGAGATTTTCTCCCACTGATCTTATTCTCATTTTGCTCGTTCCTTCCCCACCCAGATGCAGAGCTTCAGCTATCTGCGGCTCTGTTCCTCTGCTAGCTGCCTTTGGAGGTAGGGGCTTTTTTTTCTCCCCCTAATCAGCCTCAAACTCTAGCAGCTTTGTCAGGTCATGCATTTTCTGGGGAGGAATCTGTCCCCTCTGTTTCTTCCTAGTCTTTCTCCCAAACAGTTCCCAGTTTGGTCTCAGTTTATCCCCTCTACCCCAGAAACAGTTTCCGACACTAGAGCGGTGGCTTTCCCTGTTACTGAAGGTAGGGCTTTTTGTCCGTTTCTGTTTTTGGGGTCTGTGTGGTTTGCGTACAGACTGAAAAATTTAACAAGGGAGGTTTTTTGCCATTTCTAAACTCCCATAAGGACAGGTGTTTTGCCTCATCAGGCCTTCACCTGGCCCAGTCCCCCAGTGGGTTGGGTTTGCTTGTCTGGGTGCTCAAGGACAGAGCTTATGGCAGAGGCAATCACCCCTCAGGGCTACACTCCCTCATCTCAGGGAGTCAGTTGAAACAGTTTTTTTCAAAGAGGTGCTTTCTCTGACAGAAAAGAAAGCTTTACTCCTGGATAGTTCTGTTCTGCCCTGGTTGGGCTCTTTCCCCAGACAGCGTTCTGACTTGGCAGACACAGTTCAGCTTTACTGTTTTCCCAGAAAGGTCCTTTCTCTGATAGGAAAGCTTTTTCTCAGATTTCTTTTTGTAGTTGTGGACCTTTCAACCCAGGACTTGTAGGAAAGCGTGCAACTGCCGTTCCCACTGGCTTTAGCTTTCTTTGTTCATTAGCAATCTTCTTCTGGATCCTGTACCTTCCTGCCTCAGCTCTGTGCTCCAGGAAGTTTACAACTGCAGGAACCCTAGTATCCCCGAAATGCACTCCAACTCAGAGACGTTGGCCAGTCGCTTCTGGGTTTTTGGTCAGAAGCGAGGATACAATGCTAACAGTTTGCATTGCTTCAGGGGATCTTTGCATTAGGAAGATTAGGAGCACCTTTTCATTCTGAAATGTTCACTCAAAACCTTTGCTGCCTCAGCTCGGCTGTAACTGAAAAGCTTGGCTTTTTTGCTTTTCTCAGGTCAAGTTTCCTGCCCTTTGGGGCTCTCTGTAGCTGTTCACCCACACTCTCCCAAGCATTTCCCTCAGGGTACTCTGACCCACTGTCTTTTACTAGCTTGAAGAGACAGAGCTTAGAAGAGGTTTTTAGAAACTTGTCCTTGCCTCCTGCATTGCAGGGATGATTTTTAAAGCTTGAAAGAACTTAGAGGTTTTGCTGTCTTAAGAGGTTTGTTGTTTTCCCTTAGAGCTAATCACAGGTGGTCCCCATACTAATCTTCAGGTGATTCTAATTTTTGTCCTCTCTCAGAAGGACAAATTTAGTTTTTAAGTTTAAGAGAGCTTTTGAGAAAGATTAAGGCTTTTTAGAGAGATTTTCCCCCCAAATTTTCCAAGAAAAGCTTTAGAGTTTAAGAGAAAGATTTTTCCCCCCCAGGAGAAAGACCAACTTTTCCCAAAACTTCTCAACTTTAAACTTTGACTTCTTACACCCCCATTTTTGCTTCAGGGAGAAATTACTTTCTCCTGCTGCTTGGATTTGGCTTTTCAGCTGTCCCCAGGTCAAAAGCTTCCATAGGAAACTTTTCCTTCCCCATAAGCTCCAAGAAGAGCTTTTTTACTACCCGAAAAGCCCAAAGAAAGATTTTTTTCCCCAGTTTGCTTTCAAAGCCCCCAAAGTTAGAAAATTGAGTTTTTCTGTCTAGTTGCCTTACTTATTTTTTCCTACACAATCTTATACTTCTAAGTTTTTCCTAAACTATATTACTACCCTATATCTTATACTTATCACAGATAGAAATTGAGAAAGGGATAGAAGATAGAAAATTTTGATAGAAGAGAATTTCGCTGCAGCATCGGACATCCTTCCAGTCCGCTTTCCTTTTCTCTCGAGGATAAAACCCCTGCCTCACCAAAAATATATATATATAAAAATATATATATTCCATAACACCGGCATGCCTTTCCACTGGCAGGGCTAACTCAGCACTTTCACCAAAAACTCTGTAATAAAACTATTATTTTCCTTTATCTTTAGTCCCTATTAATTTGTCTTAAGTCCCTGTTCATTTGTCTTTAGTCCCCCCTTTTTTTGTCCCTTTTTTCTTTAGTCCCTTTTTTTCCCCTTTCTTTAGTCCCTTTTTTTCCCCTTTCTTTAGTCCCTTTTTTTCCCCTTTCTTTAGTCCCTTTTTTTCCCCTTTCTTTAGTCCCTTTTTTTCCCCTTTCTTTAGTCCCTTTTTTTCCCCTTTCTTTAGTCCCTTTTTTTCTTTAGTCCCTGTTCAGGCGCCATTCTGTGGGGCGTTTACCCACCACCCCCACAGCTTCCCAGAGTTTTCTTGAGTGCGAGCAGCAGGAAATATTAGATAGAAGGATTTATAGCGGAGAATCTTGTGGAGATAAACAGATAGAAAATAAAGGATAGCCTCGAGAGGGCCTGGAACCTATTCCAACGGGCCCCGACTGTCTCTGGTCCAGGGTTTTTATAGAGACGCCAAGGGGTGGAGCAAAAGACCTCCTCCCCCAGCACAGCCAAGTGCAGGCCATCTCAGACACCTGCACTCAGGCCCGTGGTCCTGATCATCCTCTATTCGGACCTGCTGGGTAAAGCCACGAGGAACCCCAGAACGGGCTCCCACAGGTACCATTATGTTCCTTCTCAGGTCTTTGATGTGGTTGAAGACTAGATAGTTGTAATTGCCTCAGTTATGATAAAAGATAAGTTAGCTATAAAACCTTAAACTCACAAATATAAGATAGATAGGACATCTTTAATATTGTAACTATAATTCTTGCTCAGTAATTGTTTTGTTATATGTAATTTTACCATGTTAAAGTTAAAACCTTCCTTTTTAAAAAAAGAAGAAAGGGGAAGTGCTGTGGATATCACTCTATATAAATAAAACACTGATGGCCAGTGACCAGGCAGGAAGTATAGACGGGACAAAGAGAGAGGAGAATTGGGGAAACAGGAAGAAGGAGGGGAGACACTGCACCCACCACCAGGAGAAGCAGCATGTGAAGACTCTGGTAAGCCACCAGCCACGTGGCAAGGTATAGATTTATAGAAATGGGTTAATTTAAGATAAAAGAACAGTTAGCAAGAAGCCTGCCACGGCCATACAGTTTATAAGTGATATAAGCGTCTGAGTGATTATTTTATACGTGGATTGTGGGACTGCGGGGCTTGGGGAACCTGGAGAGAAGCCCTCCAACAACAGGACACTACAAGAAAATTCATAGAACCAACTAACCTGGGCTCATAGAGGCTCACAGAGACTGAACCAGCAACCAGGGAGCCTCCATGGGAGTGACCTAAGCCCTCTGCATGTATGTGACTTTTGGGTAGCTTGGTCTTTTTGTGTGACTCCTAACAGTAGGAACAGAGGATTCCCTCTGTCTCTGATTCTTTTGCCAGTTTTTTTTGGACCTCATTCCTTTTACTGGGTTGTCTTGCTCAGCTTTAATAGAAGGGGAGGTGCACAGTCTTACTGCAACTAGACATGCCATGTCTTGTTGATATCCTATGGGAGACTGGCTCTTTTCTCAATATGAATGGAGAAGTAGATATGCATGGAGAGGGGGGTGACAGGAGGGAGTGGGAAGAGAGGAGGGAAAGGAAACTTCAGTTGGGATGTAAATAAAAACAATCATCATCATCATCACCATCATCCTTTACAAAGGTAGGGTGGTTTTATATTTATATTTGGAATAAAAGAATAATTTCTTAATCTACTTCTTATTTTAGTCAAAGGAAGTTTGCTCCATTGTGCATGAGTAATCTCCTCGTAAATAATCAGATAACTCTTGGCATCATTGGGACTTTTGTTCATATTTTGTTGGTGATATATCCTTATAATTTTTATTTTAAAATCTATAATTATTTGAAACCATCATTTTTTTTCAGATTTGAAATATTTTACCAAACTTTAATAAATTATTATTTCTACATTTTTCTAGTGGTGTGGTTTAACTCTCCCTCTTTGTCTTTGCCATTTAATAGAGTTATTTTGCAGGAATCACTTTTAAGACTTAACTCATTAAGAAAACTTGGAGGGGGTAAACATGATAAAAAATAAGTCTAAATAAAAATTTTTAAAAATATGTGCCTTTAAAACCTCACAACTTTTCACTTACTATTGAAATTTTCTTTTCTTTTCTTTTCTTTTTTTTTAAAGGAGAGGCAAATAGTATCTTGTCCCTTTTTGTATTGACATTCTATTTTAGGATCATCTTCAGATGCTGGAAACTGCAGAGCAAAGCAAACCCTATATATACTCTGCTTTTTCCTACACATAGAGAATTGCAATATAGTTTAATTCACAAATCAGGTACAGTGAGGGATGAAAATAATAATGAATAATATAATACGATAATTATAGCCGTACACACACATATAACAATTTAAACCTTTTGATTCATTAATCTGTGGGGTTTTATGTATATTATTTTCAGACAGTAGTTGACCTTGAATAAATACTTAAAGCTGGAGTTTTTCCCATGACCCCCGCAATCAGGAAAATATTCCTCAGCAGTCAAAGTAGTAGAGTTATGTTTTAGAGCACAGATGTGTTAGTTGAGACAGAGACAGAGCTAGATGACAGAGATATAGAGACAGTGAAAATGGGAGAGACAGACAGAGCTATAGAGACACATGAGAGAGAAGGAAAGAAAGAGAGATTAAAATGAGATTGAAAAGAACGATTATGGGCAAATTCTGTTAGATCTATAAACATATTTGAAGGTGACAAGGTTTTTGATTTGCTTCATTCATGAAGACATTTTGGAGGCTTTATTGAAGTTTTAGTGTGCCTTTCAGGTGTTTCTTGCATATAGTACTGATTGGTTTGGAGATTTCATTAGATTGAACCAGACTGAAGGTGCTAAGGCTTTATTGGGGTTACACAGCTGACATTGATACACAGTTTCTGTCCATAGATTTTTGATATTAGAATCTGCTTTTGTTATTCTCTCCAAGGACTGTCAAATTTATCTTTAAGATTTGATGAGTAAATGGTGAATGAATGGCCACAGATATAAACTAGTAAGGCATTCTCAAATTTTCTAACAAATTAAGACTTATTAATTTATGTTCATGAAAAGTTTGTGTTTATGTGTGTATGTGAAGTATATGTGCCTGGTGCCTGAGCAGGTTAGAACAACACATCAAATCCCCAGAAACTAGTTATGGAGGGTTGTGAGCTATGATGTGTGTGCTGGAGATCAAACTCCAGTCCTCTGCAAGAACAACTAGTATGTCTAACTGCTGAGCCATCTGTCCAGCTCCCTTCCTTAAATCTTACCTCTTTTATTTTGGTGTGTATTGCAGTGTCTCTATTTATCACCTTACATTATGAGTTTATCATAGTCTGTTATTTCTGTTCTTATAATGTTGAAAACTCTTCATGACTTTGGTTTGCCACCTTGCTGTAATAAGATCAGATTTCCTCCGCCCCCAAATTCATGAAAACTTTATCACTCTTTAATCTTGTAACTATCTCCAAAAGAAATGTTAAACCAGCTCAAGTATTTTAAAATATTGAGCTAGTGGATGAGGGGACTTGCTTGCCTCAATTTTCCTCTTGGGCTCTGGGGATTTTCCTAGTGGGTGATTTCAACTGTTAGGGTAGGGAAACATTGGAAGAAAGATTGCGCTTATAAGAGCTTTGAAACTAGTCTGAAGATGACTGAATTGAAGCTTTGATTCAATTTCAAACACAAGTGAAAACAGCCCCGTAAAGTGTCAGAGACATATATAAAGCATGGTTAGATTAGGTCATGCTTAAAAATAAGTGGCAGTGGTGCTCCTCTCTAATAAAGAGATTGGGAAGGAAAATCTGCCCATTAGCTTGTTTCTATCCTGCAATCTCTTGGCGTGGATACTCAAAGATCAGAGAGGACACAAAACTCAACCCATCTTCACATAATGGTTTCCAAATCTTTGTGACTATTATCCATGTAAATAGACTCATTTATACAACACAAAAGAGGCAAAAGCCTTATGAGGCCAAACTTGTATTTCATATGAAACACTGTCTGCCTTATATATAAATTATTACTGCTGTTATTATTAGCCAAGTAGGACTTGCCAATTACTTGATTTTAATTTCATGAATGACATCTTGAAAAACACTTTCATGTACAGAGAAAATTCATTTCACTGATTTTATTGTCACTTGGATTGGAAAAGAGAGAGGAGTAGAACACTTTTGATCACTGTTTATAGGATAGCTTTCCTTGACATCTTTTCTGCATATAAACTAATACATACATGAAAGCATTTTACTGTCAAAGATTTTAAAGTAGATACAACATCATACCAACTCCTTCTTCATGTGTCTCTTACAATCTTTCTGCCACCTCTTTCCCAATGATCCCTGAGCCTTGGTGAAATAGTTTTATTGTAGATGAATCCAGAGGAACTAGACTCCACAACTATTCATTTTGAAATTGTTCAGTAGATAAAAGTACTAGCTGTGCTGACCACCTGAGTATACATCCATGAAACTCATGTAAAGATGAAGGGAGCAAACAAACTCTGATCCTCTCATGTATTCATAGCACATAAGTATATGCAAGACAGACAGAAAGATGTACATATATTAATAATATATTTAAAGTGTTTTAAATGGCTATAGTATAATATGTATTGCTAAAATCTGACACTAATTTATGTTAATAAAATGAGATTATCTTCACTCTATAGCTTAATATATCTCCAGGTATATCAAGTGCATTAAATATTTTTATTGAATTCCATAACGGAGATCCAGGTATTAGATGCCTATTGACACTATCTCTGAGTAAGGAAACGGTCACCAAAGAGGAGACAGAGACCAACCTTGTGTGTTGGTTCTCAAAGTAGTTATAAATATCAGGAAAAAAGAAAACATGTTAAGGTGAATTACCTACATTGTGTCTTAGAAATAAATATTGTTTAATTTTGTAATTTTAAATTCTATGGCTATAGTTAACTTAGCTCTCAAAATGGCTAGATAAGAAAGAGTGTCAAAAGAATGGTATGTTTACAAAGTGTCAGAGCCAATGATCAGCATCAGTTCTTCATTGAGCTAACTTTCGTCAGACTGGTGAAGAGCCATGTAGGTCCTTCTTTGTATTTCCTTGCAAATACAATTTGTGAAATAATTCTTCCAAGGAACTTTGAGAATGTCTTAAACCCCTGGTATTAGATTGTCCTCTATATCTGATTAACCGCCCCCACTCTCCATCATGCTCTTCTTAGTGTTTGATAACTGCAGCTTTTCCCAACATGTATCTTGTTAGACCACTTTTCATCGAGAATCTTTCTCATTTCTAAAGCTTCCCTGTAGTAATTTTCTGCTCTCAGATTTCCTAGCATATCCTTCTTGTCTCCAGACTGATTGGGATGGTAATACCCTACTCTTCCTGGCCAGAGTTTGACAAGTCCTCTTAATTTTATTTCATTTTTATGATTTATTTATTTATGTATTTATTCATTATATATGTAGGTATTTATCTGTGTGTAGGTCTGCTGTTTGCTTGGAATTTCCCAAGAGGCCAGAAAATTGTGCTGGGATCCACTGGAACTAAAGATACAGATGGTTGTTAGCTGCCACATGGGTTCTGAGAATGAACTGTTGGAAGAGCAGCTGGTGCTCTCAACCACCAAGTCATCTCTCCAGGCCCTGATTTTTTTTCTTTGTTAATAACTCCTTTTAAAATAAGAAACTCATTTGAAATAAAATAATGGGAAGTTTATACCTTACTTTTCTCTTGTTTTGGTGAAATGCATTTTGAGAAGCCCTTTGTACTGATTGCTAAATATTAAAGTTGGTACATCTGAAATTCTTGTGTTCTGATTTTAATATTTAATTTATAATCTTTACTGATGTCCATTTTCTGTGACCAACATTATAGTTTTGTGTGAATGACTGACTCCAGCCTGACGTTCACATGACCATTTCCTTCAATTTTATTCCACTGGGACAATGACCTAGGGATTATTTCTGGTGAAGGAATCAACCAACAATTTTGAGGAAATTAAGGTCTTTGAAGTGTACTTGATTCTGACATTGTTCAGGTTATCATGGTATTCAGCCAATTAAGTTTTCTAGTGGCTGTACCAAACAGGATTGCATAAGAAGTTGATTGGACCATGGGCCTGAGTATCAGATGTTTGTAAGGGTCCACACTTTACTGTAACTAGAAAGGGGAAGGCCTTTTGCTCCACCCCTTGGCCTTGCTATAAAAAGCCCTTTAGAATAAAGTTCTGGGCCAGTGGATAAGGATCCAGGCCTTACACAAGACTATCTTGCAATTTTCTCTGTGTCTTTCCCCCACTTTATTTCTAACTAAGTCTCTTATCCTTCACTCCTCAAGAGTCCTTGAGGTAAATAAATGTGGGGCATAGTCCCCCACAGATGGTGCCTGAACAGGGACACAGAAAGGGACAAAAAAGAAAAACAAACCCAGCAACTTGGCAAAAAGGATTGAGGGGGCATTGCGAGTGTAGGCATGCGGATAAGGAATAGAAAAAATGAAGGCAGTGGTATTTTATTCTTGAATGTATACATTAGCTGGGGAAATACCACGATGCTGCAGTGTTAGATTTCTCTCTATCTAGGTTCTCTCTTGTAGCATGAATCTTAAAAGGTCTTATTAATAAAAACAAACCTGGAACCAGGTATTGGGGTGAACGCTGAAAGATCAGAGAAGCAGAACACGCCACAGCTAACCTCACCTCACCATCTTCCTCAGCATCAGGTGATAATTCTCTTGGACTATTTAAGTCCTTGTGACCTTCTAAGGTTTTGAGAGAGAGTGTGTGTGTGGTGACATTGTGTTCACACATGCCTTTAATCCTAGCCTTCTGAAGGCAGAGTTCCATCTGGAGCTCGGTGAATTCAAAGCTACACTAGAAATAGCCAGGCATGGTGACACATGTCTTTAATCCCAGAAAGTGATAGCAGGAAGCAGAAAGGTATATAAGATGTGAGTGTGCCACCATTTTCTGGTCCCTGTGCCTATCTTGTGGCTGTTCTGTTCTCCAATCCCAGATAAGTTTGTTAGGGTGCACAATATATTGGGGAACACAATATCACCTCTCTCTCTCTCTCTCTCTCTCTCTCTCTCTCTCTCTCTCTCTCTCTCTCTCTCTTCTATCTATAAAAATTAAGAAAGGTAGGAAATAGAAATATAGTGTACCAAAAACTTAGAAGAGTAAGGTGGAGTTGAAATGAAGGACTATAGCATAAAAACAAGCAATTAGAGAATCTATGTCTTTAATTGTTTTTAACTATGGGGCTATGAATGCAAAATCCTGGGGAAGAATCAGGGAAAATAATCTATCAAAGAAGAGCTTATTGGGGAGAAAACAATTCCTGTGGTAGGCTCTTGGTCCCAAGTGGCAGGGAAATAATTTTTCCTGAAAAATTTTGGGGAAAACTTAGGAATTTCTCTCCAAAAATCTAAAAAGCCTTTCAGAACTTTCTCAGTTTCTCATTCTGTAAGAGCAAAATTAGATTACCTGCAAGGATGTGGGAATTCACCTATGGTTCTCTCTAAGAAAAAGCAAACCTCCTGGAACAGGGTAAAACTTCTCTACAAATTTCTGTCTCTCTAAGCTAAAAAACAACAACCAAAACCAGCATCCAGAGTTCCCTGAGGCAAGGGCCTGGCAAGAGAGGACAGGCACAAAGCTGAAGCCGGGACAGCCTCTCCAAGGGTGCAGCCACATCAGATATGGAACAAGGAGGAAGCAGTAAAGCTGAGTCTCTGCTGGGGGAGGAGCAGAGCCAGGACAGGACAGAGAAATATCTGACAGTAAGTTCTCTTTTCTTTCTGAGAAAGTAATTTTCTGGAAAAAAAAAAAGATTTTGTTTCAAGTGCTTTCAGTTTCCCCCACTGACCCTGGGTGAAGAGAGGGAATTAAGCCCTGAAGGGTTGTTGCCTCCAGCCAAAGCCACAGTCTGAGCATGCAGACAAGCCCATGCCAACTGCTAGGGAACTGAGTCAGATGAAAGATCTAACTGGAGAGGTACACTTGTCACGTGGAGGCTCGGGCATCCTAAAGCAAGCACAGGGAAGAAAACTATGAAATCTAACCCTGTACAGGGAACAGGAAGTTTGCTAGTGTACCCGAAAAGCAGCCTGGGAAATGTAGTGTCAATACAGGCTCCTTTTGAGGAAGTGCCTTATATTGCCTAATAGCCAGACAATGAGTGTTTGCTAAGAGCTTTATTAGCAGTTCAATATGGTAATTTCACCCTCAACCCGAGACAAGGTAGAACAAACTGAAAGTTTTACTGTAACAGAAACATTTGTATGAATTGAAACACTTAGGGGAGCTGTTATCAATTTGGGTAAAGGGACTTCCTCTAGTTAGAAACCTTTTACCACTAAGACTGCATCTCTGCCAGTTTTCAAATGGTTGAGAGAGCTCCGGTGGGAAATGTGACTTTGGGGAGTGGCATTTGTCCTGAGAATATTAAAGCTCCTTGGTAACAAGTGTTACAACCCTAAAATCCCAAGATTGAGAGAGCCATTGCCAAGTTAGAATCCTGTTTCAAATTCTCAAGAACATATTATCCTAACAAAAAAGAATATACCTTCTTCTCAGCACCCCATGGAATTTTCTCTAAAATTGACCACATACTTGGCCACAAAGCAAATCTCAACAGATACAAAACAATTGGAATAACCTCCTGTGTTCTATCAGACCACTATGGTTTAAAGTTAGATTTCAACAACAAAAACTACAGAAAACTACAGGAAACTGAAAAATGCTCAACTGAATCACCAATGGGTTAAGGAAGAAATAAAGAAAGAAATTAAAGACTTCCTAGAGATCAATGAAAATGAAGACACCACATACCCAAACTTATGGGACACTATGAAAGCAATGCTAAGAGGGAAATTTATAGCACTAAACGCCCACATAAAGAAGTTGGAGAAATCTCACACTAGTGACTTAACAGCACACCTGAAAGCTCTAGAACAAGAAGAAGCAAAGTCTCCCAGGAAGAATAGACGCCAGGAAATTATCAAAGTGAGAGGTGAAATAAATAAAATAGAAACTAAGAGAACAATACAAAAATTAATGAAACAAAGAGTTGGTTCTTTGAGAAAATCAACAAGATAGACAAGCCCTTATCCAAACTAACCAAAAGACAGAGAATCCAAATCAACAAAATCAGAAATGAAAAGGGGGACATAACAACAGACATTGAGGAAATCCAGAGAATTATCAGGTCATATTTCAAAAACCTCTACTCCACAAAACTGGAAAACCTAAAATAAATGGACAATTTTCTGGATAGGTACCACATACCTAAGTTAAATCAAGACCAGATAAACTATTTAAATAGTCCAATAACCCCTAAGGAAATAGAAACAGTCATTAAAAGTCTCCCAACCAAAAAAAGCCCAGGACCAGATGTTTTCAGTGCAGTATTCTACCAGATCTTCAAAGAAGAGTTAATAACAATGCTCTCTAAATTGTTCCACACAATAGAAACAGAAGGAACATTACCAAACTCCTTCTATGAGGCTACAATTACCCTGATTCCTAAACCAAACAAGGATACAACAAAGAAAGAGAACTACAGACTGATCTCCCTCATGAACATTGATGCAAAAATACTCAATAAAATACTGGCAAACAGACTCCAAGAATACATCAAAACAATTATCCACCATATCAACTAGGCGTCATCCCAGGGATGCAAGGGTGGTACAACATATGAAAGTCCGTCAATGTAATACACCATATAAACAAACTCAAAGAAAAAAACCACATGATCATCTCACTAGATGCAGAAAAGGCATTTGACAAAATCCAACACCCCTTCATGATCAAGAACTTTTAGAGTAATATCAAAGTTGACTATAAACTCTGAACTTTACTATAAACTCTAAACTTTAGAAATAGTTTGCATAAAAATTGTTTCTAGGTATTAAGAAATATCTCATAGATGTTTGCTTTAGTGTTAAGTTAGTTCTGTTATATGTAAAGTATTAATAATTAAGAGAGCTCTTCTAGATGTTAAGGTTTATAAAGTCGATCTACAGAATGTAAGTTTATTGTGTAGGCTTAAGTAAGACTTAGGTAAGGTTTATAAAGTAGTCCTATAGTATGTAAGTTTAAATAGTAATAAGTTTAGTTTGAGAAGAGAGTCTATTATAGTTCTCTAGTTTTCTCTTAAATATAAGTTTAATTAATAGTGCTTCTAAAATGTTTTCTAATTGTTTCCTTAAGAATATAAGCTTGCAAGTAGAATAACTAAGTATATGTTGAATGTGAGTTTGTGAAAAGTGTAAATGTTGTATGTGAGTCTAAATGCTTAATGTAAATACATGTAGTAAATGGTTATGCTAGCTGTAAATATGTTTAAATAAGAAGTGTAAATTCAGTAAATCATAGAAATGTAGGTTTATATATTAGGATATAGGCTTTAGGTTTAGGGATATGGTGAAGGTTTAATAAAGGAATAAAAGTAGGTATTCCCAATTTGGGACACAGAAAACAGTATCCATAGCAGACTGCAAACATGGCAGTTCTAAAAGCCACCAATAACAACAACAACAACAACAACAACAAAAACAGCTTCAGAAAGTAGCAGCCAGGAGTCCACAGCTGAGACATGGAGCATCATAGCTTCCCAAGCAGCAAATGCCAAAAGCTAGCAAAAGGAAAGCCAGCACTAGCGGTGAGGTTCTTCTGCAAGCTTTCAGCTGTGAAGAAGCTGTGGTGAGAAGTGGACATGCTAAGCCTAGAGAAAGGTAAATGGCAGACAATGGCTCACCAGTGGTTGAATGGTGAGAGCTCAGCAGCTTGCATCACCTCAGGAAAGATGAACAGTGAGCAGCAATGAACAATGGAGACTGGAAACAAAACTGCTTCTGGAGGCCAAGAGCAGAGTGGTGTCAGTGGTGGATGAACAGCTGAGACACACAGGAACTGGTTAGTGCTCCAGAATGAACAGCCAGAGAAGGATTCTTCAGAAACTACTAAACGCTACAGAGGATTCCTAGAGCTGGGGTGCTGAATGGTGGACCATGAGCAAGGCAGGAATGGGGACCCAAAAAAGCTACAGTTTGTAGCGGCTGGGTTTCTTCCCAGGGCCGTGGTTGTTGTGTGAGTGAGAGCCACAGTTCAGCTCATGGCAGCTGAAGGAGCCTTGACCCTGTGTCGTTGTGAGGTGAAGATCTCTAGCCGGGTCCGAGAGCAGCCCAGTTATGGAAGGCTATAGACTGCAAAGCACAGTGGTAGCTGAAAGCAAAGTTTCAGAGAGACTTGCTTGAACTGAAAAAAACAAAACCAAAAACATTTGGTTATAGCACTCCTCATATTTGGAGCTGTTTGCTATACGAAGGCTTAAGGGCAGCTGACAAACTAGGCCCTGATTTTGAGTGCTAAGAGAGACTTTTAGGGATAGTACCAGAACTCTTTTTTGAACTTTTGAACTTAAGAAATGAGATGGACAATAATTATTTCATTATAATGGGAAAATTTGAATTTACTTATATACATAGAGTCTACAAACACTGATTTATGGAACTGTTTATGTAAAAATGGAACTTTCTAAAAGTGGAACTGTTTAAAATAGAGGTTTTTTTCTAAAAAATGATAAAGAAAAGGAGGAGTTAATATTCCTCAGTCTATTTAATTAAAAAATATTTTAATGTTACTTGAGTGAATTAATGTTATGTTGTGTACAGTTCTATTAAGAAATTGTTTTTGAACATAAGTTCGTAAGAAAGTTGTAATGATTATATTGAGAGCATGTTTGTAGGAATTATAATTGTGTATAGTAAGATTTATGTTAGAGTTATTATGTTAACCTATTGATATTGATGCACCATGGTTTGGTGAAGTTAGGGAAGCATTTAAGTTTGATGTGAATGCATCAGAAGTTTATCCTGTGTTTTATTAGTAAGATGTTCAAATGGTCCTATTAAGAGTTTGCTTTAAGATGTCAGATGGAGAGAATTGTAACTATGTATAGCAATATTCATATTAGAATTATGTTAACCTGTTAATGTTAATGATGAAACTAATAGAGTCTTTAAGTTTGGTGCAGTTGCATAAAGAGCTTTTTCTTTGAAAACATAAAGAAGAGGGACCTGTTGGAGCCAACATGTAAGTTTGATGTTTCCCCAAAGGGAGATCGTGTTTGTTTACTATTTGTCGTAGGCTGATGTGGTTCCTTTGGGTTGAAGACCCGGTTGCACACTGACTACCATGACTCAGCTTGAGGTTCAGTATCAATTTAGAGCTCAGTTGGGAGCTTCAGTTTCTGGTTTCTCTCTATGAATCTCTCTATGAAGCTGTGTGGATTTAGATTCACAAAACTATGGCTCTTCCACTTAAGACTGTGTTATGATAGCACTCTTTTGATAGCCCCCTTATGTACCTGATTGATTTCTGACATCTCTAAATATTCCAAGTGTAACACACATTTGAAAAATAAACTACAAGCCAAAGTAGTTTTCCTAGTGGTTGTACCCGGCAGGACTGCATAAGAGGTTGATTGGACCATAGGTCTGAGTATCAGGTGTTTATAAGGGTCTACACTTGATTGTAACTAACAAGGGGGAGGTCTTTTGTTCCACCCCTTGGAATAGTTATAAAAAGCCTTTTGGAATAAAATTCTGGGCCAGTGGATTAGGACCCAGGCCCACCCGAGGTTATCCTGAATTTCTCTCTGTTTCTCTTACCTCTTTATTTCTAAGTCTCTTATCCCTCATTCTTCAAGAGTCCCTGGGGTAAATAAATATGGGGACTAGTCCCCCATATCATGGTTCTGTTACAAATAACCCCAGAAATTCAATAAGTTAAGTTAGTCATATTCATTTACTTTGTTTCCAACATGTAAGTTTGATGTTTCCCCAAAGGGAGATCGTGTTTGTTTACTATTTGTCATAGGCTGATGTGGTTCCTTTGGGTTGAAGACCCAGTTGCACACTGACTACCATGACTCAGCTTGAGGCTCAGTATCAATTTAGAGCTCAGTTGGGCTACTCAGTTGGGAGCTTCAGTTTCTGGTTTCTCTCTATGAATCTCTCTATGAAGCTGTGTGGATTTAGATCACATAACTACGGCTCTTCCATTAAGACTGTGTTATGATAGCACTCTTTTGATAGCCCCCTTATGTACCTGATTGATTTCTGACCTCTCTTAATATTCCAAGTGTAACACACATTTGGAAAATAACCCTCACTAATGAGACAAACAGGGAACATTGCCTATCTTGGACTGGGTTAGCTCCTTCAGAATCAGTGTTTCTAGCTCCATCCGCATACCTTTAAATTCTGTTTTACAACTAAGTAATATTCTATTGCGTTAATTTACCATATTTTTACTACTATTCCTTCACCAGTTGATGGACATCCCCACTCTTTCTACTTCCTGTATAATATAAATAGAGAAACTATAAACATAATGGAGCAAATTACTCTATAGTATGATGTAGAATGCTTTGGGTAAACAAGAGTTGTGGTATAGCTGGATCATGTACTAGATCTATATTTAGCTTTTTGAGAAACCACCACACAGATTTCCTCTGTGGCATAACTAGTTTACACTCACATCATCAGTGAATAAATTTACCCTTTCCCCCACATTCATTCCAGAGTTTGTTGTCATTTTCTTTTATCTTACTCATTCTGACTGTGATAAGATAAAATCTCAAAGAGGTTCTAATTTATATTTCCTTGATGTAAAGGATGTTGAACAATTTTATATATTTATCATCAATTTATATTTCATATTTTGATAACTCTATAGGTACATGACACATTTTTTAAAGTTGGGTTGTTATCTCCTTGCTGTTAATTGAATAATTTGGGTGGGATTTTGTTTGTTTGTTTGTTTGCTTGTTTGTTTGTTTGTTTGTTTGTTTGTTTGAGACAGGGTTTCTCTGTGTACCCTTGGCTGTCCTAGAACTAACTCTGTAGACCAGGCTGGCCTTGAACTCACAGAGATCCACCTGCCTCTGTTTTCTGTGTGCTAGAATCAAAGGCATATGCCATCACCACCCAGCTATAATTTATATTTCTAGATACAAACCCTCTAACAGATATATAGCTGGTAAAGATTTTATTCCTACTCTACAGGCTGCCTCCTCATGCAAATGATGGAGTCCATTTCTATATAGAAACTTCTTAGTCTTATGAGGTCCTATTTCTCAATTCTTGATCTTAATGCCTTCACAACCAATACCATGTTCAGAAATTACTTTCTTGTTCTTATATACTGAAGAGTATTCCCTTCTTTTATTTCTATAAAATTCAGAGTATCATGTCTTATGTTGAGATTCTCACTACATTTGGAGTTGAGTTTTGTGCCAAATGAAAGGTATAGATCTAGTTCCACATATAACTATCAAGTTTTAGTAGCACAATTTGTTGAAGATGCTATCTTTTCTCTATTGTCTTGCTGGTTTCATGAAAAAAAATCATGTAACTTTAGAACATGAGCCTGTGTGTAGGTTCTCAATCCTATTCGACTGACAAAATAGAACTCTTTTTGCACATAGCTTTCTGGTTTTATTTTTTAATTTTATCTCTGTATTGTGCAATCTGGAATCTGGGATAGTGATAATCCAGCAATATAGTTGTTGTTGCTTAAGGTTCTTTAGTCGATCTCTGATGTTTTGTGTTGCCATAAGAAATTTAAGTTTCATTTTTAAATTACCAAGAAGCATTGCTTTTGGAATTTTGACAGTGATTGCATGAAATCACTTTGGGCAACATTGATTTCCATTAAATCAATCCTACCAATCTACGAATATCCCTATTATGGTATCCTCATTTCCTCTTATGCAGTTACTCAAACTATTTTCAAATATTTCTCTTCCCTGGCTAGATTTATTAAAATACATTTTAAAAGTCATTGTGAGAGGGATTATTTCACTGATTTTTTCTGGCTAAACTTTTCATTGTTTTATAGGATTTCTAATGATTTTTGTCAGCATTAATTCTGTATCATGATATTTTTGAATGCGTTTATCAGATGTGTACATTTTCTAGTAGACTCTTTTATGTGTAGAATCATGTCATCTACAAGTAAGGATACTTTACATTTTTCTTTCCTATTTTTACCCACTATATCTATTTCATATTTCTTATTCATCTAGCTAAGTCTTCAAGTACTAAATTGGACAAGAATAGAGACAATGACCTAAAATCTTCAGCAGATTTTAGTGAAAATACTTGGAATCTTTCATCGTATGGCATGATGTTGGCTGTGAGTTTGCTGTACATTGCTTTTATTATGTAGAAATATGTGATATATATCTTTAGATTCTCCAGAACTTTGTCATGATGGATGTTATAAAATAATTTTTCTGTATCTGATGGGATAATTGTGTGGTTTTTGTCCTTGAATCTATTTGTGTGGTAGATTTCTACTGATGTATGTTGAACCATCCAAGAGTCTTTGGAATGAAGCCAATGGGATTATGATAGATAATCTTTTAGATACGCTTGTAATTCTATTTAAAAGTATTTATTTAGTATTTTTGAGTCTGTGTTAATCAGCAATGTGGCTTATAGTTTTCTTTATTTGGGTTTTTTATCTTGTTTCAAATGCTGATTAATCAATGAAAGTGAAAATATTTCTTCCTTTTCTATTTAATGGGATAACTTGCATATATTGAGATATTATATATATATATATATATATATATATATATATATATATATATGTGTGTGTGTGTGTGTGTGTGTGTGTGTGTGTGTGATATAACAGATAAAGATGAAGTACATAATTTAAATGGATGCATAGATTCTAATGATATATATATTCAGTAATAAGAATATCCAAAGAACAACAAGATCTCAGAGTCAATGGATTAAGCACAGAATTTTTTTAGACCTTCAAAAAGAACTAATATAGTGCGCATCAAATTCTTTTTTATATATCTACTGTGTGGGTTTTTTTGAACTTATGATATGGCATATAAAACATATTTGGGGGATATAATGTTTATATCAAAGTGGGTGATCACTTTTGGTGGATGGATGAAGCTCTGTGTTTAAATTCTTGTATCATTATAATCTCTTTTTATTTTGATGCACATTTCCTTTTGGCACATCTTGTAGGGCAAGTCGAAATACACTCATTCCATTTAGTTGACCTAAGCGTGTGTTTACTTCTCCTAAATTTGTAAAGATTGCTTTGATGCATGCATTCTTCTTGAATGGTTGTTACACTCTAAATCTTCTACCAGCTCTCTTGTGAAATAAGGGGTCTTCCATGAAAGTACTGTATTTCACTAAACATGGACTCTTTAATGTATTATTTGACTCTTTTCTCTTGTATCCTTGAGAATCTTTTTGCCCTCTTTCACTCTTTCAAGATTGATGATACAATTATGTGGATGTAGACTTGGTTTAATCAAGTCTAACTGGTGACCTTTGATTTTTATGTAGCTGGATATTTATATCTTTCTGTTGTATGGGATAATTTTATGTTATTCTTTTAATAAGCTCATGACCCCCTTGCAATCATCAGGTTCATCTTGAGTTCCAACAAGGAACATCATATTTATTTCCATGCTGTCACAAATTCCTATAACTTTCTCTATTTCTCTTCACTCTTTTTTCTTCTCTGAGTATTTGCAGATGACCTGTCTTCGTGTTTACCAATTCCTTCTTTTATGTGATTCTTCTATTGATGTACTGCATTTTAAATTTGTTAAGTATAGTTTTCCCATAAAATTATTGATTCTTCATTCACTTGCTTTTCTTTGTTAAGTTTTTCTGTTGGAGTAATGGAATATTTCTGAATATCCCCCCCCCAAGCTCATTAAGTTTTCTTAAATTAGGTGTGTCATATTTTCTACCTTAGCAATTTCAAGTACTGAAACCTATCTTTCCAGTTTCTGGAAACTTGCAGCACTGGTGAAGTCATAGCTTCCCAGCAGCTCTAGATTCCTTTAGATATTAGTAGTGCCTGGACATTGATGAAGGAAATACTTATTCCAGTGTTATGAATCTGGCCATTCATGATAGTATATTTCTAGAATTTCTACAGAATGTTTTTAAGACTGTGTCCATTTCCACTACCTCAGCATTAGATGATTCCCAAGAATTTTTCAGATACTCTATAGTTAGTGTATTATCACTTTCAACACTAATGGAAGATCCTAGACCAGATATCTCAGTCTCATAGTTGATAATTTGTTCAGAATGAACCAAGATATCACATCAATACTGCTATCTCTCTAACCTCTTTGGAACCTGTGAAGCTTCACAGGCCTCATTCATAAATAGGCCTCTGATCAGATACTAAAAGATTTTTCCTGGGCAGAATCACCATTAATTCATGAACTCTAGGCTCAATGACATGTCCATGATCACTAATATTATACTACTTAAATCAATCCTTGCTGCTGTGGATTTCCTGTTGATAAGGTGGACTTTGTGACCCAGAATCACTGGAACTAGCCACAAGTGACACTTAATGAAGGAGAAATGTAATAAGGTTTGAGTAACATGACTAACTCTGACACTGGCACTGATCCAGAAGTTTTTCTCTAGCAAGACCCAAAAATCTGGGTCATAGTGGTATATTCAATGCTGCATTTTACCTTCCACAAACTAAGCTCACGGAGATTTTTAGATTACTACCTTGTTATATCCTTACCAACTGAGGTTTTGATTCTTGACTTGTTGCTTATTGTCCAAACATATTCTTGAAGGTAGATTCCTGTCCACATCAGATGATGCTAAGCTGGGTTCTATTTTGATCTCATAAATACCTATGCAATCTCAAGGGTTCACTGAAACTAATACCACAACTAGTATTGATACAAGTTTGATTTCAGGGCACAGTACTAATACATAGGTCTCACATCAATGCTAAGGATAGTTCTGGAATTTTCTCTGAGGACACTATCTTTGTGATATTTATATTACTAGAAGTTGAGAGAGGGATGACAGTGACAGATCTCTGGCTATAACTCCAATGTAAAGTCATGTTAGACTTAAGTCTCACAGCAATCAAGATCTAGACAGTTTCAAGAGAGCCATGAGTGTGTTTCAGGTCTACTCCAAAGCTAGCAATGGCACAGACTGAATCTTGAATCTAAACAACTGGGACATTGGTATTTACCTTTGCCTAAAGCAGTTCTGGAAGATCTTTCTGGGGTCTAGCCTGTTATCAGGTCCTTCAGTTTCTACTATTACTTGCTAGGATTTTCTGTGATAGACATGGCACTGAGCTCCAAGACAAAGTCCTTAACGAATTTTCCCATCTGTATCTACAATGGGTAGAGGCTTTTGCTTAGCTCTACGGCTAAAGGTAGAGGGAGCAGTGATTCAGACAGTCACTTCATTGTGTAGATAGATTATGGATACTGATCTTGCCATATGGGTCCTGGAGTTATGCTTGTGTTCCTCCCTAGTACCATGTTTCATTATGGTAGATATGCTACCAGTTGGCAAGGTTGAGACCTGTATTTAATTCCTCTCCTCTTTCTCAAGTGAAAGGTATTTCTCTCCAGGCTGAGTTGTTAGGAATTGAGGGTAGGAGGCTGACAAAGGTTACTCTCTCTCTCTCTCTCTCTCTCTCTCTCTCTCTCTCTCTCTCTCTCTCTTGCCTTCTTCAGAGTATCTTTTTATTTTGCTATACTAGAAGAAGGAACTATGGTCTGTAACCTGTATTTCTTAGCAATTGAAGAATAGCATTTGAAGGTAGCTTGTTGGATGTATAGTTCCTCAATATGCATGACTGGGTCATGACCACCCTGAGAGGGTCATTTTACTCCATGTCCTAATTTGTAAGATGTGGTATTAGAATTATAACCCTTACCAACTTGGGAAACATTTTAATTGTATTAACAATCTTAGTGACAATACCATGGAATTTGATATGGTAATGGTCAAAGACCAGAGTCAGATTGAAATAGTTAACAATCCTTTCTTGTTCAGATATTCTTTCCCAAGCACTTCTTTATCCTATTTTGCAAGCAACATTTTTCTTTATTTTTTAACAGAGATGGCTATTTCCTTTTCTGTTTCTCAGAATTGCTGTCTGTTGTCTGAAGCAGTAGTCTCCTGAATATTTTATACTGTATCCTTCTATGGTTTGAGGCTACATTTGTACACATTCTATTCTGGTTACCCAATCTATCTTTACTGATGTGGGAAGAAAAAAAATGTATGCTTGTATCATCATGTTCATAAAAAGAAATAATTACTCTTTATTAACAAATCATGGACAAAACAGTGCAGATATATTCACCACAGAGGGTTCATGTGGTCTTTGGAATATAAAAGGATTGCCAATGATAAATACAGCCTGATGTTTGATTTAGGTTTGTATTATGTTTACTTGTATCCAATTATGTGCATTTGAGTTGGTATAATCTCATTATAGTGACATGAACATAAAATAGTTGATGATATTTTAAATGACTTGTGTAGAGAAACAGTATATTGAATCTGCAGATTTAAAAAAGAACAAAACCACATTTCATCCTGTTGCTTCTGAACCCATTATGTTTAGTTAAGACACTGTATATATCAAAGGGACAATGAAGATGTAGCATGGATTAGATAGTATCCTGTGTCTGACCTACAACAGCACCACCTCAACCTCTTCTGTAGTTAGCCAGCATCTACTGGAGATGAGCCAAGCACAATCAAAGCAGATAAGAAAAATATACAATTCAGGATGATACAGCAAGGCTCACTAGAGTGCACCACTTAAACACTAGAGATATAAAAGAAAGGGACATTTCAGCACATTACAACAAGCAATTTGATAAGGACTACAGCCCCACTGGATACTGGACCACTGGGAGGACTTCTGATGTATATGATTTAGGAAACTACTAACTTTATTTACTTCTACCTGAGATGTGTTTGAGTCAACTTTTGAGCACAAACGATGACACATATCCTGCATGAACAATGATACATATCCTATGATTCATTCCAAAGTAAGAACATCAGCCTAAATCCAAAACACCACATGATTGAATCTAAGGGAACACTTCCTTAATTAAATCTTTATCCCTTCATGTAAGGGCATTTTCTATATGTCTTTGCTATATTTATGAAAAAAAATAGTGAAATAGATTGCATTTGCTTTTTGTTAATCCCATACTTCTTTGTCCCAAGTTTCATCTCAATGTATTTCTTTAAAAGACAGTTCTTGCAGAGATCTAAAAATAAGTTGATTAACAAATAAGATAATAATATCTGAATATAAACCAAAAATTATAATCATCAAGATTCAGTGAATATACTTGATAACCATATTAGTGTTCTTGATGAATTACTTTTAATAGAACATCATATATAGCATCATATATTGTTCTAATTTTAGCATATTAATTAATTTGTTTTTAATGATTTTCAACCTAAAGTATATATATTTACATAGTGATATGATAGAGTAGTTTATATTGGCTTGCAATTGACTATAAACTTATTAAATTTACTTATATGTATGAGTATTCATTTATATTAATATAAATATGCCTTCATTTATATTAATAAATGTATATTTAAGGCAGTGTCATTTATTTTAATTAGTGTGTTTTACAAAATACATATTTATGTATAATGTATACATGATTTTTACTGAGATTATAAAAATGTTGAATAACTAGTCAATAGTGGTTTAAAATATTCTTCATGGCATTTGCTCATATGACTCTAGCTCACAAACAATTCTTTGAGGGGTTACAATACATGCAAATTGTTATTTCTAGATATGTTGAAAATAATTTCTCTCTATTTTTCCAGGTGGACTTTTTTTTTAGTCTCCTATATATTTGTCTGCTTCACAAAACTTCAGCAGTCATAAAATATTTCATTCTAATTATCATTAATTTCTTCATGGCTCTTCGAACATTTTTTAATTTTTATATCACAAAGTATATTTCCAGAGTCTGCATTTTATATTGTGCAAGTTTCTGATTTCCTCAACCATCCTGTAGTCTTTAAAGCTAGGAATGCTTATAAAACAAATAAAAAAATTTTCTGAGTAAAAGAAGGAATAGGACAAAGCCAAAGGGTGAGAAACAGTGCCCCAAATCTAGAGGAAGAGCAAACTGCTTGGAGGGTTCATGACACACTTTAAAACTATGGTACAAAAATATGACATCAACTGGCAAAATGATCATACCCACTTAAATTGTCTTTGAGAAGGAAGGAACAAGTGCATATTTGTCGTACTCAGATTGTATATCAAATATTCTCTTGAAGGGCGAATCCAGAGCTATCTAGCAACACAGACAATCCCAGCCTTTAAGAGCATGGGGCAGAAGGGCTGTGAGGAGTGTGAAGCCAACCTGGACTACCTAGTGGAGTTCCGTGCCAGAACTCAAGTGCCTTGAGGGGGTTAAATTCTATTTCAAAGCAAGGAAGGAAACACGATTTTCTATGTTATTTCTCCTATTATTTTATTTTGGGTAAAATCTTTAAGATACTGAAATAAATTGAACAAAACTTCTTAGAATGTGTTCTTACTTTTCCTTACATTTTTTTCCCTCTCTTAAATCAGCTTCATCATGAGTTTATATGGCTAGTATACTGATAATACCTTTGGATAATCATCATTTCCTTGTAGTGCTTTGTATTTAAAATCACCTGGATTCAAGAGAACAGAGGGGAACATCCTTCTATTTCGGAGTCTTCACTCATTGTGCAGTTATCTCTTCCATCCACATAAGGAAGGCATTGCTTGATCATTACTGTGATAACTTACAGAACACTTTCCTAACTGAGCAGTTTGAGGAGTATTTTTCTAGACCCTGACTCTTTCAATCCTAAGGCTAATGGGGTACTTGTCACACAGCTGCATGAATGAGGTGTTCTTTTCAGTTACTAGGACAGAGGAAAAGAGAGAGGAAAGGAAAATGCCTCTGTGAAGAAGAAGTCAATAAGGGCAGGTATCGAGCTGTTTACTCAGGTGGATAATTGAGGCTCAATACCATTAGAAATGTGCTCAGGACCTGTGTAGAAGGTTCCTTAGAATAATCTGTCTTGAAGAAGGCAAGGATGGGGTGCTGCTCATATGACTTAATGATAAGAACACTTGCTGCTCTTCCAGAGGGATGTCAGTTCCCAGCACCCATAACTGGTGACTCACAGTTTCCTGTAACTTCAGTTATAGGTGACTGGATGCCTTATTCTGGCCTTGACTGGCACTGGTAAACATGTGACACTAATAGACACACCCAGAAACACGCACATACCTGCACATGCACACACATATAATTAAAAAAAAATGAAAGGAGAAATTGAAATGTTATTGGTGTGTGTGTGTGTGTGTGTGTGTGTGTGTGTGTGTGTAACATGTGTATATGTATGTGTGTATGTGCTTCCATATAAGCACATTTGAAAGCAAAAGACCATTATGGGATGACTTATTTTCCTTTCCACCTTATTTATTGAGACAAGGTCTTACACTTAACCTGGAACTCTCCTGTTTGGCTAGAGTAGTTTGTCAGTATGCCCTGAGCTCATTTATACTCCCCTATCCCATATTTGGTGACAGAGGTGTCCTTCCACATTTGACTTTTATTTGGATACCTGGAGTCCAAACTCACATAGTAATGCTTGCACACACAATGCTTTACCAACTGAACAATCTTACTGGCACATAGAGGGTGAAATCTTATAATCAATGTATTAGGATTTATGTAAGAAAATCTCACAATTTGCCTCAGCTATTTTATGGAGAAAACTAGCAATAACCTACTTTAATTGTGTCACTTATTCTGACCTCCAGGTTTATTGTTATAATCTTTTGATATTTTAGCACTATTATTCTAATATTAAGCAAATCCACATTATTTGTGCAGAGAACACCAATGTCATATTTTTGGACCTATTGTCCTCAAGTGAAGTCCATAACCTCCTAGAGTGTAGGACCTAGGCAACTAACCATGATAGTTCTGCACAAAGAAATATTTTATATGGCAAAATACAGTATGGCTACATGAAGAGTTATCAACAGAAATACAAAGCAAAGGGTATTTTGTGTGGTAGCTCAATCTTGCCATAGTTTTATCATCATCTTATTTTAGAAATCAGTATGGGAAAAGTATTGTAGAAATGTGTTCACAATGTAGAGCTTGCATGTCTTAGTGACTTCAGGGTTTCTTATACAGGAGACAGGAAGCTCTCAATCAATTCACTTATAAGTGTTCTTTCATCTCTTGCTATGCTCCACCCCTATGCTACTTGACAAATTTCTAATTTTCCATCACTGTTTTAAAGTAGACACTGTGCGCTGGTATTACTTTCAATGTATGAATAATAGTGGATTAAAAAAGTTAATTGACTTATCAAGTACCAACCTCTTACAAAGAATTCCCCCTGTTAATATTTTTGTGCATTACTTTACTTTTTAACTGCATTTGAGACCATATTAAAGTGATTTTAATCAGCATTTGGGTTGAGCCAGAATTTGTGTTTTCAAGACAAGTTAGGAGACTATGAAGACAAACAGAACATTATGAAAGGCCTGAACTAAAGAAGTAAACATAAATATAAGAAAAATTAATCCTATGTCATTAAACTTAGGTGTATGACTTTTAATCTTGACTATATAACATGCAATTATTATTTTCTATAAATTAATTGAAACAATACTTAAAACTATTATTATCTATATGCAAGGTAATATAATTATAAACACACCTAAGTAAGATCATTAAAACTTCTTTATATGTTTTCAACATTTACCAGTGACTTATATTTTATTTTGTTGTATTCAATTATTTTTATTATGATGAAAATATTTTACTGTTTTTACCTTATATAAGGAAAAGATACATTTCAGTATAATTCTGGAATATTTTGTAGAACAATGCTTGTGAATGCAAAGATATTACTTGACTTGCCAATAATCTGTTAGATATCTATGCATCACATTTAATTTATTTTGATAATGTGAAAATGTTTTTGTATATACTATAAATAATTATTCTGAAAATATTTTCTTCCTTCTATAATATGATATCACAAAAAATATTTTAAGTGGACAAAACAGTACTAGCAGAAAGTAATTCAAATCAGACCCATGCTGTGCTACAAGTCAAACACATTCTTTCTCTCTTTCTTTTTTTAATTTAAACTTGTTTGTTCATAGAATAAGTAATATTTTACCCTTGAAGGAGTTTTCTTTCTTTCATTTATGGAAAGACCAGATGGGTCTCATAGGTCATTCACAGTTATGAAAGAAACAAACAAAAAAATCTCTTCAAAGGTGATCCATCCTTTATTTTTCACTAAAAAACAAATTATTTGCTTGGATGGAAACCTTTTGTAGAGCAGTGTAATTGCTGCTATCTGTGGGGTGTCTTGGAAAATGAGATGCTCTGTCTCAAGGAGTTATAACTTATCCTTGTGCATAAAATCTGAATAAATAAATGGGAACAGACCTTGGAGTTTCTTGCAGAGAAGAGATACATGAGACAGAGCAAAGGAATTAGAAATAAAATCTCACAGGATAACAAGTGAGCACACAAAATGATTTGGCAGTCGGATTAGACTGATTTTTTTCATGATCAATACGTTTAAAAGAAAACTTTGTTTTAACAAAATACTTAATTCTTTCAATTTAAGAATAGCCAATGATGTATATTATGTAGTCATATATTGATGAGGCCAAATTGAACCACCCTTAGCTGCTTTATTTAATCAATAACATTGTGTGAGTTCACCAATCAAATGTAGTATAGTAAACAGCTTATTCATTCATTCCTTAAAAATATTTTTGAATGCTTCTATGAGTCAAATATTCTTAATCACAATACAGTAGAGCAAATGAACAAATGGCTCCATGGCTGTTTTCTCATGGTAATTGGAAATCACATTTAAAAAAAAAAAACAAGAATACAAATACCAATTAGTTAAATATGTGATGGATGCTATGAAGAAATGCAAGATTGTGTTAGAAAATCTTTTGTATTTAAGGAACATTCGAGCTAATCTTTTAAATGGGGCTGGAGGGAGCTGGAGAACACCTAAAAGTGTGGTGGTATTGTGTTCCCCAAAATATTGTGTACCCTAATGAATTTATCTGGGGTCAGAGAACAGAAAAGCCACTAGATACTTAGGATAGGCAGTGGTAGCACACACCTTTAATCCTAGCATTCCAGAGGCAGAAATCGATCTGTTCAAGGACACAGCCAAGCATGGTGACTTATGCCTTTAACCCCAGAAAGTGAGCATTTAATCCCAGGGAGTGGTGGTAGAAAGCAGAAAGGTATATAAGGCATGAGGACCAGAAACTAGAAGCATTTTGGCTGGTTAAGCATTTGCCTGGTTAAGCTTTAAGGCTTTGAGCAGCACAGTTCATCTGAGATCCATTGGGATGAGGACACAGAAGCTTCCAATCTGAGGAAACAAGACCACCTGAGAAGTTGGCCAGGTGAGGTTAGCTGTGGCTTGTTCTGTCTCTCTGAGCTTCCAGTGTTCAGCCCAATACCTGGCTTAGGTTTGATTTTATTAATAAGACCTTCTAAGATTCCTGCTACATAAAAGCTTTGGCTGCTCTTTGAGAGGAGTAGACTTCAACCTCCAGCACTCATATCCATGGCTCACAAACTCCTAAAATTCCAAGAAACTGGAGCCATCTAAGGGCTGGGGCAGCCACTCACACCTATCTCTACATGCATACATACATACATACATACATATATACATACATACATTATCTCTCACATAAATTACACAAAGAAAGATGGAAACAAAAATTAAATGGATAGAATAGTTGATAAAGATATCAGGAAGAAAAGGTCTTGCAAAATCCCTGAAGACAAATGTATTTGTTGTTTTTATCTAAAATTAATCATGTGAGTATGGCTTTTAAGTTAGAGTTGACCTACTTGGACTGAATATTCCCGTCTCTTACTTTCCATTTAGCAGAGTACTAGGAGTATGCTCTCCCCTGAAGCCTATGACCTATCTAGATGCAGGTTTTTGGACCTAATGATGATGACAGATGTGGGTTTCAACTTGTGGAGTAGGCCTTAAATCCAATTAGAAAACGGTTGGTTATATGCAAAATATTCATGTCACTGTCTTGCCTGTGGACATGTTTTATCAACTTGATCATTGTTGTAGTGCAAAGGGTTCACTGTACTTAGGCACTACACTGAAAGAGGGGAAAGAAGATTGGAAAAGCCATAGATAGTAATTGACTACAAGGAAACAGTGTTTTGTGGACACAAGGGGTATTGCACACATGAATACACCACTGTTAAGGCAGTATGCATAAGATGTGTGAAAGCTCAAGTCAGACAAAAGTTCAGTATGCAGAGGCGAGGAGGGCATGGAATTCCACCACTAGCTAAAGTGCGATTGATAGCTAATTGCAGCTGGGAGAGGGAACTTTTTTTTTTTTTTAAATGCATGCAGCCTGTGTTGGATAAACTCCCATCCAGTGAAGGCCACACATTCAACAGTATATGAACAGCACAAGCTGTATTTGGCTTTCTTTTAAGGATACAAAGTTGGTAGAGAAGTTGGTAGGTAAAGAAGGAGGCATGAACCTGGAAGGAGCGGGGAAGGGGTAAATAAGATAAAAATGTCTATAAGAAATCTTCAAAGAACTAGTGAAAATGAGAGGAAGAAATGTTATAGTGGAAGTTGAAGTAGAGCACACATTTGATATCTTAAACTCAGTGAGTATATGGACTATGTCCGTACCTTTATTCTCTTCTTATGAGTCCTGTTTTCCATTTTCTGTCTGAGCATGAAGGGATGAGTTGTATTCATTCTTCTTCCACAGTTAGAGGTTGATATTACAGCCACCTGGGCTTCAGGCTGTGCGTGGAGGTAAATAAATTGTGAGGGCTTCAGGATTCTTGTGATTTTCTACAGCCAACATGGAGTGAATGTACAGGAAGAGAGATTAAGAGATCAAAAAAAAAAAAAAAAAAAAAACAGAAGAGCACATGAACACAGGAGGAAATGGCCATTTCTAAGTCAGCAGAGATGTTTCCAGAAGAACCCAACACTACCAACATCTGGATCTAGTCTTCAGATTGTGGGGAAATTAATCTATTTAAGTCATCATAAATGTGACTCTGTTATATTATGTGACTTTGCTTTGGCAGCCCAAGCAATCATAAAAATTTTCCATCAACCCATCAAATGAAATATCTGAGATACCATTTATCATCCATACCAAGCTTAATCTTCCTTCTTGGAAGATTATTTATCTCATATAGGTTACCTATCTTAGGAAATGATGAGTTTATTTATGTTTCCTCAAACCAGTGTCTACAACTGTTTTCTTCTCTTATTTTCCCTCTCTTTATTTTAGCAACAAGTTCTCTCTCCACCAAGAACAAACCTGTCTACTACCTCCATCCCCACTGGCATCCATGTAACTCACAACAGTACAGGCTCTTATTTGAGTTACTGCTTCAGTTTCCTTGATGGCTGGTTCTTTGTATCCTTCAAAAAAATCTCTGTGAAATGAAAATCTGACCAGTCACTTGCCTATTCTTTCTGTATTCCCATTGATTTTCGGGTAAACCTTGAAGTTTGTATGGCTGCAAAAGACCTTTGTGAACCTTTTCATATTTATTTCTCTTCTCTGGTTTAGTTTCTACTTGCTTGTTGAAATTTTATAAAATTTATGTTACAGAAACTGAACTTTCTGGAGCATATTTTTTTACATGCTCACTCATTTCTAGACTTCTGCACATGTTATTCTTTTGCCTGAGAAACATTTCTACTGTTTCTGTCTTCACTCTCAATGCTCCTTGAGTTAACAACCCCAGGTCTTGAATTTTGGCATTTCTTGATCTGAGAACCTCTTTATGATCAGAAAACATTGGTTAGGGTCTCATTCTGTATACATCGAAGCCTTGTTGCAGTTCTGTGGCGGCACTATAAATCTTTTGAGCCTGGCTTTCTCAATAGACTGTTGTTGCTTATGGTGCCAGAATATTTTTGCACATTATAGATATTCTATGGTTTGAATGATTGGATAGAGGATTGAAGATACACAGAAAAATATTAATTAGGATTATAATTGTATAATCTGATTAATAATTGTATAATATCATAATGCATATTTTAATATTTACCTAAATATTTTCAATAACACAGCATCTCTTTAAAATAGATGAACCTATATAGTATTTATGTAAAATAAATTAATCTATACAGTATTTCTGCTTGCTTTAATTCTTAAAGATGATTAGTGAGATAAAAATATAGCACAGAATTTCTATTTACTAATAAATCAAGTTTTAAAATATCACTTGTTATTTTTACTTCCAGCCAAACTTAATAATATGTAAGACTATGCTTACTACTATTTAAAATGGAGATGTTTACATACATATGAAAAGTAGCATATTATTTCAATAATTTAATTGTTGACTGCTTCAAAATAGAAGAAAATTTTACTTTAGTTAAGCTGATTCTTTAAAGGCTAACATGAAAATATACACCATCAACTTACTGCTTAAAAATATCCAAGTTCCTTCTTAAGCCTCTATCTAGAAAAGGTATAGTCACTGAAAACGTCTGTCCCTAAGTTATTTTCTTTTTAGATTGTTTACTTTTGGAATCATGAGATACAACTGTACTTCACTTTGGATATCCTAGATTCTTCTATCAATACATTTTATTATGTACAACATTTGATAACTTAACCAACCCTTAAGAAAATATTGTAAGTACATTTTAATCATGGAATAAGTCAATTTATATAGCAATGCCAGCCATGTGCTCAGCAGTGATTTACCCTGATAATAGTGTATGGTTTTAGCAATATTTGAGATCCCTCTTAAATTAATCTCTCTAGAAATCCATTAATTTAACAATGAAATAAAAGTACTAATTTCCTTCCCTGTATTTTTGGAGGGAATTAAATGAATGGACTACCTGTAAAACAGGACCCCAAGAAAGACACGGGGATCATCCAATGACAGAGAAATGGATGAGCTCTACAGAAACAGCCTGGACATGAGTGGGAGCAATGAACGGCGAGGGTCGAGGGAAAGAGAGCGGGAGATCCCACCTGGATCAAGAACAGAGAGGGAGAACAAGGAATAGGAGACCATGGTAAATGAAGACCACATGAGAAAAGGAAGAAACAAAGTGCTAAAGAGGCCCACAGAAATCCACGAAGATACCCCCACAAAAGACTGCTGGCAATGGCTGAGAGACAGCCGGGACTGACCTACTCTGGTGATGGGATGGCCAAACACCCTAATAGTTGTGCCATAAACCCCATCCAAGGACTGAGGAATCTGGATGCAGACATCCACAGCTAGGACCCCGGGTGGAGCGCTGGGAGTCTAATTATCGAGAAAGAGGAGGGTTTATATGAGCGAGAATTGTTGAAACCAAGGTTGGATAAAGCACAGGGACAAATAGCCAAACAAATAGAAACACACGAACTATGAACCAAAGGCTGAGGGGCCCCCAACTGGATCAGGCCCTCTGAATAGGTAAGACAGTTGATTGGCTTGATCTGTTTGGGAGTCATCTAGGCAGTGGTACCAGGTCCTGGGCTCGCTGCATGAGATAGCTGTTTGAAACCTGGGACTTATACAGGGACGCTTGGCTCAATCTTGGAGGAGGGGACTGGACCTGCCTGGACTGAGTCTATCAGGTCGATCTCAGTCCTGGGGGGTGGCCTTGATCTGAAGGTAGTGGGAATGGGGGGTGGGCTGGGGGAAAGGGGAGGGAGGCAGGAAGGGGGAGAACAAGGGAATCTGTGGCTGTTATGTAGAACTGAATAGTATTGTAAAATAAAGGAGAAAAATAAATAAAAAAATAAAAAAGAAAGAAAAAAAAAATAAATAAATTACATATATACGTACAAACATATATACTATCACCTTATGTTGGATGTAATAATTTTCATTCTGAATTGCATTTTAGTCTTTTCTTTACCAGTTATTTGGAATTATACAATCCATTGTGTGTTTTTGCTTATGCATTCTGAGATTTCAGGGGTCACTCTCATCAGTGATTTACAAAATGGTTTTCATCAAAAACTCGTCTTAAGTCCCTACTTCTTTGAGCCCTTTTATGGAAAAACAACAAGAAAACCAAACTCTGAATTGTTTTTGCCAACTTTACTTCAAGAGGTAATTAACGTCAGCATTATTTCTTTTGGTTCACGAAGGTCCTATTTGTGAAAGTCCCTCTGTGGTGACCT
The DNA here is from genome assembly GCF_049852395.1 of Peromyscus maniculatus bairdii. Classification (NCBI taxonomy): domain Eukaryota; kingdom Metazoa; phylum Chordata; class Mammalia; order Rodentia; family Cricetidae; genus Peromyscus; species Peromyscus maniculatus. The sequence continues at coordinate 59,510,504 of NC_134863.1, read as the reverse complement.
CCTCCGCACTGTAGAGCCTGATCGCCAGTGTGTCTCCACAGCCGTCTTACTTTACTTTCTGGGGACAATTTTGTGTCTAAGAATGATATGAGGTACTATCCTCACACTTAAAGTAACTCACTTCTCCAAAAGAAGTGGAACTAGGAAATCTAGTCGGAGTCGAATGGCCATTTTTACAATTGGTTTCAAGTTGCTGTCGGCCAGCAGTGCCCTAGACAAGCAGAATGCCACGCTTCTTCAGCGATCCCAGCAATTATGCAGACAAAACTAGTTTTGTTACCTGGATGCCAAAACCCAATTTTTAAGCATGGATAACTTCATTTTGCTTATTTCAAATTCAAAGTCATAGAGGACATCATATATATATATATATATATATATATATATATATATATATATATATATATATATATATATCAGCTCAAAAAGTTTGCTTGTTCCCCAGCTATCCATGACAAGCTTCAACTACTCCGGAAGGAAGAGTGCTGACAAAGCAGAGAACAGGAGAACACTTCTTCTCAAACAATAACCCCCAAATGAAAGGAGAAACTCACAGCCAACCAGAAATAAACCCCTGATTGTTCTCCCGTCAGCTACTCACCTACATGCAACAGCTGCTCAAGCGCCGACAGCTGTTTCTGCCGAAAGCACTGGTGCCGCTGGTTTCCCCGGACTTCATTTTCATTAATACCAAAGTGTGCTGACATGTTGTTTCAACTCAGTGACACGGCCCATCTCAATTAGAACGCCACGAAGCCCTCACCGATGTTAGGAGAGCCTGGTCCAGTTCAGGATTCATTTCGTGTGGTTAATATGAAAGATCTCAAGCCACCTGACACTCCCCCTATTTCTCTAGAGCATCTTTGTGAAGAACACTTTTTTTTTTGTTTAGTTTTGTGAATACAGCCAGATGGAATGGCCGCAGAACTTCTCTTCTCCTTTTCCTCAGACCCCATCCTTCGGTCTTATCCATAGTGTTGTAATAGCACAATCACTGCAGCCTGCCTTGCCCCATGCTGCCATCTCCTATGGATTATACAGACCACCTCCTCTTAACCTTTGTCTTTCCCATATTGCTTTTTTTTCCATCCACCTGTTCTAGCAGGTATCTCCTGTTCAACCACAGGCCATGCCAGTAAAACAAAAACAAAAACAAAACAAAGAAACAAAAACAGGTAGGCTGCTTGCAGACCTTCCCTTCTCTCTGTTCCCCTAGACCCAGGCCCTCAGTATCATCTCTATGGCTGTATCAGTTCACCAGATGCAGCTCCCGTCTCCCTCTGCCCACATCTCTTGTGCATCCCACGAACCATTCCCTCCTATATTCCCTCTCCTCACTCTTCACTATGTCCCAGCTTCCAAACCCAGATATTTCCTGTGAACAAACCAGATGAGGAGGTCAGTAAACCAGGCAAAAAACAGCCATCACACTCCCTGAATATCCAGAGAGGAAACAGAAATCAAGGAACAAAACACCCACCCAACAAAGACAAACCCAGAAATCAGCACCTACATGTATAGTCATCTCAAGGCCAGACGCCTAGTCACCAGCATAAGAACGCAGTCATTAAGAGCCAGGGCAATATGTCTCTATATTGGCCCAGCTATCCTTCCCCAGCAGGCCATGAATAGTCCAACATTGCTGAAGCACAAGAAAAGGATCTGAAAACGAACTACATGAAAATGATGGAGGTCCTTAAAGAGGAAATGAATAAATTCCTTAAAGAAATATGGGAAAACACAAAAACAATTGGAGGAAATGAATAAATTCTTAAAAGAAAGTCAAGAAAATAAAAACAATTGAAAGAAACAAATAAAACTGCTTAAGACCTGAAAATGGAAATAAAAGCAAAACAAAAATGCAAACTGTGAGAATTCTGGAAATGAAAAATTTAGGAATTCAAACAGGAACAACAGAGGCAAGCTTCACCAACATAATAAAAGAGATGGAAGAGAAAATTTCAGACACTGAATATACAATAGAAAAACTGGATATATCTGTCAAGGGAAATGTTAAATCTAAAAAAATTCTGACAGAAATTATCCAAGAACTCTGGGACATTATACAGAGAAGAAACCTAAGAACAATAATAATAGAAGGAGAATTCCACCTCAAAAATCAAGAAAATATTTTCAACAAAATTATAGAATTTTTCTCACCTAAAGAAGAAGATGCCTAGAAAGATACAGGAAGCATCCAGAACACCCAATAGATTAGAGCAAAAAGAAAATCCCCTTGCTACAAAATAAACAGTAAACATAAAGAACAAAGAAAAATATTAAAAGCTGAAAGGGAAAAATACCAAGTGACATATAAAGGCAGACTATTTAGAATTACATCTGACTTCTCAATGGAAATTCTAAAAGCCAGGAGGGCCTGGATAAATATACTGTAGACCATAATGAGGACTCCTAGTTATGAAGAATATAGAGTCTCAACTGACCATCTCTTATGGCTACCTGAAGCTACCAGTACAGGGATTAGGTTGCATCCAATTGAGTTCTTGCACGAGGGTTTCCCTGGAAATCTCCAAAAAACCAAGTTTGATGCTGGGACAAAGGGTGGCTCTCAGCCAACTGACAGCTGGGCCCTATTGCCAAGGACAATATCCACACAACTCATTGAACATGGAGAAGTTGAGCTGGTTACCTATAGGGAAACTTTACCCCCTACATTCTAAGTTTGTGGTGTTGGAAGATATTCTGGAGCCTACCGACAGAGAAACAAGAACACAAACACAGCCACAAAACCTTTGACCTACATTCCATCCTGTCTGAAAAATCTGCTAGGGCAAAGGGGGCACAGACGTTGTGTGACTTGTCAACCAATGTCTGACTTGAATTAAGGCCCACTCCATGAGAAGGAAACCATACCCAACACTGCTTGGGCAACCAAGAACAGAGACTAGACAGCCTAGAGATCAAGGTAAAAATCAAACACAGCTGCTGTAAAAAAAAACTTCCATACTTATATACATATAAGAATAACTATATTCTTCTATACTTACAGATCAGAACTTTTTACAGTCATCATTAGGGAGGCTTTCCTGGCAGCAGACTGGAACAAGTACAGAGAATCACAGCCAGATATTACGCAGAAAAGAAGTCTAAGTTGGAGGTCTCCATCAAATCTCTCCCCTCAGAGTTCAGAGAATCTCTCAGAGGGGAGGTGGAAAGATTGCAACAGTCAAGGGATGGAGAACACCAGGAAAATGTGGCTCTCTAATTCAAGTAAGAAAGACTTATATGAGCTCACAGAGACTGAAGCAGCAAGCACAGGGCCTGCATGAGTCTACAGCAGATTCAATGTATATATATTATATCTATTAACTTAATATTTTTATAGGACTCCTGACTATGATAATGAGTAGATCTCTGATACTTGTACTTGCTCTTGGGACTCATTTCCTACTGTTGGGCTGCCTTGTACAAATTAGATTTGAAAGTTTTTGCTTCATCTTATATTTTATATTGTCATGTGTGGTTTTTATCTCTTAAAAGCCTGTTCTTTTCTAATGAGAGAAAGAAAGGTAGTGGATCTGAAGGAGGATGCTGGGAGGGAAGTGGGATGAGCAGAGGGAGGGGAAACTATAATTAAGATATATTGTTTAAGAAAATAATCTATTTTCAAAAATAATGTTTAAAAAATCTTGGAAAGATGTTACTCTTGCTGAGACACTACAATCACTCTATCTCCTCTATATGTTCTTCCACAAATAAAAGAAAGAAGATGCCCCTGCCTGTTTTTCTCCATTGTCTTCTGAAACAGGTGATCCTGCAAGCAGTTTCTAAAGGAAGGAACACAGCTAAAAGCAACATGCAAAGAAATCTAGAAACTCTGAAATCAGAGATAAGGTGTATAACAGGGAGCATTTTAGTACTTTAGATTTTTTTTATTTGATGCCTTAAGCTGATGAAGATCATTGCTATTGCTTTTTTGTAAAACCGAGGCTAAGCATACTTGCTTAGCATTAGAAGTTAAAATACAATTCGTTTAGACTGCCTCCTAAATATTTAGAGTAGTATTAGTTTATCTCTCAACCCTCATTAAAGAAGATCCTTTTTATAGTACATAGTTATTAGTACAGAGATTCATAAGTGGTCAATGGGCAGAGATTAAGATAAAGAACAGTGCTCAGCCTTGAATATGGCATCTATATCATACCATTCCCTCTAGGCTCAAGGATGATTGTAAAAGATAGGGTGGAAAGTCGGTAAGAGACAGGGATAATGGACAACAATAGCAAAAGCAGTATTGTCTAGATATGTTTGGATTTCCACACATGAATTCACAGTAGCTGTGATTACATGTCTAGATATGTTTGGATTTCCACACATGAATTCACAGTAGCTGTGATTACATGCACAAGATCTACACAACATCAAGCCAGACAAAATCTCAGTAGTGATTTAGGAAGGCATAATGAAGTCTCATCTCTATCTAAAGAGCTATAGTCAGTTGATGACTTGTGGGGAAAAGGAGAATCAGTCTTTTTCAGGGATGTGGCTCTTAGGAAACTATCCATGCTCCAGTAGATGACCCTATATCCATGAACATATGGGCAGCATCAAGTGGACTCAATGAGCTTTAGAAGATAAAAGAACACATGAAAGTCAAAGAGAAAGTGGTGGTGCTGGGGAGGGGAGGAACTAAAGGGGATACATGGGGAGGATTTGATTAGAGCACACTATATGCCTTTGTGACATTCTCCACCTTCTTTATGTAGGAACTTAGTGCTATGAACTTTCCTCTTAGCACGGCTTTTAGTGGCCCATAACTTTGGGTATGCTATGTGTTCATTTTCCTTGAATTCTAGGAAGTCTTTGATTTCTTTATATCTTCCTTGACCCAGTTGTGATTCAGTTCAGCATTGTTCAGTTTCCATGAGGTTGTAGGCTTTCTGTAATTTGGGTTGTTGAATTCTAACTTTAAGCCCTGGTGATCTAATAAGATACAGGGGATTATTTCCATTTTTTTTTTTTGGTATATGTTGAGATATGCTTTTGACCGATTATGTGGTTGATTTTAGAGAAGGTTCCATGAGGTGCTGAGAAGGTATATGTTTTTATGTTCAGATGAAATGTTTTATATATAGTCTGTTGTATAGATACATAGTCTCTTAAGTACATTTGAGTCATAACATTGGCTAGTTCCCTCATTTCTCTGTTAAGTTTCTGTCTAGCAGACCTGGCTATTGGTGAGAATGGGGTGTTAAAGTCTCCCACAATTTGTGTGTGGGGTTTGATATGTGATTTAAGCTTTAGTAATATTCTTTAACAATTGTAGATGCCCTTGTATTTGGGGCATAAATGTTTAGAATTGAGACTTCATCTTGATGGATTTTTATTGAGATAAATATCAAATGTCATTTTCCATCTCTTTTGATTAATTTTAACTTGAAGTCTATTTTGATATATATTAAGATAGCAACGCCAGCTTGTTTCTTAGGTTCATTTGATTGGAAAGCCTTTTCCCAACCTTTTACTTTGAGGTAGTGTCTGTCTTTGAAGTTGAGGTATGCTTCTTGTATGTAGCAGGATGGATCTTATTTTCAAATCCATTCTGTTAGCATGTGTCTTTTTATAGGCAAATTGAGTCCATTGATATTAAGAGATATTAATGATCAGTGATTGCTAATTCCTCTTAATTTTTGGTTTTGTTGTTGTTGTTGTTGGTAGTGTGCATGTGTTTTCTTTCTTTGGGATTTGATGATACGAGATTATTTCTTGCCTGTGTTTTTGTGGGTGCCACTAAATTCCTTAGGTTGGAGTTTTCCTTCTAGTACTTTCTGTAGGGTTGGTTTTGTGGATAGGTAATGTTTAAATTAGATTTTGTCACAGAATATCTTGTTTTCTCTATGGGGATTGAAAGTTTTACTGGGTATAGTAGTATGGGCTGGCACCTGTGGTCTTTTAGTGTCTGCACTAAGAATTTCCATTGAGAAGTTAAGTGTAATTCTGATAGGTCTGCCTTTATATGTTACTTGGCCTTTTTCCTTTGCAGCTCTTAATATTCTTTCTTATTCCTTAAGTTTAGTGTTTTGATTATTATGAAGCGAGGGGACTCTTTGGTCCATCTATTTGGTGTTCTGTAAGCTGCTTATATCTTCATAGGCATATCCTTCTATAGGTTAAGAAAGTTTTCTTCTATGATTTTATTAAATATAATTTTCTGTTCCTTTGAGTTAGAATTCTTCTCCTTCTATCCATATTGTTCTTAGGTTTGTTCTTTTCATGGTATCCCAGATTTCCTGGATGTTTTGTGTTAAGAATTTTTTGGATTTAACATTTTCTTTGACCAATGAATCTATTTCTTCTTTTGTATCTTCAGTGCCTGAAGTTCTTTATTCCATCTCTTGTATTCTGTTGGTTATGCATGTATCTGTAGTTCTGGTTCATTTACCCAGATTTTCCATTTCCAGAATTCTCTCAGCTTGTGTTTTCTTTAATGCCTCTATTTCAATTTTCAAGTCTTGAACTTAAAAATCACGTGTTTAATTGTGTTTTTTTTTCTCTTGGCTTTTTTTTTTTGCTTTCTTTAATGGCTTTATTGACTTCCTTCAATTTTTGTTTGTCTTTTCCTCAATGTCTTTAAGGAAATTTTTTATTTCCTCTTTAAGTCTGCTATCATCTTTATAAAGTTATTTTAAGGTCTTTTTCTTCTCTTTCATCTGCATTGGGATGTTCAGGTCCTGCTGTCCTAGAATCACAAGGTTCTGGTGGTGCCACATTGCTCTTTATGTTGTTGAATACATTCTTTTTTTGTGTGTGTTTTGTGATTTTTTAAAAATATTTTTATTTTATAATTAATTTAATTTTACATATCAGCCACAGATTCTCCTATACTCCTTCATTCCACCCCCAGCACTCCCCCCCAAACCACCCCCCATTCTTACCTCCTCCAGGGCAAGGTCTCCCCTGGGGAGTCAGCCCAGCCTGGTAGATTCAGTTGAGGCAGGTCCAGTCCCCTCCTCCCTACACCAAGGCTGAGCAAAGTGTCTCAGCATAAGCCCTAGGTTCCAAAAAGCTAGCTCATGTACCAAGGGCAGGAGTGGTTCCACTGCCTGGGGGCCTGCTAAACAGTTTAAGCTAATCAACTGTCTCACTTATCCAGAGGGCCTGGTCCAGTTCCATGGGGGCTCCTCAGCTATTGGTTCACAGTTCATGTGTTTCCACTAGTTTGGCTATCTGTCCCTGTTCTGTTTCCAATCATGGTCTCAATATCTCTTGCTCATATAATCCCTCCTCTCTCTTATAGATTGGACTCCTGGAACTCCACTTGGGGCTTGGCCGTGGATCCCTGCATCTGCTTGCATCAGTCACTGGATGAGAGTTGTATCATGACAGTTAGGGTGTTCCCCCATCGATCACCAGAGTAGGTCAGCTCAGGCACTCTCCAGTAGTGTATAGTGGAGGTATCTTTGTGGATTTCTGGGGACCTCTCTAGCATTCTGCTTCTTCCTGTTCCCATGGGGTCTTCATTTACCATGGTATCTCTTTCCTTTTTCTCCCACTCTGTTCCTGTTCCAGCTGGGACCTCCCTCTCCCTTATGTTCTTTTTCCCCCTAACCCTTGCCCTCCATTACCCCACAACACCCCTAGTTTGCTCATGTAGATCTCATCCATTTCTCTGTCCTTGGGTGATCCCTGTGTTGTTCTTAGGGTCCTCTTTAGTAGGTAGCCTACATGGAGTTGTGAGTTGCAGTCTGGTTATCCTTTGCTTACATCTAGTATCCACTTATGAGTGAGTACATACCATGTTTGTCTTTCTGAGTCTGGGTTACCACACTCAGGATGATTTTTTCTAGTTCCATCCATTTGCCTGCAAACCTTATGATATCATTGTTTTTCTCTGCTGAGTAGTACTCCATTGTGTATATGTACCACATTTTATTCATCCATTCTTCAGTTAAAGGGCATCTAGGTTGTTTCCAGGTTCTGGCTATTATGAATAATGCTGCTATGAACATATCTGAACATGTGTCCTTCTGGTATGATTGAGCATTCCTTGGGTATATGCCCAAGGGTGGTAGAGCTGTGTCTTGAGGGAGGTTGATTTCTAATTTTCTAAGAAAGCACCATATTGATTTCCAAAGTGTCTGTACAAGTTTGCATTCCCACCAACAGTGGAGGAGTGTTCCCCTTGCTCCACATCCTCTCCAACATAAGCTGTCTTCAGTGTTTTTGATCTTAGCCATTCTGATGAGTGTAAGATAGCATCTCAGAGTTGTTTCTTACATTGACATTTACCCACCTGGGTTTGAGATAATTATAGGAATGTGTGTTAATATGTTGAATCTTGTGATGTCTTTGTTGTACGGGTCTTTTGTTTCTTGTCTGTTTCCTTTATTGTCTTTTGGCCTGAATGGCCAAGGTTTCTGGTGATTAGCTGGTTGTCAGGTCGAGTAGGGTTGTCTCAGATGAGGTTTGTGGGGGTTTGGCTGCTTAGATCCAGTGTATTGTCCGGGTCTTCTGGCTAGTGTGGGTCTGACTTATGCCCACTGGGTCTGTTCTCCCAAGTGGTGTGGTGGTGCTTGTACCTACAGGATCTGCTGATGTTTCTGCATAGGGGGTGTTCAAAGGAATGCTACTTTTTTTTCAAATTGGTGCAGATGTTGCTTGTGCCTCTAGAGCCTGCCAATTTTACATGGGATGGTTAGCTAGAGAGAGTATAATGGGTTCAGTGAGTTTAGGTGGTGGAATGAGTTTTGTAGGTTACATGGTCCAGTGGGTGGTGGCAGTGGTGGAACAGCCTGCCCACAGGACTCTTAACTGGTGGCTAAAGTCTCTCTATATATAGAAAGAAGGAGGAAAAAGTCATACACAGTGGCATGTATCTATAATCTCCTCATTCCTTCTAGTGAGGCTGGGGACAGCATCAGGAAAATATCCCAGTTTATGTGTGACAGAAACTGCAAAAGAGACCTTGTTGCAAAACAAGGGTGAGGAGAAATAGCTCCTGAAAAGTTGTCATGAGACCTCCAAAAACATGCTGTAGCATTTATATGCCTGCATCCAAAAATGAAATATCCATCTTATACAGTCACACACAAGCACACATACAATAATAAAAAAAAAATTAAAAGAATTTTAAATTTCAATAATCACACAAGCATTTCAAAAGTGATAAAAAACTGAATAAGACATTATGTTAGAATAATATACTACCCTACAACTAGATATTCTGCAGAGAGTGCAAGACACTGCACTTTGGAACACATAGCCCTAAATGGGATGCCTCCATGATGAATTCTTCACCTCAGAACTCAGGAAACCTCAAAGAGGAGGTGGAAAGAATGTAGGAGCTAGAGGACTTGGAGGGTACTAAGAAAACAAGGCTCTATAAATCAACTGAATAAAGCTCATATAAACTTTGTTTTTGTTGCTGCTGTTGTTATCTGTGTGTTTGTATTTACTTGGTTACACTTTGGTGCTTTTATTTTTTTATTTATTTATTTATTTTTGTCAGGGTGTTGTTTTATTTTATTTTGTTTTGGGAATTTGTTTTTGAATTGTGTTTCTTCTTTTTTGAGAAAGATCTTAAAGATGGATGGGTAGGGATGGGGAGAGGATTTGGAAAGACTTGGGGGAGGGGAAGAATATGATCCAAACATAGTTAAAAATCATTATTTTAAAATAATAAGATGTAACAGAAAAGATAAAATATAATTATGTAGTATCTAAATGTAGGTAAAAATTCCATTGACAAAGTTCATGAGAGGCAGATTCAGTTACACTTTTAAGAGAAATATGCAAATCATTAATTAACTGAAGTGTCAATCATATTAATCTTTATCAATATAAAATCAGGAGTCAGAAATTTGGAGTAAGAACCTAAAAGTTCAGAGAAGCAAATAGCAGATACCAGTGCTTCCTACCTTTACTGTTCCTTCCTACAACAGGGCCAAGATCTTCTCTTGCGTCTACATTACTACTTCCTGTCTCCTCTATGTGTAGAGTCCTCCAAACCTCTATGGTTCATTTAGGTCAGCTAGTGGCTAGCTTTACCCTCTGACTTCAAGTAAGCTTTATTTGTCAGAACACTATCAGAATATCACACATTTCCCCTTTTTGGCCTAAGAAAGCAAAGGTTTTAACTAACAAAAAACTATATATAATAAGTACAATAACTATATATAAATATATACTGGCAAGAATTACATTAACAATGTCCAGTCTATTTACATTTGATAAATTCAGAGAAAATACTCCATTATCTATCCTATCTTGGTGAATCCATTGTTTTGTACCTAATTCACTTTCTATACCAACTTGCATTACCAACCCAAGACTATATTTTTATGTCTCTCACCTTTATATATTTCACACTTCTTTTGTGAGTTCTTTTCTGAATTTTGTAACAAGGAAAACTATAACTATAGTCATCTAATTTTCAACTCCATCAGAGACCAGAGAAGAATATAATATTATCTGAGTAAACAGGAAGTACATAGCAAACAATTTCCAGAAATCAGAAATAACAGAAACAGCTGGCTGCCTGTACAGTCACCCAAGGTTTTTCTGTAATGTTGGGGCATCCATCTTCAGCCTATAAGTCTGGAATATCTGACAAACTTTACATTGAGGCCAGAATTTTGAAGGACTCTCTTGCTTTGTTTTGGTAAGGTTCTCAGTCACTTTCTTCTGTGTCCATCATGTCTAACTTGGACAGAAATTGTCACCAGTCAAAGCAAGGTCAGTTTCTTGTCCAGTGACTAACTTTTGCCATAAAGAAAGTAAACTCCATATGGAGTTTCTTAGATGCCCATCATCTTCTCTGAAGTAGATTGGTGCTGCTAGGAGCAGACATGTCTTATTGTCATTAAAAAATTTACATTATTAAAATATCTTAAATGTTATATTCTGTAGATTTCTGAAGTGTTTGAAGACTACCTGTCTATCTAAAATATATCTGTGTATGACCTTTAAAACATTTCTAGCATGACTATAAGTTTCACTATTATGGATGACTAATTATTAATGTGTATTTCTTAATTATACGTTACATTTTTAAATGAGTTACATAAGCATAATAACCCAACAAGAGTAGAAACATAGATACAGTATAACAAAATTTATTTTAAATTTGTATCAGTAAACCAAAATCTATACCAATGTAAAATATTTAAGATTAATTGTTGCTTCTTGAATTAAAGTGTATTCTATAATCTACCCTTTTATCCTATTATTTCTAATCTAATCTCCTTTGCTTAGCTTTTTTTCCTAACCATTATCTATAACAACTTGTAACCAGCCTCCCATTAATAGATAATAAATATAATAACCCATCTTTTGGGGAATATGGATGTAGTTTTTAGATTATTTCCTGTTGAATAGTGGCACTGACATCTTAGGACCCTGAGAAAATTTAGTATAATTGTTAAATCTTGGCTGTAGTATTTTGTGAGGTTGGATCATCTCAGCAGCTTGGAAGCTGTTCTGGATGCTGGATTTCGAGGAGACTGTAACAGAGGTATTTTGAATGCTAGATGGATCACTTGAGCAATCCATTTTCATTCGTGTTTGATTCCCTTGCTCTGAAAATACATACACTTTTAAAAGTACCATATATATATGCATTAATAAATGTATAGATGGTACATTGTACACAAGTCAGCCAAAGATAATTTTTTGTTTCATGTTCAAGTAGCTAAAATATACATCATGTGTCTTGTAGTTCTTTTAGGTTTATTTCTTTATGTTTGTAGCTAGATTTTTCAGGGGGTCTTCCATGATCAAACCTGATTTTCCTTAATCCAGAATAAATCCATAGACTTTTATTTCCTGTGAAGTAAAAGCATAACCACTCTCCCAAAGTAACACACCTCTTGACTTAAATTTCGAATTCAAGACATTTTTAAAATATAAAGTTTGGTTTAATCTATCAGATTTTATAACCCAGTATTTCTTAGCAGCCAAAAAATTTAAAGACAACACAATAACATGTATGATTCAGACTCTGTGTATTTCCCATCTGTACATGGCTTTGCTTATGTTACCTTTAAGAATTTTATTATTTCAAAACTATTTTGTTTAAATCTAAGACTACAAATACTCTTTCTTTTCTCTCTCCCAAGCCTTTGGACATTTTTAAACACAATATAAACCATTTAGAGGGTTTTTGTTTTGTCTTCATCTGTGTTTACTGCATCTCTCTCTCTTTTTCTGACCACATGAACCTGTAAACTGCTAAGTGGCATGGCTAGGACGAAAGTGGCAGCTTTGGTGGCTGGCTGGCTCTGCCCCACTCCTTGGTTCCCTAAGAGTCTTGTCTAATGGTGGAGGCACATTTACCACCAGCTCTGGGTGCCATGTTTACTACCCCAACTCTGGGAAGTTTCTGGTCTACGCTGACACTGAGCAGCATGTTGCTTGCTGCCTATAAACATCATTTAAGTGTTTGGCAGTCTGACCTCTTAAAAGAGCCCCCTGGCAATGAGCCAGAAAGCCATCTTTTAGAGCACCTGTGCCTCTGCTCAATGCCAGCAAACAGAGCCCACCCAAGAAAAGGCAGTTTCCAAGAAGCCACATTTGACTGTGTTTGTGTGTGTTTAGAATCTTTTTTCAAGCTCTCTCAGATTTTATGTGGATGGAGTTGCACTAAGTTGGGTGCCAGATGAAGCATTAACCTAATTAACCTTTGTCAATAAAAATTAGGAATAGGATATTGAGGTATGAATCTGAAAGATCAGAGAAGCAGGGAGAAGCCACCAGTGACCTGCCTGTTTTGTTCCTTCTTCCAAAAGGGCCAAGATCCTCTCTCTGCCCTGCCTTACTACTCCAAACTTTTATGGTTAACTTAGGTCAGCTAGTGGGTAGCTCTGCCCTCTGACTCCAAATAAGCTTTGTTTGTCAGAATACAATCAAAATATCACACAACAATTAACACCAGCAAAAAAAAAAAATTCAAATGAATCAGTGGTTACCAAACTCATTATATTAAAAAGAAGTAGTAGACATAAAGTTCGGATGGATTAGGGAGACAGGGGTACACCGGAAGTGTATAGGGGAAGTAGCAGGAGAGGACTATGATCAAAGACATTACCAGAAATTACCAACAAGTTAATACATTATTATATTCAAGAATATAAATGGAGTAATTTAATGAAATCACATAGATTTAAAAGAGTAAGAATCACAGAAAAACTTAATGAGATAAAGGAGTTTACTAACAAAATCCATACATAATTTATGGAAAAATTATCTATCAACAAAACTAACTTTACTGATATACTAACATGGAAAAGAGGGTGTATAATATTAAGTGTAGAATATGCAAAATCACTGCTGAAGTAGCATAAACTCATTAAAATATAACTAAATTTGAAGAAGTGGAAAAATTGAACAATTTTAGATAAAGTTTTCAAAATTGAAAAAATATTATATATACAATTCTTGTGTAAACTAAAGCATTGATGAAGTTCAGTAAATGCTTTCCTTTAGTAAATGAATGGTTAAAGGTTTGAATTAATAATAAATTAATGATGAATAAGTAGATTCCAGATTACTTTGTCACTTCTATCATGCTCAAAGAATAAATCTTCACATTATTATATAATATTTTCCTAAACATAGAAACAGTGATTGGCCAATGTGGCTTTTGAGGCTATATACAACAAATACTAAAAGCTTATAATAGTATTATGTGGGTAAAAATTGGAGAATAAATTTCTTCATTTGGCATTAATATACAATTATATAAATAAATTAATTATATAAATAAATTAAAATAAAATGAAATTACAATTTCTGAACACAAGGATAACAAGAAAACAAAAACAACCTTAGTGTTAATGTAGAATAAGCTTTCAACTGAATAACAAATATTAAGGCAGCCAAAACATTCCTTTAAGCCTTAGGCAGATTGTAGGTAAGGCCCGAATCTATTCAATTCTATGACAAGTGGATGAAGTGAGGATACTGTAGAAAAAAAGCCTGAAGCTAGCAGTGATAGGGTCATGAGGTTCAATGCATAAAAGTATATTTTGAAGCAGTAAGTGCTAATAGAGAAGCTATAGTTCTGTAGCATATCTCCTAAAGATAATTGATGAAGTTGACAATAAACAACAGACATTTCAATTGAGATGAGACAGACTTTGGAAGAAGATGCCATTGAGGACTTGCATTCCTGGAGACTAATAAACATTTGGCTTTACACCTCTGTTGGACAGGCCCTTTTTAATTGACAGCTGGTTATTTTATATTGAACCAATGCTCATTTAGCATTCTTCAAATTGTGTGTGTGTGTGTGTGTGTGTGTGTGTGTGTGTGTGTGTGTGTGTGGTGTGTTTTAAGAACTACATAACTCTACTCTGCCTATGCTCCTTATGGAATACAAGCTAATTTACAACACACTTAGTACATGATGAAGCAAATACTTTGATCCCACTGTAGAAATCTGCTCTTCAGAAAGACTCCTTTCAAACTATTACTACTTAGTGACAATTTGCCTGATGACTAAAAATCTCAGATATAGCAAAAAGGAATTCAACTTTGAAGTTTTATTGTTTAGAAAGAGATGGAAAAATAAGGTAATTATATTATCATCTCAAAACAAACACAGAAAACAATGAAATAAATATTTTTCTTGCAGGTCCAGTTACCATAGCTAGTGGTTCTTGAGATGACCTCATCTCTTGGTGAAGAAGGTATGTTTCAACAACCTTAACATTGGTAAAATGGATACAAAGGAGCATAACATTGTATACATGCAGTTGGTAAAGGACTGCCAGGATTTGAAAAGACTGACTGAAATATTGAAATAAATTGTACTGTGGGTAAAATGTTGCATGACATCACATATTATGCAGAATATTTTATAAAAGGAAGAGTCAGTCAATACAAAACATTTTATTATTGTTTGCCTAAGGAAGTTTTCTTTACCAACACCCTACACTATCATAATGAGGCAGGATCCTATATTGGTAAAAAGATTAGAATTCAATAAATAATGAGATGAGGGTTAGAATTTTTTGTCAATGGAATACTTTTGATGAAGTTATGTATATTATTTTCTTAGACATCATGCTATTGCATATTAAGTAATGTTTTATTTTTCCTTATGGGAATCATTAAGTACCTTTGTTATCAAAAGGAGACATCCTTTGCAAAGGCAATTGGAAGTATCATCCATGTTCTATTTTTAGGAGCCCTAAATAATATTACTAATTCCTTCATTTACTTTTGATAGAATTATTCTGAAGCCATATGGTCCTTGGCTTTTATTAATTAGGTTTTCTTATTGCTAATTTAATTTTATCCCAATGTTTGTCTTTTCTCTGTTTATATTGAACTATCATTTACTTTGTGATCCAGTTTTAAGTTGCATGCTTTTAGAAATATACCAATTTAAGCTAGACTGTTTAATCTATTACTATATAATTATTTATAAGAACACCTTATTATTACATCTATTTTCATGCATACATAGTAATGCATCCTTAAACATTTATGATTTTGTTAGACATTTTTTAAAACATGCAGAAAACCTATGAGCATTTGACCAAACAATGGTAGGTTAGAAAACATATTTTTATCATATTGAATATATTTAGAGGAATTTTATATGGCAGGAAATAAATATTTTATCATTTTCTAAGTATCGAATTTCTAAGTATCTAATCTATGTTGAAGAAACAAAAGCTCATTCTTATAACTAAATTTTTCACCATCCCTTTTCTTTGTTAAGAAATTGTTCTTTTCCCCACCAAATCTTAAGGAATAAAATTGTATTTTGTCACATTGAATATGATTTTAAAATGGGGTACACTCAAGGTGGCAACATCTGGAAATGGTCAGTCACATTTCTTACACAATGAGGAATCTGAGAGAATAAATACTGATGAAAATAAATTTTTTATTTAAATATTTTTATTTTATAATTAATTTAAATTTACATATCAGCCACAGATTTCCCTGTTCTCCCTCCTCCCACCCCCCAGCCTTCCCCCACAATCCATCCCACATTCCCACCTCTTCCATGGCAATATCTCCCCTGGGGAGTCAGCCCAGCCTGGTAGATTCAGTTGAGGCAGGTCCAGTCCCCTCCTCCCTACACCAAGGCTGAGCAAAGCATCCCAGCATAGGCCCTAGGTTCCAAAAATCTAGCTCATGTACCAGGGGCAGGTGTGGTTCCACTGCCTGGGAGCCTCCTAAACAGTTCAAGCTAATCAATTATCTCACTTATCCAGAGGGCCTGGTCCAGTTCCATGGGGGCTCCTCAGCTATTGGTTCACAGTTCATGTGTTTCCACTAGTTTGACTGCTTGTCCCTGTGCTTTTTCCAATCATGGTCTCAATATCTCTTGCTCATATAATCCCTCCTCTCTCTTGTAGATTGGACTCCTGGAGCTCCTGGACACTTGGGGCTTGGCTGTGATCTTTGCATCTGCTTCCATCAGTCACTTGATGAAAGTTCTATCATGACAGTTACGGTGTTTGGCCATCGATCACCAGAGTAGGTCAGCTCAGGCACTCTCTTGACCATTGCCAGTAGTCTTTGTGGATTTCTGGCTTTTCTCCTTTGTGTTAGCTTTTCCCCTTTGTGTTCAGTCTGTGAGACTGGCCAACAGGAAGATTCCACCCACATTTAGTTATTTCCAGAAACAAGTATCTTAGACATACCCTGAAGTCTGCCATGTGATTACAAAGTCAATCTATTTACCAATGAAGGCAATATATCAAAAACCTCACTTGTCAGTTTGCCATAAAATGTAGCACTTTAATCCCAAATATTCCACTAATAGCCCACCCAAAATATTTATGGCCATTTTAAATGCAAAATGCATTTATTTTATCTCCAATGCTCTCCTAAATTTAAACATTTGTAACGTTATTTAAAAGCCCAAAGTTGAAAATCTCTTCTGACTCAAGGTAATTTTTTCACCCTGAGTTTTGTGTTCTAGTTACTTTCTTTTGCAGTGGTGAAACAGTGACTTAAATAGAACAACACAGGAAAAAAATGGGTTTGTTTGGCACACAGGTTAGAATCCATAATCAAAGTAATTCATACCATAAACTTAAGTTAGGAATCTGGAGACAGGAAGTGAAGCAGTGATCACAGAGAAATACTGCTTCCAGCTTGTTCTAAGACTCAAATTCAGTTATATTGATTATAAAATCAGAGTCCATCTCATGTGTGTGTTATTGCCCACTGTGGGCTGAATCCTTCTACATTAACAAACTATCAAGAAAATTCCTCCACAGACATGTATGGGCCATTTTATAGCGGTAATTACTCAACTGGAGTTCACTGCTCCTGGGTGTGCCAATTTGACAACCAAGAGAAACCATTCCCCCTTATATGTTTCTGCTTCGTCTTTATTGTCATGTTCAGGTCTTGCTGTTGAAGAACCACTAGGTTCCGGGTTGTGTCATATTGCTCTTTATGTTGTTTTATGTATTTTTGCACTGGCGTCTACCCATCTCTTTCTCCAATTGGGTGCAAGAGGGCTCTGTGTCTGAGGGAGTTGCTCTTGGTCCAATCTGTGCTGGCTGTCTCTATGTCTTGGGGGTGCATTCTTGGTCTAATAAGAGCTGGCGATTCTACGTCTCAGGAAGCCACTGAGGTCACATAGGGAGGGGTGGGTTTGTGGCAGGAAGTAGGTCTTGTAGATTGCAGGGTCTGATGGGGATTCCCTGGCAGTAGGATCAATATCTATCCCTGGTGCATGAACTGGCTTTTTGAGCCCATTACCTATGGTAGGACACCTTGCACAGCCTTGATTCAGGGGGAGGGGCTTGGACCTCCCTCAACTGAATGTACCAGGCTTTGCTCACTTCTCATGGGAGGCCTTACCTTTTCAGAGGAGGGAATTGGGGGTGGGCTTTGGAGGGAAGGCTAGGGAGGGGATCGGAAGGAGAATTGAGAGGGTAATCTGTGGTTGATATGCAAAATGAATAAAAAATTTCTTAACAACAACAAAAAACACATTTCTCCAAGAATCCCATGATTCCACACATCACTTTTTGTATGTTTATCACGACAGTAGATCCAGTCTTCAAACCCATCCATCTTCTGTATTAATTACTTTTCTTATTGTTCTCACAACTTCCCTTAAATAAAGAAGAAATATTTTGGCCCACAGTTTAAATAGGAGTCAAGTCACTCTCTCATGGCTAGAGGCATGGAATAGGGAGCATAAATAAAGGAGGTGCAATTCAAATTGCAATTGCAGTCAGAAAGTAGAGAAAGATATTTATTTGTGCCCTGGTCCTCGCACTCTCTCCATTTTTAACTTATGACTAAAAGCTACATCTTATGCCTGCACCATCCCATCCCCCCAAAAACTGCCTCCTTAATTCTTCCCTAATTTTGGAAAACAAAATGGTCTCAATAAATTTATTGTTAAGAAAATACATAATGCAGGAATTCAGACATTGTTTCTTTTACAATACTTAATAAATTTAAGTATTTTCATGTTCTAATAAAAGTTTCATAGGTGAAATCTGTTATATAAAGGATCTATCAAAAATTAGCAAAACTAAAAGGAGTCCCAAGGAAACAAGGTGACAATTAAAATGTAGGTGAATGCTTTCTAGTGTGTATTTGTCCTCACTTTGAATGACTGGAATAGGAAACTAGGAAATGATAGTACAAAAATAAAATGCCAGCAGCAAGTACAAAACAAGCAGAATAGGAAAACACATAGAAGAAAGGGGAGGTTATATAAATGTAAAGATGCTGATTTTGTTGACCTTGGTAGGCACTGACCATTTCAGTGAAACACTAGAGTAGTACTTTTAATTTCATACATATAAAAGTAATCAAATACATAAAATATTTTCATGTATATATATGTATAGTATTTGGTTGAGAATGACAATAACTATTAAAAAGACTTTTGGACTAAAAGCTAAACTAATGAAAAACACTATACTATAAATATATTTGGAAATTTTCTTTTGTTTTACAAAAAAGCTACAAAACACTTTCTAATAGAGAAGTATTGTACTGATACGTTTTCAAAGATGACGATAAATAATAACTTTGGAATATACACTAAGAAGAAGAAATGTAATCACTGTGTATTAGCCAGAATGTTAGCTTTGTCCCCCCACAACACAATCAGCATTACATTAAGAAAGTGCAAACTGTTCAACTGAACTGTTGAAATTAATTGAAGAGTGAGTATGTTAAGTGGCTTATCTGAAACATCATTATCAGTAGTTCAGGGTGAGAAGAGAAGACATAATAAGGCTTGCTCTATAGAGACTTGGCCCAGTTCTAGTTAACATTCTCATTCATGACCTAGATAACAACATGGAAAAAGGCACTTTTAACTAAGGATAGGGTTAGCATACTAAAACATTGTGAATGTCAGGAAAAAAATGAACATGAAAGAAAGGAGAAAGGATTGGGTATAATATAAGCCAATAATGAGTAGATAGAAATTGTAACTCGTTTGTATTAATGTGGTAATGAGGTATCAACTCTTTCAGTAGTACATAAGCTGAAGATATCCTAATGCTAATGACATTTTTAAATCCATGACATGTATGTTTCCCAAA
The DNA here is from genome assembly GCF_049852395.1 of Peromyscus maniculatus bairdii. Taxonomy (NCBI): domain Eukaryota; kingdom Metazoa; phylum Chordata; class Mammalia; order Rodentia; family Cricetidae; genus Peromyscus; species Peromyscus maniculatus. Next base: position 59,490,996 of record NC_134863.1, on the reverse strand, counting down.
TGCAAACTGATATATAAAAGACTCAAATTTGGCAACAATATAACTTAGTGTGAGAATACATATTAAAAATTGGATGTTAATTACTGAAGACCATGAACCATATAAAAACTGGAGATTATATATACATATCTACAATACAACACATTAAGTTATAGATACCAAATACTACAATTATATCTGATTATATCTAATCATATATATATATATATATATATATATATATATATATATATATATATTACATCATTGATACTATATTGATACAGACAGTAAACAGAGATTACTTGAGGAAAATACTAATTGAGGATCTACCTGTATGCAGAGTGGCCAAATGTAACAAAACAGATTTAATTGGAAGGATTAACAGGAAAAAATATTATGATGTTGGGTCCTGCCCAACCTGTTGAATATTCATGAATAAGTGAGTGAGGACTGAGAAAAAAACAGAGGCAGAAGTGTAACATGAATTGCTAAACTGTCTTATTAATGAAAACAAACCTGGTGCCAATTATTGGGGTGAATGCTGGAAGATCAGAGAAGCAGAACAAGCCACAGCTTCCTCACCTGGCCAGTTTCTCAGATGATCTTGCTTCCTCAGAGTCCTCATCCAGAATGAATCTCAGCTGAACTGCTGCTCAAAAGCCTAAAAGCTTAACAGACTTTAGTCCCTGGTCTTCATGCCTTATACACCTTTCTGCCTCCTGCCTTCACTTCCTGGGATTAAAGCCATGTGTCACCATGCCTGGCTGTTTCCAGTGTGGCTTTGAACTCCCAGAGATCCAGATGGATCTCTGCCTCTGGAATGCTAGAATTAAAGGCATGCTTGCTACCATTGCCTATCCTCTATGTTTAATATTGTGGCTGTTCTGTTCTCTGACCCCAGATAAGTTTATTAGGGTGCACAATATTTTGGGGAAGACAGTATCACCACATTTTCCTTTTTTTGTCTAAAATTTAAAAAAGGCTTTTAACTAATACAAGAAAAACTATATCCAATAAGTATATATAATATATACAGTTAAGAATTATAATAACAGTGTCTAGTTCATTAACATTTGACAGATTCAGACAAAAAACTCCATTGTATATATTAACAATGTCCAGTCCATTATCATTTGACAGATTCAGATAAAAATGTTCATTACTTATCCTATTTAAAACAAGTAGTTCCTTTTTAAAAGTACATTCAATATTAGAAATAAAAAGTTTAGGATAACCAATCTGGAATTGTGTAATGCCAGTGTTACTTAAGTTCTGGCTAGGTTGACTCTGCTTGTTCTTGCTTCCTGCTTCAGGACCAGAAAAAGGAGATATGTTATTAAAACACCCGGTGATAAAGCTCATTTGCATTCTTTGCTTAGCCATCCTCTCTTGGTTGATGTGGTTAGATAGGAACAATACTAATCTCACCTCTGTTGAATAATATATCTGTGTAGTACTCTTCTCTTGAACAAAAGCATGGCTAATTATTTCTTTTAACCAATAAAATAATATAAAGGTGCATTGAACATGCACAGAGGCATTTAAGTCTTAAATTAATTGTGTATAAACTAATTTAAAGGGTTGCTAAGTGGGATATTATTTATATTACTCAGAGGAAAACACTTTCAAATTTATAAATCACTTTCAAGGTAAGAAAGCCTGATGACGACCAGAGGGGACTCTGAAGTTGGTCTTCTGGCATCCAGTTCTCTGATCATAGTAGAGTGCTCAGCCTAAGTAAAATCCCAGGAAGAGGCTCCACCATAACATTCCAGGATTCCCAACACTAGGAAGTATGGCAAATAAAAGTATGTATCTTTTGCTACCAAATTTGTGGAAACTTATGCAGAATAGAAAATTAATATAGTGTATTTGGCCACAGATTACAAGTTTTAAAGCAATAAGCTTGGCATCTCATAAAAATTTTAGTCCTAGTTGATGACATTTGTTTAACCCAGGGGATTTCTGATCATGTTGTATCCTCAACTATCTTGTCAAGACATATAAAAAGTATCACTCAAAGTATCTATAAATTTAAGACTAGTCTAGAAATGAAAATTTGCCATGTGTATAACCCTGTGATGATAAATCTGTCCTTGGTTCAAGTAAGTAAATTGTAAAAACTCTGGGTTTGGTGTCCTGGGTTTCAGCACCAAAATATTAGTAAATTGATGGCTGAAACTGCAAGGAGACAGTTCAGCCCTAGAGGGTGAGGTATCCAGGACACCTCGAGCTACTTAGAACAAGATCTCTGCCCTGAAGGGGTCCCGAACACCTGAAGCTGTTTAGCACAGCTCTGATGGCTGGGACTGCAAAGAAACAGCCCAACCTTGGAAAGGAAATTTTTCTGACTTCTCAGGAGAGTCAGGCCTGGAACTGCTTCAGCAAAGAAGGGTATCCTGACTCTTTGGGAAAATCAGGATATACCTTGTGTGATGGGGCATGGTTTCCCCGCAGGACACAGCAATCCTGTTCCTCTCCTGGAGAGCCACAATCTCTGGCTCAGTGTTACCAGTTCTTTCTTGCTCAGTTCACTATGGGACATCTTAGCAAGGGTCTTCTGTTCAGCTCCTCCTTGCTCAGTCCACTATGGGATATCCCAGCAAGGTTCTTCTGTTCAGCTCCCCCTTACTCAGTCCACTATGGGACATCTTAGCAAAGTCCTTCTATTCAGTTCCCCCTTGCTCAGTCCACTATGGGACATCCCAGCAAAGTTCTACTGTACACCAGTGAATGAGGGTCTTCACCCAAAACTCTTTTGAAAAAGAGGTTAATTTGGGAAGGAGGAGTCCAGGAGAGTAGCTGCCTCTACCAGCGGGGAGAGAACAGCTCTCAACTGACTGAGCAGGGCGGTTTATATAGGATGTCAAGGGGCCAGAGTCAACTGTGGTTGGTTAGTTTAACTTCTGCCCAGGGATTGGCCAGTTTTGTGGGCAAGGATCAGAGATGGCCCTAATTTCAGGAACAAGCCTTTCTTGGCTTTTTGACACTACCTCTAAGGCCAGGACACATTTCTTTCACTGACTTTGATCCTAGGGGCCAAAAGTGTTATTTTTGTACTAGTTTCAGAGTCAGGGCATATTCCCCCAGTTCTGGGTTTGGGGATAAAGTGTTCATTTTTGTGGCTCAGGTCCCAAACACAGGCTGTGTTTCTTTCCCTGGTCCTGGGCCCTAGGGCCAGGATTCTACTGTCCTGCTCTGTGACTGGGTGATTTCACAAGTCAGTTGGACAGGGGCACAGATGGCTCTGATCTGAGCTAAACTGTGTTTCTCTCACTGGCTTTATCTGAGCCATCCTTCCCTAATTCTGGGTCAGGGTGGGTTTCTCTAGCCAGCCCCTTTTCCCTACAGTTCTGCCTTTACTCTTTTAGTCATATGTATTAGTCATTCTCTATTTGCTCTTTGACTTTTGGACTTTTACTTAGACTCTTTCCTTGTTTCTATGAGTTCTTGATACTGTCTTATACTTCCGTCTTTCACTTCCATACAATACACTTTTTTCCCTTCAGTGTCTATCTTAACTATCAAATGAAATCAGGAAAAATTCTGTAAATTATTCAAGAAATTTGTTTCATAGTTGAAATTAATTTTATGCACAGGTCTTTTTACTTTTTCCCATATGCAAATGGAGTCTTAAATACTTAGTATAGACATATCATAATTATGAACTTTAGAGATATAAGCCTTGCAGGAATAGGCAATAAAAAAAAAGAGAGTATTGAAATTAGGGGCATTTTCTGAGTTTTCTGTCTAGAGGACATTGTAATGTTAAATTTAGAAAATGATGGTATTGACAAAGACATAAGCTAAAATGATATAGAAGTACAAAATTTCAACTGTAATAGTGAAATAGAATGAATGTATCACTGACATCACATTTCTGGATTTCATAATTGTATCAACCATGGAATATTTTCCCAAAGAGAAGAATTCATGGAAATGATAGCTTTGTAGAAAACTAGGTCACTAATTTTGGGCACTTGGAATCAATAGTTAAGTCATCAGAGAAGAAATTCTATGGGATGCCACACAATGTTTGGATTTGTAACACTGGATACATGGATCAAAGAGAGCATATGAAGAAGTAATGAAGGGAAAAGACCAACAACAGAAACCAGAGAAGCACCAACTCTTTTTTTGCATTTTTTCTTTATTTTATTTGACATACCAACCACAGTTTCCCCCCCCCCTCCTCTCCTCCTGTTCCCTCCCTACACCTCCCTTCTACTTACCCCCATCCACTCCTCCTCCCTCTCCACTCAGATGGGGTAAGGTCTCCCTTGGGAATCCATAAAGCATGGCATATCAAGCTGTGGTGAGACCACCCCCCAGAATAATGGCTGAACAAGGCATCAACCATAGGGAATATGTTACAAAGAACCAGCTCATGCATCAGGGATAGGTCCTGGTCCCACTGCGAGGGCCCCCACAAAAGCATAAGCTACATAACTGTCACCTAGATGCAAAGGGCCTAGGTTGGTCCCATGCCAGATCCCTAGCTGTCTCTCCAGATCCTGTGAGCTCCCACAGTTATGGTCAGCTGTTTCTGTAGGTTTTCTTGTCATGATCTTGATGACATTCCCTTGCTCATATAATCCCTCCATCCTCTCTTCAACTGGACTCCCAGAACCCAGCTCAGTTCTTGTCTGTGGATCTCTGCATCTGCTTCCATCAGTTACTGGTTGAAGGTTCTATGATGACAATTAGGGTAGTCACCAACCTGATTAAAGGGGAAACAGAACTCTCAACAGAAGAATCTCAAATGGTCAAGTTACAATTAAAGAAGTGTTCACCATCCTTCACTTTCAGGAAATGCAAATCAAAATGACTCTGAGAAACGATCTAACAATTGTCAGAATGGCCAAGATAAAAAATGTTAGTGACAGCCTATCTTGGAGAGAATGTGGAGTAAGGGGAACACTCCTCCACTGCTGGTGGGAGTGTAAATATAGTGATTTCTTAGAAAATTGGGAATCAATCTACCTCAAGACCCAGTGTACCACTCTTGGGCATAAAACCAAAGGATGCTCAACCATATCACAAGGACACTTGCTCAACTATGTTCATAGCAGCATTGTTCATAATAGCCAGAACCTGGAAACAATGCAGATGTCCCTCAGTCGAAGAATGAATAAAGGAGCACTAACTTTTATGAGGCATGTACAACAGCAGCCCACAGAGTTCTGGAGGAGAGTCAGGAGCATTAAGTCACACAGGAATGGAATCAAACAATAAATGGATGCTGAGCAAAGGTAAGAAGCAGATCACAGTAAAATCCATAAGTATATTAAAAGAAGTAGACACTAATTCTGCTTTGATGCTGCTTTAGATGGCCATTTGTGATCTTAGTAAAACGTTGCAAAGAAGTGCTATGTTAAATTCTTAGTCAATATTCAGAGAATGAGTCAGAGAATACATGCTGGAGCATGCTGAAAGGGGAACATGAAATATTGAATTTTCATTTGTTTGAAAGCAAGGAAGCATTAGTAAGTTTCATGACAGTGTTACTGAAAGATGGAAGAAAACCCAGTAGCTCCTATTTCACCCTAAGTTTCTCATCTTTTCTTTAATAGTAGACTCTGTGAAACCCTTGCCTGGTTAACTATTTGTCTCCAGATGTTCAGCTTAAGTCTTTCTCATTATTTAAAAATTTTATTACACTGTGTGTGTGTGTGTGTGTGTGTGTGTGTGTGTGTGTGTGTGTGTTTCCATACACATGACAATGTGACTTTGAAAGTCAGAGAACAACTTATGAGAGCTGATTTCATCCTTCCTACAATCTAGGGTATCAGACACTGGTCTGTAGAATTGGGCCAAGTGTTCTTACCCACTGAGCCATCTCACTGGTGAAAGCTATCCTCTTTCTTAACAATATTGACTGGCAAATTTATTTGAGTAATTTTTACAAACAAAAAAAAATCATACAAATGTTGTTGGTTTTTTTTTCTCTTACTCTTTTTTTGGGGGGAGGGGCCACCACCCAGATTCCAAATAATTCACACTTGGAGGCTGATACTTACTTATAAATGCTTGGCCTTAGCTTGGCTTGTTTCTTGCCAGTTTTCCTTAACTTTAAATTGGCCCCATCTATCTTTTTGCCTCTGGGCTTTCCCCATTCTCTTACTACTGTAAATCTTACTCTTACTTCATGACTTGTTGTATAGCTGGGTGGCTTGTTGTATAGCCTGGTGTTCCCCTCTTTCTCTGGCTACTTCCTCTTTTTTCCTCCCAGATTTTTCCTTCTATATATTCTCTCTGCCTGCAAGCCACGCTTATCCTTTTTCCTACCTTGCTATTGGCCTTTCAATTCTTTATTAGATCATCATTTGTTACAGAAAGGTACAGTAACACAGCTTTTCAGAGTTAAACAAATGCAAGATAAACAAAAATAACACACCCTAAAATAATATTCTACAGCATGCAAAGATAAATGGATGGTTCTGTAGCCCTGATTGGTTGATCATCAGGATGTGTGTCACTCTACATCATTCCAAACTGATGTAGCAGATGTTACCCTAGGTCTTTAGAGACTCAGAAAAGGAGAATTAAATAATGCCTTTTTATTTTATTACTTGTAACATACTGAGAATGGGCCTGTTTCATGTGCTTTTAAATAGCAATGACCACCTCCAATTTGTTGTTTTCATTTTGGAATGCTTTCATTACTTTTATTGTCTGTACTTATTGGAACATGCTTCTTTCTTTTGACTATCCATGTGCTTAAACCCATTTCCTAAAAGAACGTTTCATTAGTAAAACATAGTTTACAAAATAAAGTGAATAGCCTCATTACTAAAATAAACAGAAAGCCTTTGATCATGCTTTCCCTTCATCCTTTAGAGAGTAATGGGGACTAGGAAATAAATTGAGGTTTCTAACTTTTTCATAACATTATATAGTGTTCATCAATTTAGAAAAAAATATTTTTCACCAAATTTAAAACTGTTCTTTAATATGTTCATCAGTTAGATAGTTCTATTCTAGTTAAAACAGAATTAAATAACAGAAGCATTCATTTTTATATTTCCCACCATTTTAGAATCCAGAACTGGGAGGGTTTGGAAACCAGGGAATAAAATTCTCTTCATGGATATGTCTGCATTGGCTGTGAACTGAGCAACTTGGCATGGTATTTCCCACTTTTGGACTCAGTTGTTCTGATGTTCCTGGCTGGCTTACATCCATTTGGAATTGAATCAAATTGCTTTAGTTTGAAAATTTGGTTGAAATGATACTGTTGCTTAAAGAAATGAACTTTTTAATTTCTATTTACTGTCCAGAATTTCATATAAAATGTAGCTGTTGGTGTTGCTGTACAGTTGCTCAATATATTATATATTTTATAATATATATTATATTCATATATAATATGAATGAGGAATGGTTTAGAAGAATGGTGGGATGATATTATTCCCACAAAGCAATAGCTAGTTGTAACAAATTTCAGTAGGAGATCTTGGGAAGCTCATCAGCTTATATCCACTACTAAATTTAAGGACAAGCTGTTCTCTATAGTTATATTCAGGGAACAAAAAAAATAATCTTGAATATTTTCAAGCACACTTATGATAGGTAATTCAAGTAGTGAATTATGGAAGGCATACTGTTGAGAAATTGTAATATAATAAAAAAGCATCATAAAAAATAAATATCAAGTAAGAATAAACACTACTGGCAAGCCATAAAAATTAAACACTCACATTTTATTTATATTCTTTGTTAAAATATTTTCTTTTGGAAATACTTGCAATTGAAAATATCGTTATACTAATTGAATTTTAACTGAAAAGGAATAATGGAACTTGTTTGACTCTGTCAACTTATTAAAGTCAAAAGCCTTAGAAAAACTACAAAAAGCAGTTGCTGGTCACAGCACTTCTCATTTTCTTAGAAAAGGTACCATTTTAATGTCATTTAGTCAGGTGAAAATTTAATTATAGAGTAGTTCAAACAATAACCAATGAAAACAATAAATCAAATGGTAAGGAGTTAAAATAGAACTACAAAAATTTAGATTTTAATTTAACCAACAAAGACTTTTAAGTGGAAGAGGACAGTTTTAAGTTTTATACTATCTATTACACTATTATATTCAAGTGAATTCAAACCTAGAATAAACAAAAGAGGTAAGCTGAGGTAACAGAATTCTTGCTGTTGACTTTAGAATGAAATAGTAAGGCATATTCAAATTTATTCCATTTTCAAATGACTACTAGAAGCATGTGGGAAAATAACATCCTTCAGTACACTATGGAGCTCATATTTTATTTAGGAACATTACAGCCATTAATCATTAAATCAAACCAGGTTGAACTGAATTTCTTAACATGAATAATTATTTTACATTAATAAAATAAATTAAATAAACCCAACAGGTTTTTTTAAAGGTATATTCTATTAAATTTAATGAACTTAAGTTATTAATTTAAATTACTTCAATGATGTTGATTTTGAAGAATATTAATTTATACATCATCATAGTACACTGGATTAATATTGAAGTTCATTTTTAAGATTTGATATAGGTGGTAACATTCCTAGTTAAATATTTTAATAAGGTATGTCTTAAGTTACTATTGGTAATGCTGTTTATTACAGCTACAGGAACAAAACTATACTACTAATAGCATAAATTTACATGTTTGGTGAAAATGTTATTTTTCATGTAATCTGTAAGTGACAGTCATTTTGTTTTTACTCTTTATTTTGAGAAAAGATGACGTGTCTGAGTTTTAAACATAAATCTTCCAAAATAAACTCTTATCTGGGGTTCTTTTTAATGTAGATGTTTGAAATAACCAATATGCAGTTGTATGTATGTATTGTTCATATTGCCTCATATTTGCTCCTAGATTTTCTTTAAGCAAGAGAGGTTGGGGAGTTAAGGGGAAAATCTGCATGGATTTTGTAATAGGAATTTTCCACTGTGCTTTGTTACTTTATTTTTAAACTTGAACATTTTTTCTAGTCTATAATTTTAATGTCTAATGAATATGTTATAAATAACTTTATTTCTTTCATCGCCAGGTGTTTAATTATCAAACAGCATAGAGGTCTTTTGTACTACTATTTCTCTTTTGTATTTTATAATGATATTAACCTGGTAGGACAATCATTTTAGCTATTGTGACTAAATATATGCAACTCATTTGAGCATAATTCTTCCTCACAATAGTATTCCTACCAAGCACAATCCACTTTTAATAATTTAGTATGTGAGAAATCCACTGACATTTAACTTGTGATTCTTGCTACTTAAATTTTGGGTTATGGTTTTGTCTGTGTGCCTATCAAAAATATATCTGACTATTGAACTCAGCTGGATATCTCATCTTAAGGTATTTCATTGTATATAATTCTAAGACACAAACTTTACAGCATCTAACATGTCTAAAACTTTTCTTCCTTTTTATTTTGGAATGTTAGACTGATGTTTAACCCTTGTTAATTATTTAGAGAACCACCTAGGGCCCATAGTCCTTGATAGTATAAGAGCAAGCCATGAGGAGCAAGCCATTAAGCAGTACTCCTCCATGGCTTCTCTTCTTGTTCCTGCTTCCAGGTTCCTGCCTTGAGTTATTGCCCTGACTTTCCCCAGTGATAGAGCATGTTCTGAGGATTATGAGATGAAATAAACCCTTTCCTCCCCACCTTGATTTTGATCATGGTGTTTTATCACAGCAATGGTAGACCTAAGTAGGCAGGAGTTTGTAGCAGACAACCTCGTGGAATATTGTGGTAACAGAACTGACACTGTGTTTTTTGCAAGGTTGTGGTGGAATTTGAAATTTGTGCCAGAAAAGCTGTTCAGTGCTCAGATATTTTGAATTTAGAATTGTTGAATCTCTGTTTTTCTGTGGCAAATGATACTGGCCAGCTAGGGTTGAAGAATTTGCTATGATTAAGAAGAGACCAGCATCATTAATTTGAAATCTTCTGGGAAGTGTTACTCAGAGTCAACATACAGAAATGGTGATTCTACTTCACAATGTCAGTTGAACTTGGTAATGTGTAAGAGTTTGTCAGGTGGTACTGGATTTGAAGGAGAGAATGGGTTGCAGAGAGCATCTGAGACCCGAGTCTATGAGAGACCAGGAGAGTCCACTGTAATTTGTGCAGCCTGAAGTAGAAACCCCATGATTAAATGGGCAATATATTGAGTCTGAGGCTTGGTATAATGTGTCAGGGGCAGCATTTTTTTTTAACAGAACCCAGGAGAGGCTATTGTTGAAGATACTTATAGTGGAGACCTCAATATTTAGGAGCATACAGGAGCATGGGATGATAAGCAAGAACAGAAACATCTGTGGAGTGGAGCCAACTTGAGCCTAGGAGACAAGATGTGTGTGGTGTCGATAGAAGAGCCAGAGAAGTGTGATTACCAAGGTTCTTTGTAACTCAGGTTATTACATGTAGTGCCCAGATATCAAGCACTGTACTTTTTGCCCTGTTGAATTTTGGTTTGGTTTTGTTCAGAATGTAACTGTGCTCTAGTTCTTACCTCTCGGAATAAGAATGTATTTAACTTATTTTTGAATTTTCAGAAGCCCACAGTTATAAGACCTTGGATTTTTTAGAGAGATTTTGGTTATTTAAGGCAGATGTTGAACATTTTCACAGGCTTTGAACTTTAGAAGAGACTTTGAATGTTTGAAAGATGATGAACTTTTAAAGACTGTGGGACTTTTACAGTTAGAATGTTCTATACTGTGATATTTAAATTAATGAGATCTTGAGGATGAACAAGAAATGGACTGCTCTGATTTAATAATAATGTGTTTGTCTGAGAAGTCCACAAGGTTTCAATTGTCCTGGTTAGTGTTTTGTCAAGTTGATACAAGCCAGAATCATTTCAGAAGAAGGAACCTTAGTATAGAAAATGTGTCAACAAGATTGGACTTTGGGCAGGCCTATGGGGCATTTCGTGATTAACAATTTATGTGTGATGACCGAACCCACGAATGGCAGTGCCACTCTTGGGTTCATGTCCCTGGATGGTCAAGAAGCAAAGTGAGTAAGCCAGGAGAAGAAAGTCAGTAAGCATCACTTCTCCATGGCTGCTGCTCCAATTGGTGATTCTAGGTTCCTGCCTTGAGTTCCTTCCCTGAGTTCCATCAATGACAGAATATAAACTGAGGGTTGTAAGATGAAGTAAACTCATTTTTCTTTCTAAGTTGGTTTTGGTCATGGTGTTTTGTCACAATACAAACCCTAAGTAAGATGCCTGAATTCCATTGTTACTAATGAAGTGATTATACCAACCATAGGGCAAACTTCTCATAAGATCTAACAGACATGAAATTCTGCAATATTCAGATGCTTTGTTGAAATGTTGGGCCTCAATTTCTTGATTGCAAATATGTTGTCAAAGGAACTAACCTCATACCCTACCCCTACCCTCCATTAGCCCCCCTCACCCTCAGTGTACTTATGGAGATCTCATCTATTTCCCCTTCCCATGCTGATCCATGCATCCCTCTTAGGGTTCTCCTTGTGAGCTGGCTTCTCTGGAGTTGTGGATTGTAGTCTGGTTATCCTTTGCTTTACTTCTAGTATCCACTCGTGAGTGAGTACATACCATGTTTGTTCTTCTGACTCTGAGTTACTTCATTCAGGATGATATTTTCTAGTTCCATCCATTTGCCTGCAAATTTCATGATATTGTTTTTTACTGCTGAGTAGTACTCCATTGAGTATATGTGCCATATTTTCTTAATCCATTCTTTGGTTGAGGGGCATCTAGATTGTTTCCAGGTTCTGGCTATTACAAATAATGCTGCTATGAACATAGTTGAGCATGTGTCCTTGTGGTATGATTGAGCATTCTTTGGGTATATGCCTGAGTGGTATAGCTAGGTCTTGAGAAAGACTGATTCCCAATTTTCTGAGAAACTACCATACTCATTTTCAAAGTGGCTGTTCAAGTTTGCACTCCCACCAACAGTGGAGAACATAAGGGAATGGGATGGTCGAACTGGAACAGGGATGAAGTGGGAGAGCAATGAAAGAGATACCATTGTAGAGGGAGACATCATGGGGATAGAGAGAAACAGTACTATGGAAGTGCCCAGGAATACACAAGGATGACCCAAGCTTAGACTACTAGCAATAGTGGAGAGGGTGCCTGAACTGTCTTACCCCAGTAATTAGATCTGTGAATACCCTAACTGTCATCATAGGGCCTTTCTCTAGTAACTAATGGAAGCAGATGCAGAGATCACAGCCAAACACCAGGCCGACCTCTGGACGTCCAGTTGAAGAAAAAGAAGAGGAATTCTATGAGCAGGGAGCATCAAGATCATGATGGGGAAACCTAGAAAAAAACCAAATCAAACTAGTGGGAACTTATGAAATTTAGACCAACACCTGTGGAGCCTCCACAGGACTGGACTAGGCCCTCTGCATAGCTAGACAGTTGTGTAGCTTGATCTACTTAAGGGGATCCCTGGCAGTAGGATCAGGATCCATCCTTGGTTCATGAGCTGGCTTTTTAGTGCCCACTACCTATGGTGGGACACCTTGCACAGCCTTGACGCAGGGGGAGGAACTTGCACCTGCCTCAACTGAATGTACCAGGCTCTGCTGACTCCCCATGGGAGGCCTTACCTTCTTATAGGAGGGAATTGAAGGTGGATGGGTGGAGAAAGGCTGGAGTGGTAGGAGGAGGGATGAGAAGGGGATCTGTGATTGGTATGTAAAATGAATAATAAAATTTCTTTCTTTTTTTTTTTTTTTTTTTTTTTTTTGGTTTTTCGAGACAGGTTTCTCTGTGTAGCTTTGCGCCTTTCCTGGAACTCACTTGGTAGCCCAGGCTGGCCTTGAACTCACAGAGATCCGCCTGGCTCTGCCTCCCGAGTGCTGGGATTAAAGACGTGCGCCACCACCGCCCGGCCAATAAAATTTCTTAATAAAAAAGGTACTGGTGTCCTATTTTTACCTTAATAATTAACATTCAGCAAGGAATACAAATTAAGCCTTTTAAGAACTTTCCTTTTATTTTATTTTATTTTTTTATTTTACAATACTATTCAGTTCTATATAATAGCCACAGATTCCCTTGTTCTCCCCCTTCCTGCCCCCCTCCCCTTCCTCCCAGCCCACCCCCCATTCCCACCTCCTCCAGATCAAGGTCTCCCCCGAGGACTGGGATTGACCTGATAGACTGAGTCCAGGCAGGACCAGTCCCCTCCTCCCAGATTGAGCCAAGCATCCCTGCATAAAGTCCCAGGTTTCAAACAGAACTTTCCTTTGTATAGATTGTCATACTGTGAACCTAAAATATTTCACTAAGTAATGCATGCTCATCCTAGATCATCAGTGTGATCTGATATCATGTTGTCTTTTGACATGACTGAATTTGGGCATCCTTGGGTAAAAAGGCTAGAATTCAAACCCAAGATATCACACTAGCTAGCTAGGCATACACTCTATGTTTGGCTTCTATCTCTAGTCCTGCTTGGTTTTTCTTGAAGAATCATTTCGGGATTTTCATCAATATGTCCAAAGTGATTGAAGATGAAAGCTATTTACTGCCTGATGATTTAGCACAAATGTTGATGTTGACATAATTTTGGTATCTTAAAATACAATGTAACATAATGTAATAGTATGATTTGTGCTTAGTATATAATATAAATACTATGAAAGGCACAGCAAGTAGAAATTAAGAGAAAGATTTTAGAGCAACATTTAGAATACTTTGGTCCACTGAATTGATCTTTATTTGTTTTATTATATATGGGAAACTATGTTAATATACCACAGATGGTTCATCAATTCTGTATAAATTTATGTTTCATTATTTTTGAGTCTGAGAAGGCTAGGATCAAGTCACCATGAGATTCAATGACTATTGAGTACTGGCTCTTTCTCAATAATAACCCAGGCTTCTACCATATGGTAGAAGAGGAATGAAATTTCTTTCTGGTTTCTTTTATTATGGCATATATGTTCATGAATACTCTTCCATTATGACCTAACTAACTCTCCAAAGACTCATTTTAAAACCACTGCATGAAATTTAAACTTACGAGTTTGTGAGAAGAAAGGCATGAAAATCATCGCACTACCTATTTGGATTTCAACAGTTTTCTTAATTATCCAGGACATCAAATTTTCAAACATAAAACACACACACACACACACACACACACACACACACACACACACACACACACACCACACACACACACACACACACACACACACAGTTTATATATATATAAACTTATACACACACACACACACACACACACATATATATATATATATATATATATATATATATGAGCCCTTGTCAGCTTCACACATACATTATACTTAAATAAACTTTTCTTTGTTAGTCATCTTCAACAATATATATATATATATATGTACATATATTATGTGATGTTTAGGGGACAGAAATGCAAAACTCTCCTCCACAGCCTAAATGTCTTCTTTGATGCTTACTGATGACTATGGTGCTTTGTAATATGTTTTAAAATGTTATTTATAAAGTACATATTTGGTCATTTCCCAATGAAGACCAATATAAACAAATAAGTGCAACAGGGAATTCAAGCTATTTTAGTAGTGTATGTGGGAGGAGAAACTGAAATGAACAACAGAGAGGTGTTTCATAGCAAACTGGTAAAAGAAATGAAAACAGATTATTGAGTACTAATGAATAACAGAGAACATAAGGAGGGAGAAATAACTTGGGATAAGGTGGTAAGGACCATCAAATAGTGCAAAATCATGTGAAGGTAAAGTGCAAAGGACTCAGGCATATTATATAAAGGGGGATATAAAGAACATTTTTTTCCCTCCAGGGACAGATGATTTTTCCCCTTATAGTTCTTAGAAAAAAACACCTAGCCTTTAATGTCTCATTACTAGCCAAACACCATTTATTGATGCAGATACTACACTCTAGGGATCTAAAACTCAAATAAAAATGTTCCTATGTTTATAAATGCAGTTGAAACAGAAGATATATAACTAAGACATGGCACAGTAGTGCTTTAATAGAACCACAATGAAGACACTATGGGAACATTCATATCTGCTGTGATGCAGCAGTAGTTACCAGACTAATTTCACTACTACAAAATACAAAGTCAGAATACAACACTTTTCAAAGTGAACAATGTAAGACATTGAAATAGGTGAAAAGTCAAGAATGAGTTCAGCATCTCACAACCACAGAAATACTCCCTGATGGCTTGATTCTTTCAGAAGACTCTTCCTATCAAAGGGTTTGTAGGGTTATAGAGAAAGCAGAATTTAACCCCTCTGACATGGCAGAAAGTGAATAAGAATAACATCCAAGTAGGCAGTACTTTGAAGACAGTGAATATTGGGGCACAGAATTCAAAAGATTTAGCCCCCACATAGCTATTAAGATGAGAAGATCAAGGTACAGATCTTCAGATCACCTGTATTGGGCTTATGAGAACATCTGCTGTGTGTAGGAAAGCATCCAGGGCTTTGAACACTTTCTTAGATTTCAGCCTGGATGTTTAATTTTAAATCCGTTTCTATTGTCACTAGCATCAGTAATTGCAAAAGCACCTTTGAAAAATAGTTTTGCCAGTATCAGATTCATGTTCATGACTTAACCTGGATGTGTCCACCTTCGAATCCAGCCTGGCCGAGCTGAGTGCTCCCTTTACCTCATTTTCACAATCACTATTCCTGGAACTGTTAATTTGGCTAATGTAACACGTGTACTTAGAAATGCAAAAGTTATGCAGTCATAACTTCTAATAATATTTCTTTTGTCTCTAGGAAGCCTATATCCCAAGTCCTATAAATTAATGTTTAAAATGTCTCCGAGGACTCATTTTCCACCTATGTCTAATTATCTTTATCCAATTTTTATCAGTTCTTGATGATATCATTTCAGTATAGTCCTAGTGACATCTTTTTTTTTTTCAATCAACTCCTAGTCAAATATCAACAGGGATTACCATTTGTCATAATATAATGTATATTAGGTGGCTAATTTTTGACAAAATGAATACAGGGATGCTTACAATCTGATGTCATTTCCTACCACATCTTTCCTAGGACATGTGACCTCAGATGCCCTGTTTGTCTTCTCTCTAGAATATCCTCTAAGTATTTCCACTTTTGGACAAACACTATTTAACCTCAAGGCACAGTACAGATAAAAATGTTTTTTTTTTTTTAATTTCATAGCAATTACTTTGCTTATCCTGTGAGATCCACTTTCTAGTCTTTCTTTTGAATTTGCCTACTCATAGTGGCAGAGTAATATATTAGATCAAGTAGATTGGTGGGGTATTTTACATTAGGTTCACAATAATTGCCATGTCTTGTTTTCTTATATCTGAACTAGGAGTCCTGGGGCATAGTAAGTGGTTGATTGAATTATGTTTTCTTCCCCAAGCATCATTTTCTTTTTCTTTTTCTTTTTATTTTAAATCCTGGGAACATGGTGTATGTTCTTGAGAAAAATTTTTGAGGAATTGTTAAACACCATTCCAAAAATTATAGTCCTAGAATGAAGCTTTTTGGGAGTTTCAGAAATAACTCTTAAGGAGCTAAAGGATGGAGCAGCTGACTAAAATAAAACCAGTGTGGTGTCATTTAAAATTGGATTTGCTAATCTCCTAAATCTGTTTGTGCTCTCTTGGGCCTCTATACTTATTTATCTTAATTGTATTATCACCTTTCTGCATTCAAACAAAAGGCATAATTAAGAATTATATTATTTCTTCCAATCCCTATGAATTCAAGCAGAATATAAATCAAGTAACTACTCTTTTTCTTCAATATTATCTGTTTCTGCTTTATTGTACTTACAGATTTTTTATCTAGATTAGGAAAAAAAAAACAAAAACATAAAACAGTTTTTGTCAAAAACTTTGAGCTTTAATATTAAACATGGAAAACCATTGTAAAAAAAAAAAAGCTCTTCTTCTCCCAAATCACACAAAAACTGATGTTCAAGTTTCTAGTATGTACAGTTTCCCTGTCTTAACTCCTATGTAAATATATCAAAACAATAATTGACTTTGTTTTATACAAAGATGAGTATAAAACCCAGGGTCTTACAAGTACTAGATAAAAACACAACTTCTGAGGTACATCTTCAGCTTTAGATTTTTTTTGAAGTATGCAAATAGTATTTGTACTTTCTATTTAAGTTTATAAAGTGTTCTCATTATTAAGTCATTCCATTTGTTTCCATATAGGTATAAGCAGAATAGCTCAACTTTTGCATTCATTTATGTGTTTATTTGTACTTTCATTGTCCTTATTAATTCATTTCTTCTTTCTTCCTCTCTGTCTCTCTCTGTGTCTCTGTCTCTGTCTTTGTCTCTGCCTCTGTCTGTCTCTGTCTCTGTCTCTTTGTCTCTCTCTCTAAGTCTTGAAACAACCTGAAAGAAAACAGTCATCACCATAAATGGAAATCACTGCTTCCATGAAAGCATATACAAAATAATGACATAATTTATTTTTGCCCAAAATAATGACATAATTTGTTTTACCCAAAACATAAATTTATGGAAACAAAAATTCCTGCATAATATTTGTAGTTGGAAGTTTTCCTGTGTCTCACCTGGTCTGTTGCCACTCAGATACAAATAAATGCACAGAGGCTTATATTAATTACAAACTGTATGGCCATTAGCTCAGGCTTATTACTGACTAGCTCTTACACTTAAATTAACCTACAATTCTTATCAATGTTTAGACACGTGGCTTGGTACCTTTTCTCAGTTCTGCCTTGTCATTTTGCTTCCTCTGTGTCTGGCTGGTGACTCCTGACACAGTCTTCCACTTCCCAGAATTCTCTTTCTCTGCTTATCCCGCCTAT
Organism: Peromyscus maniculatus bairdii; assembly: GCF_049852395.1. Taxonomy (NCBI): domain Eukaryota; kingdom Metazoa; phylum Chordata; class Mammalia; order Rodentia; family Cricetidae; genus Peromyscus; species Peromyscus maniculatus. The sequence goes on along the minus strand of NC_134863.1, from coordinate 59,473,184 downwards.
ACTTCCTGCCTGGCTACTGGCCAATCAGCATTTTATTTATCAATCAATTAGAGCAACATACATTCACAGCCTACAGAATGATATTCCACAGCAAAAATTAGAAAATATTATTTCCATTGTTTGAAATGTTAAGTGAGTTATTCATCCTTGGTCATATTGTTTTCTATTTTATTATAATTTGTATTAAGTGCCTTCTTTGACAATTTTGAATATGTTTATAATGCACTTTGGTTACTCTAACCCCACCCACTTTTGATGTTGTAGAACACAGTGCTCTGAACCAAGATGTCACCATTTCTATCTTATTATCTGGGCTTACTGGCAATTAGAACATGATAGGCTCTGTTTACTGTTGATATTCTTTCTCACAGGGAAGGAGGCCATAGAGAGGGACATGAGAAACTCATTTGAAATCATGGTTCCCTGCAACCCCTAAATCCTTTAGCCACAATTATGCAACTCTACTCTAAGTTCATTTGGCCTTGGTATCTCAAGAAGTGCTGTATATAGACTAAGAGAAGTTCACTGAAGAGGAACCCCATTTATGTGGTTAGGGAATCCATCTTCCATAGGGGGTGAAATTGTCCAATGTGGCTGCTTTAGAGCTCCTTTGCTCCTGTAAGCTCTGCCTCATGGTCTGTAAGCAAGCCCAATAAAGTCATTAGTTCCTCAGGTCGAAAGTTCCTGGAATTTTCCCTTCCTTTGTCACTGGTACCTTATAAGAAATGAACAGATGTTTACTTTTCTTTCCCCAGGAATGGACCTCTTGAAGCACTTATATCTATCCCACTCTTGGCAAACATTTCCACCCTAGCTCACTTTCATGTCTTTGTCTTATTTTGTGATCCACTCAGTTTAAAAAAGGTTATATAGCCGGACAATGGTGGCGCACGCCTCTAATCCCAGCACTCGGGAGGCAGAGCCAGGCGGATCTTTGTGAGTTCGAGGCCAGCCTGGGCTACCAAGTGAGTTCCAGGAAAGGCGCAAAGCTACACAGAGAAACCGTGTCTCAAAAAAAACCAAAAAAAAAAAAAAAAAAAAAAAAGGTTATATATATGACCATGTATTGTGCCTATTGGAGCTGGTGGACTCACCCATGTGTAGACCACGGAACACAAAGACTGCCCTTCCCTCACAACATACTGGTAGCTTACAATTCAGCTGGAACAGGGAGGCATCCATGAGTCCTCCCTGATTCATGACTGACTAATGACAGACCCATACTTAAACAGGCCCAGCAGAAGCTAGCTCAACTGCTGTAGAATCCTGGCTGCAATAGCTATATCATTCTTAGAAGATAACATCTGACATCCCTTCTCCTGGTCATCTGTATATTACAGTCTTCATGCCCCATTTTTCAACAATATTACCTGAGCCTTAAAAGGGGTGGTGTATATGTCCTGTTCAATAGCTAAATGTGTTGATGGGACAATATATTATCTACAAATGCTTTGCTGCCAAATAATGCATGTCTCCAAAATTCATGGGTCATCATTTCTGGAATGGAAAACACATTTACAGAAAAGAAAGTTTCATCAGAGACTATCATGCCTGATAATTTAGTATAACGTGTATTTAGGTCATCTAAGGATGTGTACTATTAATGAATAAAGATATCATTAAAGTTTTGCAATTTTCCCTAAAAAATTTGATATTAATCAAGGCTGGCTGTAGTTGATAACTTGTTATTTCATTTTCATTTAATCAAGTTATCAAGAGTAATTTGTGAGTTCACAGAACTGAGGGACTAAAATTCAAGGAGAGTTATAACAGAAATTGCTTTCATCAATTATAAGTTATTTTTTGAAAACCTGTAATGATATTAGTTTGTTATATTTACCTATAGAGGGATATTTTATTTTGTTTTAGTTATAAGGAATGAGCTTCATTGGATATCACTCTGATCCATTGGTGATTTTCTTATCATAATAAAATACATGATTTAATAATCATAAAATTTACAGACTCATTATAAGAATACAGTGAAGGACAGAGACCAAACTAAAATCTAAAACTCCTAGTAGATCAAGTCACTCAAAAGGAAAAAACACGTGTTCCTTTATATTTACATTTAAAATAAATGTAAAATTAAAAATGTAAAATGTAAATGTAAATATATACAAAAACAATGATTCCAGAGACAGAGAAAGTGACAGATTCAAAATGCCTGTCTTTGTGTTAGATACATTTAATTCAGTTTGATCTGTACCATTTTTTAGGATGCTGTCTATCTTTTTTTTTTTTTTTTTTTTTTTTTGGTTTTTCTTGACAGGGTTTCTCTGTGTAGGTTTGTGCCTTTTCCTGGATCTTGCTCTGTAGACCAGGCTTGCTTCGAACTCACAGAGATTCACCTGCCTCTGCCTCCTAAGTGCTGGGATTAAAGGCATGTGCCACGACCACCCAGTACTGTATTTTATCTAGGATATATTTTTAAACTGTTTGTCAAAAGTCAAATGGTTGTGAAGCTATGACTTCTACGGGGATCTTCAATTCTACTGATTGATCAATGTTTATTTTTATGCCTGTACCATACTGTATTTATGTCTCTTTATTATACCTTGAAATTAATCTAAGATCTGTGATAAATTTAGCAGTGTTTTATTAAATTAAAATCATATTTCTTTTGTTTTTTGAGGTTGAACTATAATTATATCATTTTCCCTTTCTCCCCCCCCCAAAAAAAAACCTTCAATATACTTCTCTGTGCTGTCTTTCAAATTCATGGCTTCTTCTTTTATTAATTGCTGTTACATCCATATCCAGCAGTATTATTTTGTCCTCTTTTGACTCCACATTGCTCTCACTCTATGTTCAGTTCTTAATACCCTAAATCAAGTAATTTAAAACAGCAATAATATGAGTAAATATTTTCTCAATTTTCATATGAAATCTATGAGGACCATAGAGCTTAAGCTCTTTTTATTTAAACAGGCAGAGAATAACAAAACAAACAAACAAAACACAAACAAACAACAAAAACCCACATCATAAAATTGAGACTCCCAATTCATAACTGTTTCATCTCTAATCCCCTGAAGTCGTACTTAAAAACTGCTGCCTTGCTAATAAAAAAAATATGTATTGACTAGTGTAGGTAGATTTGTAGTTTTGCTTCTTGGGATTGTTGGCTGTGTTAGTCCATGAGGATGGAGGGAGCAGAAGTGGGAAACAAGGTTTGGACAGCTGTGAGTGTGATGGATATAGCCCACCAGGAAATGACTTTGGTAAATCAGCTCAACTTTATTCCCTAGTATAGGGAATACATAGAACTGGGAAGCCTAGGGATAAATCTTAATTTGCATGAAGTGGCACACTCCTATCATAAGGCTTCCTATGTAGCAGCAGGGTCCTATAGCAAAGCTCTTCAGAAAGGCATCTAACAGGAAACTGTGCTAAAGTGTCATGCTGAAGATACATCAGGCATCCAGTCTTAGAGAAAGGTTTTCAACTAAGCTCAGTTCTCTGGGCCTAGGGACATTCTCCAGATAAAGGCAGGTAGAGAGCAGGCAATTTCACTGGGTAGGAGGGAGTCCTGAATGTTGCTCAGCTTAGAGAAGGCTGCCAGACTATCATAGACTGCAACATCTGACCAGCAGGACCTCACAACAGATTTGGGTAGTCTTATTCTTATTACAAATAATAGTGTGGAATTATTTGGGATTCAAGTACAGATAAAGACAGAGAGGATAGGGAAGGGCCAATGGTGTAATTATTTATAATCTCAAAAAATAAAAGAAATAATTTGAATGTAAAACACTGCTGGAATCTCTATTTTATTTTACTACCAATATCAAACGGAAAAGTTAAGAAGCAAAAGAATACTAGCTATTTCTTGATGTGGTTCCGTCTTCAGTGAAGTTGTATATTTCTTATAAAATATGTATTAATCTGCACAAGTACCTATATTTTAAAACTTAGCTTCAATTCACTAAACTTTCAAAAATGTAGACTGTTTTGTGGTGTGACACAATTAAAGCATTAAATACATCAAAACATCAAAGAAATTGGAAATCATTTCTAATTACAAATGCCTGTAGCTGTGATTATAAATATCTATGAATACATTGCAGAGTTGAAAGTTTGTTCAGAAAGGTCACAGAAGAGGTAATTTCCGGGCTGGAGAGACGGCTCAGCGGTTAAAAGCACTGACTGCTCTTCCAGGGAACCCAGGTTCACTTCCCAGCACCCACATGGCAGCTCACAACTGTCTGTAACTCCAGTTCCAGGAGACCCTCACACAAACATACACACAGGGAAAACACCAATGCACATAAAAATAAATAAATAAATAAATAAATAAATAAATAAATAAATAAATGAATAAATAAAAGAGGTAACTCCCATCACTATCACACTTATGAAACAGTTTTAATCAAGGAATTGAGAATTGCACATTAATAGGACACTGATGCCATCCATGAGATTAACAAACAATCAAACATGATACTATCAAGTATCAATAGCAGGGAAGACGTTACTTCAAACAAGCTATCTAATATGAAGGAAGTACTTCTAGGACAATTTGACAAAGACTATTATAGTTTTTCAAGTACATTTTCCATGACCTAAACTTCAAACTTAAAGTAGGAGAAATATTCCTAAGATAATACAATAAGAAATCTCAAGGCTCCAATCATCACTATTGGTGATGATCAATAAGGCAGAAAAACATCAGTCAAAATAAGAAAATTAAAACCAGCAGAGTGGAATAATGTACATCACTTTGTTAAGAAAACACTAATTAAAAAGCATAATTTGCTTCTATGATTTCTCTTCCTCTGTATTAATGGTGTTATGTGTTTCCCAAAACACATGTGTATGGTTTGTTAATATGCAGAATATATACAATACTGAACAAAGAGAAAGGAGGCTAATATTTGGTAATGATTGAAATCAATAACTATAATGACTTTGAAAAGTTATTTTTTTCTAGTGAAAATTCTTCAAATATTAAGTTTCTTATTAATTTTTTATCATAAAAATCAACATTCTCAGGTAGGAACTCACAGAAAATGATAGCATGCACAAGACCTGTACAAGTTCAAGGATTATAGCATTCTAGCACTAAAAGGGGGAAGTGTACACAGTGCCCCTCAGCTAACCATAAAGCTAATGTGATGGACATCTGGCAAAGTGAGAATCAATTTTCATCAAATGAGTGTCACTCACTGGGTATATCATCTACACATCAGGGCATACCCTATGCCAAGTAGTAGTAGGCCGCCCTAGAAGGAACTCAGTGATATTTTTTGTTATCATTTTGTTTCATTTGTGGATTTTATTTTGTTTTATTGGTCTTTTATAGTGATATTTTATTTGTACTAAAATGTGATTTGTATGTTAATAAATAAAGTTGCCCAGGGGGTCAGAGCTATTAGAGCCATAGCAAAAGCAGGGCGGTGGTGGTGCACACCTCTAATCCCAGCACTTGGTAGGCAGAAATAGGTAGATCTCTGTGTGTTCAAGGATACAGCCAGCATTGGAGACACATGCCTTTAGTCTCAATACCAACCATAGTAGACCTGGAGGTCTTTACAGACAGGCAGTGGTGAGGCAGTCATGTGGTTGGGTTTACAACCAATGAGAAGGCAGAACAGAAAGTCTATATAAAGACAAAAACACAGTAGGTCTCTTGGCTGAAGAGGCTAGCTGCAGCAGATGGGTAATGCTTTTAGCTCTGATCTCTTGGCTTTCTTCTTTGCATTGGTTCTGTGTTTCTTATTTAATAAGACGGTTGGTTACAGCTACAGTCTTTGTTTTTATTGTTACTATATTTTTTTGTTTTTTAATTTTGGGAAAAAGAGAGAACATAAAAGCTGGGTGGATAGGGAGTATGTGAAGATCTGGGAGGAGCTAAGGAAGTGAATATAAAGGGGAAAAAAGTTCAGCATACCAAAGATGCTACAGATTTTGGTCTCAGAGAATAGAGAACACAAGTTGGAGCTGAGCTGGTTGCGTCCCTCCTATGAGTAAGCTCTAACTGTGCCAGAAGGAGCTTTGCAGGATGCAGGAGGGGGAGAAAGCCACCAGTGGTTTCAGTTTTACCCAGATGTGAATTTTGTTAAGGACAAGAATGGCCTGTTAGGTATATCCTCATGTGAAATAGTGGAAAGAGTGCCATGGGGTTAACCAGACATTATCTGATTGGCTTTGAGGTGTTTCCTGGGAAGGAAATCAGACTTGGTTCTATGAAACTTGCTAGGAGGTCTTGGGCAGAGAATCCATAGGCCCTATAGGGAACCTACTACAGTAGGTTTCTTACATGGTCTTGCTGTCAAACTGTCTTATAAATATTCATGTTTATATTAATAGATTAGTACTGCTCCTAGGCCAAATGTAAGAAGTATCTTTCTTAAACAAAAGGTTGTTTATTGTAGAAACCCATAAATGGCAAGAGGTGCTGTCAATACGTTATGGTGAAATATTCAGCCCTAAATGGCACAGCTGTATAACCCCCTCCAAACCTCAGGGGACATCATGGAAAAGGAGGCAAAAGAAAGATGTAACAGCTGGGGATAGGGAGATGTTCAGAAAAATAAATGACTCAACCTTTGCATTTAGGAGTTCAGTGAAACTGAATTATCTGTATAAGACCTGCTCAAAATTAGTCCTTTCAACATTTAGTCATGGATAGGGGTACCCATAAGCACCAGCCCTCCCTAACAGAATATTGGCTGTGGTGAGCACTTGTAGATAGAAGTTATCAGTGGATTAGCCATTGGTAACTTGTGCTTTTCCAAAGAAATAACCTTCCATTTTAGTTCTGTAGAAAAAAATTCTAAGTAAACTTAGTGGAATGCACACGCGCACACACACACACACACACACACACACACACACACACACACACACGTACATCACACATGCCATCAAAGTAGAAGGGAGACTTGTTGAAAATAAGGGTTCTAACAGATAAAATAGGGGGATGAGAGAGGAGAATAGAAAAAAATGTAAATAAAATTCCTTATATAAATAGATAAAACTGATATAATAAAGTAATTTTAAATTAGATGCTGTAAATGAGAAAAGCTTTGAAGAGGGAAATATGATCTTTGGTCTAATGTTTACTTTGCTTTTCCTCTAATGGACTATAACCCTTTATGAATTTGTATAACTGCTGACTGAGAGAATTAGAATTCTTCCATATTTGTGGAAAACAAAGTCATCTCATTCTGCTCCATATCATCAATTGTGTACACTAGCATCAATCTGAAAGGCACAGCTTTAACAAATGGGTTTTGTATAATAATTTATGTTATTTTAGCCATAGAAAATATATAAAAGCAATTCTACTTTAGACAAATCCTCCCATATATAGAAGAAGTAGACATAAAATTATCTGATGTCTGTACTGCTCAGGGAAAACTCAGTTTTGTGACCTTGTTTTTGTTTTGTTTTGTTTTTTGAGACACGGTTTCTACATTTAACAGCCCTTACTGTCCTTGACTGCTCTGTGACCTTTTGACACCTCAATGGAATCTTGAGGGAAAAAAAAGAAAGGCTTATCTAATATGGATAGGATGCTTATATTCTTGATATAGGATTGTTTTTCCCCTTTTAAGTGGTTTTCAAATTTCCTAATGCTGAGACCCTTTAATACAGTTCTTCATATGGTTGTGACACCAGCCATAAAATATTTTATTGTTACTTCATAACTCTAATTTTGCTACTATTATGAATTATAATGTAAATATATGATATGCAGGGTATCTGATATGTAACCTCCGCAAAGGGGTCACGACTCACTCAAAAGTTGAGAGCCATAAGCTTTAGCTTATGTCAGGTACTTAGAAAATTTTGAAACCAATAGCTGGACACAAGACCATGTAATGATAGAGATTTGCAAGAATTTTTGCTCTGATGATACAAAGATTGAAGAGTGATTCTTAAATACTTTAGTCAATTTACATTTCTTGAATGATATTAATTTTAATGAGTACCCATCACTAATATTCATTTATAATGACTAACAAGCCATTAATTTCACCAACTGAAGCATGCTTCTGAAATTCATTATACTCTTTGAAAAACTGCTTGGTATCATTGTAAGTATGGATAGTAGAATAGTTTCTGTAGTTACTCCCAACTTTTTATTCCCCACATTTAATTACAACTGAACATTTTTATTATTCAGATTCAGTGATCCTAGTTGTAGTACTAGGATCTATCTACTACAGTATTAATTTCTAAATGTAGTCATAAATACAAGAGTATTCAGTTTTGTAAAAAGAAAATGCTTTGAAGTTATTTCCTGTGGCTAGATGGTTAATTGATAATAATTTCACTATATTCTATTTCTTTTTTGGCATAAAAATTCTCTGTTGATCCTCCAACATACTGTCTGGCTTCCTTATTATCCTTCCAATTCTAACCATAGAGTCATGGACACTCAGTCTATTAGTAGGGGAATTCATATTTAAAAATATGACAGGCCCAAGTTGGCTAAATATTGCTTGCATATCTCTTTATATTACTTTTCTTTTGTATTGGGAACATAAACATAGCCTTGCCTATGCTAGGTAAGTACTCTACCTGATAAATTTGTATTCCTAGATACTTTTTAATATTTTTCTTTTTTTGATGCATGATGTCATTTATTTCTTTTTTAATATTTTTATTTTATAATTAATTTTATTTTTTATACCAGCCGCAGATTCCCCTGTCCTCCCTCCTCCCACCCCCCCCATCCTCCCCCCAAATCCATACCCCATTCCCACCTCCTCCAAGGCAAGGTCTGCCCTGGGGAGTCAGCCTAGCCTTGTAGACTCAGCCAAGGCAGGTCCAGTCCCCTCCTCCCTACACCAAGGCTGAGCAAAGTGTCCCAGCATAGGCCCTAGGTTCCAAAAAGCCAGCTAATGCATCCAGGACATGTTCTGGTCCTACTGCCTGGGGGCCTCCCAAACAGTTCAAGCTAATCAACTCTCTCACTTCAACAAAGGGCCTAGTCCAGTTCCATGGGACTCCTCAACTATTGGTTCACAGTTCATGTGTTTCCACTAGTTGGGCTATTTGTCCCTGTGCTTTTTCCAATCATGGTCTCAATATCTCTTGCTCATATAATCCCTCCTCTCTCTGGCCGATTCGACTCCTGGAGCTCCACCTGGGGCTTGGTCATGTGTCTCTGCATCTACTTTAGACTCAATAATTACCAAGCTGGCTTTGAATTAAGGCATCCTGTATAGCTTCTCTTGTACCTTGGATTATAAACATACATCATCTGCTCTTTCCAATACTTTAACTCAAAAGTATTAAGAAAGGCTTATTGCCATATGTATGTTATTTAACAAAATTAATCACTCTTTGACACTTGAAACAAAAATTCTCAATTTTAGTTGCTCAAATGTAGTAAATTAATAAATTAGGCATTTATTTTTAAATTAATATAACTTAGGCCCAAGTAGGCATAATCTCTTGTGCTGGTCTCCCTTACATCTAACATTGCAGAAAAGAATGGAGTCTAACAATAATAGGTGTAGTCACAATTGATTACTAGAATTTATGAAAAGACTTTGTAATTACTTACCATAAAGCTTCAATGAAAACAGTCCAGAAAAGCAGCTAATTTCAGAAATCCTTTGGCTGCTTTTCAAGGGTTTAAGCAGCCAGTGATAGTCAGGGTCATTGGTTTTGAAAAGCCAAGGGAGTCTGCTAGTTGTAGGTTTCAATAACACCATTGGGAACTTTCCATTTAGTCTGATGCTTAAAAAATGGCCAGTGGGAACTTGCAATAAATGCAATTGATGTTGAAAGCAAGCTGTTATTAAAAACATGGGTAAACATTGATTTTAAGTTTCAGGTCCATTCAGAGCTAAGCTTGGCTAGGTCTCTAATACCTTCCTGTGGCAAGAAATGAGTGCTATAGCAACAAGTAAACCCTCAGAATAGTTCTCACAGTGAGCTTTTTGCTTATGTACTTGAATTATTATATTTTTGAAATCATGTAGCTTTTCTTAGTAACTAACTATATGAAAGGACTAAAAATGTCTTCACAGGCTTTGTGACCTTCTGCAGCTTGCATATCTAATTTTCAATATGGCCACAATTTTTTGCCCAATAGACGGGCAACAAATCTTATATTTTGAACATTTCCATTAGTGTCACTTTGGAATCCATCATCATTCAACTTATGTCTACTGAAATATGTTTTGCTTATCTGGAAATAAATGGGCTGTGAATTGTAGGTACAGATGGCTTAGAAATGTACTGTATAATGTGCAAATTTTGAAACACTGGAAGAAAGCTGACAAAAATACTACAGGGAAAATTTATATACTACTTCAAGAAGTACAGGAGTACACTAAAATAAAACCAACAAAAATTATACCAATAAGTTGTTATCCAAAAAAAGCCAAACAAACAAACAAAAGACAACCACCCAATAGACACTAAAATGAGGATGGAATTTTCAAGCCAAACACATATGATTTTTATCATTCTCCAATTTTCTGGCTAGTTCTTGTGCTGGTAGGATATGAGAGGCCATGTGCTCTCAGAAGTGATCCACAGTGGGGAAGGTCAGTAAGGAAAACTGAGCCAAAGACCTTGAAGGGAGCCAGGATCCTGCTAAATAACCCTAAATAAATGCCAAGTCCAAAGGGATGATGCTGGACGGCAAGCAGCATGCAGTGCTCTATTTGCAACCAGACTGGAGCTGAGTCAGAATACAAAGCAAAGACACACACAGCCAAGGGGTTTGAAGAGCTATTTAACTACTGAACATTAATAATAACTGCTTAGAATGCTGTTGAAGTTCTAGAAATGTTACTGATAGTTTTTTCCAATTTAAAATTTTTCATGCTAAGCCACGTAAAGTCTTTTTTTAACATGTGAATGAAAATAAAGCTTACTACTACTTTGAATTTTTACTGTGTTATTATTGTTGATCTGGTAGCTTCAAAGAGTTTTTTCTTTTTCAGTTTTTCTGACATTCCTCACATCTTCGTTTTCCTTTCCTGACACCGGTGCCCCATTCCAATGATTGGAAGATTTTGTTTCAACATTTGTGAGAACATTTCATTCTTTGATTTTCTCTTTTCATTCTTCTTAATTTAACAAATGCTACCCCTGATAAAGCTCTACTTTTCCTACTGGGTTAACTGCACTGATCAATCAAAATGGTAAAACTTGCTTTCAATTTTTCTAAATTTTTTATCATATTCTCTACCGATTTAATTTTTTTCAATTTCATTGTTTTTGTAGCAAATTTTTCTCTTTTGCAAGAAAAGGTCTTAGTAAGTGAATATAAATTTATGAACTTAATTGTTATAATCATTTCTTCATTTTTTCCTTCATATATCATAAGTGGTATTTGGTTTTGTGGTTTTTAATGTTTCAGAATGGAAGGTTAATTTAGAGTATAGCTTTTAAAAAATATTTCATAAAATGCCTGCTTGCTTTTCAGTCTACCAGAAATATTGCAGTAGTGGGAATCACTTAACTATATGGAGATGCCCTGGGTTTCTTCTGTTATTACCTCATGGCACTTATTTTGTTAAAGGCCTACATGGTTTAAGAATCAGGGCAACTGAGCTTTGGCAGTTTGTGGAAGAGCTATGAAAACCGCATCAGCATCACGGTTTGAATGTGAAATGCTTCCCAGCTGGTGGAGTTGACTTGCTGTGAACCCTTTGGGAAGTATGGCATAGCTGAAGAAAATGGGCCACTGTGTGCTGGCTCTTGAGGTTTATAGCCAAGACCTACGGATACAAAACTCTATGGGTACCTTTGAGAGGAGCAGAGTCGTTCTCATTTTTGTTTATGTGGGTTTAGCTAGGGATTTTAGGGTCCCATAAATTTGTAGGTTACCAAAGCTACTCTAAGCCCGTGATTTTCAGGCTTTTCTTCTTGTAAATTCAAAGACTGAAATTCACAGACAACAGAATGTGAGTTTTAGGAAAAAATGTTTTCTTAATGTTAACTTAAGAAAGAGTAGGAAGGCAGAGCTCCTGGACAGTAGGAATGACTCCTATGCTTGGGATCTCATGGAGCCTCCTGCCTGGTGTTAAAAGGGCTTTAGTGGACAGAGAAAAGAGGGTTAAGCTCATCAATCCAGTTTCTATTTCTGGTATTGAGAGGCATGACAGTTTCAGTCAACTCAATATGGTTAATGGAAACCAGTACTCCTTTAGGGGAAAGAGATGTGAAGAAACCAGATGTCCCTTCTGGCATCCTCAGCCTATAGCCAAAGCCATTAGTTTAATCAGTTCTGGCAACTCTGGTCTCTGGAAAGTATAATTCTACCCAAAGACACTCCCAGGTTTTAGCCAAGGAAGGAGTTGGTCACTTTTCTTTGGTGTCTTTTTTACCCTAAAATAACTAGTAAATTCTACCTCCTGATTTATTACTATTGCTTCCCAAAGTTGTGCTTTCTAATCCTCCCAGATGGGAGCCAGCTACTGCTCGCATGCTTTCCTTACAATGACAAATGGCATCTCTTAAATCACAAGCCCAAATAAATCCTTTCCCCCTTAAGTAACCTCTTTCAGGTATTCTACAGTATCAATGGGAAAAAGCGAATGCTATGTAAAGTATATGCAGAGACCAGTTAGAGACAAGCTTCTGCCCTCCATCCACTCTTCCTCATTTAGAAGGAGATGAAATAACTGAAATTGGCAATATCATGCTAGGAAACTTCATGTCTCCTAGGTTGGCAACTCCTAGAGGCAGCTGTGATTTCTGTCTTGAGAGAAATACCAGTTACTGAAGTTCTCTGTCAGCTACGTAGTGCCAATCGGCAAAGTAACTGGCCCTTCAATCATTTCATTCTATTTTTGATACCTCTACTCTCATTCTCAAAATATATTTCTTGAAATTTGTGAGTTTTTTCCCCAAAATATCTTCCTGCTTACCATATTCTTCTCTTTTTTGTGCTGGACAGAGCCTCTTGTATCCTGATTCTTCTTTCTGTGTACATATCAATTTCTCAATCTGATCAAAATGTTTTGATAGCATTTGCATGTTGATGATACACGTCTACTATGCACAGTGAAGAACTCACTCTTACAGACTTTAGCTTTTCATATGACGTTGCAGTAATATTTAAGAAGAACGAGAAGGCTGGCATGGATGCTTTTACTTTCAATATGAACTGAAATGTTCTATTCTGATTGTCTTTACTCAGTGGGTTCATTACACCACGGTTTTATTGTGAGATGACCTCACAGGTTCCTGTACTTACACACTCGGTCCTCAGCTAGTGCTGCTAATTTAGAAGGGTGAAGCATATTTGGATGAAAGGGCCTGTCCTGGATGACAGAAGGAGATTCTTGGGGCAACATTTCAAGAGCTCGTTCTCCTTGTCTGTCCAGAGTACTGTCTGCTGTTATGAAGCTGCTTTACCATGCCTTCTCAACTTCAAAAAATCAAACTTGGAGTTCCTTCTGTTAAGTACCTTGTCACAGTGACTAGAAAGAAACTATTATTAATTTACTTCCGATCTTATGGATTTAACACAAGCTCAGTACTGTACATGAACACAGAAGTTATAGTTTTACAACTTGGACATCAACAGTGTAAAAATGTATCCTACTGATCTGCAACCAAAGTACAACCTTGGCTGTGTTCCTTATGGGAACTCAAGGGAAGAATTCATTCTTTGTCTTTCTGTTTCCCAAAGACCAATGGTACTTACACATGGATGTACCACTGCAAGGTCCACTGACTGTCACATGTCTCCCCTTGTCTCTACTACTGCCCTTTTTAATAATTAGGAACTTAATAAGGCTACATTACATTAGGCTCATGTGGATAATCCAGACTTAATGAGCTACTTCAAGAACTTTTATTTAAATAAATTTCTGAAGCTGCCTCAGATCCACAGAAACCTATTTGTTGTTTCCATCAGCTAGATGCAGATAACTCTTATTGGTCATTTATCTGCCTGCCATAATCATGGTTATGGTTTTACATTGTAATTTAGAATTCAGAAAATTTAATTTAATGAATATTGACTAATCATATATATAGAGAGTCAAATATGGTTCTAGGAACAACCTATAAACTGGATGAAAAAGCCAAAACCACTGTTAGCATGCATTTCATTAAACTGATGCAACTATGAATGAGAAAAATCTTTTTTTTTCTATTAAGTACTAAAGGAGTGGAAATAAATTAGGAAAACCAAGACTGAATTTGTTCTGTTTTGTCCTTTTCATGGAGTGTATGTAATTACTATGGGTACTTTTGGACAAGTAAGTTTGTATAGTTATAAGTATTAATCACTGTTCTAAGAAGTGTTAAAAAGAATCAGTCAGGCCGGGCGGTGGTGGCGCACTCCTTTAATCCCAGCACTTGGGAGGCAGAGGCAGGCAGATCTCTTTGAGTTCGAGGCCAGCCTGGGCTACCAAGTGAGTTCCAGGAAAGGCTCAAAGGTACACAAGAGAAACCCTGTCTCAAAAAACCAAAAACCAAAAACCAAAAAACAAAACAAAACAAAAAAAAGAATCAGTCAGACGTTTTTGTACTCATGTGTGTTTGAATGTATGCATATACAGTATCTGCCATTTTTGTTACAACATGATGTTCTTAGAAGATGTAAAAATAAGAATTACAGAAACTCTTACCAAATGTTTGAGAGTCAGGATTGAATTTGATATTCTTTTTATGTCTTCTACTCTACTTGGCCCAGATTTGTATTTGTAGAAGCTCAATAAATACTTGTTGATTAGAAAATTTAATTATCAGGTACAGCAAATAACAATATTATGAAGTTGTAGCTCTGGAATCAGATTCTTACACTTTTCTAACCATGGTTACTCATGAAAGTAGCACCATCAATAGGAAAATAATCTGAAGTTTCCCAAACCTAATATTGAGAATATTTTTCTTCTAAGTGAATAAAGATATGGTAGATTTGAAACAGGCTCAGAAGTTCTGAAAAACAAGATGGAAATTGCAACTACTAACCACTGATTGAGAAAAAAAATCTACTATATATGTTAACATATAATGAAAATGTCTTCACAGTCAAATTTGTACTGGGGTTATGTCCAAACATGAAACTTCCACTTTCCTAGGTCTAAAGCTAAGATAATTTTAGAATTGAGCATTATGATATAACTCATGCTGATTATTATTTACTAGTGATTTCAATTGCTACATTAAAGAATTGTGATATGATAGCTACAACAAATATATTATTAAAACACAAAATTTTAGAGAATGCAGGAAAGCCTGTGGTGCTACAAGAATCAACCCAATGTGCTGTGTAAACACATTGTTTGGAAGGATCTGCTCCACAACTACTAAATCCTGAACTAGAAAAAAAAAAGCAAGGAAGAAAGCAAAGCAAAACTCAGTTGAATAGTATTTCAACTCAGTGCAGTACAACATGAAAGACTAGCTTGAGAGTGGAAGCCACTGAAAAGTACAAACTATATCCAAAGCTAGAACAATGAAATACCTGTTACTGTTGTTTTCCAAACAAAAAGTGATCATTGATAATGAAAGTGATCACTTATCAATAGTAAGCATTGTCATCTGATATCACTCTCAGCCAGCAGTTCTTACTGGGCAGAGCAAATGATATTATTTTGCATTTTAATGAGTATAGAAAATATTTTCCTAGTTGGCTAATCTGTTGTAATGTGAATATGCTTTAATATGCTTTGATTTTGTTATCAAATATTCTGCTGAACATGTTTCTGATTTATTTTTATAATGAAAGGCCCATATTTTTCCACTGTTTGACACTGAATGGAATACACTCAAAACTGGTGTATAGGATTAAAGTATTTCTAGTGCATAAAATGAGTGAGGAAACACAGATTTTATATACCCTGGTAGTAAGAAAAGATGTCTATCCTGAACCAACCATGACAAGAAGAGTCAAGTGGACACTAAGCAGGTTCTCTTCAGTTTGGACAGAACCTTGATGCTACTTGGGGTTCGGTGCTCTTGTCAATAGCAGGTCTAATACATCTTGCATGGAACTAAATTGAGGATGTCTCTCCCTAAGTAGAGGGTGACTGAGTTCTGTGTGTGCCACAGTAAAAAAGGTCAGAGCTGCGTGATTTGTAAAGAAGAGAATAGTATTTCTTACCTATGTGGACATTGAGAAGTCCATTTCTCCACTTCCTGGAACTTTCAGTAGCTGCTTCTACCACTGTTCTCAGAACCTACTCACTGTTCTAATCATGTCCCTGCAACTCATAGTAGTTCTTAATACTGTTCTAACTCTAGTTTTCCTTAGGGCAAAGATTCCTTATTGGTACTCGTCCCTAGCATAATGATTTTAATTTACTTAATTAGAAATACAAATTACAAATAGGCAAAAAATATATCTAAACTAGACTTCATTTCAAATATTTGAAATTTGTGTTGTGCACAGGGGAAATAGGTTTGCAGAGAGTTTCCATACCTCTCATTTAGCAATGAGAAAAATGTTATTTACACAGACAAACAGGAAGGCCCATACCTGCATATAGTGCAACGATTACACTGCTAGCAATAACCGCACCATAATGCCTGTTTGCACTGGACCATCATTTCTGACTGCCAAGGGAAGGGAAGGTGCTCCTTAAGATCCTGCTTGGGGACAGAAGGGGTGGCAATACTAAGATGAAATCTCTTGAAGCACAACCAGACTTCTGGTACAGCTGTGGCTGCAGTGAAGACACCTTGTCAAACTGATAGCTGAAGCAATTGCCACTAGACCCTTCAGTAGGTGCCACTGTGAAGACGACAGTTCTGCAGGGATGCCTAGGCTTCAGCTCTTGAGTCAGGGGTTCTGACAACAGGCTTACAAGGTTGACATTCTAGATGGTATGTCTTTACTTCTATCCCTCCTTGCTTTTGAACTATCTTCCGTAGCCCAGCATGGCTCCCTGTTTATCCTAGGATAGTAGCTGCTAAAGATCAACAACCTGATGTAGGAGAGAGCCAGAGAGGGCTGGGCAGCTATTTGCCAAGTGGCTAGGTTCCTGATATTCATTGTCACTGGCTCAAGACAGGTTTGTGTGTATCAGTGAAAATTAGATAACAGAATTTGTGTCCGTGATGGTTGTAAGTTTTGCTCATTGTTACAAAAGTTTCTTCAGTGTCTTAGAGAAACTAATATTCAATATAAAGTCATTATCAGGTCACTAGTTAGTCTTCGGCCTAAATTGTTTGAAAAGATAAAAAATAATAGCATTTGGAAAGTTGAACCTTCCTATTTTGTTTCATACTTGACATAACAGAAACTAGAAAGATTAGAAAATGCTTCTTTGGAAGTTTATTCCATATATAAAAGTGTTCAGTCTCATTCATAAAATTTGGTCCCTATAATTTAGCTACATCTTGAGGATCCTAATACATTTTCATTAGAAGTCAAGTTCCAGCATCAATTTATAGAAGAATTCATTATTTAAAACTTAGCAATGACTGTAACATAAGAGTGAGATTTTTCACATTTATAACAATGAATACATGTAAGCAATTGTTTTTTGTTTGTTTGTTTGCTTTTTTGTTTGTTTGTTTTTTCGAGACAGGGTTTCGCTGTGTAGCTTTGTGCCTTTCCTGGAACTTACTTGGTAGCCCAGGCTGGCCGTGAACTCACAAACATCTGCCTGGCTCTGTCTTCCGAGTGCTGAGATTAAAGGCATGCGCCGCCGCCACCCGGCAATTGGTTTTATACCTATTTAGGAGCTGGGATGAGAAATTCCTAATGTCTATTGAAAATTTACCTCTGAGGTCGTCAGTTTTGGTCTGGAAAGAAAAGGAGAAGAGTAATTTATACTAAAGACAAATGGAAAGCTGGGGTAGGTACACCATGGGCTGGTCTGTAAGGGACAGGAAGAATGATCTTACCATAGCCAGTGATGTCTCTAAGGCTGAAATTATGAAGGAAGTATCCTATATGAAACCAACAGTCTCTTTTCCAAGTGATGTCTGTCATTCCTCCAAATACATGGGAGAAGAAACAGTATCGAGGCAGGCTCCTAGAAAAAAATAAAATCCAATGCTATGAGTCTACTTGATTCTGATTCCTGTCAGATACAGTGCTATTTCAGACCTCATGTCCTATTATGGCCCAGAGTTGAAAAGAAAGGAAAGGAGCTCCGCTATTACTCATATCATTGTTCTACGGAACATGTCTGCACTGAAACAATGTGGAACTTATCATATCTCTACTTGTCTAATAGCGTTCATGCACTACTGTTGTTTCACTTTTCTTGGGCCTTCAGTCAGGCTGTCAGAAGTGTTGTCTCTAATGAGTCTTTCAAACAGTGCTACTGTTAGTAACCACAAATCAAGTCTTACACAGAATATATAGTAAGTGATGAAAACAGAAAAATGATTAATTGTGGGTCCCATTAGTTCTGCCATTCAAAATTATTTTATGCCATATTAAGATGGAATAACACATTTTCCCAAACAACCATTTCTAAATTATTTAGGTTCTCAGTGTTAACATTTGTAAACATTACATTGTTATCGCAAACTTACAGCAAATGAGCCTTTTAAGTAAGAGAATTTTATTGTATTGTGGTTCTAAGTTCTCCGGTTGGTTTCTTCTAAAGAGAGTGAATATGAACACTCCCACATATGTCTCTTGCTTTTCAGTACTTTCTGAAATATATGGTGTCTCTTGATTTATAGAAGTATAATACACCTTCTTCATATCTCTTTATTGAAATTTCTCCTTCTAGGAAGGCGTAATCAATATATCGATAACTAACCTATCAACTTAGACTTTCTACATTGCTTCTGTCTGTGAATAAAACCACATCACCAGAATTAGAGCTATTACTTTAACATTATCAGAGCATAAAATGAAATCAATAACACATCTTTGAAAAGTTGCATAATGAGCTTGGATTATTAATGATGGGCTAATATGCACACTCTCCACAATGTTCTTGGATGCTCTATAAGAGATGCTTTGACATGATTACAGTTTGATGAAAGGGAACCACATGAGCTCACACATGAGGCCCAAGTGTCTATTCTAGACAAGAGATCTGGAATAGTCCTGTATCTGACATGAGTGAGAATTGGCAGGACTCATTGCATTGATATCTTGTAGGAGCTTAACATGAGATAGTATTTCTTCGCCAGTATATTTGGAGGAATGAGTATACATTCCAATTTTTAATTTTTTTTCTTTTCTTACTACTTCTTTCCATGGTTACATTGGTGCCTCAAGACACTACTGTATTTAGAAGAACAGTACACCAATATTCTTTTATTAGGAAACTAAAAAATAAATTATCCTCATTCATATAATGTTGATGACATGACACGTAACACAGAGATATATAAGAACGAGATGATTTTCTTGGTTTTTACATTATATAGAAATACGTGACTGAGTTCACATTTTTTCAGAAAATAAACTTTAAAAATTTAAATGATTCCAATTACTTCATTAAATGAAATAATCACTTTTATTTTGATTTTTATGATTGCTTTTTTAAAAGTTCTCTCTTTATGTATGTATCTAGATCTTTATGTATGTATCTAATCTCTGAGTGTATTTTGAAAATTAATGAAACTGTAAAACTGTGAATTTCAATAGTCTTAAACATTCCTCTCTGGCAGAAATCAAAGTGAATAATCACTTTATAAGGAATATACTCTCTGATTTTCAGTACAAATAGAAATATACTTTAAAAACTTATTCTTGAAAGATATATTCTTTCATTAGAAATAAAATCACTGAAATAATATTCCTATCTCATAGTACGAGAAATTCAGGATTCTAAGGAGAATATCACAATAAAGTAATTATCTATTATTAGCAGCTTTGAAGAGAATTTTTCTTTCATTTAATGAAGAATTACTTCAGTTAGGATATCATAGTTTGAGTAAGTTTAGGTTTTAATTCCATGATAATTTAACTTCAATTTTTTTATCTTTGTGTGGATTAAAGAAAGTATGAGTGAAACATTTACGAATGACTTTCTGCTATCTTACAACTCCATGCTGTGAGTCTACCATGGGACCAAGTCAGATTCTCAGTATTTCCAAATCTGGATTTCTCTTTGTCAGTTTATCAAGGGACTTCTAAATGTTAGTTCATTCATCAAATTAACAATATATTACTTTAAAAGCCAGAAAGCGATTTTATAACTGTACATGGAGATATCCAAATTATGATCTCTATTTTACATAATAACTACAAATGTCTGCATATTCTTGCATTCTGTAATAGTATGTATAACATATTTGCCTTGATTTGCAATGAATAGTGTCCTCATTGCCTTTTCCATCTATAGCCTAGAAATTTTACAGCTTTTCTTTGTGTGTTCTTATTATCTACAGTATTAGCTATCAATTAGATTGCTTTTTTCTGCCTTCTTGAGCTAATTCAGTCACTTTAGCACTAGCTTATACTACTCATTACAGAATTCTAACCAATCTTCTATTTCTAAATGGCAAATAAAAATAATTTTTTATAAACTCTTAATTAATTCAACAGCTATATTTTATATTTTATTATATCTTTGATTGTAGTCTGTAAAATTAGCAAACAATATATCTGTATATAATCATTATTGCTTGCCTCCTATTTAATATATTTTAATAAACTAATGATTAAATTACATATGTTATAATTAAGCAAAAACAATGGTTAATGAATTCTAGTTTTATGGAAAACTTCACTGGAAGAATTTAAGTGATTTTTTTAGGAGCAGAATTAACAGAATCTTGTATTTTGGTCTAATCTTCTATTCCAGGAAAAATATTTGTGACATGATATAATGTTTGCAATTTTTATTCTCTTAGCACCAGCCACTGTACTATATAATGCTTTGGTCATTAGCAGGTGTTCAGTAAATGGACCATGGGTAAATATGCCAAATTTGGCTTTTATTTCTCTCTACTTTTCTCTTAGCAGACTTTAGATATGTCTTAACCTTCTGCTGAATTACACTTGAGAAGAAACAATTAATTAGGTCACAGTTTATGTTACATTGGCTTTATTTTAGTTTCTTTAATGAGATTTGAGAAGCACCCTTGTGTAATCATTTTCACATTTAGAAACCATCTGTTAGAATGGGTCACTTCTGCAGAAGGCTAATCTCATTAATTTATGTTGAATCTTCCCAGCTTTGATAGTAGAGTGGAATTTTCCTAGGAGTTCCTAACCTTGGGAGAAGGATCACTTTTGTAGTGTTCAGCTCTCTATGCTCTAGAGAAGGAACTAAATGTACCCTGTTTCATATGCAAATTCTGTTTGCAATAAGAATGAACCTGATCCCATGAGAAAAAAAAAAAGCCAAATTGACGTCACATTTATACAGCTTGTTTTACTCAACTTCCATGGATATCCAGTAGGCCCTTCAGAAAGACTGTTTGAACTTTAACTATGATTCACAAATTTGGAGACTCTTGACAACTGTTTTCCTCATGAAATGACACAGGATGAATCCTTTTGAATTCCTAACCACATTTATTTTAACTCTAACAGAAGCAAATGTTGAGTTTGATCCCTTCCTGAAATTACTTCAACCCTGATTTTTGAAAAAATTTGGCAAGCACCTCTTAAATATATTATCTGTCTATAATGGTCTAACAATAAAAGATTTGATGAAAGTCTTAAATTGTCTATTTCATATAAACATCAAAGAAAATATATATAGTTTAAATAAACCAGAATATCCAAGGATCCTAGAAAAGGGATGATAACATCCACTTACTAAAACATGATACAATATAAAGCACAGTTTACTCGTGAAAGTATAAATTATAAAATTTATAAAATTTTATAAAATTACAGTCATACAGGTCAATGACATTCCAGAGAGATGAAAATTATTACAATGGAACCTGAAAGACCCTGGCCATCTTTTCCCTCTCCAGTGAAGAAGGAAATAGACAAAGCTGTTATGAGCTGTATGTGATCAAGCTACTAATTAGTAAAATCAGTCCAGGCAAGGTATTTTAGAAATTTATTTTTCTCTTTAAAGTTTTAACACTTACTGTTAATCACCATTGCTTTCTGGATATTTGAATGACCGAGAGAATAGAGTTCTTTAAATAAATGAAGCTGACATTGACAAAACAAGAGTCCACAATCTAGTAGTTAATTCTTTTTATCACATCTAGAGATTTTCCTGCCATTGATATTATCATTGATTTGAGGTGGTGAATTATTCAGCAATGCTGTACTGTTGTGTGGGGTCAATCATTTCCCCTTCATAAAGTAAACCTGCAGAGCATGAGAAAGTTAACAAGAGAAGGATATTATATCCTTATTTCTTTGTGTAATTGCTTCTAAATACAGACAAGATGGAGAGATGGACCTTCCCATTGTATAACATTGTCAATCTAAAAGCAAATGGCAACATACAATGGATGATTTACATCCTGACTCTCATTTATTGTTAACCTTAGGAATTTAAACTGTTATGTTGCCCACATTACTTCAGCTTGGTCAAACCAAAGAGACAACCTTGAGTCTAATGTTAGCCTAAAAATATCTATTTGGAGAGAATTACTACAAATTACAAAGTCAGCCATTGTACAGAGGTGAGGGGAAAAATCACTCTGTCCCTGGGAAGCAAGTATTTGAGAACATTTAGAGATTTGCTAGATCAAATTACTATATGTAAAGTAGTTACATATGAATATTAGACAATAAGACTTAAAAGCATTTCAAAAGTAAGAGTGGGTTTCAAACAATTTTCTAATTAGAGAAAAGTACTTAATGCACATCATACTGTGACAGTCCTTTTGCTAATTCTATTATCTATTCATTGTATTTGAGTACTAGTAGAAAGAAAGGTACAAGAGGAGAAAGAAATGAGAGATAGATGAGAGTAAAGGAGCAAAAGAATGATGGATCATGGAGGGAAAATAAGGAAACAGAGATAGAGACAGAAGAGGAAGGTTTTTGGAAATAGAGATAGACAGAAATAAGGTATAAAGGAAAGGTTTGTTGATCATGCAGCGTGATTGACTCTGAAGGTTTCCCCAGCACTGAGCACTGTCTTTAGGTATAAATTTTTCAGTCTATCTATCATGGAAACCAGTATCAGCTGTCACTATACTTTTGCATGGTTTTGATGAAAGAATGGACACAGAGAAACAACATTGTAGATAAAATAACATTCTCAGCAGATTTTGATTTATAATAGAAGACATAATATGCTTGGCATGGAGTTAAAGCAGTCTATTATGCAAGGCATAGGCTAGAGTGAGACCATGGGCCTCATCTTGTTCTCATTTACAGAGTCTCATTCTATAACACTGGATGATATTTAAGATGAAGGTTGTATTTATCCTTGCAACAGGCATGAAAAATCTTATCTAGGAACCCAAGAGGTTTTAAATTTAAATTTTCTGGTGTACATAAATGTAAAACATTATACAAACTAACAGGGTGCATCAAGTAATGTATGATACACATAGGCATTGTGCAATCCTTAAGTTACATTAAGCATACCCATGTCTTCAAATACTTTGCATTGTTCAAGTAAAAATTCTGTCTTCTAGTCTTGTAATATGCATACTATATTACTGATATATATGGTTGCCTATTGTATGAAAGCATAACTAGACTTAATTTTTTATCCTATATAATGTAAGTTTAAGATGCATCTGTCAACACTTCCCCATCCCCTTCTCTCTAGTTTCTGGTAATCAACAAAGTACTCTCATATTCATGAGATTAATCTTTTACGCTCAAGATGTCCTCTGTACTTTCTTCTCTCTCTTTGATGTCATTTCCTGTCGTGATCTTTAGTCCTATGGTGTTGGAAGCTACTATTTCACTTTTGTGCGGGAAATAACATTCCATTATTTATATTTACAGTATTGCCAATCAATTCTGTGAATATCTTAGGTTGTTTCCATTGCTTGACTATTTGAGTCAGGTTGCAGTGACCATGGGAGTGTACATGTAGCCTACCTACATTCGTTAGTGTGCTAAAATAATATACCTTATTTACACTTACAATTCCTGGTAATTACATTATTATATGGAAGTCAAGACAGCAAGAACTTAAAGAAGTATGGATTCCTCTTTCCCCACACCAAGGCCAGCATTTTCTTTTCCATTTTTTAAAAATCCTGGTAATATTGACATGTATAAGATGAAATCCCGTGGTAATTTGCACAACAATGTTGAACATTTATAAATATATTTTACAGCTATTTGTACTTCATATTGAGGATTCCAATTCCATGCTCAATTTTAAAATATGGTTGTTTTCTTGAGGTCTTTTGGGTTCTTTATATATTCCTTTAGTAACCGTTATGTACATGTTCATGTCATGTTCAAAAGGTTTTTATATGTCACACTTGTGACATATAAGCCATTCTTATTAGGATCATATTGTAGTTTTGAAATACGTTTCCTAAATGATGAGTATGTTGAGCATTTTATGTGTCTTTCCCAATGAGTATTTGTTGTGGGATAATCTTTTTATACACTGTGAAGATGTGTCTCTACTTAAGGCACCTTCTGATTGTTTTTAATAAAGAGCTGAATGACCAATAGCTAAGAAGAAGAGGATTAGTGGACATCAGAGGGAGAAAGACAAACCTGAGGCACACAGGGTTAAACCAGCAAGACGAAAGTTGGAAATACAGTATGGAAGAGGGATACAAGGCCAAGGCCACGTGGCAGAACATAGACTAGTATACATGGTTTAATTTAAGTTATAAGAGTTAGTTGGCAATGAGCTTAAGCTAAAGCCAAACTTTCAAACTTAATAAGAAATCTTGTGTCATTATTTGGGAGCTGGAGTTCCAAAGAAAGTCCTGCTACAAGTATGATTACTTCTAAGAAATTACCATTATGTCTATTGTTTTTTAAAAGTTAGTTTGTATGTGTGCTGCTAAAATTTGGAGTTCTTTTAAAAATTTTTATTATGTATTTTATTATTTAAAACAATTTTTAAATTTAAATATATTTTGACCATTTTCTTACCCTTCCCTAAGTCATTCCCTACTCACCCAACTTTAAGTTTTTTTCAAAAAAACGGAGTCAATATAATAATAAAATCCCACCAAAGGCCAGAAAACAAAACTACATTCCCGCAAACAAAACAAAACAAAACATAAAACTGTCACCAAACAAAAGCACAGAAGCACACACAAAGCAAACCAAAACCAAAACCCAAATCCAACAAACAACATAGAAATACCAAACAACAACAAATTCCCCCCCCCCCAATCTGTGAAGTCCATTACATGCTGATCAGCTACTCCTAAACAGGAGGCCTGTCTTGGAGTGATCGATACCTAATTCTACTTTATTACAGAAAACTAATTTACCTCCAACTGCAGGTATAAGTGACAGTCTAGTTGTTAACTTTTACTATAAGGGCTAGGTTTTTATTCATTCATTTTTTGTAAGATATACAAAATAAAATATTGTAAGATAAAAGAAAAACTATCACATTGAAGTGATCAAGACAAATCAACACAAGGAAAAGAGCCCAAGAGAAGGCAAATGAATCAAAGACCCACTCATTCATAGAATTTCCTAGAATTCCCTAGAATTTCCTACACTAAACTGGAAGGCTTAGGATATATTCAGAGGACATAGTAAAGGCCCTTGCAGGTTGTATGCTTGTTATTTCAGTGTCTCTGAGTTCATGTGAGGTTTGGCAATGTTGACTCAGAGGGCCTTGGTTTCTTGGTTTCCTCCATCCCCTCTGACTCTTACATTCTACCTGCCTCATTTTCCATGGGGTTTCCTGAGCTCTGAGAGAAGGGATTTGATGGAGACATCCCATTTAGGGCTGCATGTTTCCATGTTTCTCAGTCTCTGTGTAATTTTTGGCTGTGGGCCTTTTTATTTGTTCACATATGCTACAGGAAGAAGCTTCCATCATGGTAGCTGAACAAGGAACTTATCTATAAATATAACAGAATATCACTAGATGTTATTTTACACTACATATTTTTTCCCTTAAGGCCCTAGTCTTAGGTTCTTGGTATAGGCTATGTAAAGCCCACTCATAAGGCCCACTTAAGTCAAATAAATTATTGGTTGGTTACTCCTATAAGCTTACTCCTGTTATACATATGTATACAAGCACACACACACACACACACACACACACACACACACACACACACACACACTGCTAATGTTGCTCATTTGTATGTATGTTTAAGGCTGAGCACTTGGGTATTGGATGAACTATCAGGGGGCTCATCCCAGGAGAATACTGATTCTCTCTCTTCCAGCAGTCATTTCTTGCCTATAGCTTTTCATCTAGTGATGAAGCTTCATAGAAGAGCAAGTAGCAAGACTGTAAGAACCAAAGGATTTGACTAGGGTGTCTGCTGTTGGATACAATGATTTTTCAGATGAAAAGAAGCTGTACCTATGAAATCTCAACAATTTTATTGCCTAAACAAAACCTGCTAAATCACACCACCAGTAGACAAACTAATACAAGTGGGGAAAAATCTTACAAGGACCTTTCTTTAGATGTTTTCAGAATCATTGTAGAAAATCAGTTGCTAGTAGATGTGAGTTTAATTTTAGGCCATCTGTTATGCACATTGATATCTGTGAATTTTTTTTGTGTGTGCTAGTACCATACTGTTTCTTTTACTTTAGGTTTTGAAATCAGGGTATGATGATACTCACATTAGAAAACCTAAAGCATTAAAAAAATTACTTTAATTAAATTTGTTCTTTGAGCCAGAAGCTTTTATATGTTTGCTCAGTCTGTCTGTTAATTGCTCCACAACAACATTACCTTTACTATAGGGCACAGTTGCACTTCTGTCCCTACCTTTGAAGGAAAACATTATAATGACATTTAAATACCTTTTCCATACTAACACTTATGAAAAACAAGCAGCCCAAAATAAAGGAAGTTAGTGTCCGAGGGAAAAGATGTAGGAAAGGTACAGACTCATTGAAAAGGTCTTCCTAAAACTTTGATGTCTAAATATGTTAGGAACTCTATTTTATAATTTTCATGGATTATTTGAAGAAAAATCAGCATTCCCTATTTCATATTTTAATTCTTTAATATATAGATATTGAAAGACTTGGGCTTAGCAAATAATTACACTTGCTGTTAGTATAAGAATATAGAAAAATGTCTTCAATCAAACATTAATGACTAGTATAAAATATTAGGAATACTTAATTGGATGAATAGGAGAGTAATCTTTAAAGTTCAAGTTTAGGTCAACTACTATCCATTTAGACTTTGATCCCCACACCATCATACCATGATTTGTTTTCATATAAAAATAATGAAGTGAGTCATGGTAACATAAGATTATCATCCCTGTCTTTAGGAGTCAGATGCAGAAGGACTGTGATTTCAAACTAATCTGGGCTGTGTAACAAGACTCTGCTTCTAAAAGAAAAAAAAGAAAGGAATGGAATGGAAGGAAAATCTGGGCATAGTAACTCTCAGCTGTAAACTTAGAATTTAGAAGAGTGCTAGAGGAGGATTGAGAGATCTAAGAAGGTCTAGCATACAGAATGAATTCAACTAGAGCCAGAGATGGAGAGCAGGAACTTGGTTCTAAACACAATGTGAATAATGAAAACTTTCAATGTTCTATGTTTCATAAGATAGAAAATCTAGAAATTTAAGGTGGTCTTCTTATCTTCTTTTCAGATGTATTTTGGGGGGTGTGACCATTTTGATAGTGCCCTGAGTGTGTAGAGCTCCTCTATTCCCCTTACCATCTGCTGTCCTTACCTCCTAATAGTCTTAGAGACCATACTACCAGTCTCTGACAGAATAATTTTATGCCCATTTAATAAGTATAACAACATTTATGAATACCACTAAGTCCCATGCTTTTTCTTTTACATTCCAAATTCTCAACAGGATTTTATATCTTTCATGAGCCACAGCATGTGACATAGCAGAAAGACCTGTTTGGCAAGTGGGATGTTAAGTTTTCTATGAACCATTTTTAGTTGTAACAATTTTTCTTAGTGTCTGAAGATATATTACCTTGTGAAAACCTAGGGGATATAGACAAAAGGAATTATAGAACACCCTTATAGCACAAAGAATAGTCTTCTATAATAAAGAATTATATAGACAAAATGCTAACAGAAATAAAGTTAGGAAAACCCCCTCTTCATTTCTGTACACTTGAAAGTGTCTAACTTGTTATGTAGCAACTGTTACTTGCAATTATGTCATGAACATGTGTATAATCATTCTGACATTTTTGTCACCTCAACTCTTCTTCATTATATGGTTAATTTATCTGACAGTCCTATGGTTTTTCTTAGTATAAATACTGTCTACAATTACCCTCTCCCTGGAATTGATTGAAAATACACAGGAATACAAACTATCATATCTGTAACCATTAAAATTATTTCACTAATTCAGTTTCTACAAATCTCAAGGGCTAAGGAATCACTCAGAAAGTGGTACAAAAGTTACTAAATCTTTAGAGATTTTTTAATCATTGTAAATGAACTTTTAAATCATTCTGAATTCTCAATAAGCCTGAGACTATTCTTATTATTTATCTATCTCACCAGATGCTTTATGATCTGCTTTGTATGTGTTGACACTTTAATCATTAAAAGTATTTGTTGATCGTATTTTAACACAGGCTATTGAAATCATTTAAATGTATTCTATTTATCATATATTTGGGTAATAAGTAAAAGAGAACTACTATTATTGGCAGATTGATTCAACAGAATAGTATTACAAAGATAAAAATTTGATCAATGGTCTAGGATATCCTGGCTGCTGTTTGGCTCTAAGGAGCATAAAGCTGCATGATCTATATGCTTTGAGAAGGTAGTGTCAATTCACTTACACAATGATCTAATTGCTATTCCTTCATTTGAAGCAAAGGGGCTTCATTTGAATATGACTTTCCATCTGTTAAACTCCTTGAAATTTCAAATAAGCAAACTGAAAGAAATCAATCGCCATCCCACAGCATGTTCTCCGAATTTCAGAGATTCCTAGGAGGCTACAAAATTGAGTGTGATCACCAGTTTAAAACTGCAGTTCAGTGACAAGATAGAAGGAGCATAGGAATAATGAGTTATCACTAAATAAATGGAACTAATTGTGAGCACATTTCTAACTCTGTAACCAGTACCTTAAACTTCTGAAATTTTGATGACATTTTAGAAGTTTTAATGGATGCTGTTAGTGTCTTCTCCAGACTACCAGGGACAGACTCATCCATTAGCAGATGTAGATGTTACTTCCAAAGAAGTCACTACTTTCCTCTAAAGACAATAACTTTGAGGTTTGGGTGAAGGGCAGCTTTGTCAGGGGTTTTAGCTGAAGTTTTCTCCAGTCCTGCCTGGCCCACAGTCAGGACAAATCTCTCTCACCCGCCATTCCCGCAGCTGATTAGACACACCCAGGAAACATACAGAGACTTATACTGCTTACAAACTGTGTGGCCTCAGCAGGCTTCTTGTAATCTAGTTCTTATATCTTAAATTAACCCGCATCTCTTAGTCTATAAGTTGCCATGTGGCTCATGGCTTACCAGTACCTTACATGTCGCTTTTCATGGCTGCGGCTGGCAGCATCTCTCTGACCCAGCCTTCCTGTTCCCAGAGTTTTCTTCTCTGCTTCTTCCGCCTATACTTCCTGCCTGGCTACTGGCCAATCAGCATTTTATTTATACAGAGTGATGTTCACAGCAGGGGGTCTCCATTAGGGACCATGTATCCCATGCCCATAAGTGACTGCAACAGGGGTGCACACGTGTGGCTGCTTACAGGTAGTCAGTACTATCTCATGTGATCCACACAGAGAACAGGAGTGTGCTACTCTTTAGCAGAGATTCAAATTCTTTCTCACATTTTCTTCATTCTTTACTCAAATATCCTTGTGCCTGAGAGCTTTCCTTCAATTAATATCTTTAACAGAAATAAATGTCTCGGCTTATTTTCTTGAGAATATTTCCTAAGATTTCAAAATACCTACTAATAGAAACAAGGAAATTAATATTTATTTATATTATATTTAATATTAATCACATCTCTCCAGGAAACTATAAAATGAGTAATTACTATTTACTGGTAATTTTCTAAGCACCAGGCAAAAATGAATTATTTATATTATTGGAAATTATAGCTCTTAAAATGCTAGCATTGGTTTTATTTTTAATCTATTTTTCTTTTTTTTATTCTTCTCTCATTTTACTTCCCCCTCTCTTTTTTCTCATTTTGTGTAGATAGAGGGTGTCAAAGTTGACCTAAGCTGTAAAGTAGACAGAGCAAGAATCACCTGAGGGATTCTGTATTAACAGAATGTTCAGATGAGGTTTTTTGCTGCCTTGTCTATTAGGAATTATTTTGATTGATGACTGATGTGATGCCACATCAGTCCACTGTCATGGACTTAGGCAAATGTGGCTGGTCTGGGTAAGAAAGCTAGTTCTACATGATCAAGAAAGGAAATCAAGAAGCCACAGACAACTATGGTTCCTACCTTGAGTTCCTGCCCTGATTTGCCTAAATGATGGATGTTGCCTAGTCACAGTGTGGTTTTTTGTGTTAAAACACTCTGACCCAATGAAAATTAGAGGAGGCATGGGTTTATTTCATTCTACAGACCCCAGGTAGCTCTCTCCATAATGACTGTTTTCTATTTGGAGCCGTGATCCCTATTAAGTTGATACAAGAGCCAAGATGTGAAACACACTGAATGGGGAGGAATTGATGCAGATTGCTTTACTGTAGACACTTTGAGCATAGGGGCAGCAAGTTCGAGTCCCCGAGTCTGAATCATAAGGCAACAGGAAGAGTTTATGATTGTTAGGGTCTGAGAACCCAGAAATAATACACCTCAAAAGACCGGGTTCCAGCAAGCCAAAACTTTATTAAGAAAAACAGGTATCAAGAAGGCGGCAGGGCTCGGGCTCAAACTGCACTCCTGAGGTAGGGGCAATAACCAGGTTTTGTTTGTTTGTTTGTTTGTTTGTTTTGTTTTTAGAGACAGGGTTTCTCTGTGTAGCTTTTGCGCCTTTCCTGGATCTCACTCTCTAGACCAGGCTGGCCTCTAACTCACAGAGATCCACCTGGTTCTGCCTCCCGAGTGCTGGGATTAAAGGCGTGCACCACCACCACCCGGCAATAGCCAGTTTTAAAGGGGAAACCCACAAGGAGACAGATCCGCAGTCTCCCATCCAATCATAATGTAATCCTGGGAGAAGTGGTTGGGGGTTTCCCATGGTGAGACACTTTCAGCCTGGGAGTTCTATGTTTTAGTGATTCTGACCAGCTCTAGGCCAACCAATCAGAATCCGATGGAAGGCTTGTGTTTTACACCTATGTGAGAGATGAGGTGGGCTACAGCCAGCCCCAGGAAATTATGGGTAGCAGCTCAAGACAGAATGGCAGACTGGAACAAAATGGAGTTTCTGCTGCTAACTAGGGTCTGACATGATAAAGCTAGCAGGCTAGCACCGGGGTAAATAGAAGGATAAGGAAAGCGAGGACATTGGTGCAGTTCTTATGAGCTACATTTGGGTCACATATTGAGCATAATAGACATGTAACTTGTCTTCCATCTCATATAGATCCCTGAGGTAGTTCTGTTTCTGGGGCAGAAGCAACAAGAGAATGAGTTAGGAGACTCTAGATATGTGTGCTGAATTGGAAGAGAGGAAAGAAACAAGTTGGGATCAATGTAGTGATACGGAAATTGCAAGAAGAGCTGAGGTTCTAGACAACTTTGAATTAAATCTATTTGTATAAAATTTGAAACACGGTTCCCTACTCAGCTGCCACCTTTACAGCCGAACCTTAATAACCTGGCTTGGGCTGTTGTATAGAATGCAGAACTGGTTGGATGGCTGCCAGGATTCATAGCAAGAGAGGAGCAACTGTGCATAATATAGTGAAGAATGAGGACCTGAGGTATGGGGCAGGTAGAGGTTTATAAAAGAGACATGTCTGTGGAGGAAGAAACCAGATAACAAAGTGCAGATTGCTGCACCAGGGCGTCTTCCCCACTGATTCCCAAATCTTCAGTGTTCCTCCAACTTTCTCGAGGTGATTGAATTTCTTGTGGCGAGGCAGCTGTTTCAAAACTAGGCTGACACGAGGCTGAAGCTGAGACAGCATCAGGAAAAACACAGTGAGGAAGCCTCCAGCAGACCCAGGATTATTTGAGATGTAAGAACCACTCAGTGAATTGAGTTTATTAGTCATTTTGTCAGAAATTTTACCACCCAGTACCCTGCAAGAACTAGACAGGGGTATGCTCTCATGGTTCTATTGTTAATGCCAGAGAATAGAAATATGCTTTTCAAATAGGCGCTTATGTGTGGCTATGACAAGTTCTAACCTCTCTGGCTCAGCTTCACACTGTGCTCACCACTCCATCAGTCTCTCTTCTCCTTCCCTATAGATCAAGCAGAGAGGCAAATCTACCAACCAGTGGGAGGGATGGTCCCCATTTCCTTTCTCTAAACTCAACTGTCTATTGCATGAAAGACCCATGGTAGGGAAGCAGACACAGATTACTCTGTGAAGCACATTCTCAGAAAGTAATTGGGCAGAGAAGGCAAGGAATCTTCATGGTAAACGCCTTTGTATACCTAGTATCAGTATAGTTTTACATTTTTGTCTTAGTTTATTCATCTCCTTTTTCAGTTTTAACCATCTAATCTCCTAGAGGCCAAGGTACGAATATGTTCTCATGGTTCTATTGTTAATAACAAAGAATATAAACATGATACTTTAGAGTATTCATGTGACACTTCCTATTAAGTCAGAGGAAAGGAAATAGATACCACAGTTTTAATAAATTGTACAACTTACTACTCCATAGTAAACATATGAAGGAAGCAGAAATTTATTGCAGACCTACATCTAAATCTATGAAAGTTTATCCTGACACTTATTGAACAAAATAATAAGACAAATCTACTTAATTTTTAGTTATGAGTTTTTTTCATGACATATGAATGAATTTAATCAACTGTAAGACAATATAATGCATTCTGTATAATTTTATATAACTGGAGAGCTTACAATAGATCCTGATTGTGAGAGAAAAAGACTTTTGAATTAATAAAAGTTTTTAAAGTGCTTGATAAGTGAAATCATATAGTAAGAAAAAAATATATTTATTTGACCTTTTAAAACCAGCAGGTATAGAGAGTACACATAAATTTTGCTTGGGTTTATGTTGATTTTCTCAGTGAAATCTAATATCACAATCACATCGCCAAGTAATGAGATTCAAGAAAGCGTTATTGTTCAAACAGGAGCTCAGTGGGATCAAAATAAATGTTAAAGAGTGTAACTATTGTTTTCCAATAATAGCAAGAATGTAACAAATAACCTTGGCAGGGGGATAGAATGATATTCTTTATAAATGTTTTTAATTTAAAATATTAAAAGACTTCCCTATTACCTGAACATGACATATCACACTTTGAAAATCTCAGTGGTAGTCTAAACCAGCTTGCAAAAGAAAAGGATCATTTATGAGCTTAGGCACAAGGGGAGCTCAGAGGGTGGCCTGTGACTTTCGGCATGGCACTGTAACTTCCTTTTACAGGAAGATGCCAATTTCATGCTCTACTCTTTACAGAGACCATTTAAGTGGGTGTTCTATTTATATGCAAAGATGTAGTTCCTGTTAGAGTAATGAACAGAATCTAGTTTCATTGTACTTTATTGGAGGAAAAGAGCAAAATGAAGTGTGTAGTCAAATCTCACCTCCTCTTTTCTATGCATGTTACCCTATAGGAGTGGGTGACTTAATGTGTGAACTTATGAATATTTGTATTAAACTTTCCTAGTCATTTTGGCAGTAACGAAAATACAGAATTCAAGTGGCTATAATAGTTTTTCCTATTTAATAAATATTAAGAGTTATTATTAATGTATCATATGCTGGCACACAAATATTTAGCAATTATAGTTTCACACTTGTCACTGGCTTTTGCATATGCTCTGTGGCTTCAAACATGCAGTTCAGTCTTACTAAAGCTAGAAGAAAATATTTAAAAGGCGTTTTTAAAGTTCATCAAACAAACAAAGTAGTGGAGGAAGCTAGCTAACTTTTGTTATTCAATTAGTTTTCCCTGGGAAATTTATTTTATGTAAGTATACCTATACAAATTTATATCCATCACACATAGTTGTATAATGAACATGCTGAATATCTCTGACTAACAGTTTTATTTAAAATTTCTATTATGTAAGTCAAATGCAATTCATTTTTTATGTTTACATACACATTTAATGTACACATACAAAACCCTTTTAAACAGCAGTAGTGTATTTTTAATTGTTTATGAGATTTTTCATCATGAATATTTGGTAAGAGAGTAAAATTTATGTATTCTGTTAAGTTTCTTTTCATATTTTAATTTAATTTTACATATCAGCCACGGATTCCCCTGTCCTCCCCCTTCCGCACCCCCCATCGCTTCCCCCCCAGCCCACCCCCACATTCCCATCTCCTCCAGGGCAAAGACTCCCCTGGGGGTTCAGCTCAATCTGGTAGATTCAGTCCAGGCAGGTCCATTCCCCTCCTCCCTGGCTGAGCAAAGTGTCCCTGCATAGGCTCCAGGTTCCAAACAGCCAGCTCCTGCACTAAGGACAGGTCCTGGTCCCACTGCCTGGGGGCCTCCCAAACAGTTCAAGCTAATCAACTGTCTCACCTATTCAGAGGGCCTGATCCAGTTGGGGGCTCCTCAGCTATTGGTTCATAGTTCATGTGTTTCCACTGGTTTGGCTATTTGTCCCTGTGCTTTTTTCAATCTTGGTCTCAACAATTCTCGCTCATACAATCCCTCCTCTTTCTCACCAATTGGACTCCTGGAGTTCCACCTGGGGCCTGGCTGTGGATCTCTGCATCCGCTTCCCTCGGTCATTCTGTTAAGTTTTTATATAATTAGCATCGCTCATCTGAATCACTTTATCGTTGATTAAATGGCTCTAACAGGACACAATTCAGAGTTTTCCATGCT
This sequence comes from Peromyscus maniculatus bairdii, assembly GCF_049852395.1. NCBI lineage: Eukaryota > Metazoa > Chordata > Mammalia > Rodentia > Cricetidae > Peromyscus > Peromyscus maniculatus. The sequence continues at coordinate 59,438,333 of NC_134863.1, read as the reverse complement.
TTCTGTTTACCAGACTCACAGTTGTCACAATGATAATAGCTACCTATTGCCTCACCAACACACACACACACACACACACACACACACACACACACACACACACTTTCACTCAAATGGCCATGCATGCACACACAGTTGGGAACATGCAAACATGTAAATGTGTGCTATTGCCTGTAGTCAGAGGTTTACAATATGTTCAGCCTCCTCTTTAATGGAGACTTTGGGCTTTATAATGTAATTTCTGTTCAAGTCTTTTTAATGCACAATGCTTTGGAATGACAGGAAACATACAATGTGGCCTGAAAAGAGCTTTAGGGATGATGATTTTATGAAAAGAAGAAGGAAATGGTTTGTTGCCTCCTTTAGAGCAAAAGATGTGGTTAAAATTACTAAATAATGTAGAAAGAAAACGAGAAAACGATAATGTCACTCCTATTTCCCTATCTGTCAGCACCTCAGAATCAGATATGCTAATCTCAAGTAACTGAAAGGAATCCGTGCAATTTTGCATCATGATTGTTCAGCTTTTGAATACAAATGTTAAGTTCCATAACTAGACAAAGCTCTGGATTTATTGAGATGAATCCTCTTTGGGCCATCTTTTTATCATGATGATGATCGGCCCATTTACTCTATAGACAGATGGGTTGCTAAAAGTTACTGTGTCAGTCTAGAATGATTTGCTTCCATCAGATTACATTTGTTTTTCAGAAGATTATTTGATCTCTAATTTCTCCATCAATCTGTTGATGCTTTCAGCCACTAGCAAGCAGACATTTAATTGTCATCATTGCTTTGCATGAATACTGAAAATATTTAATTTTCAGTGATAATATCAGGGATTTAATTTTGAGATTTTTTTTAAATGTTTATTTTCCTTACCCCAAGATTTCACACTGAATTGATTTCACATTTAAGTTTTTAGGTAGCAATCATACCTGTAAATATCACTTTTCAAAGGCATTGATATTACTGAGGAAAACCAAGTAATCGATTCTCCTGATGTGTTTATAGATAAATTCTGTAGATTTACAAAGACAAAACTTTATTGTAGGAAAAGTACAACACTCTATGTATTTATGACTAATAAATAAAAAATTGTATTAAAATGTTAATCATCCATTTCAGAGCTTGAATGAGTAGAAAATAGTGTCAGAGTTACCAGATTAGCTTTGCTGAAAACCCAAGTAGTACAATTTGAATAACTGGAATGGTGGGAATATAGGCTTGACCTGGCTTTTACTTTATTTTCCATTAGCAAGATATTAGGAGAACTGTGAGAATGAGTTCATGAAATATGTAGACTTGAGCAAGAAGTAATCAAATAGAATATGAATTTCATTTATTTTTATATACAATCATTAGAATTAGAATTTGTGAACTGGGGAAGTTACTCATTTGGCAGAGTGTTTTTTTCACACAAATGTGAGGACTAGAGTTCAGATCCTAAGAATCACTATAAATGCTCAGTGGGTATGATGACTCACCTATCATCCCATTTCTTAGTAGGCAGAGAAGGAGCTTGCCTGGAACACGCTGGGTAGGCAAGCTAGCTACAAAGGGAAGCTCTGGATTCAGTAGGAGACTCTACTTAGTGATATCAGGTGGCAGAGACTTGATCATAGCTATAACTTTAAAAGTGAATTTGCATTCTGCAATACAATTTGAATTTAAATGAAAAACTAATTAAACACCAAATAGGATTCAACATCTGGAATTGAAAAATATTATGAAGCATCGTTTGGAATGATGCTATTTTTTCAGCTCTCCCTATACTTTTATGACAGTTTATCCTTTACTCTACTTGTATTTTTATTCTCTTCGCGTTATGACTATGGACCACTTATTTTTTAACCTTTATACTTCTTAGTCACAAGATAAAGCATCAAGTGGCAGTGTTATACCCTAGTGTACAAAGAAAGATCATCTGTTTGGTCTGGTCTTATTACTGTTTGTAAAATATGTAAAATGGTATTTGTTTTCTCATATAAGGAAAATAATGTCATAAGAATGCTGTGGTATGTAAATTTTAATTTTATGATACCATCTTCTAAAACTGAAAAAGTACTTAAATTTATAATGTAAAATGCAAATATCTTAAGCATATTATATCAATTACACATAAAAACATAATTTCTTTTTTATTTCTTATATTGATAAAGTTAAACTGAACACATTTCTCTCCAAAACAAGCCCTATGATTTCAATCTGGGTTAATAAATGACATTTTTTTCAAATTTATTTGTAAATTACTTTTAAAAAGTGATTTAAATTTTATATAACTGACTTAATTATTTTATCATTCAATTATTCAAAGTCAACAATAATTCAGTCTAAAAATAATTATTTTCTAGGTCCCAATTATTTTGATTATTAAGAATAAAAGTAGTTTGAGTTTTAAGTAACACAGTTTAATATGAGATTCTGTGTTATTATCTTTTCATGGTTGGACTTAAATTAAGATGTGTGGTTTTGAATAATTGTATAAATGGAGAATGGCAGTGCTGGGAATGGAGAGCAGTGGGATACAGACCTAACATTACAGAGTTTCTTGTTGATCGCTAGCACCAAAGCAAACAACAAAGTTAATGAAAAATATATACAGACAATGCAACTTTTATTGTGAAGCTAATTTACCATAAAGTAATCTGCTTAAATACATCAACATGTTTATTTGATGTGGTAATAAGTATAGTTATATTTCAGTTTTATATAGAATATATCCTGTGTAACACATACTACAAAGGTAAAGTCTTTATAATAACAGAAACTAATGCTTGGAAATTTTATTAGTTTATGAGTAAACTTACCTGGAAATGATGATGCTAAGGATGAATTAAATAATTTATGTTCTCTTGAACATGCAGATTTTTGCAAGTGTATTTGATGTCCAGACCTGAGTTTTGGGGGAAAGCTCATGTATTAGTTTGCATTTCTCTGTGATCACAAGAAAAATACAAGAAAATCATGTTATATCTGGAATTGCAGTGATGTGCATTGGAAAAGCAGAGGGCTAGGACTAGGAATCTCTTTTAGGGCTTTTTTTATGACAATGTTTATAAGATTAACCTGCCAAAATCTTAAGCAAGGAGCAGCTGGTTTTTTATGTCCATAGTAAGGATAAAGCATTCTGTAGAATGAGTGATAGTAAGCAGAGAGGTAAATGGGTTGTCAAACTTTGTCAGGTTATCACTTAGAATTTCCCACATGAAAACGACACGGAGGATGTGTGATAAATGATAGTGGAGCACAAAATAGAAATGGCTAATCATCTCTACATACTAAACTTGATGCATTCCTTGGTGTAAGAAGCTGAGCTTCTTTACAGGTGCCCAAAGTTTGTATTGTTACAGCCTCAGAATACTAAACCTGACGTATTTGTATAATGTGTTAAGGGACATGATCATGGTTTCATCCAAAAGAATTTTAACGTAGTCTTCTTTCAAACCATGCTTCAGAAAAGCAGGTATGATCATGGGAGCTCACCACATGACCCTCAGAGACAAAGGCAGCCAGTCACTCAAACAGAAAGTGTATTTGCCTCTGTCAGAAGAAAGAAGATACTGAAAATCCATAAAAATCAGTGAACACCTGGCTGCAGTACTGCGATGTATGGAATAAGACAAATGGAAAATTTTCTATTAATACTTCTAAGTTAGTCATGGATCAAATACTTAGAAAGTTTGTGTAAATTGGAATAAACTCAAAATAAACAATATTAGGAAACATTAGAATTAGCCTCATAAATGAAACAGTAGAGTATGCTGGAGTGGATACTGTGGTGTCCGGGAAAGCCGAGTTTTATGAGAAGTGAATACATGTGTGGATTCTGTCTCAAGTATCCCAGCTTGTAAGGTCCTCTTCTTTTTAAAAGACTCCTAAAATTTTGTTAATATATTGAATATTAGAATGCATGCTCCTATGGAAGATCCCTAGCTCTGCTAGATATTTTTTAAAGATAATTCATAAAGAAAGGGTGTGGATAAAATATTTCCTCAAAAGCAATATGCCTGCAGATGAGTATTCATGTTGCCTATGTCCAGGGATGTAGTCACTTTTAATATTGTTCCCAATAGACTGACTTACAAACAAGCCTATCATGATAAACTAAGGTAATTAGGAGAATAGTAAAAGTAATTAAAAGTAAAATGTTAAAAAATAATTAAAGTACTAATACAAAGCATAGTATTTATATTTGTTTATATTATCCATTTTATAAATAATGTTAGGTAGCCTAGTGCTACTACATTAATTATAAGCATAAGTTTGTGTTAGAAAGGAAGGAGGTAAATTTATGCAAATTTCTTAACTAAGCTCTTGACAATTCCTCACTGTAAAATACCTGGTATAAGAAAAAATTATAACAACCTTTCAAGCTAAACTAACTAAACAAGCATACTACAAATCCAGTTTGTACACATATCCAGCCATGAAGGACAGGGCAACTAGGATGAGGGGAAAGAACTTGGGCTAGAATGACATCTTACTGTAACTTGATTCAGCCACACAATTTGCCCTGCGTGAAAACCAGAAAAGTGTGTTTTAGGTGACTAAGTAGATCTTGATGCTCAATGATCTTTATGTCTTCTTTTTCAGAATTCATTTTGTCCTAAAAATTAGCATATGTGAAAAATTCAGTTAGAAGAGGGAAATTAGAATCATGGTCCATTCAGGGCCCTGAAGTGAGGAGTAGGATGTGGACAGGTCAACAAAACATATACATGCAAGTAACATTTTATAGACTAGGTAGGTTATAGTTACATGTTTATGAATATATATTTATCTATGTGGAAAATTATATATAATTGTATATGGGAAATTAATTAATGCATATATATATATGTATATAATAAAAGAGGCATGAGTTTCAAAGAGAGAAAGGAGGGATATATGGTATTTAAAGGAAGAAAGGGAAGAAAAATTAATGTGATTATGTTTTAATCTAAAAACTAAAAATAATTTTTTAAAAAGCTATAGAGTTGCATTGTATATGGAGTATTCTATATCTATGACTTTCATTAAGAAAATAACATAAGACTATAGAAAAATTACCAATTTCTCCACTACTATTTATGAAAAGAAGCAGATGAATTAAAATTTTTTCTATCAGACCAGATACTAAATACTTATTTACAATGTATCAGAAATTTATCTTCAACCTGTTCCCTTTTATGAAACTGTACTGAGACATCATAAGAATATTTGTCATGCATTATGAATGATGTTTAAATGTCCATTTACACATTAACTACATTTCAATGATGACTTTAAGAATCTTTAGATTTTTATGTGGCCTTCAAAAAATTCCATGTCAGCAGAAATGGTGCAAACCAGTAGTTTTGGCAGAAGGAGAAGTACTGCAATCTGAGGCCAAACTAGTCTACATGGCAAGTTCAAGTGCAGCCAGAGGTGCATAGCTATACCCTGTCTCTAAACAAACCAAACAAAACCATCTATCTCTAGAATGTTTTAATCTTTCTAGGCTGATTAAAATATGGTTCCATATTTGTTTTTCCCACCAAACCTTGAGAAACTCCCCTGTACTTTTCATCTACTTAAGAGTGACTATTCCATTCATCTAAGTAGAATGGCTATATGCATTTGTGATTAGTGTATTTCACTTATTGCAATAGATTCAAAGATCATCCATGTTGTATCATAAGAACTTTGCTCTTAAAGCTAAGTAATAATGCAATAAAAATAATACAATAATTTGCTTATCTCTTCTTCTATAATTGACATTATCACATAAATTTTGCCATATAATACTTATATAAACAAAAATGTAGAGATAACTACTCACAGTCATGGTTTAGCTCTAAAATTTCTGACTGTGAAGCATGCAAAGTGTCAACAAAATATAATAAACATACCCACTCAATTCTAAACATCATTCTACTCATCCAATGGAATGGATTAAGACAGAAAATTTAATCCTCATCTTTTTTTTAAAAAATTAAGCTCCTCTAGCTAGAGTTAGCAGTGATTATGAGCTGCCTTACCTGGATGCTGGAAACAAAACCATCCTCTGTAAGAACACCATGTTGTCTAAAACTCCAGTGCATCTCTCAAGTTCCACAATTATTGTTTATCAAACAGAATCATATATATATATATATATATATATACATATATATATATACATATGTATATATGTGTGTGTGTGTGTGTGTGTGTGTGTGTGTTTCTGATTATAATATAACAATCTGGAGAAATGGATAATGCTTTTTTTTAAACACTGGACTGGAAGCTCTGTTTATGCTAGACTGGCTAGCCAATGAGCTCCTAAGATCCACCTGCTTTTGTCCCCTAACATTGGCGTTCCAGGCGTGAGCAAGTATTCCCAGGTTGTCCCGTGGGTGCTGTGAATTTGAACTCCAGTCTTCATGCTTCACAGCAAGTACTCTTATCTAATAGAGCTATTGACATTAGGAGCAAGGAAGTGAATGAAGCAGTTTTACAGTATGTGGTTTTTTCTATTAATGTTTGACATTAAATCTCTCCATTACATGCTTTCTTTATAAAGAGAAAATATTTGAAGCTTAGTTGAATTAATTGTTACAAAAGGGACTGCTTTGTATTTTATTGATATTTATAAATGGTTACCCACATTTTATGAGGATTTCTCAGGTCTCTCATTATAGCAAAACTGTAAAGCCTAACATTGGGTTTGTATTGCCTAATGACCCATGATTAAACCAATTTGAACTTAAATTATCAGGAAATAACTTACCTATAAATGCATTTATAAATAACCTAGTTGCTTCCTATTGTTATTATCAAATTTCCTAATCTGCCAAAATCATAATTGAAGTTGACATAGAGAAAGTCTCTACCAACGTGCAAATATAATAAAAACCACTTTGAGCATCCTCAACTTGAGAGATTTGGGGTGATTTTCAGACATTAGCCATTTTACTGAGAATCAAAGCCATGGTGACATGTTGGATGACTTTAAAGACAGGTTGGGGTTCTCATGACAGAAGTATGTTGACATCATTTCTTTTTCTGGAAGCACAGGACTTCTTTTGGAGCTTCCCAACTTGGTTTTGGACCAATCCTGTGCTGTAATTCAAACACACTGTTTAGAAGTATGCAGGCACTACTGATATAACACAAATTCAAGAAACACCACCTACTCAAGAAACCATAGCAGACCAAAACAGTTCAGATTACATCGTAGGGGCAGATGTTGAAGCAGAGCCACTGTAAGCTCTTTTAATGTCTGTGAATTATGGACAGAATTTTTATTTAAACAAAAATAGTTTAAAAAGAATCATTGTATATTCATTCAGTCTATACTGATCATAAATTAGTGGGTTTTTTCTTATTTGGATTTCCAAAATTGTCTTTTCTTCATTGCAGTTTTTCCTTCCTATGATGCAAAAATTTGCCATGATAAACTCAGTAATGGAATTCATGGCCATTAATCAAAACTACAGAATACACTCAATGACATCCTTTTAGAAGGTTTATTTTTTTCATCGTTTGGATTATGTATGTGTACGTGCTCCAGTGTGTGTGTTTCACACGTGTGTAGGTGCCTAAGGAGGGCAGAAGAAGAAATCACATCCCCTGAAGCTGTTATTACAAGTGGTTATGGTTCATCTGACAGTAGCATGAATCTTAAAAAGGTCTTCTTAATAAATACAAACCAGGTGCCAGTAATTGGAATGAATGCAGAAAGATCAGAGAAGCAGAACAAGCCACAGCCACCTCACCTCGACCGTTCCTCAGCTGATCCTGTCTCCTCAGACTAGAAGCCTCTCAGTCCTCATCCAAAATGAATCTCAGCTGAACTGCTGCTCAAAAGCCTAAAAGCTTAACCAGGCCAAAAGCTTCTAGCTTCTGGTCTTCACGTCTTATATACCTTTCTGCCATCACTTCCTGGGATTAAAGGCTCTTGTTACCATGCCTGGCTGTTTCCAGTGTGGCTTTGAACTCACAGAGATCCAGACAGATCTCTGCCTCTGGAATGCTAGGATTAAAGGCATGTGTACCACCATTTTCTGGCCTCTGTATCTAGTGGCTGTTCTGTTCTCTGACCCCAGATAAGTTTATTAGGGTGCACAATATTTTGGGGAGCATAATATCACTACATCTGACATGGGTCCTGGCAACCAAACTTGGGTCTTCTATAGGAGCGGTCTAAGGTCTTAATCACGGAACCATTTCTACACTCTTTCTCAATGATATCTTACTTTCTAAAGAAACAATAAACAATCTCATGAGATCACAGAAAAGAATAAATCACACTAGAACCATAGATAAGGAAATACATATTAAGAAATTACCAAATATTAAAACTAAAACAACAAGAATTGGTACAAATTTTGAAATGATACATCTTCCTATAGTCTTGTTTTCCTAATCAGTGAATACAAGCTAGAAGACTGAACTAAAATGATATGAATCTGTTTCCTATAGGAAATGTAGCTCATTGGCCAAGTCACAGGCCACCATAGCGTGAAAGAGTGATAAGAAAGGATCAGAAATAAATGGAGATTTCTGTGCAGAGTAAGCTGGTTTATCTCCCATATTCTCTGCCCCAGGAATCCAGTTAACCAATCAAGGGAGTCTCTAAGATGTCACCAATGTCTACTTCTTAAAATAATACTTTCAATAATTTTAAAGAACATTATTATATGTGACACCAATCTAATGCACTCTAAGCCCTTATCTTTGGATAAAGTCACATGAACCTCTTTTTTTTTTCTCTTGCAATGATCAAAGTGCTGGTTGCTCATAAATTTGTAACAGTACATGCTGGAGAGGATGTGGAATAAGGGAAACAATCATCCGCTACTGATGGGGTTTAAATTTGCACTGCCACTATGGAAATCAGTGTGGCTCTTCCTAAGGAAGAAGAGAAAAGAACTACCTCAAGATGCAGCTACAGCAATCTTGGGCAATATTTTAAGCTTATTTTGTTATTTATGTGTATCAGTTGTGGTAAAAAGGCATAGAATGTCTAGAACAGCACAACTTGGGGACAACACTGGTGCAACGTGCAGCCTTACGTCATTCAGTCCTTGTCACTGCGGAGAAATGTGCCATTTGATCTTTTCTTTGTGTTCTGACCATATGTGACCAGTGTTGGATGTGCTATTTCTCGCCGACCCAAGCCCTGTAACATGATGTGTGATTGATTGCACAGAAATGTAAAGTACCTAGAAAAACAGGGAATGTGAATAATTTCATATGTTAGTAAAGTCAAAACTAGTACTTAGGTTTTTTAAAAAAAGAAGAAATCTCAGGCATGCTGGGTGCAAAGAATGTAGCAACCAAGTATTCCAGTGCTCTGATTCCCCATGAGGGAGACAAAGCCAGATGGAACCTACATGTGCAGCAGACGCTGCACCACAAGAGAAGCCATAGAATAGGTATACTCAAAACCCTCTGAGGGTGGCTAAAATATCTACTCTTCCTCCCATCCAGAGAAAGAGAGGAGGAGACACAGACAAAGAGAGATTGTTCTGGAATGCAAGCACATTCTGAGTTGGACAGAGTAGGCACTCAAATAACAGCATGCAAATGTGTAGACGAATTTCTAAATGGTCTTATCAAATTAAAAAAAAAAACACAGAGCCAAACATAGGGGTGAAAGCCTTAGAGGGATCAGGAAAATAGGGAAAGCCACCAGCTAACCTTACCTCACCAACTCTGCAGCTTCCAAAATGCTGCGGACTTCCTGTTTACCCATGCCTATATATGCCTTGCTGTTCTGCCATTTGATTTTCTCTCTCTGTTCAGCTATAACACTTCCTCTTTGTACCCAGCTCTGTCACTTCCTGTCCATTTGTACAGACCTCCAGACCTCCATGGATAACTAGTTTTGGAATTTAAGATGTGTACCACTACACCTGGCTCTGTTTCCAGTGTGGCCTTGAACACACAGAGATCCAGCTGCCAAATGATAGGGTTAAGGGCATGTACTACCCTTGCCTGACTTCTTTGTTTACTTATAGTAGCTGACCTTTTCCTCTAATCTCCAGGCAAGCTTTATTTTTTTAAGCACAAATAAAATATCACTACAGTTCAGCACAAACAGAATTATCACCTGAACAGCAGTCTGGCGTCTCCTGATTCAGCCTTCCTCTTCCTAGAATTGTCCTTGTCTGCTTATCCCAACTATACTTCCTGCCTGCCTGGCTACTGGCCAATCAGTGTTTTATTGAACCAGTGTACAAAAGCATTATCCCATAACAATGTTGTATGAAAAATGAATCTATTTTAAATAAAAGAAAGAAATTTTAAAGCTATTTTATAGTCCTAATTTTATTTAAACTTATAGCCATTGCTCCTTCTCTTTCCAAAAAAAAAAAAGATTAAATACTGTCTTAGGATGTATATATGCATATATTTTGCATGTATGATGCTTACTCTGTTAACCATCTTTTCTGATAGTTATAAATATTTTCCTATTTCTTCAATATTCCTGTTAGGACATTGAAAAAAAATATTAGGCAAATAGAACATTATTCTATTTTTTTCAGATGTTTTTACAACTCTTAAGATTAGTAGATACTTAAAATTGAGTTTGTTCAATGACATAGTGTGTGCATGTGGAAATCATTTTTGGCAAATATATCATTGGTAGAAAATTCTTATCTCCTTTCATAATATATTCCCTTTTAATTCAAGTTGTAGATTTTTTCCTTCCACATTTCCTGGAAATGTTGATATTAACATTTCTTTTATTTCTATAACTTCTCTACTAGGTCCCAGTGTATACTCTGAAGATGATGTCTTTATGTGTCATACAGGACTGATGGATAAATAATTGTAGAAAATTACATGTGATTCCTGGAGTGCAGACAGACTTTTATGGGCAGCCTCGCTTAAACTCGGATTTCACCATAGGATTTAACAGCACAGAATTTAACAGTGCATCTTCTTGCCCAAGGATACCTCACTCTGAATTTAGAACGAATCTACTGTGTATTTTCAAGTTTCTCTACACTAAAAGGAAAAAATATCAACTACTATATTTTTATTGAGGACTGGGTTTTCTTTAACACTAAGTAGAAGTAGTACCTTTATCTTCTCCCATTTGGTGTGTAGTTGGTGTTACAGCAGCGGCCCACAAATAAATGATCTCTACAAACCTCTGTTCTTGCACATCCCATCTCATCTATAACTTCTATTTGGCTAGAGGTTGAGAGGAATTCTGTTTCCTTAGAACTTTTTGTATTGTCAATAATCATTGGCATGTTGAGTCCTGATCTTTTGCTGGCAAAAACCACCCTATTTAAATTCTTGTTATCCTATTGGGCAATTATTAATACATTAGTAAATTACTTTTGATTAAAATCAGATTTGCTGAACACAATGAAAACTTACCTCTGAGATGAAAAATCTCATGTATGCATTTTAACCACATTGTAACTAAAAATACATACATACACACACACACACACACACACACACACACACACACACACACACACATACACACATAAATAGATATTCAGGTATGCATGCAAAGCAGCCTAGCATAGAAAAACATCCAAATTTCCACATTTTGCTACTATTGATTCTCATCAAATTGAAATTCTGATAACCCTCAATATCTATTTAGAAATGCACCTCAGTTTTTCCCAGCAAATCCTTTATTGCAAACTCTAAGAGTGGTAAAAATCAGGATTGAAAGAATGAAGAGATAGCTCAGTGACTGAAATCATAATCTTGTACTGCTGTTGCAGAGGACCAGAGTTCAGTTCCCAGTATTCATGGTAGGAGACTCACCCTACTGGTTACTCCAACTAAACCAAGGATCTGTTGCCTCTGAAATCTATAGACACCTGTAGTAGTGTGCACATAAACACAAACACACACACATAAACATATTTAAAAATAAAAGATAAGTTTGAAAGCAATCAAGGTGGATGAAGAGAGAGAACAAAAAGGAATATATTAATATCACTACTAGATTACCTACTCCATAAAAGCTTCACTTTATTCTTATTATGATTATAAAGTACAAAAAGTGCTTGTAATGATGAAAATTTGCCTATAGTATGTATAAAGTGAAATAAAAAAAGAATCAAAGACACACCAGGTGAAAGGAATTTTCCAAGACCTTAAATTTGTAAAATTTTGATTTATGTTTTTAAAATGTGATTATTTGTATTAAATATTAACCAATGCAATATCTAAAATTATTATTATTTTTGCTAAGCACATTCACAAAATAGGAAAGATTTTCAAATTATAAGAAAGACAATTATTTGTAATATAAGTACTTTAAAGAAATATCGTCATAAAATGCAAATCTGAATGTCTGACTTGTAGCACTGCTTTCTCTGAGACTTAATAGATGGTAATTATTATATCAGAGAAAGTGATGTCATCTATATATGACAATAATTAACTTTTCACTAGTGTTATTGGTACTTCACTATGCATGTAAATGAGATCCATAAAAGAAATCTATAACAGTAATATAGAAGGAAAATTCCCCAGATGCTTTTTATAACTGAGCTACAAATTAAAGACTTGAAACATTCACATTTCATTAGCTTTCATCATGCAGAAAATAACTGGAAAATATTTTAAAAATTCTTTTTAGAATCATACCACCAACAAATCCAAAGTGTTTCAATGCAGGAGCTAATCTTTCATACAGTCTGTTTGCTTATTTGTTGTTTTGATTTTGAGATGGTCTTACTCTGAGACTAAGTCTTCCTCTTTGAACTTATGATAAACCTCCTGTCAGTTTCCTGAGTACTGCAGACAGAAGCTCGAGCCACAATGTCCAATGTTGTTACCTGAATAATTAAAGGATTAAACTTAAAATAGGGTCAGTCAATGGTACATGTCCAGAATTCCATCACTGAGCGAGCTGATACAGGAAGGCTTAGGAGTTTGAGCCCAGAATATACAATATAAGGAGACCCTAAACTTTCATTCAACTTTTGAGGAGTTTTCAAATAAAAAGTGGGATGAGCTAAAATTTCTGGATTTGATAGATTCTGAAGTGAATATATGAACATGTGTGTCCATGCTTGTGCATGCTTGTATGAAACCATTCACTGCTTAAAAAGTAAGAATTGCTTTATGGGTCTGACTATTTTGCCTGACATATGTCTGTATAGAACATGTACAACTGGTGTCCATGTAGGACAGAAGAGGTCAAGAAATCAGATACTTTGGAGTGGCTAACCCTCCTTGTAAGCCACCATTTGGGTGCAGAAAATCAAACCTGGGCCCTCTGCAAGGGTAATCAGTACTCTTAACCACTCAGCACTCTCTTCAGACTCCAGTTTCCACTGAACCATCTGGCCCTCAATGTCTTCATTCAGAAGTAGTGTCATTCGTATAATTGATTTGGTAACACTAGGAATAATACATTAAAGTATCTAGTCATTAGAAATGACATTACTTACTATATAAACACACACACACACACACACACACACACACACACACACACATATATATATATATATAATTTATTTTATTTTCATGTAAGCCATTACTTTCTGAGATGTGGTGATGTTTGCAGGCTTTTTCTCTTGGTACAGCACAGCAGACACCAACCCTCGGTGCTTATTTCACTCTTGAAATGTAGCTAATCTGCCTGAGAAATTGAAGGTTAATTTTCTCTAATCTAAATTAACTTAAATCAGAATTTAAATAGTCATGTATAATCAGTGACCTTCTCTTTTGACCTTATAAGTCTAAAGACAAGACTACATGTTGCATAAATCTGATAACCAAAGGTATACATTGTAATAAAAATTATTCATCAATTTGTTCAAATAACCTTCAGTTCCTTTCTTGATTTTTCAGATCATTTGAAGGCACACTACTAAGTAACCCACATAACCCTCTGATGTACACTGTGACATAAGAGTTGCCTAGTAGTTGTACTCTAATTTTCCCAGCAGCTGGCATTTTGTGCCAGCAAGAGGGCTACCAGGGGTATCGCAACCTGTTCTGTATGTGGCATACTTTGAGCCATTGTTTCCCATAATGACAGATCTCATGTTTTGTCACCAGTTCCATGGCCCTACTAAGGTTAAGCTCTTCAAGGGTGGGGAGGTAGCATGGAATTATGTATATTCATCAATGCCATCTGCCATTGGAATGTACTTTGTGATGGTCAGCAGCATCTCTGCAATGCTCAGTTCACTGGCCCAGGGGCCAACACTATGCAAATCAAACAGCACAGAAATGTAAGAATATCTTAACAATTGGTGCAATCTATGTTCATCATAATCACTGACTATATAGGCTTAGACGATAATCTCTTCATGGCATTTACTTAGCACTTTGTGTTTTATCAGGCTGTCATGTGAATATATCACTTAAAAAATGCATTGCAACATTCTGAGGAGCTGAGCATGTTTAATAGCAGGAATGAAAAAGTAAGGAGAAAAAAAAGTGTGTTTACCCAGTTGAAACAACACCCTTTTGCTTTCTGTCTGGATGCATTCTGTTTGGTTGATTTATTAATACATTTTGATCTTTTTTGATGTAGTTTAACATCTGTTCAATTATCATATTCTTAACAAGAATTTCCTTGGCATGTTTTCTGCTCCATCTTCCCTTTGTTCTCTTGGACAAATTGACTGATGCTGATTTCATTTGGGATGTGCAATATTAAAGGTTAAGTGGAGATTATGCAAGTGAAATAAGCCATCAGGATAAAATTGGAGAAGTTCAAAGGAAAAGTAACGGAGGAAAGGTGTTCAGTAGAGACAAGGACATAGTAAAATAAAAGGAAGACACTTTTTAAAATATAGAGTAGTTGTGTTTTATATATATATATATATCTTTTTCACAAATTTTCCCTCCTGTAATTTGGATAAACATCATACCATTGTTACCTTGGCTTTCTGAAATAGCTCAGTACACCGAAAGCATAATCATGGGAAGAAGATTACTCCTTTTTTGTTTTCTTGTTTTCTATTAGGTACTTATATTTTTGCAAAATGATTGCTTAACAAGTTGAATTTGTTTTTTTTCTCATTTTCTAAATAAATATAATTTTGGTTTTAATTTTTATATTTCAATGTCTCTTTTTCTGATTTCTTCTATTCAGTTTTTCTTTATCTTTATTCTGAGCTTCACTTCCTATAAAACCTTTAATACAAAACTACATAATAAAGAGACATGAATGATTCAAGCAGGAATTTGATTTCTGTACAGTTTTTCTGTCATTTTGAGAAATAAAACGATCAAGGTAAATATTGTCATTCAGTGTAGATGCTCTTTATGAATAACAACTAGATCTTTTGAATTAATTTTTTAAGGAACTCTAAAGAACATTTACACATATTGCAGGGTAAAAGGGCCAACCAAAGAAAACCACCTTGACCCTGAAACCAGAGCCACCAAAAGAAACCTACCCTTACCCTAAAACCAGAGTCAGTAAAAGAAACCTACCCTTAGCCGGGCAGTGGTGGCTCACGCCTTTAATCCCAGCACTTGGGAGGCAGAGGCAGGAGGATCTCTGTGAGTTCGAGGCCAGCCTGGGCTACCAAGTGAGTTCCAGGAAAGGCGCAAAGCTACACAGAGAAACCCTGTCTCTAAAAACCAAAAAAAAAAAAAAAAAAAAAAAAGAAACCTACCCTGACCCTGTAACCAGAGCCAGTGAAAGAAACCCACCCTGGCTCTGAAGCCAGCCAGAGCCAGAGAAAGAAACACGTTGGCTCTGAAAACAGAAACAAAGAAATGCCTTTACCCTAAACCCAGAACCAAAGAAACACACTTTGGCCCTGGAACCAGAGCCAAATCTGCCCCTGACCAGCTGAACATTCAACCATCCCATCCCTGAGCAGGAAAACCAGCCACTCCTATTCAGAAAAATAACCAATCCTTGAACACAAAATCTAGCCAATCTGAGCTTGTCCAAGCTCAAGGGGATTGAAATCTGACCAATTCCCTTCCTAAAAACTTCTCCCTGGAGAAACGTCACCCCTACGAAGCCCTATATAAAAGCCTTTCTGCCTGTTCAGTTGGCACCTGTCCGCCTCTACCACAGCAGAGGCAGCTACTCTTCTGGATTCCTCCTTCCCAAGTAAATGTCTTGAAAGTGTTTTGGGTGAAGATCTTTCACCAGTGCAGAGCAGAATCTCTGCTGGGCAGATCCTGTAGGGAGCAGAGCAGAAGAAGCCACTGACACCTCTGCTGGGAACCTTCCATGCCCGTGGAGCAGAGTCCAGCTGTGAAAAATGACTCTCTCATGGAAGAGCAAGATTGACACATCCTATAGAAAGATACCAGTACCCAGATTCAGGTACAGCCGGACTTCCCGACAAGTCAGTATAGATTTCTCTTCACAGTCATAGGTATCCAGGACACCTTCCCTTCACAGCTGTAGTATAGCATGACTTCCTGACAAGTCAGGATACCTGTAGAAGGATGAATCTCTCCCACTTGCCTGTTCCAAAATAAACACACAGAGGCTTATGTTAATTACAAACTGTTTGTTTTGGTCTATGGCTCAGGCTTCTTGCTAGCTAGCTCTTTCATCTCAAACTAACCCATTTCTATTAATCTATGTTTTGCCACATGGCCATGGTATTACCCATCTGATCTCATGTTGCTGCTTGGGTGGCAGGCTGGCATCTGCCCTGACTTCACCTGTTTTCTCTCTGTATATTTGCTTGAATTTCCTGCCTGGCTATAACCTGTCTTGCTACAAGGCAGAGCAACTTCTTTATTAACCAAAGTAGCAACACATATTCACAGCATACAGAAAGACCATCCCATAGGAGATACTTTTCCCTCCAGAGCTGTAACACTTCTACACACTGCTGACCAATTAACTCAGTGTATAAGACACTTTGGAAATTTAAAGAATTTTTATAAAAACATGCAAACAACTTACTCTTCTTTTCTATCCAGTTTTTAAAGTTCTCAATTATGTCTTTTATTCATATTGAATTTTGAAGACTTTATCATGTAAAGAGGCATTGAGTTATAAATTACAAGTACAGAGACGCTGTGGGATGGTTTTCCTGTATGCTGTGAATTTGTGTTGCTCTCATTGTTTGATATATAAAGCTGTTTTGACCAATGGCAAGGCAGAATAAGGTTAGGTGGTTAGGTGGTGCATTCAGACTGAAGATGGAGATGAAGAAGGGTGGAGTCAGAGGAGATGCCAGCAAGCAACCCAACAAGCAAGATGTGAAAGTAACGGTAAGCCACCAGCCATGTGGCAATATCTAGGTTAATAGACATGGGTTAGTCGAAGATATAAGAACTAGCTAGTAATAAGCCTGAGCCATAGGCCAAATAGTTTGTAATTAATATTAAGCCTCTGACTGGCTATTCAGGAATAGGCAAGCGGTAGAGATTTATCTGTCTATACAGAGATATTTAGACAGTAGTATTTCATCTTCAGGTATTGATTTTTTTTAAGGCATGGTTTCCCAAGATACCTTAAAAGTTACTTTGTAGCTTTAGGTCAACCTTAAATTCAAGGTGATTCCTCTATGTTCTAAGTAATTATTGGTATGAGCTATCATCCCCAGGTTTTTTCATTATCTGGAAATTAATATCTTTTCAAAATTAATAACTTTTAATATCAAAGCTGTGATTTAACTTGCTAGGGTATTGTTTTAAAGTTTAATTGTATAATAAAATATGTCATTGACACAGAGTCTTTCTACTTAACCAGGCAGGCTTAAAACTAGATTTTAAGACAAGGTTACCCTCCAACTCACAGTATCCTCCATCCCTTGCCTGTCAATATTGCAATTATAAGTGTGGCTCACCACAGATGACTCAAGAAAGTATTATTAATTGTTTCAGAATTTCTTATATAAATTGTGATTTGACAGATTCACACTCCATTTCCTCCCCTTCAGTCTTTCCTATGCCCCCTAGCACCCTTTTCTCTCAACTTTATATGCTAATTGATATTTTGAAAACTCATTTAGTACACTTACTCTCTGGATACATGACCATCCACTTAAGCACAGGTAGCCTTTCAGTGGTCTCAAACTTGAAATTTTAAACTCCCAAACTGTCTCTCCCTTCCCTACCAGTTATCAGTTGTCAATAGCTCTTCAGTTGTGGTGGTACTACATGAACCTGTCAGCCACCCAAGCTTGGGTTTTGGCTGGTTTGGTATTATGCAGGTCATGAACACACAGTCACAGCCTCTCTGTTCATGTATCCAACTGTACTGTCATATCAGCAAATACTGCTTTATGCATGCATGCACGCGCGCGCACACACACACACACACACACACACACACACACACACTCCACAAATTCTGGCTATTCTACTCTTTTTGTCCTTTGAGGACCTCTGAGCCTTCCTGGAAGAGATATGACATAGACAACCCTTTTAAATCTGAGTGACTCCACATTCTTTTATTCTCCACATTTTAAGCAGTAGCAGGTCTCTGTATTAATCTCCATCTACTGCCCCAAAAGTTTCTGTAATAATGAGGGATGAGAGATGCACTAATCTGTTGGTTTAAAGACACTAACGTTTTCCTATTTGTATCTCATTTATCTTCTTTGCTTTTCTTATTATTTTGACTAAGACTTTTTCCAAATGTAGTAGGTTGCTACATAGTTAATGCACATAAGGAAATCATATGGAATTACATTTATTCAATTTCTCCAGGAATCTATGATTTAGAACAAAATGCAAATAGTTTTGATATTTTGCCATGATCACAATGTAGAGTTCTAAGAGCTGTTTCTTTCACATTTCAATATCAAATACTAAAATACTATAATAATTACAGAAAGTGGTAGCTATGAGATTTCCTCACACCATTCAGAATGGAAAAAAATGTTAGTTCTTAATCAGACAGTTTATTTTCACATACCTATTACTTTTCTTCAGGAATGGAAAAGTTGTTTAACTGAAGTTATATTTGGACTTATACATTTGAGTCAAATATTCAAAATACAGGGTTTTAAAGATGGCTCGGTGGTTAAGTGTCCTTACAGCTCTTCCGGATGGTCTATATTTGGTTCCCTGCATGCATTTTGAGTGGCTCACAGCAGTCTGTGACTCTAAATCCTTTGAATCTCTCAATATCATCTGATCTCTACAGGTATCTGCATATACATGGCATTCATACAGACAAGCAGGCATGCTTACTGCATAAAATAAATGCTTAAAATTTTGGTAATAATATGCTTGCAAATGATTTATCTCCTAAATTGATTGCAAGAAACTAAGATAATTTACAAAGAGGTCTCCCACTTTTCCATAACATAAAGAATAGTAAGTCATTTACTAGATGAATGTATTATCTGATACATTTGTTTAAACAAATTTAGTGATAAAGTATAATGTACAACAGCCTGGCTTAAGTATTGATCATGGACCAGAGGATATGACATTTGTATCTGTTCAGATTCCAGAAATTTGTATCTAAGATATATAAAAAGATTATAGTAACATGTTTGTTAGTTATTTTTCTATTTCAGTGATTAAAATACCGTAACAATAATAACTTACAGAAAAAAAGAGTTTATTTTAGGCTTATGGTTCCCACAGGATAAAAGTCTATCAAAGCAGGGAGGCATGAAACAAGTGTCAGTCCTGAACCAGAAAGTTCTGAGATTACATCGTCAAAAACAAAAAAAGAAAATAGTAACTGAATAAGGCTATAAACTCTCAAAGGCAACCCTAAGTGATATACTAATACCAGCAAGTATGCTATACCCTTTTTCCAAACAGTGCTTTGAAATGGGAATCAAGTATCCAGATTTCTTAGCCTATAAGGAATGTTCCTCACACAAACTAGCACAAACATACTGTACTTTTTGGTAATGTCTATCTAGGGAACCACAGAAGCTTATGATCAAAGAGAGATTATAACTTAGAAAATTAATATTGTAGGTTGGGGAAATTACGACCGAATAATATTTATATTGAGTCTTAGCAATTAAGGAAGAATACTAGGATAAACAATTATCTTGTGCATTAGTTTTTTTAAAGTGACAAATAATAATTTATCCTCATATTTCTTGATAAGTTTAATTGCACTGTTTTGTAGATTCTGTGCTAAACAAGAATTAGAATCTATCACTAAGGGATAAACCAACACCTGAAAAACATGATGCAGACAAATTATTAAGAGTTATTTTAGAGCTTTAGTTATTGAGTATAGAATTTCAAATATAGTTTTTAATCCTGGTGTCTATTATTGCAGTTCTGATGAGTGTGGAATAAAGTACTTGCTAGATTTACTGACTATATTTTCACAATTGTGAAATGTAAACTATATTAGAAGTTACAAGGCTGTAGGAATGAACTACTTTAAAGAGTCATGATGATGTAGAACTTTTTTCTTCATGCATGTATGTCATTACATGCATGGTGTCTTTATATTAAAAGGTAAATTGTTATTAAACAAAAGCACTATCACATAACTGCAGTCTTAAAAAACTAAGGATATTGTTGCTGAAACAAAGGAGAAATAACTTGTGTGAAAGATATTTACCTGTGAGAGGAACAGGACAAGTTAAATAAATTGGTTGGTTAAATGTCAGGACGATAACAAGAACAAAGGAGGTCCTTCTGACTTTTGATTTGGAATTTCAGGTAGGATAGTGGTGGTCATAAAGGAAAAGTCATCTTGTGGTGTCTCCTGATGATAAAAAATTATTTATCTCTGAGTTCAATAGATTAACATACATTTTAACTTAGAGCACTGCCTTCTGTAATGTTGTGTTTTTGCATTCTAATTCTCACAAATATTAACTTTCATTGGCTTTTAAAAAATAGTCTTAACTGAATACAATTCCCTGTAGCAGTAAAGGTAAGAAAAGAAAGGAAGCTTGACATCATGCAACTGTCATTCTTAGTAACAGATACTTTACACTATATGACAGAAAATTTGAGAAAACATTTATTCAAACTTTTCTCACTTTAAGAATTTGCCTAAATGGTGAACAGTATTTTCATGCAACCTTATTTATATTTTCACTGATTCATGTTAATATATTTCTTTTCACATTTCCAGACTCCTGAGTTACTCCATAAGGCAATGACAATGGAAAAAAAGCTGGCAATGCTGGGGACTAATTAGCTGAAATGGGTATAGGAGAGCACTCAGTAGACACAGAGTGTCCCTGAAAAATGTAGGATTGAGCTATGAGTGAGAAAAAATGGAATAAGAAGGTTTTGTACTTTTATTTTGTCCAATTTTGATCATGTTGTTTGTGCATATTTTCATAGAATAAAAGGAATGCTTCAAAAATGGAAGAATCCAAAGCACATCTTTCAGGTAATGTACAGCAATATTTGGTATCAGATATGGAGATGCCAAGTTTAGACTTTGCCCCATTGGTTTTTCATCTTTCTTTGGCCCAATATTTCCTCACTCTGCTCCATTTCCTATGTTTTGGAATAGTAATGTATGTAATGTGACATTATATGTTGAAAGTATGTGATCTGCTTTTTTAATTTGATTTTGCAGGTGATTATAGTTAAGATACTGCATGAGTCTCAGAAGGCACTTTGAACTTTAGACTTTTAAATAAGTTTGAGATGTTTACAGACTATGAGGACTTTTTAAAAATTGGACTGAATGCATTTTGTTGTTGTTGTTGTTCTATGGCATGACTATAAGTCTTTGGAGTCCTGGGAGTGGAATGCAGTGGTTTGAAAGAAAATGGCTCCCAAAGGGAGTGGCACTATTTGGAGGTGCGGCATTGTTGGAGATGGTGTGGTCTTGTTGGAGGAAGTGTGTCGCTGCGGAGGTGATCTTTGAGGTCTCATATACGCTCAAGCCATGCCCAGTGAGATGATCAACTTCTTGTTGCTCCTTCTCCAGCTCCACATCTGCCTGTATGCCTTCATGCTCCCTGCCATGATAATAATGGACTAAATCTCTGAATTTTTTAGCCACCGGCTCAATTAAATGTTTTCCTTATTAGTCGCCATGGTTATGGTGTCTCATCATAGCAATAGAAACCCTGACTAAGACAAACATCTTCTTCCTGTTGGTTTCTGTAAGTCGCTCTAGAGAGGACAGGTGGTTTTGCTTCAGGATTTTTGAGGTTTGATAAATTTCTTTAACAATGTAGTTGGAAAACGGTATAAATACTAAGTAGAATTTCTCTGTTGATATGCATGTAAAAGACCAGAATATTATTTTTGATTGTTTCTCCAAATCTTTAAGAGCATATGTTATATTCCTTGACTACAGGGATTTTTGACTTGATATAAGCCTTTTTTTCCCAAATTCACATCAGTTGACATAATTTCCTACAAGTTTATGTGTTACTTTTAACATAAGTTAATTCAACTCTTGTAGACAAAAAGAGACATTCCCTTTTGTGGTCATTCTGGATGAGATGGCAACACAAGAGGTCTCAGTGACAATGCTTCAGGGACATATTTCCAGGATCTGACACATTGAGCAGAGAAAAAGAAGATGAAAAACTGGCCTTTTGCTGAAAATGTGATAAAAGCAGTTTCCTACCAGAAGAAAACTAATAGCCAATGGAGGTAGATCCACCTATGAGACCTGCAGGTCAGCATTTATTCAAGTGTAGATCAGAGAATGAGCTTCCCCAGAAGAGGAAGCAGAAGATCTAAGAAAGAAAGCATTCCTACAAAGGAAGCGCTCTATTCAACAGAGCCAGACTTCTGTATCAGTCAATCTAGGGGACTTTACAGAGAGGGAAACTTCCTGGCCTACTGTCTACAAAAAGCAGGCATACCCTGGATCCTTGAACAAACATAAGGTCATTTTTACAGTCATCCTTTAGAACTTGTAGCAAATGAGTAATACCAACAAGCAGAATGTCTTGCCCTGGAGGGAAATCGCATTCTTTACACATCCATTTTAAAAGCTAACAAATGAAGACCAATTATAAGACAAAGATCAAGGGAGATGTTTCTGGAAGATCACAATGATTTATGCCAAACAGAAAAAAATATTCTAGCACTCAAAGGTCACTTTGAACACCCACAATTGTTAACACAAAGATATTCCTCACTGCTTTGATAGAGAAGCTAGAATACTGAAGGTAAAATCTTAGGCAAACAAACAAACAAACTGAAAATCAGACATCAGTAAGACTACAGGAGTGAGAAGAATATATTATATGTGTGAAACAATCCTGATGTCAAAAATCTACGTAGACAGAAAATTGAAACTTTTAAACTTCTCATAGTTCTATAAGTAAAAGTGATATGCCTAAACATACAATCTTATTAAATAACGAAATATTCCTAAATTTAAAAAGTTCCAACCAAAGGTTTGTTTAGTAATTGAATCATGTAACATATGTTTAAAAATATATTTTTAATTGAAATAGTATTATCACTCTATCCCTTCCTCCTTTCTAGCCTCTCCCAGCTACCCTTCCTTCCTTAAGCTCACCTTATTCCCTTTTCAAGATGATAGTCTAAGATTAGTATTGTTACACAAGCACACACACACACACACACACATACACACACACACACACACACACACACACACAAATGTATATAGACACAACTTTTGAGTCTGCTTTCATAATTTGTATCTGTATGGTTTCAGGGCTGACCACTTTGCACTGTTTTTTGTTTGTTTTTTTTTTTTTTCTTTTTTAACCTCTTAAAATTTGATTAAATGGTATTTATTTGAAAGAAAATACATTTGGGCCTTTAAGATCCTGAGTATATTTGGCATCAATTCAATGTTATTTATTTATTTATTTATTTATTTATTTATTTATTTACTGAAATACCTCATTTATATTGTATTAAGATGTTCATTATCTCTGTATTTTTCCTTCTCCTTTTAAAGATTTTATTTTCCTATTAAAGAGGCTTCAGTAATATTTTGTACTCTTTAGCAAAAGACATGGTCACAGAATGGGGAGTGTATGTGTCTTTTACATCTTTACCTTTTTTCTCTTGTAAAGGTGAAGATATCAGGTTCTAATTAAAGAAGAAAATAATTAATTGGAGAATTACAAAATTTACTTTGCCAATGATCAACAAATTAATTTAATATAAGGATTAGCAATCAAAAACATATCTAACATATGTTTCATGTAGTATATATCTGTAACTCTAGCCACTTGAGAAGTGGAAACAAGCAGATCAGACTATCCTCGGTAATGCTATATGTCTACAGTCAACGTGATTCACATGTCCCTGTCTTAACAGAGAAAAATAGAAAGAAGTAAAGCATAAAAATCATAATGGAAAGTTGAGTGTGGCAAAATCATTTTAACACAAATGAAACTAGTGATGTGGGATGTCCTGTATGTTGCAAAAATGTGTTGCTCTTATTGGTTAATGTGCTGTGGGATGTCATTCTATATGCTGTGAATATGTGTTGCTCTGTTTGATTGATAAATAAAATGCTGATTGGCCATTAGCCAGAGAAGAAGTATGGGTGGGGCAAACAGATGAGGAGAATTTGAGGAAGAGAAAGGCTGAGTCAAGAGTCTCCAGCCAGACAGAGAGGAAGCCAGATGACAAGGCAGAACTGAGAAAAGGTACCCAGCCACATGGCTAAATATAGAGAAGAATTATAGGTTAATCTAAGTGTAAGAGCTAGTCTGTAATAAGCCTGAGCTAACAGCCAAGCAGTAATAACTAATATAAGCCTCTGTGTGTTTACCTGGGAGACGTGAGTGGGAGAGATTTGTCCTGACCACCAGCCAGCCATGCCACAGAAAAACTTCCAACTACATTAATGAATAAAACTGCTTTGGCCTATGGCAGGGCAGAATATAACTAGGCAGGAAAATCAAACTGAATAGAGGGAAAAAGAAGGGTAGAGTTGAGAGAGATGCCATCCAGCAGCCTAAAGAGCAAGATACCAGCATGGAAATACATAAATTAATAGAAATGGGTTAAATTAATTGTAAGATCTAGTTAGTAATGAGTCTAAGAACTAGGCCAAACAGTTTGTAATTAATATTAAGCCTCTGAATGATTATTTATAAGTGGCCAAAGAACGGGCAGGACAGAGAATCATTTGTCTACAAGTTAGTTTGGATTTATATGCAAAAAAAAATATGTGAATAATAAGGCATGTGAAAGACCAGTCTATGTAATTATGAATGCACTTGGGGCTTTTAATGGCCTAAATATGAGCCAACAGTGATACCAGACAACCAAAATGACATAAGCTTTGACTACATTATTAGTAATAATTGGAGAAGAGTGACAGTTACTCTTTGTGCACAATCTGCTGTCAGGCCACACATGCAACTCTGATTAATATTGTTCCATGACAGTTTAAGGAGCAAAAGCAAATGGATGTGCATTCAGAGAAAGTGGTACCTTATATGAACTTCAGCAGCGACATATGAAAAAAATTAGTAAAGAAAGCAGAATTTTTAATATGAAAAATGAGGAAATTACAGAGGGCAAAGGGTTTATGCTATGAACTACAGGTCTAAAAGCACTTTGTGAAAGCCCATCTCTTATAAATAATTTTAAAAAGTCAGAATTGAAACTAAAAAGATAAATAATGAAATCTCTTTTAAAAGTACCTATTATGAAACGATCATTGATATATCAATACTTTGGAGTTGTTTGTTTTGTTTTTTTTTCCGACTCTGTCATATTTTTTCCATTCTCAAATTTTGACCTTCAATTTAAAAAGTGATTTCTTAAGCACATATTTCATGGCATTCTGGATCTGTCCTGTTTCATTAACTGGACCTACAAAGATAGTCTTTTCAAGAACTGTAAGTTCAGAAGTTTTACCTTACTTGGATAGCTTGTTAGATCACCACCATTCCATGACTTCTGGTCAGAATCACAGTCCTCCAATATCAGACATGAAAGTCCTTCTTAATCAAGGAGAAACAAACAGTAGTGAACATCAACAGACTTTTATCAAATGCAAGCCTCCCCGTTTGGGGATTGAATTATAAGACTGAAGCCCTATGTATAGGATTATGCAGTAAACTTGGCAAGCTGGTGCTGTGAAGGGAGATGTTCTGATTATCCTAAATGACATGCTTGATTTTGTTCCAGGAGATAATAAAATCACCTCCTGAGACTATGGGGAAATGTACCCATTGTTTTTTCCTACTAGACACGAAGGAATAGAAAAGACTAGAAAAAATTACATACTGGAAACAGGTTTTTTTTTTTTTCTATTTGCTTTTAACCATCAGCATTTGGAAATTTTTATTTATGTGCTTCCTTCCAAGTCATGTATGGAGTAAGGTGGATGCTATGCTTTTCTTTTGTTTCCTTAACATGACTATCCAGATTTTCAACAATGTTTGTGAAAATATATTTTATTCTCTCATGGTTTGAATAAGAATGTCCCCCTCCATAGGCTCATATGTTTTAATGCTTAGTCATCAGGGAGTGGCACTACTTGAGAAAGAATACGAGGTGTGGTTGGTCTGAGTAAGTGTTGCCTTATTGGAGGGAGTGTGCCACTGTGGCTGGGTATTTTAGCTAGGGTTTCTATTGTTGTGAAGAGACACCAGGATTTTAGCAACTCTTGCAAATGACAACATTTAATAGGGGTGGCTTGCTTACTCTTTCAGAGGTTCTGTCCATTAACATGGCAGGGAGCATGGTATCATGTAGGCAGATGTGGTGCTGGCTGAATCATGATCAGAAAGCAACAGAAGTAGACTGAGATACTGGTCAGTATCTTGAACATAAGGAACCTCAAAAGTCCTCCCACACAGTGACATATTTCCTCCAACAAGGCCTTGAACTCCAACAAAAAACACCTCCTAATAGTACCACTTCCTATGAGCTTATAGAGGTCAATTACATTCAAACCAACAGAGTGGGTTTTGAGGTTTCAAAAGCTTACCCCAGGTTCAGGATCTCTCTTTTCCTGCTTGCAGACCAGAATGCAGAAATCTCACCTACTCCTCTAGCACCATGTCTGCTTGTGTGTTGCCATGCTTCTCTCTATGATACACTTCACTCTATAATAGATTAAACTTCTGAAACTATAAGCCAGCCCTAATTAAACACTTTCCTTTATAAGAATTCCTTTATTCATTGTGTCTTTTCACAGAGGCAGACCACTGACTCAGACACTGTTCTATTTTTGCTTATTTTGTAGTTCCTTCTAATATCAAATACTCAATCCACTTATATAATGGACATATACACATAGAGATAAGCACCAATGTTCACATATGTACCATGTTCTTTAATTTGGATTTTTATTTTCATGTACAGTAATAAAAATAATTATTATAGGAAATATGTGGTTTTCTGCAAGGGAAAAATGAATTGGGTAGTGTTATGCTTTTGGTTCCTACCATGCAAAAGAGAGCAGTTCAGATTGATTGATGGTTAACTCTGGGGCATGGCTGGGTTATGGCACTGTAGTTCTGGTATAATGTGGTTCACTTTGACAGACCATGTGTAGTCACACTGTTTTCACAATCAGCCTCAGGCTTACTTGCTCAAACTTAGAATTCCCTGGGTAATCTGCTTTCCTGATTTTCCATTTGTATTTCTTGGATATGATTTTAAAATAAATGTCATGATGATCATATTAAAATGAAAGTGAGACCAGATCTCTTCTAGGTCTCTCTTGTTCAATCCTTATTTCTTTCAGTGGTAAATCATAAGTCTTTACCATACACATATAGAACTTTTAAATTTTCTCACTCTACTTTCTATTTCAATTCAGTACTTTTTAAACATTTGGTCCCCAGCTGGTGGTGCTCTTTGGGGACATTAGGGAACTTTTAGGAAATACAGCATTGCTTAGAGGAAGTATGTCACTGAATGAGGGCTTTGACAGTTTATAGCCTCACCCCACTTCCCGTTCATTCTGTTTCATCCTTGCATTGAGGATGTGATCTCTTAGCTTCCTGCTCCGGCCACCTGCTACCATACCTACCCTGCTATGGTGAAGGCCACTCTGAAACCATAAGGCCAAATAAATTCCTGCTACAACCGCCTTGGTCATATTATTTTATCACAGCAACAAAAAGTAACTAAAACAACCTGTGAATTATCTAAGTGGATTGTGAACACATGGGCCCTATTATGAAACACAAACAAAAAGAAACATACCTAAATACATAGCAAACACACCAGAACAACCAAGAGCTCAACATTCTCCCCTGAACTCCACGAAAAGGACAATAATGCTGAGATGGTGGTGACCCTACCGACTTGTTATCTGACACAGCAGGTATGTCAAGGGACTGAAGAATCTCTGCCGCTTGACCATCCTCACTGCTTGATGCAGAGCAAAGGATTTCTAGTCATTCATCTGCATTATGTCTTTGGTAAACATCTAGAACGGGTCAGGTGCCCCTCCTTAAGAGGCCTATGATACTATGTTTTCCCTGCCTTGAGCAGCTTCTGGGATCTCTAATGTCTTATCTAAGCACCTTCAGTGACTACCCCCACCTCAAAGAAATGCCTCTTTGAACCCGGGGTATCTTACTGTAGCCCTTCTCGAGCCTACTTATACCCTCACTCCTATATCTATCACTGTATGCAGTGTAATGTGTGATCTGAGAGTTAATACTAGTAACTGAGATTGTAATAATAAAGGACCTATGATTGCCAATAGCCAGCTATCAAGGGAGACTGGGATTACTTGGCATTGTAGTC
The DNA here is from genome assembly GCF_049852395.1 of Peromyscus maniculatus bairdii. Classification (NCBI taxonomy): domain Eukaryota; kingdom Metazoa; phylum Chordata; class Mammalia; order Rodentia; family Cricetidae; genus Peromyscus; species Peromyscus maniculatus. The sequence continues at coordinate 59,409,824 of NC_134863.1, read as the reverse complement.
AATGAAACTGACTTTTACTTACAAACTTGTTACTCAATAAATGTTGACAATGTGGAAACACTAAATAAATAAATTAAAAAAATAAATAAATACATGATTTAAAAAGTCTATTTAACTTTTAATATAATCTTTTGAATTAGAAGCATGTTTCCAATTAGAAGGCCCCTGAGTTATGCGTTCCCTAAGTTTCACCAGGTGCTGTTATCCACATTGCTTTCTGGACTACACCCTTAACCTTGAAATATCAGATAACATTCCCACACTTTCTTCCCCCCATTTAGACTTTACTTGTTTTACTCCTAATATTTATCATAACTTGACATATTGCCCATTACCTTTTTTTCCCACACTGTAATACAAAGACCACAAGGGGAGAAACTTTAACACAATGGGATAATTTATGTCCTTAACAAGGTACATTGAATAACTTAATGAATTATTTCTCATACTATCTATTCATAATCTCATTAATATTTTATTATTTGGAAATATTTAATTCTCAATTGTATTGCAAGAGAACAGGCATACATTTTGTTTCACTATCTCATTATGCAAATACATTTCACAAAGGTTACATAACTTGGCCAAGGTCACTTACCTTATAAATTTCAACAGTAGGAATCAGTCCGTATTCGATTTCCAATGTTTTCTCCAGGAAATTCTCTCCTCGTTTAGGGAAAAATGAAAAATGAAGTGTGTTTTTGTTGTTTGTTTGTTTTGCATGAAATGTGCCTGTGTGTGCTAAAAGTGCAAACACACAAGTAAAGTTTACCTTAAAAACTTTAAAGGGTGACCCCCAAAAAATGAATTCATAATGATAACTAACTTAAAGTATAGCAACAAAAGTGCCGGGGCTGGAGAGATGGCTCAGAGGTTAAGAGCACTGACTGCTCTTCCAGAGGTCCTGAGTTCAATTCCCAGCAACCACATGGTGGCCCACAGGCATCTATAATGAGATTTGGTGCTCTCTTCTGGAATGCAGACAGAACACTATATAGATGATAAATAAATAAAATATTAAAAAAACGAAAACAAAAAAAAAGAGCCCTTGAATTTATCTAGTCCAGTCATTAGCTACACATCACACAGGAGGATATAGGACTAAGTCATGCTATAGACCTTAGCACTGAGATTTATAAGCTATAGTCAATGAAGATATGAACAATAAATAAATTTAAAGGGGAGTTGTTAAAAATAGAAGCTAAACTAATTCATAATGAAATTGTTTCAATATTTGATATGGAGTAGATGGAACCTAAACTTTAGTCTTCTTACAAAAGATGCTGACTTGTACTAATACAGAGTACAGGTGCTTGCAGGTTTGAGTTCCCTGATAAAAATTGGCCATATGAAATAATCATGAAGAAGTGATCAAGTTTAAATCTTTTAAACACACGGTGTTATTTATTTTCTCCTGCACACTATGTCATTTGCACTTGACTGTTATGATAAGAAAGAACTCGTTGTGCTTGTTTTTGCTTTAGGACACTATATATGTAACCCTGTGCTTTTTAGAATTTCACTTTCAATTATTATATCATCAAAACTATCTTCAGCAGAAAAGACCACTAGGATCTGGTGAAACAGAAAACCTGGAAAAAATATAGGAACAAAGACTATCTCAGGAATAAAGGCAGAAATTCTTCATGGCACTTATATAAGAAATCTATTTCTAACCTATTTTTCTAGGTGTGTCAGGCCATGTCTGCCATATCCATCTCTCCCTCAACTACAGCAAAAAAACTTATGCTAAATATACCTTTGAAGGAATTCTCTTTTCTGGAACAAAGCACATGTTTTGACTCTAATTTATAACAATTTTTTATTTGGGTACCTGAAGCATATTGAAAGATAAAATTAGATAAATGGGATGATAAGTTTATGTTTACTATTTTAAGTTTTGACTGCTAAATTTTCTGATATTATGCAATCCAATCATATCTAAGGTGAGTCCATCATTTTTTAGATACTATACTAATAATCAAAGTAACAAAAGTAAATGTATAAAATTAGTATGAGAATTAATCTTGAATTGAAGAAAGACAAATGTAATTATAAAATATAATTGATGACCATTTGTAAGAATACTTGTACTTATAAAGCAGAGAACACTGCAGAAATCATCTGTACTGTAATTAACATTAGTGTACTTGCAATATGAGTAAAAATGTTTTTAAAGGAAAAGTATTAACTTGAAGATGTAACTCGGAAGTAAATTGCTTCACTATCAGTTAGAAGACCTTTGATTGGAAACTCCAGATAGGGAAAAAATGTAATGGAGAAAATGTTCATTTTTAAAAGTATGTTTATGTGCTCATGCATAGGCATGAGATTATTTCAGAAGTTAGTACAAGAAACATCCGTGAAATGTAATTATTTGCCTTAATATACAGCATCTTGTATAGTGTGTGAGGGTATGATCTACCTAAAGTTGATGAATAACTTACAGAATAGAAAAACAACCAAATAACCTAATAAAAATATTTGGCTCAAAATTACCACATATTTTGGCTTAATAAAAGTGTTCAGAAGTGTAAAGTCATAGGAGTTTTTTTTAAAGAAACTTAAAGTGATGCTATTTCAATATTAAATTCAAGTTCTTTGTTATGCTTCAAACTTAATATATTATAAGCAGCTCTTATTCACTCTTCCCTTGCCCTTTGGATTTACTTTTATTTCTTATTTATAGGATAGAATATTATGCTAACTATATAGATGGGATGCATGCTGATATAGCAGAAGAATTTTAACTGTTAAATTGATAAAGAAATCTATTAATACCCAATGGATTTTTAAAATATCATTAGAAACTCACTAGGACAATGTGGATCTCTTTTATTTTAACATACTGATTCTTCCTTTTTATTTTATAATTTAATTAAATTTTACACATCAGCCACGGATTCCCCTGTCCTCCCTCCTCCTGCCCCCCCCAACACACCCCCTATTCCTATCTTCCAGGGCAAAGACTCCCCTGGGGATTCAGCTCAGCCTGGTAGATTCAGTCCAGGCAGGTCCAGTCCCCTCCTCCCTTCACCCAGGCTGAGCAAAGTGTCCCTGCATAGGCCCCAGGTTCCAAAAAGCCAGCTCATGCACTAAGGACAGGTCCCCGGTCCCACTGCCTGGATGCCTCCCAAACAGTTCAAGCTAATCTACTGTCTCACTTATCCAGAGGGTCTGATCCAGTTGGGAGCTCCTCAACTATTGGTTCATAATTCATGTGTTTCCACTAGTTTGACTATTTGTCCCTGTGCTTTTTTCAATCATGGTCTCAACAATTCTTGCTCATACAATCCCTCCTCTTTCTTGCCGATTGGACTCCCGGAGCTCCACCTGGGGCCTGGCCATGGATCTCTGCAACCACTTCCATCAGTCATTGGATGAGAGTTCTACCACTACAGTTAGGGTGTTTGGCCATCCTATCAGCAGAGCAGGTCAGTTTGGGCTGTCTCTCAACCATTGCCAGTAGTCTATTGTGGAGGTATCTTTGTGGATTTCTGGGGACCTCTCTAGCACTTTGCCTTTTTAAGTAGGCTTCATCCTAGGGATGCAAGGGTGGTTTAGCATACTAGTTTTTCTACATTGATAGTATGCCTAGGAACATAATACTGAAGATTGCCTCTTTGCATTATTTAGAATTTTGGTCACATATGCTGATCAACACTTCAATATTCATTTAAAATTAATTTTATTATAGAAAAGTTGATAACTGAATTGATATTCACAAATGGATTACTAAAAAATGGTTGGTTCTCATATCCTATTTGCAATCTCAGTTTAAGAATCAGGTATTAGAGCAGTAGAGAGAGATGAGAGAGAGAGAGAACACCTGCTGCTTTTATTGTTTATGAAAGGCTATATATGGTGAAAGATGAATCAAATCAAACAGAGGTATTAAACAATTGACTCTAAAGGTTTAGGAAAAACTATTTTATTTCCTCTCTGTTTACCTGTATTACCTGAAATACCTACTGTAACACCTCTTATTACCAAAGGAATAAACATTTAAAGTTTTACTAGTCCTGCCCTTTCAAAAAGGTTTCATTTTATTTTCATCACCACTTAAATATATATATCCTTAGTTTTGTAATTAAATGAGAATCCTCAATATGAATCAGATTAATTTATTTCCATTAAGACAATCTATTTATCAATGTTCCTCTTTCCTTACCTTCCAGAATATATTTTCAAAATAACATTTTTTAGATGCCCCAAGGAAGCGTCGGTGTTCTATCCTATACCACTGCAAGTTGTATCATATCACACTAGCAGTAATATTAAGTCACTAAGCGAAACAGATATTGAACCTGAAATTTTTGACAGGGTAAATATAGGGCTGTCGTCTTAAATGTGTAGCACTAAGGGTTCAGCAAAGTACTCCGGCTGTGGAACCACATTCAGTCACGCACACAGCCAATGTCTCACAACACTAAGAGATGGGAGGCCTATTGATTTTTAGTTAACAACACTGCTGAAAGCCTGCATTTCATTCCCAGCTAGGATTAATACCATTTCTGATGGTGCTCAGCATCTTCTTTGATCAGAAATAGAATTAATTCTCTTCAATAATTGTGAGGTGATGGAAATAAATTTGTACATACCAGCATTCCAAAAGGGAGAGATAATTATGACACAGTGTACAATGATGTTCACAATCAATGCTGCACCAGAGACCTCATTTGACAAAATTTAAACTCTTTTTAAGCCTGTGTAATTACTTTGCCATTTGTATACCCTCTGTTTGATTTACTTATTCATCCACATTGTTAACAGAGGATGCTTTTGTAGGAGATTATACTTTATATGGATCTATCTTATTGCTTTTTCATAAATTCTTTCTTTGAATAAATAAATCCCCAACCCTTAGCCTACTACAGACTATTAGTAAATGTGTTTGTTGAATTAACTGTCAAAACAATGCGTTAATATACGCTGTCAGGCTGACTAGATTGAGATGAGTGTGTCAATCTGACTCAGGAGACCCACACGGAAAAGGTGATGCGCCTTCTTATTGACTAGAACATTGAAGCAAAAGGAAGAAAGGAAGAAGCTGGCTGAGGGCTGGTGTTCTCTAACTCCCTTTTCCTCTCTTGTAGGAAGGTGAGGAGGTACAGAATCACAGCTGAGAATCCATATATCACCATTACTCCTGACCGTGATAAATTGTATTCCTTCCAGATACCCGACAAAAAACAGCCCTTCGTTGATTAAGTTACTTTCACTAGGTATTTTGTCATGGCAACAAAGAGCATAATAACTACTTGGGAGCACATATTGTGGGTATTTAATGTGTATGTGATTTTTTTTCCCTTTGAAACTGGGATCTCCTTACTAATGTAGGAACCAGATTTGCACTATGAAAATAGAGAATTGTAAAATAGTACAATGAATGTGGTAAAACATTGTATCACATACTGGAAAACTTGTATATTCATGTAATATGGTATTCTTAATAGGAGGCTACTAGAGAGAATGTTTGAAATAGTCACTGGCATTTTCCCATAGTAGGAGGATGTTCAGCTTGTTTCGACTTGTGGATAACCCAGTGATTGCCTGAGCCACAAGCTATGCTGATAGATTTTTGTCATGCCCAAGAAGTGGCAGGTACTTATGATATCATTAATGGATGTGATACACAAGGCTATTAGGTTATTATAAATAAAAATGGACACCATTCATTTGTTTCATTTTAATATAATATAACCAAATTTAAAGCTCATAGTGGTGCTGCATATAAAATATGTTATTTATTTATTTCATTATCAGTGATATAAGTTGATTTTGTTTGACTGTACAATAAAGGAAATACAGAGATGATTTTATATGTGATATATATATACATATATATATGTATATATATGAAATATACAGAGAGAGTAAGGGAGAAAGAGAAAGAGGATATTCAACCTCATTGATAAGTTGATATCTGTACAAAGATTTGAAGGATGAGAGGGAGTTAGTCATCTCATGAGAGAACAAAAATTTAATTTGGCTTTTGATATAATATTTTCCACATAAATAATGTTTTTTGCTGCAGTAAGAAATTATTTTTGGAAGAAAATATTAAAAGAAAAGTAAAAGTCCCTACTTTGTTCCTCCATGGAATTTCAATGAACAGTGAGCAATGATAAGTGAGAAAAAAGTGTGTGCTTTATCAGCAATGGAAGTTGGAAGTGTCACATCAGCAAGAGTTGAACTAGGAAGGTCCAGCCTCCAATCCACCTTAAAAATACATTGCCAAAACCAGAATATTATCATATACAGAAAAGAGTTGAGGCTGCAGAATCAGAGGCAAGCTTGGTGCTGAGAAATGCCACAGTGAAATGGGTAAAACATATTCATTTTCTCTGTGATTACTTCACTTCTTAGTCAGTGCTGCTCAGTTCAGCTCATGGCTATTCCCTCCGGGAGAGAAAAGAATGGGATGCATGTCTAATTCCAGCTTTTGGGAGGGTTGCCAATGCACTGGTGTTTGCCTCCATTCACACAGAGTGCCAAGAAAATCTAAATCCCCTGTCTGCCTAGGGCATGCTAAAACAAGGGGATCAAGGGTAGGTGAGCCTGCTGCAGACAGGCAAGTAAGGCTCAATTTGATCATGCACAACTCAAAGTCACTACCACAGGAGTAAGGAAAATAATGGAGAGTGCATCCAACATTCTGGCTTTTGAAGTGCTTCCCAGATAACTGATCTCTCTCACCTGATTTAGATACAGACTAGTATCTAGGACATTTTGGAAATCTGAGTTCTGAGAACAAAGGTAACAACAACAAAAAAGCCAACTTACTTTTGTCATACTAGAAAAATTTAGTGCTCAAAAAAAAAAAAAAAAAAACCGCAGGTGATAAAGAGATTATGGTCCCACAAGAAAGAATTTGGGAAATTTCTCTAAGTGAGAAACACCCACAAGCATAGATAATCTCATCCTTCTATTTCTCTATGGATTTCAGAGCTTCCCAAAATCTTTATCCAGTGCATGAACAATAATTTTGCCATAATGAAATCCATACTATATAGACTAGGAAAGGTGGCTAGCATTTTTGTTTTATTATGCTTCCGGAAGTTGATGTTCTTTTTTTTATGTTTTACAGTTTCTTAACATGTAGCCCTGGTTGGCCTTGATATTACTAAACAGATTCTCAAGTTGTAGAATTGTAGGTATGGACCTTACTGAGGAGACTTTACATTAAAATGTCTAAAATCCAGAATAGAAATAAAACTATCACATGGAGAATAACAAAATTGGAGGACAGCATATAAATCAATAAATTATTTTAAATCAACTCCCCGAGGAGAAGATTACTATTTAACAGAAATAAAATGAACTTTATCAAACTCAATGATCTAAGAGATAATACAAATCCACATCTGAATGCTATCAAAATATATGAAAACACCCCCTACATTGTAACTATCTTATATAAATGATATCAGAAAACAGTAAGCATGAACACAATGGGAGTATCAGAAAGGAGATAAATGTCACCTTGGTTTTCTGTAACAAAGTGCCTTTATGATATCATTAATGGATGTAATACACAAGGCTATCATGTTATTATAAATAAAAATGGACACCATTAATTAGTTTCATTTTAATATAATATAACCAAATTTAAAGCTCATAGTGGTGTTGCATATAAAATATGTTATTTATTTATTACAAAGTGACTTAGACTGGATATTTTTTATGTATCAGAAATTCACTTCACACAATGCTCAGACCTAGCCCATTTTCTCCTAAATTTCTCCCTTAGATTTATGTAGTCACCTAAAAAGAGATAGGCAACTCTCTCTAGTCTCTGCTACTCCCAACAGGAATGTTTTTGAACTTCACAGACTATTCCTCCTAGCTCTTACTTTCTGATATCATCCACTTGAAGGCTACAAAAATAACATATGGCTTTTAGAAAAACATGCAGTCATAGCATAACGAAAATACAAAGAACCAAACAGAAGCTCTGAGCTGAAGAGAATAATGACTAAGTTTCACTGGAGGAGACTCAATCAAGCAGATATATTAGTGATATAAAGGATAGATTTTTATGACATTATGGACAGAGATCAAAACAAACAAACAAAAACTGAGGCTAGTGAATAAGTTTAAGAGCCTTATGGAACACCTTCAGGCTGGCCAACTACAAGGACTATGATAAATGAGGAGCAGAATAGACTAATCTGAAGAGAAAAAAATTATCAAATCTTCCCCACTGAGTAAGGAAATGACATTAAAATTAAAGCCTACTCAAAAGGACCCAATCCAAAGCATTTTATAATCAAATATTAAAGTTTGGAGTAAAAGAATCTTGAAAACAATAAGAGAAAAGGCTAATTAGCATATACAGGGGAGCCTATAAAGATTATACATATTTAAAATACAAAACTTAAGAGTCAGAAGAAACTGGAATCATAAATCCAAACACTAAATTAAAACCAAAAACAAATAAACAATGCCAAAGAAAATGAACCATTTTGAAAAGTTGTGCTTAACGATGAAAGGGAATAATGACTTGTTGAGATAAACAAAAGCTTAAGGTAGTCATCTCCACTAGCTCTGATTTACATGGTATGCTAAAGGGAGTCATGCTAGTTCAAATTAAAAAAGCATTAGAAAAGAATGTTAAGGAAAATGAAAGTAGAAAACACTTCATATCAATAAACATATAAAAACAAAACACTTCAACACTATAATGATGGAATGTAAATCATCTTCACTTCAGAATTTAAGGACAAAAATACACAAACAAGTCAATTACAAAATTATGTTGTTAGACAGATTAAAATATATTTCTATATCAGTAGTACAATATGATGAAGGACCTACAAAGTTGAGTTACATAGGAGTCAAGCTATGTTATCATGTTACACAAAGATATTGTAAGTATAAAATGTATATCTAGGCCCATGATAAAAGTAAAGTATTTATAGAAAATATATATAAGGATGAAGAAGTGGAATAAAAGATAGTCAATACATATGATGTGAATAAAGCTAGAGAGGAAAAGAGGAACAAAAAATTTACATGACAGTGAAATAATTACTGAAAGGCCAACAGTTAAGTGTTTGCTAAGAATAATTAAGTGCAAATAGATTGTAATTCCAATAAAAGGACATAGAGTGAGTAAAATGAACAAAACAAAAGTTCTTACATATGTTGCATATAATACACTATCTCTTTTTAAAAAATACACACAGAAAGTGAATGAGTGAAAAGACATTCCTAGAAAATGGTAGTTAAAGAAGAACAAGAGTTATAGGAGACAAAATGCCTAAATGAAAGTTATCGAAAGAAAAAACAAAGACAATGATAAGTCAATACATCAGAATAAACCAACAATTGTGCATAGATAAACAATAGTTTACTGAATATTTGAACTTCATGTGAACAGAATTGAAAGAAATAGAGAACAAATCATAAAAGTGAGTGGTTCAGCATCCCTATTTCCATAATGTAATTAACTAAAATGATGATTTAGATAAGAGTACATGCAGATTGTTTTGGTTGACAGAGGAATGCAGCTATTTCTCAAGTGTGCATAGAAGAGTTCAATGTTAAATCACAGATTAGCCCACATGTCAAAATAAATTTGTTCCCATTCATGAATTTTGCAATCCTAGGATGCACTTCCTGGAATACAAAACAATAAAAGTAGGACTTAATTATTGGAGAAATTATTTTGGCCACTCCACGTAGTTAAAAGAATATTTATTTAATGGTGTAACTCACAAATTAAGTGAAAGGTAGGTCGCAGGGTCTGGGGAAGGTGTATCACAATCCAGCGGTGTTCTCCGGAGCTCTGCACAGTCCACCTTCACCGTTCAGCGTCCAGGCACAGAGAGAGCGCTGGCCCATCCAGCTCTCAGGTCTCCAGGCGCCTCCCCTGGCCCCACCTCGTAGGCGTGACAGTTGCCAGAGTCTCAATGGTGGTTGGAACTTCCAGATCCAAGCTGGAATGGCTACCCACTACATCTCCCCCTTTTTGTCTAAATAAGAAGGTTCTAAACTAATACAAGACTATATACAAAGGAATGGTTATCAAATATTGTCCAGAAATAATGAGGAATAATGACCTAGATAAGATGTAACTACAACCAATGCAAACAATATCAAGCAAGAAACACATACTAAAATCCAGAGAAGTATAGAGCATAGGTAAATGGCATGTTATAAAGATCATTCAAAGATGTCCTATCCTAAAGAACCTGAATCTAATACTTAATATGTTCTATCTAATATATTATATATACTAAGTTGTAACTATAACTGCTAGTCTTCAATCCCATCAAAGACCTGAGAAGGAACATAATGGTACCTGAGAAATGGTAGATGGACGCAAGCAACTTTTGGGAATCTTGCAAGAGTAGATCAAGACAGCTGGCAGCCTGGACAGTCACCTAATGTTTCTCAGCATTGTTGGTGCATTCAAATTGGCTACAGGCCTATAGAGTATCTGACAGACCATTTTCAGAAGCAGGATTTCTGAAAGACCATCTTACCCTGTCTTGGCAGAGTACAGTGGTCGCTTTCCTTGTGTCCCACTTGCCCAGAAAAGACAGCATTGCGTTTGTACTGTCAGCCATCAAGGCAAGGGCAGTTCTTTGCCCAGTAGGCCATTTTGTCCCAGGTTCGTGGGTTTGTGCCCCACGTTGGGCGCCAGATATTGGAGAAATTATTTTGGCCACTCCACGTAGTTAAAGGGATATTCATTTAATGGCGTAACTCACACATTAAGTGAAAGGTAGGTCGCAGGTTCTGGGGAAGGTGTATCACAATCCAGCGGTGTTCTCCGGAGCTCTGCATAGTCCACCTTCACCGTTCAGCGTCCAGGCACAGAGAGAGCACACAGAGAGAGCTCTGGCCCATCCAGCTCTCGGGTCTCCAGGCGCTTCCCCTGGCATGACAGTTGCCAGAGTCTCAATGGGGGTTGGAACTTCCAGATCCAAGCTGGAATGGCTACCCACTACACTTAATGGCAAGAGGCAAATAGTAGAATTCACAAACATGTAAATATAATTTTACTTTGCTAATTATCATATAAGTCAAAGAAAAAATCAGGAAGTAGACAATTTCTTGAGAGAAAAACAATTTAGTATGACAAAACTAAAGAGATGGAGCAAAAGTGCTATTAATTAATAGCAAAATTTAGTGCACTAAATATTCATCTGATGAAAGTTGGAAGCAGGAGAGGTGGCATTCCCCAGTGACCAGCACATCAGTTGGTTGGTCAGCACCAAATTGTCAGCCCTGAAAAACAAACATTCAAGTAATGTTATACAGTCTGATCACATTGTAGTTATGAATGTGCATATGCATACATGTGTGTAATAACAATGAAAAATGAGGTCATGGATTTGAAAGAAATCAAGTAATGGCATATGGGAGGGTTTGGAGAGAGGAAAGAGAAAGGAGAAATATTGCAATTTATAATCTCAGAAGAAAAACATTAATTATATGAGCAATGTAGTATAAACTATACATTTTTAAAAATTATATTGCTTGCCAAGAATGAACCATGAAGAAAAGGGAAATGTAAGCATAGTTATATCAAGGTATGACAATAAATCCATAATTTAAAAAGACTTTCTCCAGTTAAAAATTTCAAAAACTTACAACTCAATTTCAAAATTTCAAATAACACAATTAAAATGAGAATATGATTGACTATTTCTCCAAACAATTCTATAAATTACCAACGAGCATTTGAAAATATATTCACCATCACTAATTACCAGAAATGATTAATAAAATCATAAAGAAATATAAACTCATATCTGTCATAATGATGCCATTCTGAATTCATGTCCATGTACAAACAGAAAAAAACCACTGGCAAAGATATAGCTAAATTGACATCTTGGAGCCTTGAGGATGAGATTTCAAGATGAAGACATTACTATGGAAACAATTATGGAATTTCACAAAAGAATTAATACTCCATGATCCAGACAGTTAATCTTTTTATATACCCAAAACAATTTAAAGTAGAATTGCAAATAAATATTTGTCTATTTATCATCATTTCAATGTTCACAGCAGCAAACATAAAAGTGAATAACCAGGGAATAGCCTAAGAAATGTGACACATATATACAATTACATATTAACTTCTAAACTGAGAAAATTCTAACATACGCTACAGTATAGATAAACATGACAATATTATATCAAGTCATGCATGCTTTTACTCTCTCCCCAATCCTATAGGATGTTTCTTTAGTTTTATTTCATTTCAATGTTTAAATTTTGAATTTTGGTATAATATTATTTATCAAAGCTTGATATTTTCTTCATGAGTCTTACTCATAGTCATAGATACCTATATTTTGAAGTATTTCCCCTATTTCTGCTAGTATTTTCAAAATTTCAGATATTAATAGTTTTTTGATATATGTATTTTTGTATAGAGTGAGAGACATAGGTCTGGCTTTACTCTTTCATGCCAGTTTTTGTTCTCAATTCTATTTGGTGAAATGGCTTTCTGTTTTCCAGAGTGAACTTTGGGTGCCTGTGTTGAGAATCAAATGCTATAACTGCCTGTATTTATCTCTGTTCTTCATTCTATTCCATTGGTCTACATGTTATTTCCTCAAAAGTTCTACTAGAATCCTGTAGTGATTATGTTTTCCCCTGGCTGTATATTGTTTTGTAACATTTTGTGAGTTTCTTGATCTCATTGCTTATTATGACTTTGATTATATTCTTTATATCCTCTTGATTGAACTTATTATTTCAAATGTGTAGATATTTATCTATTTCTTCATCTTTAATAAGTAATGGTTTAAAAACCCATCAGGACCCTCTGGATTTCAGTGATATCTGTTGTAATATTTCCTTCTTCTGGATTTTTATTTTTATTTTCAAAATTTATAAGCTGTATTAATAACTACGTAAAAAGGCAAAGTAGAAGAATTACTTGAACCTAGGAATTTAAAATCAGCCTGGCTAAAATTAAGCAAGAAATAATATTCCATATAACATATTCATAGTTCATAAAATTTACATTCATGTTTTTTAATTTTCTACTTGTTTTGTTTTATGCTTATTGCCTTATTAATTTAAGGGTTGCAGAGAAACTAACTACACAGGTGGAAATACCTTCTGCTCATGATCTTACTGTAAGACCCCTGAAGTGGCTACGGATTAAGTAGAAAAAAATAGAAAACAAAAGCAAAATGTAACATAAAAAATAAACTTTAAACACATTCATAAGAACAGTTTGACAAGGTTTCTGACATTGCTTGCCAGATAAAATTGCAAATTTCAAGCAGAAAAATTTTCTGTAAGGATTGTGGAGACTCCAGGATCTGCCCAAAGTAGAGACAGTCATGCCGGTGGCTACAAGTCTTGTTACATCATAGATGACATCAACAGTGAAGCATGGAATATTCTGCTAGCTAAAAGGTAGTATTTAAAGGGTAAGTATATCAACAAAAGTGTATCTGGTTGCAAAAAAAAAACAAAACACTAAAAATAATAACCAGACTTCTTACATCTCTTTTTCCCTTCTTAGTATCATATCAAATTTATATACTTGGTTATCATAAGGTAATAAACATATCTTAGATTTAATTCTTTCAATTTCATTTTTCTTTTCCTGTTACAACTTTCTATATGAAGTAGGCTGTGGGCCACATTAAGGCCTATCTGCCTTAACAGCTAATCCCTTAGGCCAGTGCCTAAATGTATTTCTTCATGACTAGTTATCTGTTTTGGCAGGAATACATCAGAAGTGATAATGATTCTCAGTTCAGCATATTCTAAAGGACACCATATCAATCCATGGTGTTGTTGATGCTCATTTTGATTGCTAAATGTGCTTGCCAGATTTTATACTCTAACACTGTCATTTTCTCTTTGCAATTAAAATGTAAAGTATGGACTTCTTCTAGACTGTTTAAATATTATATGAGTCTTGAAATTTTACCTAAAGTGCTGTTGCCAACTGTGATTCATGTTGGAAAGAAATGCTATTCTGATGGATTCAAAATGATTTTCTAATTCTATCACTTTCTCTAGGATTTTATTTTGAATTTTAATGTATTAAAGGCCCTTTCCTTCTAGATTAATCTCTTTTCATCCCTGTGATAAATACTTGAGAGACATGACAAAATAATTAATGACATATTTCTTTATCTTTTCAAGAGATTCAATATTTACGTGGATTTCTCTACTGTAAATTCATAACGGGAAAAATTATCATGACCTTAGAAAATGTGTCACAGGAGACATTTCCCCACACAGTCATGGAAAGAAATAATGTACACAGGAATAAAATATACCCTTCATGAATACAACCCATTTGATCTACTTCCCCAAATGAGATTATTTTTTGTAGTTTCACCACCTTTCCATACAGTCTTCAAATTGTGAATAAAACAGTGGATCAATCCATAAGATAGATTTGAGATCTTAAACTTTTATTTCTTTTCAAGGAGTGTATCTACCAGTTGATGAGTAGCTGTTTAATACTTGATGGTTCATGGAGTACATGCTGAATCCCTGGATTCAGTCTCCAATACTACATAAGCCCAGCTTAATGGTGAATATCTGCAAACCCATAACTCAAAGGAGGGAGATGAGTCAGAAGTTTAGGGCTATTCTCAACTGTGTAGTGAGGTGAGCCCACCTTAAAATACATAAGATTCCTGCTTTAAAATAATTATTAATTAATTGAGTAATTAAAAAACATAAAATGCAAGCTATAACACTTCCTGTCTTTTGGTAATATCTACTCAGGAATTCACCTTTTTTCACTCTTTAATATTTACTTTTCCTTTATTATTGAATTAATGAAACATCCTAACTGAATGCGGTGTGGTATGGTCCTGTACTGACAACACAGTCAGGAAAATTATTATAAAGGATATTATTGAAACCCATTTTATTTCTCTAATTACGTAATCCTATGTAAAGTTTATAAAAATTTAGAGTTATATAGTAAAATGATATCTAAAATTAACCTGCTATGTTTATGTGTGTGAATTTGTATGTGCATGTGAATGTGTTTGTGTGTAGGAGAGAGAGTGGGAGAGAAATGGAGAGAGTTCACCAGCAGATAACGAAATATTAATGATCACTGAATTTATTTAGGAAAGGGTCATTAGAGAGCATTTGTACTATTCATATATGTTTTAAAGTTTAAAATTTTTACAAATCAAAATGCTGAAGAACAGTTATTGAAGTGATACACGTCAAAACAACAATAATGTCATTTCTCAGAAACACTGCTGTCAATCGATGCTGGAGTTTTAGGCTTAAGTCGATTTACATTTTGTATTTGTATTGGACTCATCCTTATATGTTCTGACATTCATTTCAACGATGATTCAGCTGCTCAGCAATGTGAGCTTTGGAAGAATCTGAGTCCTGCTTATGCCACCGTGTTCTTTTCTGCAAAGAAAGACTTTCACATATCAATGGTACTAAAAATATTGATAAACTAGATCCTTTTTTCCTGTCAAGATTGTAAGTTTGTGTCATTTCTTTTCCCTTCGTGCTTTGCAGAGTGATTTTTTTTAGGATGAGTAAATATACCGTATATCATTACAAGATCATTTGATTTGATTTTCTACTAAAATATCAGGTTCATTACTCAAATAATTTTGCTCAGAAATAGATGTGTATAAAAAAGGTATTCCTGAGATGATCCGTCACAAAGGGGGAAATTGCTTCCCAACTACGAATGCCAGGTGTATGTTAAAGCTATGTTTCTGAGAGAGGTTAGATGTACTTTTGATGCTGAGAGTTTTCTAGTTTGGGAGGGAAGAACTAGAAAAGACCTTGATATTAGATGAAACAGAAGGAAATAGGCTTTTCCTGGAAGACACATCACAATGGCTAGATTGAACAGAACCTGGTGGTGAATAGTGAACTTGTGTTTAAGATAGCTATATTTCTGATCACCAAGCTTTGCATACTAAGAGATAAGGACTTCTTCCTACTCATATCCTACCTTCCTGCCTCTCTCATAAAGTTTCCCTGGCCATACTTAACACTAATGTATTACCTTCTCATTCTAGCCACTAATTTACCCCATATTGCAGCCACAAAAGAATGGTTGAGACTTTGGCTTTTAAATTATATTTCAGAATTGGCAAAGCACGGAGAAGAACAATAAAATATTTTGAATTCTGATACATTGCAGCTTTTCAACTTTACAGGTAATGTCATTTCTACTTGCAGAATGTGAATGGGCAGAAAACATGTCTTTAGGAGAGAAAATAATTGCCTTCTATAAAGGGATATGTGTGTGTGTGTGTGTGTGTGTGTGTGTGTGTGTGTGTGTAAAAATAAAATATACATGTAGATACATATACATTTATATGTATATATGTATACACATGCATACACACATTTATTTAATTTTGTTTCCTTAGGACCATATACTGCCCAGGCTTTCATTAAATTTTCTGTATAGGATATAATTGCCTTGAGCTTTTGGGCCATCCTGTCTTCATCTTAATTCTGGGATTACAGGAGTGTATCAGCACACCTAGATTACATGGAACTTGGGATAATTCAGAACTGCATGTTAAGATGTCTATCAACTGAGCCCTGAACATTACGTTTTACTCATAGTATATCTGTGTTCAATAGCAAATGCTCTATGACATTTTCACTTAAATTTTTACATCTGTGAAATATATTATTTTATATTACCTAGGTATGTGAAGTCTTTTTATTAAGAAATTTTTACTCATTTTACATACCAACCACAGATTCCCCTCTCTTCTCTCCTCCTGCTCCTCAGGCTTCTCTCCCCAGCCCACACCCTGTTTCCTTCTGCAAAAAGGTAAGATGTCCCATGGTGAATCAGCAGAGCCAGCCTCACTCAGCTGAGGCAGGTCAAAGCCCCTCCGCCTGCATCAAGGCTATGCAAGGTGTCCCACCATAGGTAGTGAGTTCCAAAACAGGGACAGAGTGGGAGAGCAATGAAAGAGATACCATGATAGAGAGAGACATCATGGGGATAAAGAGAGACTGGGTACTAGGGAAGTTCCCAGGAGTTCACAAGGATGACCCCAGTTTAGACCACTAGCAATAGTAGAGGGGGTGCCTGAATTGGCTTACCCAAATAATCAGATCAGTGAATATTCTGTCATCATTGAACTTTCATTCAGTAACTGATGAAGCTGATGCAGAGATCCACAGCCAAGTACCAGGCCGAGCTCCAGGAGTCTAGTTGAAGAGAGAGAAGTATGTGAAGTCTTAACCTGAGGCTACTATACGGTGCTACAAATATATGTGAGGACCTGTGCATAACTGAGGCATTTGTTGACACTTCAGGAAGCCGTTAGGAATATATCAGGTGTAGAGGTAGATACCTGTAATCCTAGTACTTGAGACCTGGAGACAAGAGGACTAGGTGTTCAAAATCAAACATTGCTATAGATCTTGGATATTGGGACAAGTCTTGATTATGGGAAATCTTATATAAAGTTAAGTAAACAAGCAGATAAACAATAGCACGGTGTCATGCATAATGATGCACTTATTCTATCATTTACAGCAATAGAATCTCCCTTTTCCTCTTCAGTATCTCATCAGTATTTATTGATTTGCGTCTGTATATAATGCTATACTTTGATTTTTCATTATTAAATTTCACTTCCTGTGTTCTTCAGCAGCATTTGTTTCATTTTGTTTTTCTTCCCATATTTAGGCTTCATGTGGGTAGAGATATTTGTATCCTTGGGGCCAGTGTTTGTACATAAGAGCTGCTTAATAAATATTGATGAACAAGTAAATGAATGGATATGAGAAGGGAGGCTGACTTTCCACAGATGTCTGACAATTTCCTGTTACGACTTCTCAAAATGTGCTTTATGAAATCCCAGAAAGATCTTTAGCTTTGTCATAAAGCCAGACAACTACCTCTCTACCGTGCAGGTGTTATTTTCCTGTATAATCATCTCATGCAGCACAATTTAGAATGATGTTGGATATGTATCTCAGATATACTTTTAGAATCCAACGATGAGAAAGATTAACATTAGGAAGTGACGATCACACATTTAAGGCAGGTATTATTGAATCACACAGATTATGATGGAGCAGGTGGGAAAAGCAAGTCAAGTGTTTTTTTTCTTATGATTTCACTCTAAGGGATCAAATTTGTTGACTTATTTTTCTAGAAAAAATAATTTCTTTGTGTTATTTGAGATTTTTTCCCACAGCTGAGATAAAAGCAATTAACAAAAAAGAAAAGTATTACCATGTTACATTTAGAAATCATTACTAGTGAAGGTTTCTGGATGCACACTTACTCTATTGTCCTATGCCAGTTGACGTGTAAAGGTATAAATTTTTATCAGCATGACTTGAGAGTTATGTTCATTAATTGTCACTATGGCATAATGTCTAAGAACGGTGGCTCTGGAGCCCCATAGGCCAACTCAAATGAAACCCCAGCATTTATTAACTCAGTTTGAGTGAGATATTCAGGCTTTCTTAACCAGTGAGCAAACTGAAATAGTGGAGTCTTTCTGTGAATGTTAAAAAAGAGCTAATCTACAAGAAATTTACAGCCATACCCAGCTCTCCCTAAGTATATTTATAGACTGTTGATAAATGAGAAAGAATCGATGTGTAGAGAACAAATGGAGGGAAATATCACAATTGATATACAGATGTTGTCTACAGAACACTGACTAAATTACAAGGTATTTGAGACGTAATTGGAAAGTTGGTAAGAACAAAGTGTCCACTTTTTCTCCTGGTCTGGGTTCTTTTTGCATTCAATGAAAGTATTGTGCCATGCTTTTGAGTGACCAGAGCAGTGAAATACTTCTGAAGCTGACAGTATAATCTCTCTTTTTTTTTCAATATTTTAAGATGAATTATACATTCTATAGACTTTAATTTTGTGACTGGAAGTTGACTTGCTTTGAATTGAAGATTATCCAACCAAGATCATTCTTGTGATTAGAGAGCCAGTGTGTATCGATGACATATACATATCCTGCCAGGCAAATGGATATTAGCATTACACCCAGCCTCCTTGCTGCCCAGTTTACTTTGTGTAAGAGTTTACTCATAAAGCTTTGATACCAGGAGTACTGTGCAGCCAATTTTCACTTTTATTTCCATAATTTCCACTTAATTTCATGTCTTCAATCTCTTTGTTTTCTGACAATATAAGAAAATAAATTTATTCTTAAAGTTTATATATGTATGTGTGTATAAACAAATATGTGTATATCATTATATATTATATTTAATTCCTATGCTTGTATTATAGATACATAAATATACATATAGGAGATAGAGGTAAAGAAAGAAGAAAGGAGGAGGATTTTATGACAACCAAAACATATACAATAAAATTTAATTATATTTTGTTTTGGTTTGTGAGACAAGTGTTTCTCTGTGTAGTCCTGGCTGTCCTGGAACTCACTCTAGACCAGAATGGCCTCGATATTAAAAGACCCACCTACCTCTGCCTCCTGAGTGCTGGGATTAATGACCTGAAGTTAAATTTTGATCAATACAGAAGTGTACTGCTATATGTAGGGAGGCCATTTTTTTTCTTTAAAAGCTCAGAGCAAGAAAAAATGTTTATGTGAAATAATTTACTTATTATATGTGAATCTGTAAAACCAGAGAAAGTATCTTTATGTTCATCATAGTTTGTAGGATGAATTCCTAAATGGTCTTAAAAAAAAAAAACAGATCTAGATATTGGGGTAAAAACCCAGAGAGAGATATTGGTGTAAAATCTGAGAGATCAGGGAAGCAGAAAGAAGCCAGCCACATTCTTACCACTAGAAATCCTCACCCAAGAGAGAGAAACTTCCTGTATACTCATATCTATATCCTTTTTGTCCCTGCCATCTCACTTCCTCTCTCTGCTCAGCTACATCACTTCCTGTCTGTCTATACAGACCTTTAGACCTCCATGGTTAGTACTGGGATTAAAAGCATGTACCACCAGCTGGGTGGTGGTGGCGGCAGCTCATGCCTTTAACCCCAGCACTCAGGAGGCAGAGCCAGGTGGATCTCTATGAGTTCAAGAAGAGCCTGGTCTACAGAGCGAGGTCCAGGAAAGGTGCAAAGCTACACAGAGTAACCCTGTCTTGAAGAAAAAAAAAAGTATGTACCACCATGCCTGGATCTGTTCCCAGTCTGGCCTTTAACTCACAGAGATCCAGATTGATCTCTGCCTCCCAAATGCTAGGATTAAAGGCCTGTGCTACCATTGCTTGACCTCTATGTTTCTATGTTTAATATAGTGGCTGGCTTTTTCCTCTGATCTTCAGATAAGCTTTATTGGTGTGTACAAATAAAATATCACCACAATAGTTAGGGTTATATGTGCAAATTAGGAAGAGGAACAAAAACCTGGGATCTGAATTAAAGAAATATGCCATGGCCTCAGAGTTACTGAGCAGTTAACAATTCACATTGTTAGAGGTTAGGTTTAAATCTCAAAGTAGAATATTATCTAAAACCAGCACAATATTTTCGGAAGTAAATATTGAAAGACTGGTCCTATTGTTCCCATAGAGATCCAGGTGAATTAAAACAAACAAACAAACCTAATTTTATAGACATTACTTTTTCGTAAAATAAATCTGTGCCTAGAAGGAGATAGATTTTCTTCTCTTAAAAAAGAGAACACTGTTACATATAAACTCACCAATTCATAATTTTGATTTCCCCTTTATAGTTTACAGCACAATATGTACACAGGCTCATCAATCTGCTTTTTATTGAGTAGCCAAGAGAAAGGCAAGATAGAGAATCATGTTTATGCATAATATGTTAGCATTCAATGTAATAGGAATAAGTATAAACACTAGCACTGAAGATTTTCAATTGATCACTTTATAAAGGTCCATGGTTTTCAAATGATTTCTAACAAATATTGATGACTGAAGTTTTCTCCCTGTTGTATCTGACATTGACCTGTTCTAATTTGTTTGAACCCTTACCTAATTTGTAATGGGGTAAAATAAGCAGGACCTTACTAAGCCCAAATGCTGGAAGTAAGCTTTTATTTAAAATGTGGTGCAGAGAACATATCGAGAAAAGAGCGCCTGCTTTCTCTACCTCATCTAGCCTCAAGCAATATAAATCTTGAAACCCTGTTAAATGACTTGATCATTTATTTCCATACGCCTTGTCTGCAAAATTTTCTTTGTCTTTGATCACAGGGAACTCTTGTTTTAATATGCCATGCTTTCAATATTGTGTCTAACCTAATTTTTTTCTTCATCTCATTGTCTTATGTACCATATTTAAGTATAAGACGTTTAGAAGAACTAAAGGGAATAAGATACTTGATCCTCTTTCATCCATGTAATTTTCTTGTTCTTATAAAATAGAACAGAACAGAAAGTTATCACCTATGCCTACATCCATGTAATACCTGATTATGGAAGTCATTCACTGTGCTGAGCATCTCTCTGTTTACTGTTATCAGTTCTGACAGCTTTCGGAGGCACACATTAGGTATCAGATTTCTTGTGAACAAACTGAAAATTCTTGTTACTTGAAGATCTATCTTTCTTTAGGGATGCTTTATTTATCAGAGAATATATTATGATATTTTATTATTGCCTCTAGCTAATGAGTCTACATTATAAACAGCTGTTTTCTTAGGTGGTTTTAAGGACCATTTATTGTCACTTCAGTTCTTTGTCATTTGAAAACAATTATATATTGTTTATATTTAAATTCAAATTATAAATATATGTTGACTACTTTTAAAATACTGGAACACATGTAGGTATGTTTTAGTTTGTTGTCATAAGACACATATATGAGAGAGAAAGGAGATAGAAAATCATGAAAATATGAATATAAAATTACCCTAAAATACAGGGATAGAGAAATTACATATAACAACTAGGAAAAGAAAGAAGTAACAGAGCAATAGGTAAAATAATCTGAAATAAATTTTAAATATTTCTGCAGTATTACTTCCCAGGCTAATTACTCTATCTGGCTTTCTTAACTCAAGACTACAGTACTATACATAATTACTGTGAATTCAGTATGATGTAATTATATACCTTTTGATGATAACATGACTTTCATTCATTCTACTATTCCATATATTTGGGATATATGAAAGTGCTAATCTAAGGTACCTGAAGAATATTCATTAGTTTTATGCTTTGATTTAAAATTCACTATGTGCCTTATCTAAATATGCCAGACATTATGTTAAATTCAGGCATAAATATATGAATAAAATATTTTGTACTTAAATAATGTATTAGTTTAAGTTGTTTTTTTTAATACAACAGAAATACTACTCATACTACTAAGGAATAAGTGGAAATTTATTGATCAAATAGTAGAGCATTGTGGAAGATCTGGCTTTAAGAACTCAGGGTCTCTATCTCATTATGTCTACTTCAGAATTTAATAATCCATCTGGTCTTCTATTGTCTTGCTTCAAATGAATTCCACTGACATGTTGACTGTATACACTGGTGAAAACAGTTTCAGGAAAAAAAAATATCTGTTGATAATACCACAGAAAGCTTTCCTTTAAAATGAACTTAAAAATCCACTTGACAGTTTTCACAATATGTTCATCACTATGGTATTTTATGGATTGGAGTTAGATAGTAAGATTATGATTCCCGTATGCACAAGAATATTCATCTTGATAACTCAAAGAACTCAGTTGGGCTCCACATGTGTCCTCACATAAAACTTTAATTAAGCCCGGTGGTGGTTGCACACACCTTTAATCTCAGCACTCAGGTTGCAGAGCCAGGTAGATCTTTGTGAGTTTGAGGCCAGCCTGGTCTATAGAGCAAGATCCAGGAAAGGCACAAAGCTACACAGAGAAACCCTGTCTCAAAAAACCAATAAAATAAAATAAAAAATAAAATAAATAAAACATTAATCAAGCCTGAGGTGCAATGAGAGACTGGGAAAACAGATAACCCGTGTAGACCAAAATCTTTCCAAAAGTTTCCTGGGTTCCTTGTACAATTACATGGTAAATGTTCCATCTCTGATTTATATGCTACTAAGACATGTGCTAGAACTTTTTGATTATTTTATGTTGGGCTTAAATTCCCAGTGGGATCTTTGCATGTTCCATTCTTCACAGGTCCAAATCAAAGAGTATGACCAGTTTAAACAGACAGTTAACCCAGTGACGTCAAAGTATATGCAGTTCCGGTTTGCAAAAAAATTCCGCTAACTCCAAATAGAGGAATTATAAGTGCTAAAGAGAAGATTACAGATTGTCACTGACCTCATGATTCTTATTTTGGCTAAGAGTTATGACAATGTTGCAAACATTTCAAGAGATAAACATGTAACTGTTGCCGTTCACCAATGTGGTATCTTTACACAAAGTTTGTTCTGTGGTGTCAAGAAGATATAATTTCTTTTTTTGTTTTTGTTTTTTTGAGACAGGGTTTCTCTGTGTAGCTTTGGCACCTTTCCTGGAACTCACTCTGTAACCCAGGCTGGCCTCGAACTCATAGAGATCTAACTGCCTGGCTCTGCCTCCCTAGTGCTGGGATTAAAGGCCTATGCCACCACTGCCTGGCCCTAGAAGATATAATTTCTTGTGATGGGGAAGTTTATTATTATTATGGGGAGTTATTAATTAGGAGAATGTTAAGAAAAGTGTGAAGACACAGGATAGAGGTTAAAAACCAGAGCCATGCCATGTAAGAGCAAACAAATTTGAAAACAAATACTACAAACTTGAAGGACCTACCTTCTTTCACATAATCGAAATCTTCCAAATATGTTATATATATTTGGGTTAGTAGGCAAGTTTAGGCTATGTGCCATATCTTGAGCAAGGAGTAAGAGAGAAGATTCCATGCTCATCAGAGCAATTGTCTAAGATACAATGGTGATATTTTTATGAGCTTGTTTGATAAGACCACAAAATCCCTACTTTCAAAATAGTTAAGGTTCTTATATCACCTTAAAAATTTCTTTTCACTTTGAATAAATTGAAGCTAAGTATTTTTTTTTCTTCATAATATACAATCTCACTTGTATTGGTTAAAAGGTAGAGCTCAAAAGTGTAACCTCAGAATAAAAATCCATTAGAATTTGGATTCTTTAGTAAGTGAAATTTGTTAACATGAGGTAACAATAAATTGAGATGAGCCTTAAATAAGTGTTACTTATATTCTTACTAAAGTCAAGGGGCTTTATAACTAGAGAGACATGAGAGGGAAAATATTCTTTCAAATGAGGGGGCAAATGGGAAAACTGGTCTGGTCAGTAAATTATTTGTCTGATAACTTGTCTGCTATAAGCATAAGAAACTCAGTTGTAATCCATAGGATCCATGAAAAAGCCAAGCTTGGAGACATGCATCTGTAATCCCATTGCTGCTGCAGCACAGGCAGAGGGAAATCCCTGGAGTTCATTGATCTACCAGTCTAGGTGATTGATTTCATGAGCTCCAAGTTCAGTGAAATACACTATTTTAAATCAAGAATCTTGAAGACCAGCTGAGAAAGACTTGAGATTAACCCATGGCCCCTCCACACGGGTACACACCTGTGCACATCCTGACATGCGCACATCCTGAACACTTACATTGACACCCATACACCCCCCACAACAGGACACAGTAAATGGGGTAAACTATTCCAAAGCTAATGCATAATGTGGCCATGTTCTTGTATGGAGTTAGGATTTCCACAACTCTAAGTGGAGAAACAGGTGAGTTTGTTTGATTGCTCATGTTGGACTTGAGTACAGTAAAATTAATTTAACTGGAATGCAATAAAAATATATGTATAAGATAGAATTTTTCATAAAATGAAATTAGGTATGTAAAAATTGTATCTTATTCTTTCTAGGTGCTTACTACAGAATTTCAAATGCATATCAAGCAGTCTTTTTTCATAGTGATCAAATTATCTCATTGGTTTAATGAGTAGTTTTTTTCTTATTAATAGCATATGATCAGGTCCAAGGTTCTATCATCAAATATAAATCTAAACTGAAATATCACATTTAAGAATGGATTTTATATAAGTAATATAATCAGAAATTTATAGAAATAATATAGACGTTATAAAATATATTGTATATAAAATCATTTTTAAAAAAACTGCCCCATACTCTTACTAAAAATAGTACCAATATAAAGCTTGGCATACCAGGTCACTGGTATAGAGAGAGGGTCTACAACATTTAAGATATTCTGGAAGAGCAAACTGTTTCCAAATGTATAATTAATACTGATAAAATCTCTTTAAAAGTCTTTTGGGTTGCCTTCCTGGACTCACAAAGCTTTTAAGTTTCCCAGCCTTTCCTTCTGAAACTCTACAGCAAAGCCATTGAGGAAGAATGCCCATGAGGGATCATTTTCATTCTACCTCGGCTAATTTGCAGACATTTCAAAGCCTTATTCCACAACAAAGAATAGTCTTTTGTTGTTGTTGTTGTTGTTGTTGTTGTTTTGTTTTGTTTTCTCTAAGTCAAGGAGTGAGAAAATGTATTTGCTTGCTAATTTGTGGTGTCTAGTCAGGGCATTGTGGTAGTTTGAATGAGAATGGCCTGAATAGGCTCACATGTCTGAATAGTTGGTCTCCAGTTGGGGACTGTTTGGAAGGATGAGGAAGTATTGTCTTGCTAGAGGAAGTGTTTCATTGGAAATAGGCTTTGAGGTTTCAGAAGTTTCACAGGTCGAGTTAGCCTTCTCTATCTGTGAGCTTGCAGTCATTTCTACTTCTTTACCATTGTTCAACCATCATGGATTCTAACCCTCTGAAACTGGTATCTAAATCAAATGCTTCATTTTATAAGTTGATTTGATCATCGATTTTTTTTGTCACATTGATAGAAAAATAATCAAGATAGGCATTGTCTCCCAGTATAGGGTAAGTCAATTTAAGTGGTTGGGTTTTTTTTTGGGGGGGGTTGTTGTTGTTGTTTGTTTATTGTTTGTTTGCATTTTCAAGACAGGGTATCTCCATGTAGTTTTGGTGCCTGTCCTGGATCTCTCTCTGTAGACCAGGCTGGCCTCGAACTCACAGAGATCCACCTGGCTCCTGAGTGCTGGAAGTAAAGGCGTGCACCACCTCAGCCCAGCCCTTAAGTGCTTTTTTGTATGTGTATGCATATGTATATTTAAGAAGTTTCTACAATAGTAGATACCCTTGTGACTTTCTCAAGAAATCTTCAGCATTAGTTATCACTTTCTATATCCTCTCCTCCACTGTAAACCCCCTAATTTTCACCACACATAACGCTTCCTGGCCACATACATCCCCTTAAACATCACGGAACGTTTCTTTTGTTCATGGTTACCTTCTGGAACTTGATGGTAAGATGCTATTGCTAAAGATGACACAAAAATGAATCATAGACCATGGAGAATTTATTGTGATGTTGACTTCAAGCTTTTATCTCTATTGGCTTGCTTTTATGGTGCTGGAAGAGGCTTTGCATTCTACCAGAGTGAAAAGCAGTCCTCAGTCCATGGACTAGAAACTCATGAGTTATAATAATGGCTGCACTAACAAGGTAGGTTCACTAGTGCAAGAGTAGTATGAATGTTATGGGAATAAAAAATAATTTCTAAATATATTTAAGACACACTCTGCAAAATAAAACTTACACCACTTGGGTCTATAAATCTATGGCTGGCTACAGGGGAATCTACTAGTATTACTCTGCCAAATAGACACACAAATCAACCAAATCCTGATGACTTATTGCTATACCTATGTATTATTATATTTCTCAGCCCTCATCAGAGAAGCTTCTTCTTACTGTAATACAGAGAGCAGCAATTGTTCAAGGTAAAAATAATAAGCTACTACAGAATGTTTACCCCTAAATGGGACATCTTATATAACCTCTCCAACCCTAGCCCCTAGGATTATCACAGAAGGGGGAGGGATTTAGAAAGATTGTAAGAGCCAGAATGGTAAATGACTAACAGAAAATAGTGTTTTCCACACCAATAGGGCAGCTCCATATATACAATCACAGCGACTGTGACATTAACAAAAGACATGTAAAGTCTCAAGATAGACAAAATTCCAGTATGCGGTGGGAGGTGTGCATGAAGTCTCTCCCCCCTAATGGAGGTGTTATTGGCAATTGATAGCTCCAGGAAGAGGAGGAATAAGTTTTCTTTTGTGTGTGAAAACTGGTGAGTAGAATTTTCCTCAGGAGCCTTATTTATACTCAAGAATTTTGGGGCAATAAAAATTATACTCAGTGGGTTTAAAAAAATACTTGAAGTTGGGTGGTAGGGAAGTGGTGGTATATCTGGGAGAAATTAAGTCAGAGGATAAATAGGATTGAAATACATAGTATAAAATTCTCATAGAATTAATAAAAACTATCATGTGTACAATATAAATAAATTGTACATTTGTGGAGAGCTATGTTTTGTATGTCACACATTAAAATGTTCAGAACTTTGGTTCCTACCTTGTTTATTGCCATTGAGCTCTTTTTTTTTTTTGTCTCAATGCAATGCAACTTTCTAATTATGGTTTTACTCTTTTAATTTAGCTTTTTGTTCTAGTTAGCTTTTATGTTGCTGTGATAAATAATTCTGAGCAGAAACAACTTGGGGAGAAAGTAGTTTATTTCATTTTACAAGTTAGTTAAAATATATTATAGTCCATCATGGAAGGACACTAAGCACTCAAGACAGGTGTGTGAAGCAGAAACCACAAAGAAGTGTTATTTACTGACATTCTCCAAGGCTCAAGTTCAACTACCTTGTTTATACAGCCCAGGCCCATATGCCTCGGCATGGTACTATGCACAGTGGATAGGGTTCTTCTACATCAATTAGAGTTCAAGAAAATGCTCCACTGATATGCTCACAGGCCAATCTGATAGAAGCAAAACCAGTTGAGGTGCCCTCATCCAAGTTATGTTAAGTGGACAATCAAGATTACTCATCATAGTTATTTTCTTTAATAAATATTTAATTCACATTCTTCTTTGCATTTTCATCCACAAGGAATAACTACTTTGGACACTGTAAGTGTTTGTTGTTGTTATTGGGTTGTGTTTGTTTGTTTGTTTTGTTTTGTTTTGCTTTTCCATCTTGACTGGCCAGTGGATACTCCTATCTACTACTGGGTCCATTTGTGTCTCTGAATGAGAATAGCATTTACATCTCTGTACTCAGTGAAGTCAATTGTCCCTCCTCCATACAGGGAGCAGGTATCCTTCAGTCTGTTCATGGCTAAGCAAGAGAAAGGCTGTAGAAAAAAAAATTCACCCCTTTATCCTTCATTACTTGAGCTGGACCGTTGATTGGTCTTGAATAATCAGAGATCTTGTTCCACAAGCCTTCAGACTTGAACTGAAATCTGTATCCTCAGCTCCTCCAGCTTTGAGATGCTCCACAGTGCATGACACTTCTGAGGTATCTTGGTCTTGAGGTATCAGATAGCAGATTTGCATGAGAAGATGAGACATGATAATTTTTGCTCTGTTGGATCTGTTTCTCTAAAGAGCCCTGCCTAGTACAAGGTTAATATTACAATACTAAAAACAGGACTGAAATCAAAGGGCCTTGTTTTTAAATTTTTATTAAATCTCCTGTTTTTTCAGTTTTCTTTGATAGATGGCACAACCCTCCTAACATTTTCAGTTTTCTCTCTGAGTTACCATGATGCAGAAGAAAAATCAGAACCTTCTAGATCCCATCAGTATACTAGGGTACCCTGCAGCTGTTCCTTCTCCACAGGAACTTAAGAAGATAAGTGATTGGAGCTTGATGATTTGAGAGAAACTTCAAAGGAATTATGGCTGCAACTGACATTGCATGAAAAAATATTTTTCCCTTAGAAAATCTGGAGCCTGAACCTCATATAAGTTCTAAAAATGTGATTGTGGTTGGATGACTCATGTCCTGTTATAACAGTTAACCATGAGTGAACAGAATCATCAGAACATTGAGATGTGGCCCAGAAAGCCTATGAGAACAGACATAAAGGACATTTCTTCATCAATGTTTTGTGATACAATAGACTGATTACCCTTAAGAGTTTAATCTTTGACTCTTTAATATATCATTTCATACAAATATATCATTCTAAGTATTCTTTTTATGAATGATGTATTCAAGATTCTGAAACAAATGAACTTTACTATCACAATAATAAGCTCCTACTGGTTTAGAAACAAAACAAAACAAAACAAAACAAAAAACCCGAAAAGTGGCTCCAAGAGAGTTCTTTGATTCTGTTTCCTCCTATCTGTTTATAGTCACTTCTGAATTTTTTAGATTAAAGATGGTATTATTCATTTTTCTTTTATTTTTTCAAATATTACCTTTTTATTACTACTAAGTAAATACCTTTCCAGGGCAAAGGGATTCTCTTATGAATACAGACTTGAGTTAAGACTCAGTCTTCTGGTCTTTTCTATTCCCTAAGAGGCTTGAGGACATGGCCTAGCAGTTCAGTGGGAGCTGGCAACTTCCCACACCTGTGTGGATTGGCCCTCTTTGTATGGGTGTTTTGCTCGCATGATGTCTGTGCATCACATGCATGCAGTGCCTCCAGAGGCCAGAAGAGGGCATCAGATTCTATAGGATGGGTTTACAGAAGGTTGTGAGCTGCCATGTGGTTGCTGGGAATAGAACCTGCATCGTCTGTAAGAGGAGCCAGTGCTCTTAAATGATGAGCCACCTCTCAAGTCCCAGAGATAATATTTTTAATAAGTTTGTGGTTATGATGTAATTACATCATTTCTTCTTTCCTTTTCTTCCTCCAACTGCTCCCATGTGTACTTCCATTGCTTTCATTCAGATTCATGCTTTTCTTTAGTTGTCTTTTTTATATAATATATAATATTTTATTATTATGACAACCATTTGTATTGGATGACCAACTGGTATGCTCTTCCTTGGGGAAGATTATTTATCCATCCGTCACGGTGTATTAGTTTTCTATAGTTCTTTGACTAGTTATTGATGCCTCATGAGATTTTTCCCTTCCATATTAGCGTGATTGTTGATATTGTTTCTGATCAGTTCATATTTAGACAGCCATGCTGTTAAGACTTCATGGGCATAGCTTCTCTGATATTTCTGAGTGATACACTCTGGCAGCAAATTCCCTATTCCCCTGGCTCTTCAATATTACCACCCCCTCTTTCTCAATGATTCTTTATCCTTAGGTTCAAGAACTGTATTTTAGTTGAGACTGGGCTCCACAACTCTGCATTTTGATCATTTCTGGTTTTCTTTAATGATATTAATTTGGGGCAAACATGAGAGGCAGTGACAATGATGAAGATTAACCTCAGAAAAAAATATGGTTGTGAAATTTCCCAGTATTCTGAAATATGAAAATTTGCTAGTGAATCTCCTCTGCTTTGGCTAAGAATTAACTACCCACCCCCTACCTCCAAGTCTCTTTATGTCTACATAACACTGCCTGACTATACTTTTCCTTTTCATTTGCCTCTGTAAAACCCCAGGCTCCACTCGCTCCTTGGACTATTCTTACTAATGAACATTCTCCTTGTAGCAATAGCTTGAAAAAATCATTCCCTTAATTGCCAAGTGGATCTTTATTTCTAAAACCGGTGCCTAAGGAACATTTTGGTATAAAAGCAATAGAGTACAAAACCTGAGGCTTTAAAAAATGAAAAGAAAAAGAACAGAGAAAGTTGCAAAACGATTTCCTGAACTCAGATTGTGGCCAATTTATATTTTTTTTAAGTGAGAAAGGCTCTGTACTTATCTCTCCATGAAACAAAATGGTGTTAGGAGAAAAAAAATGACATGTATTAATACCCAACAGCTTGACACAGGAAGCTATATAGACTATTGGGAAATTACCCTGAATTTGTCTGGGGCACATACAGCAAGGCCAAGAAAATGAGTTTTATTTTATCATTTTATCTTTTATATGACAGAAAACCACAAATACCAGTCTCAAATGTTTTAATGACTTACTAATATATATCATAAATATAAACTTGATGTGAAAGTATATTTTATATCTCCTATAAATTATTTTCTAAGGAGTCATATATTTTCAGAAGTATTTTTTTTAATTCTTGGGGAATTTAGAGAACATGAATAAGAAGAAAACAAAATGAATCTGTATGACCAATGATTAAATCATTTTAGTAGAATTATTAAAAGTGGATTGAAATAATAGAATCAAGTATAATTTACTGCATATAGTCTAAAATATCGGTTCTGCAAAAATTCTTATACATAAAATAATGAACACAAGTTTTATAGAAATTATAAGATCAAGATTATTGTCAAATACAGTTGTATTTTCTCATCATTAGTTTAAGATTTTCACAGTTCAGTCAACTATGGTACACAAATAAAATTCTAGTACAATGGAGAGACTAAATAGTTTGATAAAGACCACAGACATATAATCATATAATAGTACATTGATATATAAGTTTATTTTTTTTACCAGATTTTCATTTTGTTATTCTTTTAATGTGAAAATATTATAAATTAAATAGCATATGGGTATATTAGCAAAAGATATCAATTATTCAGAAAGAGTTTTATTTATGGTTCCTGGCATTCATTTGGAATTAAGAATTAATTTGGAATCTTGAGATAAAGAGGTTGCTGTAACCATTTTGTAAGGTTACACAACTAATTTCTCGACATAATATATTTTCCATTTAAGTATCTATTCTTTACTGATTCGTTTCAATTCATCTAAAGCAGCATCTTTTCATCAATGATACTGACTTTGACTATACTTTGACTTTAATAGTCTGAGAAATCTACTCTGTTCACATTAAAGTCATCATGACACTGAACATGAATAAGGTGATAAACCATTTTTTTCTATTCCATAAAACATTCACTTAAAGTGATAGTTGACATCAATATAGAAATACATACAAATGCATAAATGTTCAGGCATGCTTTTCTTTTATCTGTCTTAATGGGTAAATACATTTCTTTTTAAAACATTAGCTACAGTAAGTGAACAGAAAAATTAATATATTAGTGGCTTCCTGGAAAAAGGTTAAACAAGCCTACTACTTCTGATGCTTTAGTGTTGTATTGTATCACTGAAGGCTTTAGCGAGTGGCTGTTTACTCTGTACTTACTCCACTGAGTGGGTATACGCATCTATGGTAAAAGGCTGAAGTCAAGTAGGTGGATTGTTCCCTTTGAATCAGAATGCCAAAAGGAACTGAATTTTGGTGTAGACAATAAAAGTAAAGAGGATGAACTTGCACTGACTGGCATCAAAAACTATTAACAAGCACATTGGCTGTTGGAGAAAATACACTGAGTGCTAATTCTCTAAGTTAAAACAGAGCTAACACAGGGCTCTTGTGTTTGGCTTCATGAAAAGTCTATGATTTTTCCTTGTCAGGTCAAACAGAAGGAAAACGACACCTCAGAAATTATATTGAAAGTGACTAGGTGGTCACTACCCTCAGGAAGACATTTTACAATGAGCCAACTATTCATCACTTATACCAACTGCAGTTTCTAAATGCTAATTTGAACCTAGGAAGAGTCTTCAACAAATGCATCACAATCAAGCAGAGTAGGCTAAATATTTTTTCACATCATTTACCAGTGATTGTTGTAAATGTACTTCCACCTTAATTAATAAAAGATGATTTCAGAATGAATAAATCACAAAGGATTTCCTTCCAGCACTTAGCCTAATGATGAATAAATGAAGACAAGAGAATTCTATTGAAACATAAAAACATTTTTTTTCCTTAAAGGTGAGCTAAAATGGTTTTTAAAAATACACAGTATGCTTTACTAAAAAGAAAAAAATCTTCATTTTTCTGTATTTGGTATTAAAGTTAAGGGGAATCTCTAGAAATAAAGTGTCTTCAAAGGCCTCTTTCTGTGTAGGCATTCTGATAAACTGATCAAGAAGGGGGCAATAATATTTTTCCTCCCTAGGTTTTAAGAAAACTTAAAAATAAATGCAGTTAATACAACTGCAATAAAAGAGTCATTCAAGTATAGCAGTCAATGTTAAAGAACAGAGAGATAGCAATAATCATAACAAAGGACGCTTTAAAAGAGGGCAAGAAATAGAAAATGCAATTTACTGTTTTGTTAACAGGAGACTTTTACATGCTTATGAAGGAAATTGTCTTAGGGTATACTTGTATTTTTGTATTTTCTCATGCAGAAGGCAAATACTATTTCAAGTTAGCGTTTTAAAGGAGAGAAATGTTTTGCACCTTATTAGTGTTCAGTGTTTTGATTAACTGAAGGGAAACAGGGGCAATGGGGACACTGAGGTCAAGCTCTCCTCTCTGCCCATTAATGCCTTCTTGTGTTCCTGAAAGTCACATATATACCAAACCTTGGACCTTCTTTCAATAAAATGAAGAGGAGAAAGAGGTCCTTTCAAGATTTAGTCACCAAGGATTTCATTGGCAATAGTTTTATCTTTTAAAACTTCTGATTTGTGACAATAAATAATGGGAAATAAAGATTATGAATCTTTTTAAGCCACCATTAGGTTGGTAATACTTGTGTCTTGCTTAAATTCACACGTTTAATACTAATCCTATATGTACTGTTAGTGGGAGTAATCAAATCACAATTAGTATGAAGGCTCTAAAAAAGGGATTGTAAAGACCTTGCCAGTTCTCTTCTCCAGGGAAGAACACAGACAAAGATCTTGCCAATGAGATTAATGAGCCTTTATTGGACCTTAAATTTGTTGACGCCTTAATCTTGGACTCCCAAACCACCATATCTGTGGTAAAAATAAGTAAATAAATAAAATTCTGTTACTGATAAGCAACCCAGTTTATTTCATTTTGTGATAACCACCCAAATGGTTATCAAGAAATCCAAACAATGTTATACTTCATCCTTTCATTATAGCAGAATTTATTTTAGACAATTGCTTGAAACAAAGCAAAGCAAACTCCTCAGCATATTCTAGGGGCAGAAACAAGAGAAAAATAAGTCTGTTGACATGACAGGAATTGATATTACATTTAGCTGAGACAGACTTTAGAACAGAAACAAGGGGGAGATGCGTTGTCTTTTCAGAACTGGTGATAAAAAGCTATGATCCAATGTAGGATCAGATATCAGAAAGAAAATCACAAGCAGTATCAAAGTCAGAGAAACTGAAACCCAGAATCACAGCAAAACTTTCCAACATCATATTTCAAAGGCTAGAAAAGAATGCTATAAATCAGAATACAGTAAAGATTTTTCAGTAGGAATGGATTGAGCACCCTTTGAAAGGTTAATTAGCTACTTCATCTTTTTTTATATCAGTGAAAACAGCCCCTCACAGAAGTAAAATATTTCAGTTATTCAGCTTCAGATTGTCACTATGGCTCATTGTAGCTAGATAGTAAAAGCAAATTTCTGAAGTTGGATGAGCTTCTCAGTGGTTAACTGCACATGGATCTTCTAAGTATCCTACCTAGTTGTGACACAATCTTACCTTATATGGTCAGAAATGCTGGGGTAGGCAAAGGGCTGATGCATTGTGAAGAGAGGCAGATTTTCACAAAGGCAAATTAAACTTTGCAGATGCTAACATTTCAGAGAGCAATTCTCTAACTGTTTATTTAAAAATAAAACAAGAGAGAATCTTGGAGCCCTAAACTGATCACAAAGCCAAGGGTGAACTGGGGACAATAAATACAATTATTGCTCGTCAAAGCTAATAAAAGACAATTGCAGTAATAAACTCAGCCGGATATAGCCTATGTCAGGAATCTATCCTGAGTTTTGGGCCATTCAGAATAGGCTTTAGTTGATTAAAAGTTAAAAGCCTCATTGGACAAAGACACAGCTCTGCAGTTCTTCATTCTCTCTGGTGTGCCAAAGTGGCATCCCAAGATGTATTTACATTTACTAAAGCACCAATATCCTTCCTTTTTAATCACAGCTCTAGAGATGGTTTCCTAACTTCAGAGTCCTAAATCAATGACTGTGGTGACTTTCTAGTCCTTCCCATAAAGATGACATAGAACAATCCAATTTTGGAGGAAATTATCAATGTGTGTAGTTAACAAGGGATCATGAGGACTCAGCATTAATTAATACATCTAGAAAATTACCCCTACACCAAAAGCTCATGGAGTGTTATGGAAGAAGAGGTGGAAATGTTGAAAGAACCAGGATGGCTTCTGGAATGCAGCATCTTCTTAACAATACTGGGAGGCTGCACCCTGAAATCGAAACAATACCTTGCTAACAAGACATCTATAGCAGTTGACAATGTATGGCTGGAAAATTTCACAAGGCCCCCGCTCTAAGATGAAGAGCTACACTCAGTGTCTGCTGAGAAACTGAGGTTAATCTTTTTTTTCCCCCCAGGGAAGGACCCCTTTATAGGTTATCAGATCCTAAATGGTCAGTCATTAACACATAAGATATTACCTTGATAAATTTCTTGGTCCATTGACTACAAAATTGAAAACTGATTTGATAGATACAACAAAATTGCAATGTAGATTTATGAAGGAAGACCTATCTGCTTCTATTTCCGAATATCTGATAGTAACTAGTCAAACAATAGTGTGAAGTAAAGGTTTACTGGGTTTAGAATATAATTGATTTCTAATCATAGAGTAACTTGTATAGCATTGCATAGCAATGCTATGTAGGGACAAGCAATGGCAAGCAAAATTAATAGATGTCCAGTAGTTACTTCTTTGATGACAAAAATATAATTACTATTGAACCAAAATTCCTTGCTGAATACTAAAACTTAGTGTCATTTATATTTCACTTTGGGTTTTTAATATAGGCCAGAAGTGTTCACAGTTTCCTAATTAAGAAAGAGCTAATATTCAATCAAATCCTAGACTCATTTTGCAAGGGATTTATATAGCTTCAATGTGACATTTCTTTACCAGGAAATATTCCTTAAAATATATGTACAGATGAAGAACATAAAGACTTTCTTAGTATTTAGAAAAGGGCAAATTGTTATACTGTGTTTTCCTATAAAAGTTGGAATTCTTGAACTAGACTGGTTATTCTCTACTAAATACTTTTAAATAATAAAAAACAATTTTTTGAAGATTTTTGGCAGAATACAATATTGGAATGAAATAGCAATTACATATTTTTAAATTTATGTTAAGTATATTATTTATTTACAAATTTTCTGTTGCCTTATTGCACCTTAATACTGAATGCTTCATATAACTAGAATAAGGAGATAACACATAGTTTATATACACATTTTCTTTGTTCAGAAATTACAGTGAACAAGCATAGCAGACATAAATTCTCAGCTTACTAACCAGAAATTTAGTTTACAGTTTATGAAACTGTAATTTTGGTTACTCTTTTGTCTTCTCTACAAAGCAGCTCACATTTTCATACTTTTCTGCATGCCCTTGACTTCTTCCTTTTGTTTGTTGTTGTTTTTGTTGTGTGTGTTTTATGTTTGGGGTTTGGGAGTAATTAAGCCTTGTACAGTTGTTTTTGGTTTTTTTGGTTTGGTAGTAAATAAGTTTTGTACAGTTGTTTTTTTGTTGTTTTTCTGTTTGGGGTTTGGGAGTAAATAAGTATTGTACAGTTGGTTTTCTGTTCTTGCTGTTGTTTTGTTTTTAAAACGGAACTGAAGCAACACAAGTAAATGCTAATTTAAAGAAAAAAATGGAGAATTGCTCTTGGTAAACACCACACTGTATGATAGTATAGTCTCTCACAGTACGTTTTCCTTAAAAGCCAGGACTCTCTTGTTTGTTGTTGTTGTTGTTGTTATTGTTTGCTTGTTTGTTTGTTTTTACAGAAATCTGTCGCCATTATAACCTTTGACTTTTAAAATTTTCAATAAATGTCTTCAGCAAAACTGATGAAATGCTGAGTCATATTCTATTTGTTTGGAATGCTTTAGAGAATGACTTTGCTCCCTTACCCTACATATTTACAGAAATTTTTACCACATATCAAGACAGTTTTTCTTTTTTTCCCAAATCACCTGATAATTAGCAGATAATTCTTGTATGATAGTGATAAATAAATGTTACCAGAACTGTAGGTGACAGACCTCAGCTAGAAGAAATCTCCTCCATTGTCCTTTTGTACTCATGTTAATTACATGTTAACAGATGGCAAAACAATTTAATGGATCTGATACATGTGCCGAAGGCCCTCTTTTCCATCCCACACACCTTTTAAAGAGGGTAGACAACATGTGTGAGAAGTGAGGGTAAACCTCAGTAGTAGAGTGCTTCCTATCTAGTATGAGGACATAGTTTCAATCCACTGTACTGTCTCCTTGTACCCTCAAATCAAAGAAAAAAGATAAAACAAAAGAAGATAATTATGAAGGATTTTTGTATGTTCCAGATCTATGGTGGGTACTGTCCATGAACTCATGTGTTTTAATGATGTGTTTTTCTTATTTGGAGCTCAAAAATAATGCAATAGATATTCATTTTTCCTTGCTTTATGAATGAAGACTGTACAATGTGGAATGCTGTCTGTATTGATTCATGAATTTCTTTTACAAAACAGAAACCTTGAAACAGCTCACAAAATATTCAAGATTTAGAAAGTTTTCTTCTCTTTTACTCACTGTAACTTTTATATATTGTCTCACGAGAACTGAATGGCCTCACACCATGTTCTCCTTAGAATACTTTGAAAATTCTGTATGTTCAGAGATAAATAAAACATTGCCACATGGTAAAGGGCAAAAAGGCTCAGGGGGGCTACAGAATCGGGATCTTCTAGCACTCCTTGGCACAATGATTTTTCAGTGCAATCATCTTGAAGTAATGTGTTTTACCTCAAGATTCCTAGGAGTATTCTTTATGTTATTTTTTTCCCCAAATGAAAAGAAGTGCTAAATAGTTTAATTTTGGATTGAGATTAAACTATAAAGATACTTAACTAATGAGTATGAGAAAACATATTTAGGAATTGATGACAGTAATAGGGATTTTGGCAAGAAGCATGTTGAAATCAACATTTACTGGTCTTGAGTCTGTACTGCTTTGACACTATGCATTTGTCAAATGATGTAGCAGAGGCAGAATCATGAATGACCTGTTTGTTGAACCTTTGTGATTTGAAGGGTATGTTATTCTTAAGTCTACCAATTGCATCTGGATGGTAACTGCAGTTTCTGCAAAAACATGGTCTAATATAATATAAGGCTGCGAAAGTCTATTTTGTAGGGTTTGAGTGTGTCCAAAAAGAATTAATCTGCAGTGAAAAATGTGTCTCAAAAGTGTTCTGAAAACTTGCTTGTGTATTGATGCATTGTTAGAAAAAGTTCGGGCCAATAAAATATCTAAGTAATGTTTCCTAAAATCTCTTCATAGAGATGCCTTAAGTGAGTAATAAATTGTATAATTACCTCAACCTTGGCACCATAATGTAAGGAATTCTAGCTTAAACAAATCTGTTTTTCTAGTGTGCTGATTAAAGAAAATATGTCCATCAGGTTGCCCTGTTGGTAAGTCTGTGGGACACTTTCTTAATTAATATTTGATGTAGGATGGAACAGATCACTGTGGGTAGTATCCTGCCTTGGCAGGTGGTCCTGGGTTTTGTGAAAAAGTAATAAGCAGATTGTATTCATATATTTATTCACTTACACGTATATGTAACAGCAATCATCAAAGAAGGGGAGACTCTAAATTTGAGAGGATAGGGTCTGGAGGTAGTATAGGAGGGAGGAGAATGTGGAGAAAATAATATATTTTAATTTTTAAAAATGCAAGCTGAAGGAGCATTGAAGAGCAAGTGAGTAAGATTGTTCCTCCACAGTCTCTGCTTCAGATATTACCTCCAGGTTCTTGCCTTGAGCTCCTGTCCCTGCTTTCCATGATGATGGACTGTAACCCTTAAGCCAAATAAACCCTTTCCCTCCCAAGTGGTTTTGGTCATGGTATTTATCACAGCAATAGTAAGCAAACTGAGGAAGTAGATGGTTACTGGTGGGTATGGCGGTAGAGAAAAACGTGTGAAGAAGTTAGAACTTCCAAGTGTGATTCTAAGTTGCATACTTTGGAAAGTCATTGTAAAGCCATGCTGCAGATTCAGATTACACAATTGGCCTTGACCTTTACAGGACAATAGCAGTCATTATTACTAGCAGAAAGCCTGTCATGTTTACTTCATAGCAAAGATGAACGCTTTCATGGGAAATATCTTGCAATCGCCTAAGTCATTCTGCAAGGGCAAACTGCCCTCCTTGATAACTTCTTCGTACTCAGAGGATAAATAAAGGGAAATGGAATAAAATGTCACTCATTTTCACACGTCCAGCCTGGTTTCAGATTTCTAAATTCAATTTACTTCCGTTGAAGGAGAGAATCTACATAGACAATCTTTTGTATGTCTGAGTAAATTTAGTCACATGGTTGTCTCAGCTAAACTCTCAGTTATTATTTGAAAATGCAAACAATAGACCTCATATATAAACAATTATTTTAATTATTTCTTTTATTTTTTGATATTATAATTACATCATTCCCCACTTTCCTTTTCTCCCTCCAAATTCTCTTGTATCATCTCTTTGGTCTCTTTCAATTTCATGGCCTCTTTGCTCTTGTTTTCACTAATTATTGTTACACACACACACACACACACACACACACACACACACACACACGTGCACGCTCCTTATACATAGATATAAATATTTTAAATGGATTATAGACAGCAAAGCATACCTATAAAATTAGGAATTAAAATTTTTAAGTGAAACTGGCGAAACTACATTTAGGGAAAATTGTGATATGATCCACGACAATTGGTGTACAGATTTGATCAGTTTTCCTGTTGTGGTAAATACAAACTTCTCCCATGGACATGAATAACAGAGAGCAGGTGAGTGTGATGAGAACATTATATCTACACCCCAGCAAGGTAGAATGACTGAGCCACTGAATTTAATCCTAGACTACACTTATTTTTCAGTTCATCATGAAGCTCATAATTATCTTAAGCTTTATAAGAGGGGTTCACCCAGATGAAAATTATGTTTATTGATGAAAAGTCTGAAGAAACAACCAGTCTGAAGCAATATATTTAATTTAAAATCTCAGTTTTATGTTTACTTTAAAATCATATGAAATTAAGGTATTCCTTTTAGCCTCAGTTTCCTAATTATAATATAGAAAGAGTGACAACTAGCTTTTGTGATTTGTACTAATGATAAAGTTTGACTATGTACCACTGGCTTTAATATAATCATGTTCAATACATAAACATATTATTATATCTTTAAATATCTTCCCTAATATGTATTCTTTAAAGCTTAAAATGCAATTTTTATTTTGAGTACTTTTATTTAAGTATGAGATGTTATTTAAAATTACTGGTACATGCAATTCTTTAAGTATTTCTGATACTTAATTTTCTATTTATTATATCTGTGCATGTTAACATAAGGCATAGTTTCTTCTCGTCTTTTCTTTTTTCTTCTTCGTTACATTGTGAATGGAACTTAGGCCCTTGCACATGGTAGGCAGCTATTCTATCCCATTCCTTAGCATAAGACATATTTCTAACAGCATCTCATCTACTCTTTATATTATTTCTACTTATTACATAAAGCACAACCAGTCTTCCTTTTAATTTACTAATCAGTAAACATAAGATAAAAGAATATATCGGGTTAGTAAAAATAAATTATATATCATCTTTTAGCTCATATATAATTTTTCCAAACATATCACTAATGTTTCATTTTTGAGGATCTTTAAGTAGTTGAGGTCTGAAGGCCATGGTTCATGATTCCCCAGTGTGATAAGGATTTTATTGAAAGAACATGTTACTGAGGACACATTTCTCAAGCTTGTGCATGCAGAAGCATATTAATTTTATGTATTCTGCCTAATCTTTTCCAAAAAATTCCCTTTTTAAAGCACATTATATTAGATTTTACTAGCATGAAAGTTTAATCGGGAATGCATTTATCATGTTATGCATAAAAATGTTCTTTATTTGCCACATATTTATATTCACTAAAATAAAAGAAATATTTTCCTACCTGTAGGGAAGAGTAGTCAGGTGACACAGGGAGTTAACATTAAGGCTGTGTTGTTTCATCTCTAAAGAGTTGAAGGTCACATTTACTTATATTGACTTACAAATAGGAAGTTTAGTGAGTCCAGAATTCACCCATGTACCAAACAAATTGCCAATCACGGGGATCTAAACTCTCAAGAGTCACACAACGGCAAGGTTAAAATGCCACCAATATCAAACTCAAAGAAGTCTTTAAAAGAAGATTTTCTATATGAGGCAGGAAGAGCTCTAACTGTACTTCTTAATGCCCTCCTTAATGTTCTAGAGTGATAAGGCTTAGTAATCCCTTTTCCATTTATTCTTTTCGTTTTAATTTATTGAAAAGAAAAACTGTGAAACAAGAAAAACCAAGTAACTTGTTCAAGGTGAAGGTCATAGAATAATTTAATACAGAACTCAGAGGGAGTCAATGATATATGCTGAATCTCTGAGTCAAAATTTGAGAAATCACTGGGATTCTCTGGCAACACCAGCTTTGCTGACTTCACCACAGTCCCTTACTATTGTTGTTCAAAGTAAAGGTAGCAAATATTCTTACGCTTTTGATTTATTGTGGTTTTTAAGATAGCACTAAAATATTTATATAATAAAAGTTAATGCAAACATGGTAGCTATGTATTTACAATTGAAGTAAAAGCAATAAGATACTTCCAGCAGTTTTAGAGAAAATAGCCTTATAAGACTTAAATGCTACAGTATTCCATTTTGTTGTGATGAAATGAAATATATCTAAAACATGAATTTTTAAAGAAATGTGAGGTTTTTTTTTTTTTTAAACTGGAAGCTTTAGAAACTTAACACCAAAAATGAGATGTTACTGAGTCTTTGGCAATTTGTGACATCATTGGTGATGCCATCATAATGGCAGTTGTTTTTACAAAGGAGATCACATGGCCACATAGGAAATGAACATTCAGGGTACAGATTAGGCTATGCACTTAAACAATTTGTTCTTGGGAGAATTCCCTCCCAAGAACTAATATTTACTCCACAGTGTAGTGCCTCTCATTATCTCAGGGTCCTATAACAAAACATATCTCTTGATGTCTCCCTATCGTAAACATACCTATCCATGGGGAACAAATGCCCAGCACATGTTTTTCTAGGGAGCATGGACCATACCCAAAACACAGCAAGTGCATTAAAACTAGAGTTGCACCAGGCGGTGGTGGCGCATGCCTTTAATCCCAGCACTTCGGAGGCAGAGGCAGGCTGATCTCTGTGAGTTCGAGGTCACCTTGGACTACAGAGTGAGTTCCAGGAAAAGCTCCTAACTAAGATACATAGAGAAACCCTGTCTCGAAAACCAAACCAAACAACAACAAGATTTGCTACACTTTCCTTTGAATGCTGAAAACGCCCACCCCTTGTTTCTTCATTTACTCATCCTTGTGTTTCTAGGGATTTCAAGTTATCCTTTAGCAACCAGGTTGAAAGAGTGATCTCTTTATGGAGCTGTCTCAGTTGCGTAGGGAATTGGGAGGATTACTGTTGACATCTTATTTTAGAGAAAGTTTTTATTTTTATTTTTTTATTTTTTATTTTTTTCCCTAAAATAGTATTGGGAGCTGGAGGAGATGAATGGCAAATAAGATCAAGATGGTGTTAAATCTTTAAGATCAGGGCAAAAATACCAAAAGTTTATACAAATTAAGCCAGCTAGTAGCATTTCTTCCTTATAACCCATATAACCAGCACTACATTTCCCCCCCCTTTGGGAATATATGCTTTATATTGCTTTTATTATTCTCTTTAGTGTGATTCCATCTGACTAAATAAGGGGATAGACTAGTACAATTTCTCTAGTTTATCCATCTTTCAAAGTTTCTTGTTTCAACTTACTTCAAATAAAGAATAAACATCTCAAAACAAAAGAGTCTTAACTGTAATACTGTTGATACTATATATAAAAGAAAAT
The DNA here is from genome assembly GCF_049852395.1 of Peromyscus maniculatus bairdii. Taxonomy (NCBI): domain Eukaryota; kingdom Metazoa; phylum Chordata; class Mammalia; order Rodentia; family Cricetidae; genus Peromyscus; species Peromyscus maniculatus. The sequence continues at coordinate 59,366,967 of NC_134863.1, read as the reverse complement.
ACACCACTCACTCCTCGGAAAAGTCCAACATTAATTGAAAAATTAGTCATTCATGAGAGGTTGATTGTAGGATAGGCCATTCTGGGCCTTTCTCAGAGGCCCTGATATAGGGAGAAGGAATTGAGTTTCATGTCTGAAACAAAGAACTTGCTTGGCAAATTTAGTAATGGCGTGGGACCAGCATGTTTGGAAGCTGCAGTTTTGAGTCATACCTGCTAAGGACTGTGGTCTTCAGGAAAAGGCTTCTGTTTACTTGGTCACTGAGGCACTTGTGATATCCTGTGTTCCTTTTGTGAAACTTTACTTGATTAGCTTTCTGTTGATGTCATCCTTTTTTTTTCTCTGCAAACAGCATAGGAGATGCTGTTTTTCTTTAACTTGTTACCGTGATTCATCAGCTTATACATATTTCCCTGTTCTCATATACTGTCTTTTTTCCGCATCTACAGTACCTCTGTCACCCTATACCTATGGGTTTTTGTTGGATGATATGGCATTTTAAGTGATAAGATATTTAATATGTATATGAGAAGTATAATATTACAATTTGATATTTATAAATAGATTGGAACTGTGCTTACTGTTTTTACAGGTCAAAATAATCTGAAGGAAACCATGCGTGTCCTGCATTTTGAATAATCAAGTCACTGTATGGATAATGATTGCTCTTATTATTTTTATTAGTAGTAGTATTAAGAGTTTGATACAGAAGGAATAACTATAAATGACGACAGGTTGCAAGGTCATGATACATTGATAAATAGGTACACAGGTAGGTTAGTAGAAAATAGATGCAGAGATGATGGACAGGTAGGTAGGTAGATAGATGGATGGATGGATGGATAGAGAGATAGATAGATAGATAGTTAAGTATCCTTTATCCCCAACATAGTACTGTCATTTCTTCCCTGCTGTGACTTTGCTTCCTCTACATGTGTAAGAATTTTAATCAGTTCATTTCCATAAGTGCCAACGTGATTTACAGTATATTTACCTTCCCTAAGTTTCAATTATTTCCAGCAGTTTTATCAGATATAACTCTGTTTTGTTTTAGGTTCCCACCAATGATCTCTAAGCATCCCAGTTATTTTGTTATCAGCACTGTTTGTTTTCCCAAACTTTATCCAGTAATCCCGTCCATTCAGAGTGTATTCTGTTTCCAATCTGTTTCTCACTGGTCTTCTTGGCTTATATACTTTTCTCCTTTCCTCTCTGTATATATTTCAAAGCAGAGTATAAATTATGTATGAGAAAGAAACTAGTAAAATTCTTGGTGAATTTGTCATGAAAAAAAGTTTATATTGAAATTCATAGGATGGAATTTTAAATTTCCTTACAATAATGTCCCCAACCTAAATCCCAACATTATATGTACATGTATGAAACTCCAAGGCTTTAGAAATATCCACGTAAAACATAGTACATTTCTTTCTGTTGAGACTACAATAAAGTCTCCTAAGATTAGCATTGGGTTTATTGTTCTCTGATTCTTGTCCTTACAAAACAGAGAGGATGGGGAGCCCTCTACACTCCTGAAATCCATTTTATCAAAATCAGATCTGGTAGATGTCTGAGCTGTGCTGCTACCCACCAAAGTGATTTGTTTTCATTGAAATGAAAATGAGATGACTCAACACAGACAAACATCTCTTGGAGGTTTCTCATTAGATTTATAATCAACACTGTCCTTGCTTTCCTGCTCTTTCTTTGCCTCTTTCTTTTTCTAGGAACTCAGACCATTTTTTGAACTTTGTACGCCTTTGTAATATTTTTCTCTCATTATTCCAGAGGCCATCTCACATATACTACTTTTATGTTTAGTAAAGTACATTTAAATTTCTAGTATGTAGAATGCTCTTCAAATTTTAACACATTGGTTACATATAACTATTCTGTATGAACATACATATTTGCAAGTGATTATGCAAAGGTCTATAAAATGGTGCTGTGGGATTGCCTGTATGTCAAATCTGTTGCTCTGATTGGTCAATAAATAAAACACTGATTGGCCAGTGGCCAGGCAGGAAGTAGGTGGGACAAGGAGAGAGGAGAATTCTGGGAAGCAGAAGGCTAAGGCAGAGACACTGCCAGCTGCCGCCATGACCAGCAGCATGTGAAGACACCGGTAAGCCACCAGCCACGTGGCAAGGTATGGATTTATGGAAATGGATTAATTTAAGCTATAAGAACAGTTAGCAAGAAGCCTGCCACAGCCATACAGTTTGTGTGCAATATAAGTCTCTGTGTTTACTTGGTTGGGTCTGAGCGGCTGTGGGACTGGCGGGTGACAAAGATTTGTCCTGACTGTGGGCAAGGCAGGAAAACTCTAGCTACAAAATGGAATATGAACTTTTGGTTGCTATTTTTTAAATATTCAAATCAATTAATTTTCTGGTGTTATTTTTCCTAGAAATACTACTTTAAAAAAAGTTGTATTTGAATACTATGAAATGGTTTATTCACTCAGTGGAATGTATGAGTTAATTGCTCCTTGTAACCATATCAGAATAAAGGTATTACAGAAAAAAAAATCCCACTACCAAATCTAAGTTATTTGATTACAGCTTAAAAGTCTCATTTTTTTCCATATAGAGATTCTATTTTGGTTCTTTTAACTTTGAAATATACATAATTACTTGTGTGTAATTAAGCCATTCATTAAAATTGTCTTAATTGTTTTTGTCCCAATAAAAATGACAAATACATACCTTGAGTCTTTTTAGTGCTTTAATTACTCCCTATGAGTTAGATTATATAGTGAGGACTAGATTCATAAAATATTTTATGCACCATTTGCTTTTGGATTGTAAATGCTTCACTCATATTATGAATTTCTGAATGAAAATTAAACAATTCTGATGAGCTATCATTCCTAGAAAACATCTCTCCCTTTGCTAAACACAGTGCATCTCACCATGCTCTGTGCATAATTTTATAGGAACAACTCACTGATAGTGAAATATATAAAGAAACAAATAACAAATTTCTCTTCTTTCTTTCATCTTAGGTCATTACAGACAGCAAAATAATAAGTCTAAAATGTAAATCTATTTTTTCATAAACTCACAAAATTGATATAGTTTAAAAGTATGTGAGGATTCCAGAATGAAGTTGCAGCATGAGATTTCTTACTATTGATAACTTTGATAATTTGGAAACATTTTGTTTTACTGTGAAGATTGTACTCATTTTTGAATCACTTTGTCTAGAACTGTCAACTACTAGTACTATGTAATTCCTCTCTGTCTCTCTGATTTTGTCTTTGTCTCTAAGTCTCTTGTCTCATTCTCTCTCTCTCATCAACTGTATAACATAGCAAGAGAGGAATGGCTAGGTTTCTAATATGTTTTTCAAGTACATAACTCTAATGATTCTTCATCTTGCTTCCGACATGTATCCCAGTACTTGTCGGTAATGCTATAGTCAGAGAACACAGATATTAACACATGGGCCTTTCAGGGACCAACCTTAATATAGAACCAAGAAAATGAAAAAACCTTGTGTTTGTAAACTGAGTTGAATACTTCCAAAGTTCATAGGTCCCCTCCAAGGTGGTTATATTTAAAAAGTGGATACTAAGAAAATTACATCAAAATACTAAAAAGATGAATGACCTTTCAGTCTGATAGGTCTCAAGTGCCACCTCTAGAGCCCACTGGGGTTCACTTATTAACGTTTTGCCATCCATGTTCTGCTTGTATGTCTTTAGAACACTGAACCCTGGTGTGCTTCCTCCAAAGCCTGCCATTTTACACCTTTGTAATCATAAAAGTCCCTTAATGCTGTGCAGCTTATTTTATTGAGGTTACAATTATATTATTAATTATGTATTCAACAATACCATAAACAAGCATTGCAGTCTTAGATTTCAGATTATAATAGTTTTCAAGCTATAACATTCTTCACAATACCCCTATTTACCTCCTTAGGCCTATGATAATCAGCCATCAATCAAATGCCACAATTTCAGAAAACAGACAAACTGAAGGAAGTCCTAAAAGATTGCTATTAATCTCTGCTTCTCTTTTATTTAACCACAGCTCTGCTTGTAGACTTATGATCTCTACCTATCTATTCATTCATGATTTCTCTAATAGAAAATTTTTAAATAGTCAATGAATAAAACCAGTATTAAAAACTACCAATTCTCCCTAATAACTGAATCGTCCACCAAAACTTTTGCTTTTCTTATTAATATAAACATGGCTGATATAGCCATGGACCCTCACATGCTCTCTCTCTCTCTCTCTCTCTCTCTCTCTCTCTCTCTCTCTCTCTCTCTCTCTCTCTCTCTCTCTCTCTCTCTCTGTGTGTGTGTGTGTGTACATTGCTCAATAAATACTACTAGCCAGAACTAAATGTATGCCTTCCTCACTCACTCTCCTGTGGGAGGACAGCTCCCACCTTTTAAAGGGTTCCTATAAGGAGGAGAGAACGATTAGAAACTTTTAAATAGAAAGATAGTAGAGAGGAGAAAGACGGAAACATAGCTTAGGGAGGACCTGGTTCAAAATCCAATGCCCCATTCTATCTCTTCTAAGGGCTTTTTATAACAATATCAAGGGGCAGGGCAAAAGACCTTCCCCTTGCTAGATCAAAGCACACTGAACAGCCAACTGTAGATCCTTCCAAACACCTGCTAGACACACCCATGGTCAAAGCATCCCTTTATGCAGCCCTGCTGGCTAAAGCAAGCTCAGATTCTCAGACCCTGAGTAAGTTCTCACTATGAAACATGTGCTTGTCTCTAAACTCTCCATAACATAGCTTTTACCTATCTTTTATTCAAAAATAAATATTTTATGCAATATATTCTGATCATAGTTTATCTTCTCCCAACTCCTCTAAGAATTCGCTTACCTTCTCTCCCTTTAGAATCCATAACCTTTCTGCCTCTCCTTAAGAAAACAAATAAGCTTCTAAACAATAATAATGAAATAAGAAAATAAACAAACAAACAAAAACAAACTTGAATAGGACAAAACAAAAAAGAAGAAAAGAAAAAGCAAATTTACATATGTAGACACAGAGACACACATGTTCATATACACAAGAATCCCTTTCCATTTTAATTGTTGAGTAAGATCTCTCATCAAACCTGAAATTTACTGATATGGCTAGACAGGCTGAACAGTGAGGTCTTGGGTCCTTCTTGTCTCTTCCATCTCAACTCTAAAGTTACAGATGCAGCCTGATGTATCTGTCTTTACTTGGGGGCTGGGGATCTGAACTGGGTTCCTCATGCACGTTCTGCAAGCACTGTACTGATTGGGTCATCTCCATAGTTTGAATGTTTTAAAAATAACAGTAGATAAATTACCATATTCCACAATTTGTTTTGCCTTGTTTCCCTGAGCAGGCAAGAAATAGTGGCAAAAATAAATAGAAATAAAGCTAAAAAACTATAAATAATTCTGTATTGACCTTATCCTGTCATTCATGTCCAGTCATTTTTACCTCTTAAAGATTGCCAAAAGGTTGTTTTCATATTAGGAAAACGTTGGTAGGAATTCGTCCCTCCATGATATTTCCAGGGACTTTTATTCTTTTCTCATTCTCAACACAATTTACTATATGCATAGTTGCATTACCCTGCATATCTTAAGTTTTCTGTAAATGCATCATTCAGATATCTGGATACAATAGGAGGTCAAGCCCTTGATCTCTATTTCCACATTAAAAATTTATTTAAATGCTACATTTTGCTGCTGAATTCTTTAATTCTAAGAACATCATAGATAGTTTTATTGATTAGTTCACCAGTTTTCAAACAGTTTTAATATTACAGGAAGTTAAACATGTACTAAAATTATCACATAACTTTTCCATCCCATTCAATAATATTTCCCTTGTTAAATTACATCTTGAATGAATGTGGTGCCTGTGTTAAAACTGAGGAGGCAATGTTGATTTGTTACTATTCATTAAAGCACATTCTATGGTTTACTTTATGGTTATGCTTCATGTTTTTCCCGGTTAGTTTGGGGAATACATCATGTCATGTTTTACCATTAAAATGTTTTGTAAAACTAGCTTAACTGTCATATATGCCTGTGCTCCATTGGTCCATCACCTCCCTTTGATCACAGGTCATATTGGCTTCTATGCTCCTTCCGTAGGCTTGCCCATTTGAAATCCTTAAACAGTGGCAATACTGCAGTTTGTTGATTTTCATATAAGTTTCTTTCACTAAGCAGTACATGTTTATATGTTATGTTTATCAGCAAATGACTTACTATATTATAGTCACTCTATAATAAAACCATGTATAGATGTACTACTGTTTGTTTGCTAATTTATATAATGGATATAAATATCACGCTACTATTTTTATTGTTTTCCAATGGTGCACATTGTATTGTGATTCTATTACAAGATAACTCCTTCTTATTCTGATTAACTTCTGGTTAATTTTAATCTTGAGGTTGTCATAATTGAGCCAAAATTTATTGTTACAAAAGTCAAATTAGATTTTGAGTTGTAAATATGGTCACAGGGTATGCATTTCCTAGAAATCTTGATGCTAGACAAATCCAAATCAGTGTAAGAAGTCAAATATTTCTGAATTATCCAAACATAGTTTCTTTGCTTCTATCTTTCTAATGTATAGAGTTATGATACCTTCTTCAACTAATCTTTCCTAGAAAAATGATGAACTATTTACTGGATTCTCACAATGTCCCATCACCTTCCTTTGGTTTAGCACAGAATATAATGGAGCTTAAGTTTCATATAGGGGGGCTGTTATGTTAGTTTGTCTGGAAATTGTATGACCAAACACAAGAAAAAGTTCAGTCTTTTATAGATACCATATACTCCCTTTGACCTACCAATTAGTGTCTTCCTCAACATGCTTAGCACTGATGCATTCTGAGGGGCAGCTCTAATTTTGTAAATAAATAAATATATATGCATATATTATCAATGGCAAATTTAAGTTACTTATTACTTTGTTGCATATTTGTTATGATTTTCAAAATTATCTCCATGTGTTTTGTTTTTTATTACCATGAAAAACCTAAAAATAATAAGAATCGAAGAAAGGAGATTTGCAAAATTATAGAAATATTTCAATAAACTTATCTCAAATAAACAATCCAAGGACAAATAATTGTATTTGTATACTGGAATTCCTATTTGTTTTGTTTTTATTTCTGATAGCAGAGCACTTTAGACTATATATATATAATGAATATTAATTTGAAATAAAATATATAAGCTACTCACACAGAGATAATTTTTAGAGTAAGGGCTATTATAGCACATTAAAGTTAAAATTGCACATAATCCCAATAATTCAACATTTTAGGTACTACACAAAAATGGCTATTATTAAAAGTGAAATGTTTAAATGCTATTCTAAGGGCATTCAATAGATGGTTTAGGAGGAACTTTTAAAACAGAGGTATAATTTTTATACATTGAAATGCATAAATGATCTTAAATGTCTAGTTTGATTTTTGACAAATGCATACACTTGAGTAATTCACATGCCCATCAAGATGTGGGAGTCTCCATTTTCTCTGCCAGGTATAATTACTCATGGCCTTCTATCATTCTGGATGAAGTTAGCTTGTTCTAAATCATATGCACACAGTCATGCTGTAGGCACTATTTCATATATTGCTGCTTTTGCTTACCACCAATCCTGAAGACCCATTTACATTGTGCAATGCATTCATACTTCACCTCGTTTTTCTTTATAAAGATTATTCCATCATGGAATTTATGACAAAAGTTTGCCTATCTCAGGTTGAATTGTTTCCAAGATTTTTTTGATCTTGCAGCTAAATCTGGTTCAGTTTCTCTGTTCTATTTTAGGTCACTTGTTACTTAGCTTTGAGAGAGGAATGATTAAGAAATAATACATCAATATGAATGTCCTCCTCTGATAAGCACCAACATGATTGGGGTCTTCTTTTTCTAGGATGAAATTCAGTGTCTTGATCACACATTGCTCTAATGGATACATGTTTGGTGACAAGGAAAAGAGTAAAGTTGGCAAAAATCCAACTCTAATTAAAAAGACACTATCAATAAAATCTTTTAAGCACTATTTTTTTTTCTGTATTTGCTCCTCAGTGACAGGCAATGTCTTTGTTTCTTTTCCTGTTGTTGTAATGATATTCTATGACAGAGCAACTTGGGAGGAAGTGGGTTCATTTTAGTAGATGGGTCAATGTTCAAGGTACAATTCATTTGGGCAGAAATTCAAATTATGAAGAGTTTGAAGCAGCTAACCCATGACATAAACTTTCAAGAAACAGAAAGATGAATACATACTATTCAGCTTTCTTTCTTATCGTCTGTGGATTTGGATCACAGCCAGGAAAAGGTGCCACCCACAACTGGAGCACTTCTGATCAAAATTAATGCAATTGACGTAACTGCCATATGCATGCCAAGAAACCCATCTCCCAGATTATTCTAAATTCTGTCAAGATAACAATGAATACTAAACATCATGGGTAAAAAAATATATAAACTTTAAAATGTAAATATATGGTGCTGGGATATTATAACAACATGTGAAAATAAGCCTTATTTCGATGGAAAACTTATATTTAGACCTTGATTTAATGTTGAAAGGACTTTAACAAAGGAAGAAAACCTCAAGTATTTTAAGCCTGTAATATTGAACATATGTCTGCTATCAGAACTCCTTTTCAATTATCACAACATCTTCTACACCAAGCAGTTAAAGTATATGTAATCACCTTTGGGACTCACTTAGGTTTCTAAGCCAAGCTTCATAAAGCAATAGAAAACATAGGTAATTAGCTAGTTTAACAATGATTTGGACTGGCCATATCAATGCAATGATTGATTCTACTTTTGGATTTTTTGTTGTTGTTATTGTTGTTTTGGTTTCCCGCCTCATACCAGGTAAATAAAAATCTCTCAAAAACAGACAACAATTTACTCTAAACTTTTCTCACCCCAAATACAGTGCCATTTTTAAAGCAGGATTCCTTGCAGTTTTTACCGTTTATATAAATATTACATGATCGTATCAATTTTCAGCTGAATGAAAGAATGAATAATTATAGTCTTTTGCTTTTCCTCCTGAATTAGTTGGAGATTTCACTGACAATGAGTCATAGAACTGCAAAGATTTTATTGCAAAAGATAGAGATCTCTAGAAGATAATAAAGAAAAGAAATTAGAACTTATATATATATATATATATAAGTTCTCTCTATATAAGTTGTGATATATATATAATATACATATATACATATATATCACAACAATACTTTTGGAAAGATAATCAAAGCTGTTACATCTAGAAAATTTTGCACATTCTTTCCTATAAAAGCCTCACTGGTGATTTCTAAAAGGTATTTTTGTAAGTATCGTCTTGCAAAACTACAAAATTCAGAATGAGATCCATGTTTTGACTACAATGTCTTACTCTGCACACTCTACTTAAAATATACTCTGATCTCTCAGACACAGGTGACTACCAGTTTAAATGGTTTTTTTTATTTTCTTGGGGCCTTAGAAGACTTAATGCAAAACAAAACAAAACAAGACAAAAAGCATTGCAAATGACATTGTAATGAATGGGTTTATCAGCATAATTTTTACTTTAAAATCCCAGTGGTGAAATTAAAAGATTATACAATGCCAAAACAGAATTTTCTTCATGAAACACTTAATATAATCCCCATAATCCCAAATGTTTCTTTATATTTATTAAAATTCTGAATGGAACCTCTGAACTCATTAATTTCCACCATTTATTCCGTATCTTCTGGGTGGGAACTGTAATCAAAAATGAATTTGCTTTGAAATGCTTTAGCAATGTAATAATACATCACAAGAGCAAATTCCTCATAGCATACCTCTTCAGAATCTGCATATCTCTCAGCATCCAACCAGTGTCTCATGTGTCTAATAATTATATGTGGCATTGTACAAAATGTGATAGAAAACCTGTTATTCATTTTTCTTCATTCATTTGTTCCTTTATTCATCCTTTTCAATAAACAGTTTGTATGACGTGCCAATTAATGAGTACTTAAAGATGTAGTCCTTGACATCAAGAAGCAATTAAATACCTCTGTTCTTTCCTTCAGAGATTTCAATAATGAAACGAATATGCTGCTGTTGTAACTTATATACAATTGTTTGAATTTGATGCATATAAAAATCTATCATATTTTATAACCATGAAAAAATAGTTCTTACACACAAGCACACATACACACACACACACTCACACAAACACACACACATACCTTAAATAACTCAGTTATATTGAAGTCATATTTCAGTGGTATTCAGATTTATATTTTGTCTGTTTACAAATTAATCAGAAATTTATCTTAATGACATACTCAACCATACAGTCATCTAGAGTTGTAGCCTCAAGTTTAGATGGATTTGAAGTTTACCTGAGCCCTTGAGTGGTGTGTTGGTTGGGACAGATTACTATGTGTTTCTGAGGAGATTGATGATTGCAGATTCTCAGGATGTTGACTAGCATTTTAATGGTCTCCCACAGAAGGACTGCCAAAATCCTGGCCTTTCATAATCAAATGACTCGTGGCAATGGATGGAAAATTGCAGGAATCAGCAATATTTCATGGAATCTTTTCCTCCACCTCACATTTTTGTTTTACATTGGCTATCTAGGCTAAACTAACAGTCATATTTTTAGAATTTTAAAATACACTTAATTTTTTGATACCAGTAGTTTTCTAGAGTAGAGATTGCCCTGCAACATCTAAGAAACAAAAGGACTTATAGTATGTATGTTTAACAGGCATGTATTCCATGGTTATTATTATCATGTACTCTTATTGGTCTGGCTACTTACTGGAAAATTTAGAACAGAAGCACAAAATGACTATAAATATGATTTTATAAATAAAAAAGCAACAATTGTTTAAATTAATCATATATACCTCAGAAATATCTTTAAGTCAAGTTTACCTTAATATCTGCATTTTTATCCATGTTAGCATATTCCCATGTGCCTTAATTGTGCAGTGTGTAAAATTATAGCCATTGTTATTTCAAAGTTATGTGTTAAAGATATGAACATTGATAAATCACTGAAAAATATTATATAATTCCTACACTATGTCTGTCATAAACTAAAAATACCCATGTATAATGAGCTCTGAGAGGTCACAATATTTTAAGTCTTCTGCATGGCTGGAGTTCCAGAAAAACAATGGTGTCAGTTAGAAGAGTTCAAGATCAGAGCTCATGATTCAGGTTCCAGTCTGAGACAAAATAATTTTGTAGATATTTCTTTGTCTTGTTTTGCTTTGTTTGGGTATTTGTTTTTCTTACTGGCCTTTTTTTCTATACTATGGTTTTATATTTTGTGGTTTCATGAGTTTTGTGTGTGTGTGTGTGTGTGTGTGTGTGTGTATTGTGTGTATATTTCTTGATTTCTTGTCAATTTTGTTATTATTTTGAAATTATGACTTATTTATTTGTTTGTTTATTTTCATTTGCCTGTTTAGCTTGATAGGAGTTAAGATAAGGGAGGATATGGGAGAGATGTGTCAGGGGAGACCATGATCAAAATGCATTGTTCAAAACCCAGCCTTCTTCCATCTTTTAGTTTGAAACAGGTCCTAATTCAACAAGCCAGCACTCATCTCTTTTGGGTAAGACCACTTAATTTAGTTCACAAATTCAAGTAAAAATTTATTGCAGCTCAAAATTCATTACAGTGTCCTTACAGATACACCCAGAAATAACATTTGGCAGAATAAAGCTGTCACAAAAAAGTCACCTTCACATTCACCAGTGAGAATTACTGCCTTGTAAATGAACAATTCTGTCCTGATTTTGATTGTGGAGGTTGTTTTGTTTTTTGTTCATTGCGTAATTCAGCAACCTCTTGTACATCAGAGTGTTTTTGTTATTTACATTGATAAGTTGTGCACTGTATCAGTTTGTTCTCAATAGCACATAGAAATGTATTTTATAACTATATAAATTTTTTTTTTTTTGTTTTTCAAGATAGGGTTTCTCTGTGTAGTTTTGGGGCTTGTCCTGGATCTCACTCTGTAGACCAGGCTGGCTTCAAACTCACAGAGATCTGCCTGTATCTGCCTCCCTAGTGATGGGATTAAAGACATGCACCACCACTGCCCAGCTGACTGTATAAATTTAATTTACTCATTATACAGTGGGTGAATATCTTTCTAGTTTTCTACTTGGGGCTATTATCATAGTAGTACCCAAAGTGTTACGTATACTTTGTGAAGTATTTCTGGTTTATAAATGTATAATAGTGGAATTTTATTATTTAATATCCTACTAAGAAATAATACTTGGCTTTTGAATAAGGCCAAGATGAAAAAATGTGTGATTGTGATATTTTACATGGTATATACATGTGAAGGTAGTTACAATGTATGTGTATTTGAAACATCTTCCATAAGTTTACTGTTCATTTACTGTATCTTTTAAATTGTGTATCCAATTATATTTCTTACAGTTTTGAACCAATCATGTATCTGTGTACTGTGGAAGACAATTTATAGAAAAGAATCATGTTGGGGAAAGAAAAATCATAATTTGCAGAAAGGTTAAAACATTTATAGATTATTGAGAGATATTATTTATAATGTATGCATAAATGTGAAATTCATACAGAAATGTTAATATATTTTAATCAACTTTCACATTTTAATCACCAAAACCAATGTTCACTATTGTTTATCAAAGAACTAAAAAGTAAATGAAAAAAAAACTAATCCCTCTGAATCATAGAATCTCTCATCTTAGGGGACATCTATTTTACGTGTGTTTAGAGATTAGAGATACATTTTTGTTCCTTAAAAAAATACAAAAGTATCTGAAATTCATTAATTGGTGAGTATTTTATTCAAATATGAATAGATGTTAGTATATTTAAATAGAGTATTTTAATGAAATAAATGGATTATTGAAAAGTCAATTTTAAAATTACAAATATAAACTCATACACAATATATTTCCAATGAACTTCTGTTTGTTATAGCATATAGCAAAATAAAAATTTTGTGGAATTAGAAGTACATAAAACTAATGGAAGACAAATAAAACTACAATTAATAATCTGATAAAGCATTTCAATTTTATTTGAATTACTTATACAAGTAAAGAGAAAGCCATTCACTAAATGGATCTATCTTTTTCTAAAATATGCAAAATAAAATTAAATTATTTAGGACTCCTGGAATACTATGCTAGATTCATCATGCTATTTATATATTCTTTCTAAGAAAACAGAAAAGTAAAAAATAGAAATTGTATTTGTTTACATGAACTGAGAATATAAATGAGAAAGAACGGAGAAAAGTAAGATTTTAATGATTTTTGACAATGTATCAGACAAACTATAAAATCCAAGTCTTGCAGGAGTAGACACTAGACATTCTCAAGTCATTTGTTAACAAGTCCGGAGCTGGAGAAAGTTGGAGAATACTACAATATAGCATATCTGGAAAAAAGCAGTGGTATTCACTGAATGCTTCAGATAAACTTGAACAGAACCTTCATTTATATGTTAGTTTATTTTTTTTCCTGTTTCCCTTGACAACTTAGGGATACCTTTACCTCCATCTCCACCCCTAGCAATAACACAGAAATCGGTACATTGAATCTAGCATTTATATTTGTGGTCTTTAGAATTTTAGTCTCCATTTACAGAAGACAATGGGTTTGCTCAGAGGTGACAAATGTGTATATTCAGATCTTTTTCTTTGTTCTATGCTATGGGATGTCTTTCTGTACTCTGTGAATTTGTGTTGCTCCGACTGGTTGATAAATAAAGCTATTTGGCCTATGGCAGGGCAGGGTGGGGCCAAGCAGGAAAATCCAAGGGAGGTAGTGAAAGGAGAAAAGAAAGGCTGGGGAGATGCCATCCCACTGTCCAGGGAGCAGCATGTAATGGCACACAGGTAAAGCCACGGAACATGTGGCAACTTATAGATTAATAGAAATGGGTTAAGTTATAAGAGACAGCTAGCAGGAAGTCTACCATACTCCATACAGTTGATAATTAATATTGAACCTCTGAATGATTATTTTGTAAGCAGTTGAGGGACCACAGGACCAGGCACAACTGGAGGAATACAGACCATAGGGCTAGGCAGAACCGGAGAAACCTTCCAACTACAGTTCTAGTCTTAAAATACTGCTATTTACACGTTTGAAACTTCATTAGTGCTTTTAGAAACGGGGCAGGATGATTTCTCTTCTGAACCTGAAACTCCCAAAGATTAATATAGGAGTATCATTTGCCATTAATGGTGACATGATGTGTGATAAACATTCCATGGCATTTATCAGAGGACAGTCCCCAAGATACCTTAGTGAGCTTCAAATCAAACTGTTATACATAATCCTAAATGCCACTGGAGAATCAAAGTTACTGAAGAGTAGAAAAATGTCTCAAGTTATAAATTAAATGGAATTCAGAAAATGTATCAAATGAGATGATGGAAACTTAATTAGTTATAATGAAAAATGGCACAAGACGTACAGATCACAACTTACAACATCCCCTATAAATAATGAAAAAATACCAGACATCTCATATCTAGAAACTTGTTCAGACTAAGGAAATTAGATCAGCCAATCTAAAATTGAGAATCATAAATGTTAGTTTAAGGAAGATATAAGTGAGGAACTGAGCAGACATGTAAAGTTGGAGGAAGGGGAGATTAAATAATCATTTGTGGAAGGCATTTGTTTCAGAAGTCCCGCTTTAATATTACAGGTAGGTTCCACCTGTGACAGAAGGCTCCCTTCCTTTCTGCACCACTGTCTCCTGACTTTCAGTGGGAATCGGTTTGATGAATTTCCAGATGCTCAAAACAATATTTGCAACCACTAAAGGATGTGGACCGCTCTGTGGTATGGGGATTCTGAAATTAGCTTTGTGTTAACACAAAATTAGTTTAGCCTAGTCCTTTAGGGGATAGAAAGAAAAATTTAGAAGAGCCATCAGAAATAACTGTATTGTAATATTTCACTTTCACTATAATCCTATGATGGAGATTAGACTGATTAGCTAGGATGGACTAGGTTATGCAGCCATACTACACTTCAAATCGTCACTGACATGCAGTAAATATGCTTGCTCACAGACCCGCCAGATGTCTGAGACACTCTCCAGGGCAGCTCTCCTCTATGCTATGGCTCAGTGATTCCAGATGTTTGCATCCTTCAGAGTTTCCATCTTGACACATGCTTCTGTTATCTCAGCAAAACAACTGGTAGAGAGAATTCCAGAGAGTTTCTCAGTGGCAATCAAATTTTCTAGCTTAGATGTAACACATGCCGCTTTATGTCACAGATGATTGGCCCCACATAGTCAAATGACCCCCTAACTTAGAACAATAAAAAATGACAATACTTCTGTGAACAATAAAATGAAAATTGGGACGAGGGACTGCTTGAAATTACCATTACACTTGGTGAAGTGTTGTATTTCAGTTGTAAAAGGGAGTACATCAGAAGCAATGGAATTACTGAAGGGATAGATAGAATATATCATTTTAAAAAATTACAACATTGTGTAGTTGCTAATATTACCATGGATTTGAGGAGAAATAAGTTAGTGTAAATTAATGATGGATTTTTTTTTATAATTTATAGAACGTTTAAAAGAGTTGTTGATATATCACAGAATCTTTGACTAGGACTTTTTTCCAAAATGTATTCCATAAGATATTACCTAGAACATTCTAGAGATAAAATTCACATATGGGTTGCTAAGACCATTCTCCTTGAATTATGAACCTGGTTGGTCTATTTTATGGATAGAAGTTGATTTTGTTTATTTGCTTATTTAATGGGAGATCTGTGTAAGTTGCAATAAGAGTGCTACAATTAATATGTAACAAGGTATTTACACATACCCATAATTCTATTTATAATTCTGTTAGTCTCTTCTCATTCTAATTGATCAATTCTACACACATTTTTCTATAAAAATGCCTTTTTCAAAATTATTATGTAGTTTATCTTCAATGGTAATTATTTCTTTATGCTATTTTTTAAATGTAAACCTTAAAAGAATAGTTAATCATAGTAGAGGTATGTTTTAAGAAAATGATTAACATCTCAGGACTGTGAGGTTTTTAGTTTTTTATTCTGTTTTACATCTCCATTATAAACAACTATACACCTTCTCAAGTTACTTACCATTAGGTAACCCTACAAGAGATTCTTGCTAAAAATAAGAGTCATTGATTTGCCTTCATGAGAGGAGTTAAATTAAAAGAAATTAGACCGCTAAGTTTCTACTCAATATTTCTTCTCATCAATCTGGAAATTTCTTGGAGAAGAGCCATATCTGCCTCCATCTATTTGACTCAATGATGACTCCATCCTTTACCAATATATTCAGTATTTCTTCATGAATATGCATGTCACAACATTATGCTGATTATTTATTTGCCTTATTTGAGTTCAAAAAATGACATCAGGTGTAAATCTAACATAAGACATAGTGCCACCTATAATATTACCAGCCAGCACTCAAATTATTAGAAGCCTTTTTCAAAATTTATATTAATCTATTTAAAGATAATTATGTTTAAAGTTGAGAAAATGTCCATGGGTCATGAAAATGTTTCATTTATGCCACTTTACAACCTTAAGTGGTCCATTGTATCATCTCCACACTCTATTTTAGGATGTGCTAATATTTATATGTGAGGGTTTATATTTTTTTTCTTTTTTTTTTTTTTTTTTTTTTTTTGGAGCCGAGGATCGAACCCAGGGCCTTGTGCTTGCTAGGCAAGCGCTCTACCACTGAGCTAAATCCCCAACCCCAGAGGGTTTATATTTTTATAGATAATATTCCTATGTTATTTGAAAATGTGAAATACATTCACACAGAAAAGAGAAAATTGAAAATAATATGCCTTTATATTGGAATATCTTTTGCTAGATTTTTTTTCTCAAGCTTATGTCGCTTCCTGGTGTACCTTCCTTGGTATTTCTATTATACATATCACTTTTGCATTTATTTTACCTAAGTATTTCGATGACTCTATGGCATACAGCAAACCGAGTTTATTACTCTCCTTTCAGAGAAAAGAAAAGCTGTTGTATAGAAGTTAGAAGGCACTGGGATTCTTTTTGAATAGCTTGTTGTAGAGTACAGTTACACCAACTTGTATTTTTTTTAATTCTATGTCTCTACATGTGTCAGTCTTATAGTCCAGACCCTATATATTAGTTATCAGATATGATTAAGAAAATGTTAGATTTGCAGATCTGATTTATTTCATTGGAGATATGTAACTTTCTATATGTTAATTGATTTGGATATTTTTAGAAAATTATTTTTATCTTCCCACTTTCTACCTTTTATGTTTCACAATACAAAAGAATAAAAGTTCTATATTATTCATAACAATATATGATGTATTTCATTGTCAACTAAGTAATTTCCTATGAAAGTAGCTTTTAAAATGCCACAATGAGTTATAGCTCCTATAAGTACGTCAGCCTGCTAGCCTAGCATGTCTACTGGTCAGTTTCTTCCCATTTTGAATGGAAGTTTCAGCTGTAAAATCATAAATGAAATTATAGAGGAAGTGTGTCATTGGAGGACACAAGAACTCAAGGACTTGCACCATTCCCAGTGTAGACTCTGCTTTGTGCTTGTGGTTTGAAGACATGAGCCTTCAGCTTCCTGAGCCAGATACCACACTTCTGTTCTTCCATCATGGATTCTATACCTCTAGAACCTGTCAAAACCAACAGTCTTCCTTTTCTAAGTTTCCTTGATCATGGTGTTTTACCACAACAATAGAAAATTAGCATATCAATGACATTTAAGGGCAGACCAATGCCTCCGAGTAGTTGGCTAGCATAATAAAGCTTCTTAACATAAAGATGTTGAAATCGCCATATTATTTACATTATAATTTATTTTAAAACACAAAGTAATAAGATATTTAATGTATAACACTTAACTTTTTAAACAGACATTTATAAAAAAGTAATTTTTTTTCAAAAAAAATTGGTCTATGACTTAATAGCCCAGGTTGTCCTCAAACACTATGCTATTATGTGGTCTCATCATATCAAGTGCTTGAATTGCATGCGTGTGACAACATGTTATGCTCTCAAAAGACATTTCAGTGTGATAGAGACCAGGATATACTTTTTAGACTAATAGGATTTTGTGTTATGCAGTGTTTTGACACATAATTTATGATTCAATTATTTAGAGTAAAAGCATTCTCTCTAATTTTCTTATAATAAAACAATATCCACACATTACAGTGGCATACCTGTTTATATGATTTCTGTTCTAAAACTGAAACAAGTAATTAATAAGTAATTATTAGGTGGGTAAAAGCTTTGACAAAGGATCAAGCAAACATTTCAAGTACAGTTAAATATTTAATTCCAAATGGCATAAACAGAAGAGACTCTAAGTTTTCCTAAGACAAACGTTTAAGGCTGAACATTCTATTCTGGAAATAGCTTTAGGGCAACTTTACAGTGGTCTTTTTCCCATGAATAATTTATATGCCATGTTTTGAATATATTTGTTTTTGCGTACCCTTATTTAACATTTGTTTTATATAGTATTGTTTATATACATATATATATGTGTGTGTGTGTGTAAACACATATTTATATTATATTTTGCTAGTCCCTAGAATATATGGAGGAAATACACATTATTATATTATACCACAAATCCAAATGACATTTTTAAACATTTTCTAACTAATGTATGTATCACAGAGCATTTTTTACTCCCCAAACTGTAACTGCTGTATTAATGTGTGTTGTACTGAAGTCACAGATAAGACATACTTTCAGTATGTGTTTTCTGTTTGATTAAGGCTTCACCAGAGATGTGCTTTTGAAGTATTATTTCTTCTACTGAGAACTTCCCAACATCCTAGAGGCAATTTACTAAAAAAATCCCCCTCTCTTGTTCATAAGGACCATATTGTGATTTCTTGGATTGTGTTCCTTTCTTTTTCTTCTTTCAATTGATTATTAGAAATGTATTGTCTATGCGTATGAAAACAATGAAATCTGGTGGAACTATGGATCAACTTGGGTATGGTCTGGGGTAGATGACCATACACTCAGCAACAAGCAGCCAATGGATTCACTTGGCTCCTTCTTCCATCACATAAGGCAAGTATTTAACCTTGTGTCCTAAATCTAGATCGCTGTAAGAAGCCTCAAAAGACTCAGGAAATACCCTGCAAGAGGGAGTGGAAGGAATGTCAGTGTTAGAGGACAGAGAAGAATGTTTTGACGTGACAACAGCAGCTGTGATAATCTGAAAAAGTCATGCTGATCATCAATACATAAACATCCAAATAAGAATAGGGGAGGGGTACATGAGATCTCAGCTTCAGAGAATTGTTGACAGTTTATGGCTTCTGGGATGGAGAGAGAATTATTTTTCTTCACAGGTACAAGTGCAGGTGTGTTATTCACTGTCAAGTGGATGGTCATACACCCATGTCTATATAGGCATCACTAATTGGACTAAGTGGAATTGTGTGTGTGTGTGTGTGTGTGTGTGTGTGTGTGTGTTATGTAATCATAATACATAGATATATAGTTATAATACATAAGTATATATAATTATGTTTTTATATATAATTTTTCATATTACATTCCTACAACAGTTTCCCCTCCCTCCTCTCCTCCTATTCCCACTCCCCATCTTCCCACTGCCCCCCAATCCACTTCCCTCTGATTATGTTCAGAATAGGGCAGGCATCCCATGGGTATCATCAAAACACGTCATATAAACTGTGGTAAACCTAAACACCTGCCCTCGTATTAAGGCTAGGTTAGGCAATCCAGTATGAGGAATAGGTTTGCAAGCACCAGCCAAAGCATTAAGGACAACAGTCCCTGCTCCTATTGCTAGGGGCCGCATAAGTAGACCAAGATACGCAACTGTCACATATATGTAGAGGGCCTAGATTAGTCCCATGCAAGCTCCTTGATTGTTTGTTCAGACACTATGAATTCCTATGAGCCAGGTTTGATGTGTTTACTTAAATTGTTCTATTAACAATAAAAAACTCTGGAGTCAGATATTGGGGTAAAAACCTTATCTATCCAAAGTTCAGCAGAGGAACAAACTGCTGACCCTCTCTCTCCACACTTCCAAGATCAGAAAGGTTTGTGATTCTCTCAAGCTCCTCCCTATCTCTTCCTGTGCTTCTCTCTCGGTCCTCCAAAATCTCTATGGCTAATTCCAGTCAGTCAATCTTTTACTCTACCTCCTGATTCAAGGTTAACTTTATTAGCAGTCTCAAAGTGTTACAGTGTGAACTGATATCCCATAACATTTTCTGCTTTTTGTCTAAATAAAAAGGAAAAGTTTTAACTCTAAGAAGGAAAACTGTATAGAATAAGAACAATTACCACGTAAGAATTATGTTCACAATATCAAGTATACTTGTATTTTATAAATTTGGAGACATTATTATATATTCTATCTCAATGAGTCCAAGTTTAATGCCTCAGCCACTTTCTATCATAATTTGTATTTCCATCCTAAGGGTATCTTTTTAGATTTTAAAATACTTTCTTAGATAAACACAACTTAAGCTTTTATGTCTCTTAACTTTATAAACTTCACATCTCTTTGAAAGTTTCTTTTCTGAGTTTGGTAATAAATAAAATGGTATAACTATCTAGGATTATAGTTATTTTAATAATATAAGAATACTATACAACAATAAATATGTAGTATTATAGTACTATTATAGTATTATGGACCCTAGAAGGGAAAAATATTACCTGAGTAAACCGGAAGTACAGTCAAACCACTTTTCAAAACTATTGAAATGACAAAGACATCTGGCTGCCTGGTCTTTCACATGAGGTACTTCTGTGAAATTAGGGCATCCATCTTGCCTACAGGACTAAGATATCTAACAAACTTTTCTATCAATCCAGAATATAGATAGACTGTTCTACCTTGTTTTGGCAAAGTTGGGCAGATGCCTTTTTTTGTGTCCTGCTTGTCCAATTTGGACAGAATACTTTTCTGTTGAAACAAGGTCAGTTTCTTACCCAGTGGCTAACTTGGCCATAGTGAAAGCAAACTCCATGTGGAGGTTCTTCAATGCCTTTTATCCTTTTTTGAAATGAATTGGTCTTGCAAGGAACAGATGTGTCTCACTGTCAAAAAAATCCTTTTTTTAAAAAACATCATAAATGCCATATTCTGTAGGTCTCTGAAGTGTTTGAAGACCATCTATGTATTTAAAATATATCTCTATTTGACCTTGAAAACATACCTAACATGCCTACCAATTTGATTGTTACAGATATCTAACTACTAAACTGCATTTCTTAATTATCTGAAATAGTTTGTAATAATAGCTTTCAAGGACTAGAACTTTACATATTTAAATGAGCTTCATAGGTGCAATACCTTAAACAAAAGCAGAAATATATATTATATATTTATATATGTTATATATATATATATATTGTTAAAACAAAAATAACCTTAAACTTGTACCAATATAAAAAGATTTAAGAACAAGAGTAGAAACCTATATACAGTATGCTCTAACAGAAATATCATTAAATTTGTGTCAATATACAATATTTCAGAACTGCTGTGGATATAGCTCTATATAAATAAAACACTGATGGCCAGTGACCAGACATGAAGTATAGGCAGGACAAGGAGAGAGGAGAATTGGGGAAACAGAAACAAGGGGAGAGAGACACTGCAGCCACCGCCAGGACAAGCAACATGTAAAGACACGGTTAAGCCACAAGCAACATGGCAAGGTATAGATTTATAGAAATGGGTTAATTTAAGATATTTGAGATTAATAGTTGCTTTTTAGTTTAAAAGATTCAATAATCTACTCTTTTATCCTATCATTCCTATATCCCACATTTTTTTCTTTTCTGAGCAAGATTTCTGATTCTAATCTCCTTTGTTTAGTTTCCTCCCTGACCATGAGCAGTTAACAACTTGCAACCATTCCTCTAAATGAATGATAAATTTCCATAACCCACTGATAAACAAACAACACACAAAACACCCACCCCAACACTTGTAAGTGTGAGGAGTCGTCTTCTGAAAATTACTTTCTGCTTTCTGGAACAATGGCATTTTCAGAGGTCACTGAGCAAATTTACATAGTGGTCAGGTCCTGGGAGAGCTAGTTATTGACTAGTCTAGATGTGATGGGAAAGTGCAGGGCTTATCTTAGGTCCTGACAGAAGCAGTCTATGAAGCTGGAGCATCTTAGCTAAGATCTTTGAAGTTATCCTGAGTAGTTTGTAGTTCAAAGCTGATCTTTTGGTGGTGTTAATCAGCCTATTGGCATTTCCACAATTCACGTGGCTTCATCATTGCAGGGTCCCATCATCATCTTCTTGCAGAAGGTACTGCCAGCAATGGTTACAGTTCACTGCCGAAAACTTAAAATTTTTAAATATCATATGCATCAGATCTTTGAGAGATTTAAGGACCACAATATGTTAAATACATCCAGGTACATAAATTTAGTTCCTAGTTACCTGCTTCAGAAAAAGCTTGAAATCGAATACAGGAATCTAGGTGTAGCTTATTTATAGAACTACTAATCTATATGACCATTAATATGAGAGCAGAAAGTTTAAATATAATTATAATATTATAATTTTTGAGATAATATTTATACCTTAAGAAACATTTTAAAGAGTTAAAATAAAACCAGAGGATTATGGGAATAATGACAATAGAATAATTCCTTAATTTCAGTTTTCTTCTGTCCCATCCCAGGTGGCTCTTCTGCTATGAGACAGAGATTTTAGATTTCACTTTAACAATTATGCTTGGGTTTAGAGAAGGAGCCAGAAATGCTCCAACTCCAAAGGCAACTTTAATTTTTAATTGAATTGGGACTGCATAAAGACCATTTTCCTTATACATCTGTAAAGAACATTAAAAAAAATTGGAAAGATTTTATGAAAATCTAAACTGTTGGAAGTATGCTATTCAGTTAGGCCAATTTACTCTTTTTCTTGGGACATTTTCTCATGATTTATCCTCTTTTTCACATGTCACATTTTTCTAGTGGTCTTCAGATTCTTAAATTGGATGCTTTTATTCTCCTTGAAAGGAAAAGAAAAACCTGCCTAACCCTACTATGGATAATTCCCTTTTTTTCAGGTTATACATGATCAAATGAGAGTCATTATAAATTAATGTAGATTGTATGTCCACACTCTTTAATGAACAATGCCTCTCTTTATCAAGAAGCTTCTCATGTTCAAATCTAATCTTTACTAATCTTGATGGTATTCACATCTTTTATTCTTCTGTGGAAATAATAGCAAGACCTCTTCTCCAACGTAACACATATCCTGATTTTTATTCTGAAGTCAATACATCTTTAAAATAAATAGAATGATTTAACTTATTAGTTTTTCTATTTTCCAATGTCTCTCTGCAGCTGCCATCCCTTTCTCATTAGTATTTAAAATTTTTAAAGTTAATAAAGCACTGTGTAATCTATTTTTGGGGTGTTTTATTACCTCTTCCTGTTTATTAAGCAGATTTTTGAAAGTGTGATTAGATCTTCCTATAACTGCTTGTACTGTGGAATTGTATGTTATTTTTGTGATATGCTTGATATTGTAATAAGCAAAAAACTTATTTTATTGGATATTTTTGCAGGATCATTGTCACTCTTAATTTGTACATGTATTCCCATAATGGCTATAACTTCTAATAAATGTATAATTACAGAATCAGCCCATTGAAATCCTGAATAGGTATCTATGGTATGGTGCACATACTTTAATTTTCCAAACTCTGCAAAATGAAACACATTCATTGGCCGAATTTTACTTCTTTGAGTAACCTTCGGGTTACTTTCTGCAGGTAATGGAGTTTGGCTATACAGAAAAACAATTAGGATATTTCTTTATAATTTCCATGGCTTGTTGCTAAGTAATAGAAATTCTTCAAACCTTTGCTATTAACATTGTGCTTTATATAATTCTGAGGCTTCTACCACATTTCCTACCAATAGCTGATTAATTTCATCATCACCTTGGGCTAAAGGGCCTGGTAGATCCATACATCATCTGATATGTGTTATATATAATGAATGATCTATTTCTGATTGCTTTCTGTAATTGAATAAAATACAATGTTAATTCTGAAACATCTGTAATAAGTTCAGCAGTTTCAATATGTCAAACAACTCTTTTTGCATATTGAGAGTCAGTAACTATATTAAGTTCTGGAAAATCTAATAATACCATGAGAATAGAACATAATTTTGATTTTTGGACAGGATCATAAGAGTTTGAGCTACATTACTTAAGTTTCTTGACTTACAACCTCCTTTTCCTGATTTATTTGTATAAGTATAAAGTGTAGGTGCTACAGAAATTGTGTTTCTCATACCATGTGAGGAAGGATCCAATTATTTCTTTTTATAAACTGAAGTCTCTAGCATTTGTTGCTCATTTCTCCCCCAAAATTACTGCAAGCTCTTTGTCAATGTCCATTCTCTTTCCATAATGTGGATATTTCAACATCAGTAAAAAGTACAATAATTTTTTCTGTCTTTATTCCTGCTAATTGATGAAGTCTCAATTTTCCTTTCAGAATCAATTCAGAAAACTTTTCTACACAGGTCTTTAATTTTCTTACTCTTTATGTATGGCAAAAAATATTAATTCTAAAATAATATTTTGTCTCTGCATAAGAATTTCTTTGGGAGAATGTGTAGAAGGCAAAACAACCAGAATATAATCAAGCTCTGTATCCAAGTGATCCACATGTGCATCCTGTAATTTCTTTTCTACCAGAGCCAATTTTATCTCAGGCTCAGCTGATAATTTTCTTGGACTATTTAATTCCTTATTATTGCAGCCTGAGAGACCAGCTCCCAGGACTGCATCCAGGGTAATAAAAAGAATCCCTTCGGAGTAATAGGACTTAGAAATAATTCTTATCTATCTGAGGGAATAAGAGTCACACATGTGCTGAGGGTCATTCACTTTATTTTTTCCAGCTCCAGTCCTCTAGCTCCTTTGTTCTATGAAACTTATATACACATTCAACATCATACTTTTGGGAATAAAAAAGGTTACAGAGGCTACACCTGTGGGTCACATTTCATTCCTTGAGTAAATGATAAGGAACACATGCAAAATAAATTTGCCAGCTTTCTAATTAGTGGGCATCTGCAGCTGTGGTGGTAAAGTTGTTTTTTTTTTTTTTGTTTTGTTTTTTTTGTTTTTCTGTAACACTATCTCCTAAGGGGATAGACTATAAAGGGTTACAAAGAAAAAAAGCTGAACTATAGAGATGTCAAAGAAGAAGATGTTGTATACCAACCTATACTTCTGAAATGTAACTAACATTGTAGACTAGATTAACACAATGTGAAGGTGTCAGTTTCTCTTGAAGCTCTAACAGAAATGCGCTGGAGCACAGCTGGGCGTGTCCCCAGGCAGGTTGTCTGTAACCATGGCAACCCACAGGAGGCAAACTATAAAACAAGTGGCAGGGCACACGGCCCCCAATGTTCAGGGACTTCTCAACTAGCAGGGACACTGAAAAGCATGCCAAGCCTGAGAATACCTTCTCTAGCATGTACGCAACCTCAGATTATGAGGGAAACTTCTAACATTTCATTCAGTCTTGTGAGGACAGATAATCCTCTGTAGACCTGGTTAATTGTGAACCTTTTCAGATGTTTTTTTCATGGATTGTAAAGCTGTTTCTCTCTGGACCTGGTTAATTGGTTAATTGATTTTTTTCTGTCATCCACCTAAATTTTTGGACTTAACAATAAACAGTGAGCTGAGCCTTGAGTTTTGTATCTTAAGATGAGATTAGAAGTTCATACAGCAAGTTAATTGCTAAGTAATTTATGTGGGAAGTAGCCACTGGTCTGTGTTATCAAACAGACCTGGCAAGAGAGACAACCATAGTATTTTAGACCACTTTGTGTCTAAAATCTTTGGTTCAACAGATTAGACACCTGCCACTCTGTCTTTGTGCATTATTGGTGAAGGTTTAACTTACAATTCCTTCATTGAGACACTCAGTCTAGTTTGAATTTTCTCTGAAGTTTTAAATCAGCTAATTGTATGTAATTGTCTTGTCAGCTAGCTAATGATATAAAACCGACTTCTAAGTTTCTCAGGTTTTGTGGAACAAAGGCCTGGCTATGAGGCTATATTTCATTCACAGAATTATACAGTATAAGAAAAATTTATCCCTCTATCCATACACAGGAGTAACTGTGCCCAATAAGTAGACAACACACTAAAAATGTGCAGTGGGAAGAGTCCCATAGCTGGTTAAAGGGAGAATTATGGTAGCACACAAGAGTATTACAGACAGAAACAATCAGTCATTCACAGGCTATGGTCTCATAATCCTTGCTTGAAGAGGTTCCTCCATCAGAGTGTTATTTATCTGGTGAGTTGACACCTGAATTATCAATTACCATCTGCTGCGAATTCTTGTGGCCTCTGGTAAAGCCATTGCTACCAGCAGCTCTCAGCACCTTATGACCTTGCAAGGTTTGAAATAAATTAGAGATTTCTTGAGTTGTTAATCCAATTGTGGGCCATAGCCAGTTAATATCTCCCATCAGTTGTTGAAAATCATTAAGAGTTTGTAATTGATCTTTCTTTATTTAAGCTTTCTATGTTTAAATTTTCTCTAAACCTATCATATATCCCAGTTAATTAATAGAATCTCTTTATTTTTAGGGAAAATTTATAATCTCCAAAAAGGCAAAATTATATTTAATTCATTAACATTTTTCTAAAATATCTGTATCTGAATTAGCTAGGAAGATATCATCTAAATAATGGTGAATTATAGATTGAGGAAACTGTTTACAAATTATTTCCAGTGACTGTTAAACAAATTATTTATACAAAGTGGGCCTGTTTAACATTTTTTATGGAAGAACTTTTCACTGATACCTTTTAAAAGGATGGACGTCAAATTTTTCTCTATCCTCTTCTTGTAAAGGTATAGTAAAAAAAAAGTAGTCTTTTATATTAATCACTATAAGAGACCACCCTTTAGATAATAAAGAAGGCAAGAATATTCCAGTTTGTAAAGAGCTAATTGGCTGGATCACCTTATTAATAGCTCTCAAATATGTTACCACTCTCTATTAAAGTTAGGGATGTACCTACCTTTGAAAGATCACCAGCTGTTGTGCCCTGCTTATGTATAAACTGAAAGGTTAGTAACTGTTCTTGATAATACATTTTAGTATTTCTCCCATATAAAATAAAGCATTCTTTATTTTATGGTTTATTTCTGAGATTGGTGTGTAGTGGGTAGCCTTTCCAGCTTTGATCTGGAAGGACCACCCCTATTGAGGCTTTGGTAACTGTCATGCCTACAAGGCGGAGCCGAGAGAGGACCGTTGATGACCCGGGATCTGGATAGGCTGGAGCTTGGTTCCTGGACCCTGGACACTGGAGGAAGACGGAGCAGAGTTCTCCAGAGAATACTGCCAGACTACACTACACCTTTCCCAGACCCTGCTACCTATCCCTTCAATTGTAAGTTACCCCACAAAATAAACCTCCCTTTTAACTAAGTGGAGTGGCCTTAATAATTTCACCAATATTGGTGGAATGTCAATCTGTGTTCTCCATTGCTGCAACAAATCACATCCCCATAAATTCATTGCTATGTTGGTCACATATGGCTTTAATTTTCCTATCTGTCCTTCTAGCCATCACATTTGATTTACCTTGTTACTTTCTTTTATCTGAGATAATGTTCCACTCCTCAGTAGCTGAATATTTATCTCCTGAAGAGGCCAATCTGGATGTCAAGATTTTAGTAAAATTATTGTTACTTGTGGCTGATATATTGTGTACCCTAATAAACTTACCTGGGGGTGAGAGACCAGAATAGCCACTAGATTAGACAAAAAGGCCAGACAGTTGTGGCACACAGGCCTTTAATCCTATCACTCAGGAGGCAGAGATTCATCTGGATCTCTGTGAGTTCAAGGCCACACTGGGAACAGAGCCAGGCATGGTGGCACACACTTTTAATCTCAGCACTTGAAATCTCATGTCTTTGCTTGGGAAGGAAACATGGCTTTAATCCCAGGAAGTGATGGCAGGAAGCAGAAAAGTATATAAGATGTGAGGACCAGGAAGTCTAGGCTTTTAAGCAGTTCAATTGAGACCTTCAGGGGTGAGGACTCAGAGTCTTTCAGTCTGAGGAAACAGGATTGGCTGAGAGGAGTTTGCGAGGTCAGGTTGGCTGTGGCTTTTTCTGTCTCTTTGTTCTTTCAGCATTCACCCCAATATCTGGCTTTGGGTTTTTTATTAATAAGACCATGTAAAGTTTGTGTTACAGTTACTTCTGCACCTGTATCAACCAAACATTCAGTTACAGTATCATTTATTCATATTTTTTCTTTGATCTTTGATCACTTATAGAATTTGCCAAAATACTTGTTTTATAGTGTGTGCTTAAAATTTTGTTTTATATAATGAAGCTATTTTGTCATTCAGAGAAGTATTATTTTTGTTTTGTTTTTTGACTTTTTTAGTTAAAATTTTTTATTACATATACAGTGTTCTGCCTGCATTTATATCTGCATGCCAGAAGAAGGCATTATAGTTCATTATAGATGTGAGTTATCATGTGGTTGCAGGAAATTGAAATCAGGACCTCCAGAGGAGCAGTCAGTGCTCTTAACCTCTGAGCCATCTCTCCAGCTTGAGCAGTATGGTTTTTTAACAACCGGCATTAAGAATTTTAATTGCTCTGTAAATGAGTAAAACCTCTAAAGCTGACAGGGAATGGTTGAATTAATTTGATATTGGGGATGTCAAGAGGTCCCCTAAGGAATTTCCCAATGGCAAACGGTGACATTGCCTGTCCCTTGTTGATCTACATTCATTAGTACAATGGTGGATTTTGTCAGACCTTCTGCATACACCAGAAGGCTGGGACATTCTGTTTGGTTTACCTCTAGACAAAACATTGATTTTAGGAATTCCTGGTCTATAATCCCTTTTCAGATGACCTTCTTTACCACAATCAAAACATCTGATGATCTGATATTTTGATTTTTCTTAATTTTTTTGTTTGTTTTCAAGACAGGGTTTCTCTGTGTTGTTTTGGTGTTTGTCCTGAAACTCATTCTGTAGACCAGGCTGGCCTCAAACTCACAGAGATCCACCTGGCTCCCCTCTGAGTGCTGGGATTAAAGTGTACACCACCACAGCCTGGCTTTTCTTAAAATTTTTATGAATCACTTCTCCTATCAAAATAGCATCATAACCGTGAGATCCAATATCATTTGTATTTCACATCTATCATCTATGGGTGCTGATCTTGCCTTTAAAGGCCTAATAAACCTTTTGTATTATGAATTAGCACTTTCCAAAGTCTAAGATCCAATTAATATTTGTCTAACATCTGAGTTTGATATTATTCCATTTACAGGTGAAGTCAATCTTTGCAAAAATTCAGTGAAGGCTTCTTTCAGACATCCTAAAATTTTAATAAATTACTTAGCACTCTTTTCTAATTTTTCAACCTTGTCTCAAGAATTCAAAGCTGCTACAGGACATAAAGCTAAGATGTTATAATCAAATTCATACTGTCTTCAGAGTTCAGCATATGGGCCTTCTTGGGAAATATCATTACCTATAGCCCTACTTCATTGTTCTATGGCCCTAGTTTCCTCTTTCCACCCTGTTTTCTATTGTAACTGTGGACCAGCTTCCAATATTGTTGTAGCAATATCTTTGCAGTTTGGTGGGATAATGCCCATGAATTTAACATCTGCTTCGCATAGGGTAAAGGCATATCATATGAAATAAATGCTTCCTTAAATTTCCTCAGATCTTGCATTCAGGATTCCATTTAACTTCTGCATAATCTCTGGGATGTCTATCATCTACTGGTTGTTCTAGTATAGTAATTGGATAAACTAAGGTTGTGTTTTTTAAATAATTTTGAGCCACTCATCTTCAGTTTCATCATACAGTGGTGCATTTGGTTCTGGTCTAAATTTCTCTGTCTTTGTGTAAATATTCTTCTTCGTTTCATTAATAGGACTTTGTATCATATCAATATTAAGTCTTTCTAAGGCTTGTGTCTTATCAGTCAAATTTTCGTATTTGGCACAGTTATCACACCATTTTTGAGGATAAAATATAAACTGCCCAAATTATAAAATTATGATCGACATGTCAATCCCAGCTAAATTGGACATCCTTTCATTTCATTTTTCCATTTTCAAGTCATTCATGATGACACCATACTGAGTCCTAACTTCCTGTATTGTAATATTCCCCATTCTCAATGGGAGAAAGACTCAATTTACTCCCTCCCTAAGTCCTTTCCAGGTGTCTCATCAATTCCGCCTAATTTTCAGTTTGTCCACAATGGAGCTGGCATTGGTAGTGGCAGCAGCGAAGCTGTGTGGGACGAGCTAGCTGCTGCTGCACTCAGCTATGAGGGTGGAGGTGGGATGTCTCAGCAGCTGGGCTGGTGTGCTTGGACACACAAGTGAGGCCAGGGGCATCTGCATCTACTCACAAATGCAGGGAGGGGTAGGGTGCTGCTCAGAAGTAGATGCAGGGGGACTGGGCTAGGATGTCATGTGTGAAAGCATGGGCTGCCTGAATGTCAGAGCCAGCAGAAGGATGCTGTGACTGCAGCATTTGGGGCTGTGGCAGGAGGCGGGAGGTGTTTGGGGCTGGGGTATGCAGTGGCTGGCTAGTAATGCTCAGAGCTGGTCCTGAGGCTGCAAAGGCATGCAGAAACAGTGTGTTCAGTGGCAGCTGCTGAAGCCCCAGTGGGCTAGCATGATTTTGTGCCTCATGTTGGGTGCCAAATGATGCATTTATTTAAATTGTTCTATTAACAATAAAAACTCTGCAGTCAAGATATTGAGGTAAAATCCTGATAGATCCAGAGTAGTGGAGGAACCCTCATCTGACCCTCTCTTTCTCCACACTTTTTATTTTTAAAAGGTCCATGAATCCCTGTAAGCCCCTTCCAATCTCTTCCTAAGTCTCTCTATCTGGATCCTCCAAAATCACTATTGCTAATAATCACTAATGTAATTATATATATATATATATATATATATATATATATATATATATATATATATATAATTTTTAGAGACAGAAAGATGAGGGAGGCCATGTTGGGAGGGCAGGAAAAGTGGGAGGGGTGAGAAAATGTAGATATGAAGAAGGCATCTTGTATGCATGTCTGAAATTTTCAGAGTAAATATTAATATTCTTTTAAAAAATGAATGTTCACCGGGCAGTGGTTGCACATGTCTTTAATCCCAGCACCCGGGAGGCAGAGTCAGGGAGATCTCTATGAGTTCGAGGCCAGCCTGGTCTACAGAGTGAGTTCCAGGAAAGGCGCAAAGCTACACAGAGAAACCCTATCTCGAAAAACCACACACATACACACACACACACACACACACACACACACACACACACACACAAAGAATGTTGATTTAATCTATGGACAATGATACTCAACTATCATCCAAACACCATGGAAGGAGGATTAATGATTCTGATCTATTTATTAAAAATTTAGATTTGACTTAAAATTGAAAGTCTTATAAAAGACAAGTCTAAGAGCCTAGAAGCTGCCATAACAACTGTCACAGCAAACATGGCTGACATAGGTGCTCTTGATGTAATAACTCATGTAGGAACAGTGGAAGAGCAACAGAGCAAGGACAAGGGATATTTTAGAAACTGCATTTTCAGCAAACTACATCCATGTGAATTCAGTAACATCCTCACGATAATGGTCCCGGTGCTGTTTCTCATGGTTCTCACTTTTTGACCTGAAGTATGGTTCTAAGTATGAACTTTAAGTGGACACATTTCAACTAAAGAAGTAGTTCTGTAGCTTTACAGACATATTCCTATTTACTGGAATATATCTCAGGAGGTTCTGTTATTTTTCTAAAGATCTGATGATCAATTTTATTCTTAATTAAAATTGATGCCTTTTTCAATCACAAGCTCTTTGTGAAAAATTTCCTGCAAAATTGAGTCAATATTGCCATTTCCCTGACCCTCTGTTCTTCCTCCCTTCTTCCCCTGTCCCTCTTTTCTTTCCCCCATACACTCACCTTTATTCTCCTCTCCTTCCATTTCCCTCCGTTCTTTTTGTATGTTTGTTTTTCATTTCTCTCCTATTCTTTTTTTTATCTTTTCTTCTCTCTTGTTTCTTTCTTTCAATTATAAGGAATTAACTATTTTATTACTTTCATTGTAGTCAGTGATTTGAATTTTGAAAACACATTTCATACAAAATGTGGATTTCTAGAGATCCATCTTTTATGAAAATTGCTGTTTCTAATAATAAAGTAAAAGTCATGATTATGTCATATTTTTGTAGTTGTTTTGTTTCAAAAACCTTTATTTTTGTTTTGTTGATTACTTTTTTTTGCTTGTTCAAACTTACTTTTTCCTTTCACTTAACCTATTTTTCCTTTCTCTTAATTCTCTTTACATTCATATGTATGTCCATGTATGATTTTTCAAATTACATCCTAGAATTATGAATTAGAAAATCTGAACATTTTGTACCATCCCTCAACACTTCCTGCTCATTATTTGTTTTTCCTATGCTCAATTTACGATAGTACAATTCTTCCATTATTGGACAAAATGATAGACACCTGCTGTCTTCTGCCCAAACTTCACTGTGATTTTGACTAATGCCCATCAATATATATTCTGAAGACCTATATACTTTATATACTGAAGTTCTATATGCTGAAGACCCTTTACACTTCACTGTAGTTCCAAGGATTTCCCTGTGGCATTATTGTCACATATATTAATAAAATAAAACTGTCCTGAGGTTAGACACCAAAATTATGTTTTCTCTTGATGCTTTTCCTCATGTACTGTGGATATATTCTGTAATAAAAATATCTTTATATAGGAAACTTTTCAAAGAATCTCCTGTTCTTCCAATGCACTGACATAAAGGGACTTAGATGGATAATCCAACTTAAATTTTCCATGATTTTCATTACTTTATCTTGCCCCTTACTTTTAGGACTTCTTTCATTCTCATCCTTTCCTTTCTTCTTTAATGATTTCATCTAGACATGCATCTGTTAACACTTAACAAAATTTAAACTCCATTTCACCTTGTCTGTCTATATCATTAGATTATGTTTACATTGAGGAACCTTATTTTGTTTCCCATCAAAAGATTTAAAAATTATTCATTACTAATTTCATTTATTGCTAATTCCAACTTTATATGGTTGGGATATTTCATTTGTATAATATTTTTATTTTGAGAATATAACTCATCATATCTTCATGAAATATTACTTTCAAGCTATGTCATTTCTTTTGGTTTACTAAAATTTAAGATGAAATTTATTTTTATCTGTCATTGTTTGCTACCTACCTCTTTTCTGAAATTCTATTTCTCTTACATCTCTTCTACCTACTTTTGTTGATATACTTATTTTATCCTGTTAATATATTTGGTTTCGCCGGGTGGTGGCGGCGGCGGCGGCGGCGGCGGCGGCGGCGGCGGCGGCGGCGGCGGCGGCGCACGCCTTTAATCCCAGCACTTGGGAGGCAGAGTCAAGTGGATCTCTGTGAGTTTGAGGCCAGCTTGGTCTCCAAAGTGAGTTCCAGGAAAGGCGCAAAGCTACACAGCGAAACCCTGTCTCGAAAACCCAAATATATGTATTTGGTTTCTTAGAAAAGTACTAATTTTTTATCTATTTTTTTAATTAAAACATTTTTTACTGAATAGCATCTATTCACATGTACTATAAGTTATATATTTTATAGACTTTTTTGTTTTATTTGTTCCTTTCTTCCTTATTCCCTCATGCTTAATTTTTTTTTTTTTTTTTTTTTTGAGACAGGGTTTCTCTGTGTACCTTTGGATCCTATTCCGGAACTCACTCTGTAGCCCAGGTTGGCCTCAAACTCACAGAGATCCACTTGACTCTGCCTCCGAGTGCTGGGATTAAAGGCGTGAGCCCCTAACGCCCAGCATCATGCTTAATTTTTTTAAAGTTGAAAATAAATCCACTTCCAGCTGTTATTATGATGTACCTTATACTTTTCCTTGTAGTGTCCCCTATTTTTCTAACACATCATTAAATCCTGTCCCTAGTATTCTTCACCAACATCACTTCCTTTCAGTTTTCTCTCTATCCAGTGCAAATTGTGGCATTTTTTCTTTTCATCTATCTTTTCTGCTTTAAATCTTTTCATGGTATAAATTTACAGTTTATCATTTACAAATGTACAATTCATTGTATAACTTTACAATTTTAGACTTTCAGAAAATTTTAATAATGGTTCTTCTTTATAAACTGCTCAGATATTTTATATAATACCGAATCATATTGTTAGTGTTGTCTCTATTCATTTAAACTTTAAACATATGTTTGACAAAAGTATGTTATATATTTTCTCTTTATTTTATAGTTATTCCTTATATCCATCTGTATTGCTTTCAGACATCTTGACTCATATGCATTTCTTCTGTTTTATATTTCTCAGTATTTAATTTTCTGTTTGATGTATTTTATTTTAAAAGTTTGCTGTGACTGGTGCTATTACAGTATTTATATAGAAGTAAATATTTCATGGGAATAAGGATAATGATTATGGATTAAACATTCATTTATTGAAACTGGAACTTACTACTCTAAAATTTTACAAATGCTAATTATTCTTCTCATTCCTATGTTATAATATGTGATTTTTTTTAAATTTTAGGTGCATTTGTATTTTGTCATCAGGTATGTCTGTGTGAGTGTCAGATCCACTAGAGATGGAGTTACAAGCAGTTGTAAGCTGCCATGTGGGTTCTGGGAATTGAACCCAGATCTCCTGGGAGAACAGCCAGTGCTCTTAATCTCTGAGCCATCTCTCCAGCCCCCATAATATGTGACTTTTCTCCCTGACTATACAAATCCATATATCTCTTTTTTTAGTGTTTTGCCCATGTTTATGTGATTTTCTACTCTACACTAGCACAAATTTGTGGAAATTTCCATTCAGAAAGCTTACAATACATTTATTACTTATATGACTATCACTTTCTTCACAAATGTTCTTACCTTTTGGTTATTTTATTCAACTTCTTAGTATCTTACATCAAGTCTTTTAGAATCAATCTATTCTTCTTTTTATAATTATAGTGTAACTCATCAAGTTTTTCAATTAATATTTTTTATTTAGAGGAAAATTTAGGACCTAATGTGCTTATTTCAAATAACTGAGATCAGAAAATTCCCCAAATATTAAAATGTTAAACACTCAAAAATTTAAACACAAGATCTTAAGAATGGTAAATGAAGAATTTAGTAAACTTGAAGATAAATAGGCAGAACCAATTGTTGGGGAATATTCAAGTCTAATTCTGAAATATGCAAATAAAAACCATATAAGATATATTTAAACTCCAGAGTAGGATGGAAAAGAATGATTAAAGGGTCATTTGAAAAGAAATTGTTAAGAAATGAGGGGCCCCTGGCAGTGTGATCAAGATCTATTCCTGGTGCATGAGCTGGCTTTCTGGATGGTTTGACACCTTGCTCATCCCTGATGAATCAGGGAGGTTCTTGGTCCTGCCTCAACTGTATGTACCAGGCTTAGTTGTCCCCCAACGGGAGAACTTCCCTGTTGGATGAGGGGATGAGGAATAGGTCTTGATGGGGGCAGGGAAGGCAGAGGGGAGTGGGAGGAGGGATGAGAGAGACTGCATGGTACAATATAGGCAAAATGATACATGTCCAGTTTAACCTATTTCCTCCAAATAGGCCAATTTATTAACAATTATAGCGTATTTCAAAGTAACACTGCCAGCTCCTGACATAGGCTTCATCACAGGAAACTACAAGTAACATTTCATCTTCAAATCACAACTGATATATGTAGAGACTAGCTTTTTCTTCTAGAAGAAAAACACGTGTGGAGAATAAAAGAATACAAACTTTTGTACTCTTTGCAATCAAACATATGCAAATTTAAACCAGAAGGAGACCTCGTTTTACATGTCTTAAAATTATTCAACATTTATTTTACTGAATGTTCATTAAATATGAAGCAGTCTACTGAGAACTCAAGGGGTTTTTATAAAGTCAGAGAATGTAAAACAGACCCATTGTCATTGCCAAGTTTACAAAATAATAAAACTATAAAGAATTTCACAGAGATACAGTGATAAAACACTTCTTTCATGTTAAAAGAGGCATTTTCTGCTACAAAGCCTTAGACTACTAAAAATATGTGTGTATATGATGGTGATTACTATTTAAATATTTATGAGGAGCTAATAATTTGTAGTGATCTCCCCAGTGAAAGAATCACAATTGTAACCCAAACATGTTTTATTCTTCTGAGAGAGACAAGAGTTATTTTTGTTTATGAATGTTACATTCATTCCTATAACATAGGGCCATCCTGCATGTGTCTGTCTTTATCAGAACACTTTAAAATTTTGAAAGTATAAATTCTGTTCACTTTATCCTGTATAGCAGGAAATTATCATTGTGTGTGTCTCATGAATAAAGTCTATAAAATAATGTATCCATAGTAACAGAGATTGGATGCCAAGAAAAGAAATTTCTCCATGTTGGGCTAGACCTAGAAAATAATCAGTGACAATGGAGTGGCATGATCAAATCCATAGTTTAAGAAGATTAATTTGTGTACACTGTATTTGATAGATTGGAAAAGGGAAGGGGCTGAGCTAGAAGAAAATTAATTATGTACATCATGAAAGAATATGCTAGTGAGTAAGAGCATCACCAGTGAAGTGAAGAAGAGGATGAGCTTTTTCTCAAGAAAATTGAATATTGAATGAAGAGGCCTTAACAGCTCACAGGGTTGGTATAGAGGGCTCAGAGCAAACAAAAGAAGGAAGGAATAAAGATAGTTATTCAATATAAAACATCTTACACTATATGGAAAGATATAGTTTGCATATAAAAATTTTTTACTTTATGTATGTAAAGAAAATATCAATGTAAAGAAGTTACATGTAAAGAAAAGATTAATACTGTTAAAGCAGTGGGGTAGATTAAAAACACCAACATAATTGAACTGTCAGGAGTTCACTAAGTAGCTCAGGGGGAAAAAGTAAAAAGTTATTGATCACACACAAAATATTCAGATTATTCAGGATGAAAATTTTTGATGAGAGGTGATGAATATTGTAAAAGATTATATCAACAAAAGAGTGAATAGGATTGGGAAATAGGAGCAGCAGATGTTAGCTTTTGTTTCTGTCTAGTCGGAGCCAACATGGCCTGTGTTCTCAATATTGATTTAAATTTCTGTGGTCTACAATCTCTTAGGCATCAGGTGTTAGAACTTAATCTAAATATTGGGCAGAAAACCTGAGGACAAATTATCACTTATTTCTGGAAGTATCTACACATGATACAATAAGAAAGCACTACAAACAAGCAAAAACAAACAAACATCCTGACACCTGTTTGTCAAATATCTCCCATTTAGCTGATATATGTCATTTAATATTTCTGAGATATGCTTTAAGACTAAAATATTGAAAGTCTCTTCTACTTGCTGTCGATCTGACCATGCACACGTAATATACACACTTCACACATTCACACATTTTCATATCTACTTGAATGAGTGTATGAAAGCACACACATAAATAAATAATATGTTTAGATTTAAGTGTTCCTGAGCTTTTGGAACTACATTCTTTTTAAGATCCTTAATTTAATTTTTAAAAAGCTCTTTTAATTTTTTGACTGTAGAAAATAATAACTTTACTCCAAATAGGAATGGACATGTTTTGTCTTGGAAAATCCAAGCCCTTTTTTCCAACACAGGTGTGCTTATGTTGGAAGTAATTTTTAAAATACTTATTTTATATCATAAATATGTAATATTTCAAGTTTAAACCCTACTACCTTGTTGGAGAGTTATCATACTTCATTATGAAATCATCTGCACATACTTAATTTTTGCATAATTCTTCCTATATTTCTTGTAATTCCACCAGAGGAATAAAAAAATATTTAAAATCATAATAGCTATCTTCCTTTAAACTATTATAAAATAAGAACCTAGCCATTTTGCTTCTTGGTCTCTACTGTGACAAATGATGTTGCTTCTCTCTGCTTCATAAACACAGTATATTGATGAGAGGTATTTGTAAGAGGACCTCTGCTCTTTCAAAAAAATGAATAAATAAATAAATAAATAAATAAATAAATAATAGTAAGTCAAAGTTAACAACCTCATAAAAATGATTGCACCAGAAATGTTTTGAGTTGTTTACTTGTATGTAAAATTTCTTCATTATCTCAATTATGGATTTTTAGACATCACTCCTAAAAGCACTGATTTTTTTTGGGGGGGGGGGGCTGAACAGACTACAGTATTAGTCATTTCTGACCATACCTCTTCCTGTCATTTTTCAAATGACAGTTTTTCTCTACCACAATTATAAATTACCAGCATATGGCTTTCTCCATGGATACTTCCTTGGTAATTGAAATAAGCTAGAACTTAAGTACCATGTATTTTGAGTGTCATTTAATAAAAATAATCTCCCCTTTGTTGTTGTTTTCACAACCTGACCTAACTTTCTTCTCCCTCCTCTCCTCCAGGTTCCTCTCCCTTAACCACCCTTCCATCCACTCCTCCTCCTCCATTTCTCTTTAGAAAAGGGCAGACCACCCATGGTTATTAACCAGCCATGACATATCAAGTTGCAGTGAAACTAGGCACCTCCTCTCCTATCAAGGCTGAACTAGGCAATCCAGTAGGAAGAAAGGGTACCTAAAGCAGGCCACAGAGTCAGAGACAGCCCCTGCTCTCTCTGCCAGGTGTACCACAAAATGACCAAGATACACAACTGTAACACATATGGAGAGGGTCTAGGTCAGTCCTATGGAGGCTCCTAATTGTTGGCTTGGTCTCTGTGAGCTCCAGTGAGCCCAGGTTAGTTGATTCTATGGGTTTTCTTATGATGTCCTTGACCCCTCTGGCTGCTATAATCCTTCCTCTCCCATTTCTGCATGATTTCTCTAGCTCTGCCGAATGTTTCAACTAGGGGTATCTGCATCTGTTCCCATTAGGGATCATTTCATTGACTTCGATTGATTGATTGATTGATTATTTTGCCACTCTTGTTTGGTTCTATCCTAGGTCTCTGAGATATCCAGCCTCTGGGTCCTGGCCCTCCAGGCAGTGTCAGGAGTGAGCTCCCTCTCAGCGTATGGGTCTTAAGATAGGCGAGTCATTGGTTGGCCACTCCTACAATTACTGTGCCACCTTTACCACAGTTTATCTTATAGACAGGACAGATTGTAGGTCGAAGGCTTTGATGCCGGATCCTGCCCGACTGTAGAACATTCTTGAATGGAGAAGTGAGGACTGAGAAATAACAGGAAAAATAGAGACAGATGATGTAAAAGAAAAAGACAAAGAATAGCATCAGGAGGGTGCTGGGTCAATACCACAGTCTCCCTGAGTTTATTACTCAGGGCCTTTTTAATACCCAATGCAGGAGGATAAAAAAAACTCCCCCTCTCAAGGACATCATGGTTCAAGGTACAAACAAGTGTAAACAGCTCCTAAATTTTCAAGACACCTGGTAACCACACCTTTGGCCAAACATCCTGTTATCCAGCCTTGATGAGGAGCCACGCCTTTGGCCAAACATTCCGAAATGTAGTTTTCTGTTATGTAGTGGGGTTTTTTTTGTTGTTTCGTTTTTTCCTGATACAGAGTTTCTCTGTGTGGTTTTCGTGCCTGTCCTGGATCTTGCTCTATAGACTAGACTGGCCTCGAACTCACAGAGATCCGCCTGGCTCTGCCTCCCGAGTGCTGGGATTAAAGGCATGCGCCACTGCGTGACACCATCTTTCGGCCCCTGTTATGTACTCTTAAAGTGGAAAGAGAAGCTTGAACTCTCTGACCTTGAGTCAAGATGGAATAAAGCCACAAACTGGAGTCCTTTGTGGGTTCCCACACTTTGTGGCTGGATTGGTGTCCCAATCCCTTCACTGGATGTCCTGCTTGATTATATAAGATATATTACTTCTGTTCCTCTAGAGAATCCTGACTAATTAAAAGGTAGACATTTCAGATTTGAGTGTACTATTCAACTTTCTGTCCCTGTGACAAAATACTTGGATGAAAAAAAAAAAATTCTAAATGGTCTTATAAAAAAAAAAACCAGAGCTGGATATTGGGGTGAAAGCTGAAAGATCAAAGAAACAAAGGAACAAGCCACAGCCACTTGCCAACTTCAGGAGCCCCTGACTGAATGTCTCTGAGTCCTCAGTCAAAAGGGATCCAGCTGAAAAGCCTTTCACTCCTGTCTCCTCATGCCTTACATACCTTTCTCCTCTCATGTAGTCCAGGGTGGCTTTGAACTCTCAGAGATCCAGACGAAACTCTGCCTGCTGAGTGCTAGGATTAAAAGTGTGTGCCACCACTGCCTGGCATCTATGTTTAATCTCTGGCTTGTTCTGTTCTCCAATTTTTCCAGCAAATTTTATTAAGATACACAATATATCACCACACATTATAATAAATAAAATTAAATCTTCTTATGTAGTTGAAATTCCTTCTAGTAAGTTTATTGATAAATTAATGTTCATACTCTATTTAGATATTTAGAATAGTATAACAATATATTGGAAAAGAATGTGGAGATCTATAAATTTAGATGAGGTTGATGACTGGGAGAATCTTGTCATGTACATTTTGATGTAGTTTATGGGGCAGTGGCTACCTATTGCTTATGATAGAATATGGAAGCTGTCTGGTTCCAAGAAACTTCTCTCCTTCCATCTATGAGTTTTCTGAGCAAGTTATACTGAGCCTTTATTTCTTTCTAAACAACAGAGAAAGTTCTAAATGTCATTCACAGTTCATACCATTGAATAGGCAAATGCTAGGAACCATGACATCACTCAATTAAACAAGAAGTTTGATGGAGAAATGAGAAACTAATTAAGCTAAGTGGAAATACACAGTGGGCGTTCATTTCCCATTACCGTTGTGTGTATCCGTTATGGGTTCTTCTCCCTCTCCTTCAGGGCATAGGCAAGGAAGAGAGAGGAGAGAATATATAAGGTTGTTGCATGAATCTTCAAAGTTCTTATTAATAAAACCAAACCTGAGCCCCCTATTGGGGTGAAATGCTGAATGGTCAGAGAGACAGAACAAGCCACAGCTAACCTTACCTGACCAACTTCTCAGCTGGTCTTGTTTCGTCAGACTGGATTCTTCTGTGTCCTCATATCCGAATGAATCTCAGATGAACTGTGCTGTCATAAGCCTGAAAGCTTAACCAGCCAAATGCTTCTAGTTTCTTGTCCTCACGCCTTATATACCTTTCTGCTTTCTACCACCACTCCCTGGGATTAAAGGCGTGTGTCACCATGCCTGGCCATTTCCAATGTGGCCTTGGACTCACAGAGATCCAGAGGGATTTCTACCTCTGGAATGCTAGAATTAAAGGTGTGAGTGCCACCATTTTCTAGCCTTTGTATCTAGTGGCTGTCTTTTTTTCTGACCCCAGATAAATTTATTAGGGTACACAATATTTTGGGGAACACAATTCCACCACATAAGGTTTTCAAAATTAGTGAAAACTCAGTAAAATGATTTTAATCATGATCACAGAATTAATTATTGAATTCAATTATGTAACTTGTCTAAAATGTTTTAGAAATTTAGCTTGGAAAAGTGTTGTGGAATAGGTACGAGCACTCCTACTAGGAAGTTATGTATGTAATAAAAATATCAGTGTTTGTTCACTTAAATCTATACTGTCCAAATTGATTCAGTTATAAAATTAAGAGATGGTGATATAAAAAATAATCAAAATTTTCTGCTTTGGCTTATTTTTTGAGGTCCCTAAGTGAAGTTGGATTCCCCTATCCCACAAGCGGCCAATC
Source organism: Peromyscus maniculatus bairdii (assembly GCF_049852395.1). Taxonomy (NCBI): domain Eukaryota; kingdom Metazoa; phylum Chordata; class Mammalia; order Rodentia; family Cricetidae; genus Peromyscus; species Peromyscus maniculatus. Next base: position 59,325,019 of record NC_134863.1, on the reverse strand, counting down.
TAAACAATATGTGGCCATGAGAGCTTTTGTTCAATACAAATAGATATGTAAATATGTAGGTGAGACTCAGGTATAAGAAATAAATGAGAATCAATAAATACTTGAGGACAGCTTTAGGAGAAGATGGAGTGTTTTCAATATATTATGAAGATATTTGGACAAACATTCAAATATGTGGATAGAAACAAGATAGTTTAGGAAGAACAGGACAATATTGAAATTTAAAATTATCGAGGTAAAGAATACACCTCCCACAGGTTACTCCCACAGCCTTCATTAGCACTGACATGTTTTTCTGTGAATACTCTTAAAAGACATGAAACTTAGACATTCCTCAACCAATTGTTTGGAATTGTCCTGTTCAGCAACACGTTTGAGCTTCTCATGACACAGAAACAGAAAAAAAAAAAAAGCTCTTTTATCAAGGAAGCATAGCAGATCAGGTTTGAATAATTCAACACCCACTGGTGTTCTGTACTGAAAAGGAATGTGGAATAACTTCACTGTATTGAGGTGCACAGCCATACCCTCATTCAGCCAGAGAGATGGTTCACAGCCTCAGGCCAAACTCAAGTCATTCTTGTGGGACCATTTAGAGCAAAGTAATGAATGGAAGATCTGATCTGGAATGTGAAGGGCAGAACACTTCCATCCATGCCTCCAGCTGTGTGATGCTGCAGCAGGTCCAGAGCCCACTCCTGACTATGGATGACCCAATTAGGCTCCAAAGAGACACCTGAGACCAGTCTCTGGTGAGCAACATGAATGGGACAAACAGTTAGGAAGCTGCTCAGGGTTACCCTTGCCAACTATTTGGTGGATTTGGGTTCTGTGGGAATCTTTTCCATTTATAATGAGACTGGAAAGAGACCTGTCTCCCTGGGAAACTAGTGTGTGTGTGTGGGGGGGGGGGGGCTTGCACACATGCGCACATGCCTTGTTTTGCTTTTTGGAGAAGGGGTTTCTTCACTATCCTTTGTGGGATACATTCACTGAAGGAAGTTGAATTGGTGTACCATCCTGCTACTCTCAGGTATACGTAGAAAGGAGTCTCTTAAGTGTAAGACAATATTGCAATGGCAAAATACTTACAAAACATGTCACCTAAGAAGAGAGAGAGAAAGTCACTGCAAGATTTTATAAATAGTAAAATAAGTATGATAACTAAAATCACCTGTGCTGAAAAGAAAAGAATTTCACAGCTCATATTTCCTGTGCTTAGTAAGCTAACAGAAGTCAAAAGCCTATACTTCATATGAGCATCAACTAAATTTTCATGTCCTTCTTTTGCTAAATGTAGAAAATCTCTCTGTGTCTATTGACAATAGTTTTCCTCAGTTGTCATTCTTTAAAAAAAAAAAAACTCTATCAATAATATTTTACTTGATTTCCATCTCTATGAAAAACCAAGGGCACATTGCATTTCCCATGATCTTAAACCATGAAAGCACAACATCAGCTCTAAATCCATAAAAATGAACAGGTAAGAGATGTATCAGAGAGATAGAATCAAGAGGAGAAAAACAATGGATGTATGCTTTCATCAAAGGATATTTAAATTATTCCAGTATGGGTAACTCTAACATCATATTGGTATTATGCAGTCATACTTGTTTATAGTCATGGCTGGCCACAGTCCTAGGCTTATTCTGACTTAACTACAGGTATACCTCTGAGTTACTTTATGCATTCTATCCATCTTCATTCTTTTATGTAATAAAAACTTATGCATGGTTACATAAGAACTAATAAAATATATTTCTAAATTCATACTCAGCTATTATAGAGATTCTATGATTAAAGTGGCTATAATCAACAAATATGAGAAAGAACTATTTTATAAAGTTAAGCAACAAACCCTAAAGAATCCCATAGGAATTGAGCTTCCTAACTCCTGACAGACAGTGCAATGTGCAATACTTTGCCTTTCAGCTTAGAAACTTTGTTTTGGTACATTCTGAAACACCTTGGTTTCAGGGTGGTTGGCCCTTACATTCATGGAGGACCTAGAGAGATGGCTCAGCAATTAAAAACACTGGCTACTATTCCAGAAGACCTGCGTTCAATTTTCAGCACATCATTGGCAGTTCATCAAGAGCTAACTCTACTTTTCCAAATTCTGATATTACCATCTGACCTCTGAAATCACTGCATGCACACAATGCATACAACTGTACTCAGGCACACACACACACACACACACACACACACACACACACACACACACACACAAATAAATAAATAAACAGAAAATAAATAAATAAATAAATAAATAAATAAATAAATAAAAATAATGGAAATTGCAAACCCAAGCTTTCAAGTGATGAATCTCCAGTGTCATATCAAAACTTTTAGTAACATTTATTTGTGCCCCTCCTAGTAGAAAATGCCACTAATACCATATCAAATTATCTTCTATGAGATATTTCGATGACATCTTTCAGTCTATATTACAGTAAAGGGTAAGAAAATTTATGTAGCCTGAGGGAAACATTAGAATTAAGTATTGATGTTTGTTTTATTTGAAAGCTCAACTATCCAATATTGTTTTAGTATAATGTGGGAAATAGCCAATATTGTGGGAAAACATTCTTCAGTGGCCAAGTCAATAGTTCGTTTGTGTCTGACAATTTTTGTGTTTACTGTAGAAAATGTACCAGACCTAGCATTTTGACTGGAGTCACAACAAAAGTGTGGCCAATTTTGTCAGCATTACTCCCATCTAATTTACACAGAGGTCACACAGTTAACTGAAGTGGGAGTATGGAGGAGACCACCTAAAAATGCTTAACGGTAGTACTAATTTCTGCATAAAAATACTGCTCAGAATATAATTTTATTGTTAAATTACTGTGTGTGCTGGATACAATTGAAATGACTTCTGCTTAGATTTATCCACTATAACTGTTTTTGCCATATTGACTATAAGTCCCATGTAAGGATTGTACCTACTTCAAAATATGTCAGCTTCATTTATTCATTCAGAGACCAGGAAAAGGACCACCAGATGGCTCGAAAACTAAAGGAATACATGGTAAGCTTTTTCTGGACTATCTGTATCCCTACAGCTGCTGCTTTCCTTCAGCAGAGGTGCTAAGATATTATTTCATCCCGAAACAAAGAATGGACTTCCAGATGCAGAGTCTATCCGTCCTTAGAATGCTTCCATTTTACTCACCACAGAACTATCTCTCCTACAGATTTATTTTAAGAACCACTGCCATGTATGTTTGCCATATTACAGTGAAATCTTTGATTTTTTTCCAAATAGACAGATACCCCTTAATGTGCTATATTTCATGATGTTAGTACAGTTCAGTAGTAGGAGCCAAATTAGAAATTATATCATTTTCTTAGAGGACAGCTCCTAATCCATTCTTGATTTTTTTCTTCTTAGTATTACCATTGTCAGTTTTCCAATTACTTTTTCTTCAAGGAACTATATTTATTCATAATCTTTGCAAGTTCATGTGTCTCAGAACGTTTTGACTCCTATTCTGATATTTTAGTTTATTGCAATAATTATAACCAATCCTTAATCTCTGAACTAAGGCTTTTAGTTGACTGCAGCATCTAACTTCAACAGTTTCAGAGGTCTATCATCACCAGGCAGTTCGTCACTTCTGCCTGTCTCCAGTATCAACCCAAGAAACCAGCAGAGAGTCTTTCCACACCACTTCCTCTCTCCTGTGTCATTTTTGTATGGCTTGGGTTAACACTATAACTATGTAGCTTAAATCTGTGCAGGTGTAATTTATGCATGCTTTTTAGCACACTTCCTTCCCTGAGTCCAAGCTCATCGCTGGGAACTTGATAAGCCTGTTTGGTACTGCAGTTGGTCACTAGTATCTTTCCTCCTACACATCTGGGATTCTCCTCATCTAAAAATTCCAGTATTTCCTTGTGATTTTGCCACATTAAGTTTTGACTGTTGGACAAATGCACATCAAAAACAATAAAAGAAAACCCTATTTCCAAGTTGAAATTCTCCCTATTCTTCATCATAGAACCTAAAAGGTAGTGTCCTTGGATACCACCAAATAAGCTCTGGATTTCATAATTGTCTATGACTTCATTGGAAATCCAACCCATCATATAGCAGAGGACTAATAGTGCTCAGCAAAAGCCATTCAATTCCATATCCTGAAAGCCTTTATGCTTTCCTTACATTCCATCAATCTATCCTATCCAGTGAGCTAGTTCACCATCTTCTAAAGAGATATATTTCTGGTTCATCATTCATAAAAGAATTAGTTGGATTGCCACCGTGTGCCAGCACTTTGTGTGTCTCATTTATTACTAACCCTAAGGGCCTCTTAGCCAAGAACATAGTCAAGTATTTGGCTTTGGTTTCCTAGAGTAGAGATCAGCTGCTGGTAACAAAAGGATGAACTTGTCTATCTCTTTCTGTAAGCAGCTGAAAGTTAAGTATTGAAAAGCTAAACTACCAAACACGATGGTGCAAAGCCCAAATTCATGAGGCTGAAACAGGAGAATTGCTGTAGTTTTGAAGATAATATGTGTTACAGAGTGAGACTATCTTTTTCTTCCTTCTTTTATTTTTGAGATTATAATGTAATTTCATCATTTCTCCTTTCTCCTACCAAATACTCCAATATGTACCTTCTAGACTGAGGCTATTTAAAAAGTAAAATGGTTTTTTTCTAAAGCAATAAAACAAATCAAAATAAAAACACCCCCACCACCAAAATAAAAAAATAAAAATAAATAAATAAAAGGAAAGCATCTAAAAGGCTGAACTGCTACTCAAATCCCAGACTCCTTTTATCTTCCTTCTCCATTATCCTCAGCCTGTATCTTTTATCTCCAGGATTGTAAGATGGTAGCTTCACTATAGGCACCAACTCTTGTATCATAAATGAGAAAGGGACAGGGTAAATGGCATGGTAAGTGATAAGAGTTTTCCTTTTATCAGGGAAATAATAGCCTTCCAAGAAGCCTTACTTGAGAAATCAGGACTAACACCTGACTATTTGGAACTGTATCACACGGTGCTCACTGCAAGCGTGCCTGCAGGTGAAGTTTTCTTCCTATGTACATTGCTACCCAATAACTATGGCAGATTCCTTTATTAGCTAAGAACCAAGTGCAACCAGCAGTGTTTGCCATGGAACGTATTTAAAATCTTTAATGACTAACTACTGTCACTTAATACTCTTAATATTTTGAAATTGAACATTACCGAGATATTTTCTACTTTTAGCATTATGTATAGTATTACATGCAATATTTGGTTATTTATAATTGTATAATGAAGACAGTTTTAACAAGCCATTTTGTTTTAAGCTATTATCAGTACTGTCAACAAATTACAGTGTCTGGAGATAATATAGTACTTCTAAACGTAAAGGCATGTTTCCAGTATGGAAAAATAAATGATTTTTTTGCAGGTATGTATAAATATGTACAACTTTTAGTTTAGAGGCTGTTAAATGGCCTTTAAAATTTCTCTTATCACTTAGTAGATAGCAATAATAGACACGTTCTTTTTGCAAATGACATGACCATACTCCAAAAATAAGACAACCTCCCCCAAAATCAGAAAACCCTACTGGATAAGAAATAAAACAGAATGTCAACAAGATAAGGCTTATGCCCAAGGCCAGCTGGACTTCATGGCCTGAGGCAAAAGAGATTGGCAAAGAGGTAATTTTTAGGTGTATAGCTGAGAATGAAAATGCTCTCCCAAAGTCAACTTCACAAAAGGACACTGCAGGCTGGAACAGGAGTCTTTGTATGTGAACAAATGCAGAAAAGCTCATGAAAGCTGTAGTTTGTGGCTACAGTTTCTATCAAGCTGTCTATATAGTGTGTGAGGAAGAAACAAGCAGATTCTCATACATAGTCATCTAGTCAAGTTGTCTTCTAGCTTAGTCAATCAACTGCTATATCCTCAACTTAACTACAGGACAGCAACCATAAGTATCCCTGTTTGTACACTGGTGAAACCCATGAGCCAAAAAAGATAAGAAAACCACCAGACACAAACAGGCAAATGTAGAGAATTATTGCTGGTGGTTCTTTGCCTCTGGTCCAAAGAATTGAAAATAAAAGCTCACACATATTTGCAAATAAAGCAAAGAAAAATACAAATTATACACACACACACACACACACACACACACACACACGTATAGTATGTATATATACACTGTCAAGATAGACATGCCACATGAGTGTGAGTACTCAAGGGCCTCAGGAATACAGCCTGAGGTACGTTTTGATAAGGCCTGAAAAAAGAAAGGACTGATTACCAAGAGGCATGCTTAGTGTGAGTTCTCTTTTGATCAATACATTAGGTCATTTATGAACTGTGTATGTCTCTTCCTATAATAAGTCTTATTTTAATCATAAACATGTTCAACTCTGTACAAGCATAAGAGATTCTGTATAAAAAGCTAGGAGAAGACAGTTTCCTCTTAGTGTGCATGCTTCAAAAACCATTCAATTCCAGACCAAGCCTGTTCTTCATACCTGATTACATTGGGAATGCAGTCAAATCTAAACGTGGTTGTTACCAGGGTTATTGAAAATCTATACTGGATAAAAGTATACATAGAGCTGGATGCAGGCAGAGGGTCAAAATGTACTGAGGCTGTTAGGTGAATTGTGGAGAGTGTAGGCATGGTACCTGAGGGTGGAAGCGTTAGGCTGCCAAATACATTATTACAAGAGGGGAATGTTCATAACCCCAAACCTAAGGTAGGTTCCAAGCTAAACTCTGTCTTCTGCTTGCTCTCCTTAGAGCCTTTGTGACCACAGTCCCACGGGTAGGCATTTTCTGAGTTGCTTGGACATTTTCTCCTCTTTCTTTTTAGCCTTCAGTTCTCTGAATTCTACACTTTGAAAAAATACTACTTCCTGAAACTCTGACAATGCAATTTAAGAACTGTAATTTTTGAGTGGCTAGAGGGATAGTTTAGTAATTCATAGTCTATAATGCTTTTACAGAGTTCTGTAAAATCCTAAACCCATCTGAGCAGCTCACAACAGTTGGTAACTCCAGCTCCAGAGGATTCAAAGTTCCTTTTTGGCCTCTGTGGGCAACTGTACTTACTTGCACAACTCCTGCACGCTCATGTACAGAGAGTTAAAAGCAAAAGTAAATCTTCAAGAGACAAAAATAAATAAAATTTATCCTTTAGCATTATAAGTTACTTTAGCATTTTTTATGTTATGTTTCACCTATGTCCACTTACCTTTAAATATGTCACCTCCTTTCATAACTAGACATACTAACTAAACTAACTCTATAGCACCAGACAGTCATTCCTATTTGAAATGGTTTATTCAACTCATTTATCTTTTAACAGGTGTGTTGACCAGTGGCCCATTTCCTTACCCATTGGTCACATGTATAGTGCTTTAAAATGAAAGGAGAAAGCATTGGACTAGGTAAGATCCCCTTATCATAAGGCCAGTGGGGCAGGGAAGATGCAGTGGAGACCAGACAGCTAATTTGACTAACAAAGCAGCTTCTTGAACGACGTAAGTGGAACTTTCCAATTCTGTGTCTTCCTGGAGCCAGCTGGGACCCCAGCATTGTTTTTGTGTCACTCTGCTGGAGGATCTTCATCATATATATTAACTCGTCTATGAACAAGTACATTTTTCTTAATTCAAATGCATTTTCCTGTTAAATAATTATATTTAAATAAATAATTGATTTGTTAAATAATAAATAAATTCATTCCTATTTTGTTAGTGATATGGAATCATCATTGATACTTCCTTTTCCTATTAAAGAAATAATGCCTAGAATTTGGAACAGGACAGAGCACAAATATCACTTACTTGGGTAATCAGAATTGAATCTTCCAAATTATAACTATAGATAATTTTCATCTCATAGCTGTTTATATAATCATATTATAAAAAGACATATGAAGTAATAAATAAAATTTCATATGCATTAATAGAGGTTTAAATTTTACCTTAGATATCTGAGAACAGAAAAATTGAAAGTAAATATGTATACTGGTATAGAAATATGTGCATGCCCCCCCACGGAATGCTAAACATTCCAACATTTATCATGGATACAATACTCCATACCCGTTCTTCTCTTGGACAAAGATGTTTTCCTACAAATTACTCCAGTAGTCACCATGTATAGATTTAGTCAAAGATTAAATAGGTTTTACTGTCAGTTTTCTGACAGAATTGATATGATCCATTGACAAGTTGCAATGAAAACGTGCGTGGAATTGAAAAGGTATATGCATTAAATTTACCATTCTTTTCTTTGCTGACTGAACAGTGGACACAGATTTTTGAATATGTGACATTAACATCTTATCCTACAGTTATCTCTCCTTACCCTATTCTCTCTCTCTCTCTCTCTCTCTCTCTCTCTCTCTCTCTCTCTCTCTCTCTCTCTCTCTCTCTCTCTCTCTCTCTCTCCCTCTCTCCCCATCTCTGTCTCTCCTCCTTTACCTTTGCTTACTCAGGCCGTCCCAAACTCCAGCTCTTCCCTATTTCTACCAGAATACAAAGACTATTAGCTTTACTCTTCATACATTAGACATTTTGTCTGGTGCTTGTTTTATAAAAGTCATCAGAGCATCTCAACATCTTAATCTAGATCTGCAGCTTTTCTCAGCAGCAATTAGAAACTCCAGCACTGTTAACTCTGTCATCCCAGGTGGCAGTGATTGGCAAGGGCTGAATTCAGTCTGGCCCTCTAGAAAGGTTAGGTGGTCCCCAGTTCACAGAGGCTCTTTCAGCCTTGGCTTCATTGGGCTTGGATTGAGGTTTGTTTCTCTCATTTATGTTAACAGCAAGGCCCTTGGAGGCTTAGGAGTTTGTGACCCCTATTATATAACTTTCTTTCTCAACTGTCAGCTAAGCCCAATTAACATGTTTATTGTTAAGACAATATCTCCCACTGGTACATATTAATGAGAAATACTTGAAAGCCTTCAAACTTCAACCTTTCAAAATCTTTTTTTTTTATAAATTATAAAATGAATTGCTTAAACAAAATCTGTGTTTATGTAGTTGTTTTTGAGTAATTTTTTTGTCTTAAAAATCTCATAAACTTGAAATAGTAATCCCAATTTTAGGGTTTAGCTTTGTCTTTTTAAATATGTCCTTTAGAATCTTGAATTCTAAGACAATCTTTCGGCATTTCTTTGCCATTTGAACAGTTTCTCTTCTTTTTCCTTCCTTTATTTGCTTCTTTTTTGTTCATTTGTTTCTTCCTCTTTCTTTCTTTCTTTCTTTCTTTCTTTCTTTCTTTCTTTCTTTCTTTCTTTCTTTCTTTCTTTCTTTCTTTCTTTCTTTCTTTCTTCCTTCCTTCCTTCCTTCCTTCCTTCCTTCCTTCCTTCTTTCTTTCTTTCTTTCTTTCTTTCTTTCTTTCTTTCTTTCTTCCTTTCTTTCTCTTCCTGTCTTTCTTTCTTTTTTCTTTCTTCCTTCCCTTCCTCCCTCCCTCCGTCCCTTCCTTCTTTCCTTTCTTCCCTGTTGTCAAACTAATCGTTTTTTCTTTGGAAACAAAGATGTATCTTAGTTTAGAAGGACAGAGTCATTGCCTTTGGGCTGAACTCCACTGGAAAGTCACAAAGTTAGATGCACACGTAAACTAGAATCACAGAAGCAATTCAGTTATGGATATTTTATTTTCATGTGTAATAATATGCATTTCTTCATTGTTAAAAGCTAGAAGATCCCCACAATGTCAAATACAACTGGTAATAAGCCATCTTCACCAATAGTAGTCAGTAAAGACACATGGCAGTTCTCCAAAACGTACAGCTGAGTTGATGGACTGGTAAATGCTGGGAGGAAAATGAGTGAAATTATTATTTTTTCTAGCAACCCTTTTTATCACAATTATGCGGAAGCTCACATAGGTCATTTTCTAGAAATGACTGAAATGTCATAGTTACATTTTCTCCTTCCTAAAAATGTATTGAAAACTTGTTTTACTCAATTGATGTACTTCCTATTTTTTGTATTACTGCACGTGTAATTTTCATGTGGATAGGTGGATGCAGGCCTTTACATGCTACATACAGTGCATGAGTGGAAGTTAGTGGATATCTTTACTGAGCGGTTCCCTGTGAATTTTCTTTTGGTTTAGGGTTTCTCTTGTTTCTGATACTTTACTATGTATATAGAAATTTTGAGTAATTATTCTCTCTAACTCCTCTCACTATGAAGGGGTACACTGGAATTACAACTATGCTCCAGCATCTTGTTTCTTTATTTTTAATAGAGAAAACTTCTACCTGAAATTTTTTATTGCAAAGTTTTTTTCTTGCAGTATATGTTCTTCATATTATTTCTGTCCATCAATTTATCTGAGATCTTTCCTTTTCACTTTTCACCAAACTTCATGTTTTCTGCCTCTCTCAAAAAACTAGAGAACAAAAACAAAGAAAACTATCAACACGAAATAAAATGAAATCTCTCTCTCTCTCTCTCTCTCTCTCTCTCTCTCTCTCTCTCTCTCTCTCTCTCTCTCTCACACACACACACACACACACACACACACACACACACACACCACACACCACACACCACACACACACAAACAAAATAGGGCAGTTTCTGTTGGCCAATTACTCCTCTACATAAAGCCTGTCCTTGATTTGTGGTCCTCACATCCAGGACACTCCATTTCTCCTTGTTAGTGCTGGGATTTTGTGTTTTGTGCAGGTCTTGTGTATGTTTTCACAGTTCCTTTGAGTTCTTTTTTTTTTTTTTCTTGAGACAGGGTTTCTCCATGTAGTTTTGGTGCCTGTCCCGGAACTCACTCTGTAACCCAGGCTGGCCTCAGACTCACAGAGATCCACCTGGCTCTGCCTCCCGCCGAGAGCAGAGATTAATGGCCTGTGCCACCACAGCCTGGCTGAGTTCTTATATGATGAGACATATCGTATCAGTAAGACACTGTTCCTTGAATTCATCTACTACTACTATTAGCTCTTAAAATCTTTCTGACTTTTCTTCTTCATAGATTACTGAGACTTGAGGGTAGTTTTTTTCCTTGTTTTTTGTTTGTTTGTTTGTTTTATAAAGATATCCCATTAAGGCTGAGTGATCCAACATTTTTCACTCTAATTATGATCTACTGATAGAAGAAGCTTCTCTGATAAGGCACGAACAATGCCATGATCAATGGTTTTATCAATATGTCATTAGAGGTAATTTTATTGCAATGTTCCTTTAGCAGAATAATAGTAATATATATTTCCCCTAGTGCCTATGATGTGTCTATTCTCAGAACCCTGCCCTCTTTAGTGGAATCAGGCATGGAGTCCATCACATGGACTGGGTAACTCCTTTAACATTAGTACTACTATTGTACCAATATGTCTGGTATACAGGCTGCTTTGTAGGTAACAGAGTTTGGGGATGGGTAAAACTTATGGTTACTTTTATTCTTCAGAATAGTTCAAAGCAAGTTTCCGCACCATGAACACTAGTCAGCAGGGGTGATGCTTCTTGTTGGGCACCAGCTTGATTTCTCCATGTTTGATGACACAAGTAGGTGGCATCTTTAGTAACAGAGCTTAGCCATAAGGTTGCAGGGAATAAGCAAGAGCCCAAGCAGTAGCCTGAGTAATAGCCTTTGAGGTTTCATAATGATGATAGCGTTAGGGAACCCCTTTGACCAATGACTCAACAAAAATAATTCATTCCTTTCACTACAGGTTTTCCTTGGTGGCAAGAGATATCTAGTTGGGACATTGTTGTCCCCATTGTATAGCAGGTTCATTGAAATTCTTTTCATGTATGTGTTTATTTTAGGAAGGTTCATTGTAGCAGGTTTCTCTATTACTTTTCAAAAGGCTTTTAGCATTAGTTGTCTCTTCCTGCCCTCTCATTTCTATACCCATTTAATCCTTGTATTCTATTTTCCCTTTTATGTATTTATCACACTATATCCTCTTTCTCTTTCCTTGGGAAAATGTATTTATCACACTATATCCTCTTTCTCTTTCCTCCTCCATCCTTTGCTAGTTACCTATCTTCTGTGGTTATTCAGATTGAAAAATATATGTAAAGTTTAAGATCTAAAAATCCACAAATAAGAGAAAGCATGTGATATTTGTCTTTTGGGGTCTTAATCACTCAGGGTAATTGTCTCTAGCTCTATTAATTTACCTAAAAATTCCATAATTTCAATTTTCTTAACAGTTGAATAATATCCCATTGTTTAAACATATTAAAATTTCAAAGTTTATGGAAATCTAGGTCATTTCCAGTTTCTGGGTATTATGAGAAGAGCAGTAAGATCATGGATGAGTAACTATCAATTCTACAGATGGGGATCAAACTCAAGATGTCAGGCTTGGACAGCAAGTGTTTTACTCTTGAATCATCTCTCTCTAGCCCCATATTTATTACTTTTAAATGTTGGCAGGTTTACCTATTCTGTGATCTTTTTACTTTCAGACACTGTATATCTATGGATAAGAATTAAATTTCAAGTGTCTCTTAATTTTCTTTCTTATTCCTTAATCACCAAGCTTAAGAATAATCACCTGGAGTAAAGTAAAATATATAAATAAAATAAAACGTGACTGATCAGTCTTATTAGAACATAAATATAGTAGACAGACAGCTAACATTTCTGGACATGATAGGAACATTTTGAATAATTCTTTTGCTTAGAAATTTCATGTGCTTAGATGAATGATTAAAACTCTTAAAGAGAGTCTATACTTTACAGATATGGAGAACAATGAACATATAAAACTTTTTCAAAAATCTTTAGAGCTTGCATGTCATATTATAGAGAGGTCTTTTGGTCAGCCTCTGGAATCTGAGTGCAACTGTTGGTTGAGAGCCAATAAGAAAGCAGGAACTTTGACCCTCCAATGCCAGGAAATACATTTTGCTATTACTTAATAAGAAGGGCATAGGGGGCCCTGTGATTTAGAAGAGAGTATGCTTTGCTGACACTTGATTTTTTGTTGGCTTATAAAATTCTCATTAAGAAAATATTACTATACCATACTATCTCCAGATTTCTGAGTTAACAAAAACAGTGAAATTAGATATAGAGAGGTAACTTGATGTGCACATGAAAAACTAAAATAATGATTTCTCACAACTGTTAGGAGAAAGTTTAATAACTCAAAAGATAGGTTATATTTCAGTTAGTTGTCCTGTGGTATTTATGCATCTTTCTTGGGTGTAAAGAGACTGATAAGTGATTAAGAGTGTTTATTGATCTTCCAGAGAACCCAGTGCAGTTCAGGTAGGATGGCATACACTGCCTGTAGTTTCACCTTTGTGTGATCTGATTACTCCTTCTAACTGCAGGCACCTGCACTCATGTGCAGACACATGAGTCTAAACCACATGTATACACATATGCAATATTAAAAATAAAAATAAATTTAAAAGTAATTTTCCATAAATTGTAATTTCATTGATGGTGGGAATTTTCATTTGTGCTTTAAATCTGTCCTCAGTATTTACCCAATATTTGGGTAAAATAAGTCATAAATTTTTCCAATGTTTATCATTGCATCCAGAACTTCATGGATACTGAACAATGTCATATATTTCTATTGAATAAATTAATGAATAGTATTAGCCAACACATATAATTATTTTAAGAATGAAAATTATTATAAAGACAAGAACAATAATTTATGCCATTTTCCAAGTAAAAAAGCAAGATTAGGTTTACTACTTTTATCATAGTATTTGGTATTTGTAGCTTTAAGTAAAATGGAATGAAGGTGGGTGTGTGAAAAAGCAAGTGACATAAATTAATAAGTACTTGATATCCTCACTTCATCGTATAAGAAGTTATGGACAGTGTAATATTTACCCCCATTCACTTAAGAAAAACCACCTTGCTTACATGAAGAGCTCTATTTCCTAATAAAACTTTATTTACAAGGTAAATCTCAACTCAAACAATTTAAAGTGAGAAGGAATACTCACAGACTTACACCCATAAGAAATGATTAACTAAAAAAAGAAAACAAAAAAATACCATTCCTGAAAATCCTATATTTTAGTAAGGTATGTGTGAACATGTCAGGCATTATAAGCTAATCTTATACAGCAACAAAATCTAAGACAATTTGGGATTTCATACAATGAACAATTACATCAGGGAGTGTGAAGGCAATTGCTCTTCTTTACTAAGTTCTGGCTAGGGCATTGGAACTATGTTACACAGTACATTCTGGCAATCTCCGTACTGAAAGTAAGGAGACAAAAAGATTTATCTGATGGAACTAGGTGATAGAGAGGATATAGAAGGTTGTGGTGCTAGAAGAATTGAGACGTCTGGGGGGCAATAAGAAAAATAACTTATGAAATCTAATTGACCCAAATCATCCAGTGGTAAAATTTTCTACACTGCCACAGACAGTCTAGTCACTGAGGACACTGAAGGCATTACCAGGGCAGTGTTTCCCCAAGGTTCCCTTGAAAACAATTACTTTAGCAATCTGAATGGACTCTGGAAAGCAATTTAATCTTACAAGTTTTCTCCCTAGTTATTACTCCTATCACTTCTCACTCTTCATCCTGTTAGTTAACATTTTTGTGCTGTCTTGGGCTTACTACTTTCTTTACCTTAAAAACTGTAAGCTGCTTTACTTACACATTGCCACGTTTGATTGTAGTATCTGTTCTTATAAAAACAATGACACAAATATATATATATATATATATATATATATATATATATATATATATATATATATATAAATTATGGAATAATGAATACATTCTTAATTTGTGGAGTACTGAATTTGCTAACCTGATTCATGGAAGCAAAATATGAGCAATGTTGATAAAATATCATGTTTTATAGCTTTACTTGAATTTTAGAGAAATCAAGAACAGGATTGCTTAGAGATATAAAATACCACAACTCCTTAATTTTTCTGTCTTTTAGAATCTGAAATACCTGTATTAAGTCACCATGAAATTTGGATGCTCTTGGCTTCATTTCCACAGCCATATGTTTCTGACAGCAGTGTTTGTTCAGGACTTGGATTTCTTTCTGTTTATTCATATTTTTGTATCAAACAATTTAATTAAAATAGCTAAAAGTCAAATGGTTTTATGAGGATAAAATGCTTTAAAATTTATTTTAAAATTTTAAGTATTTTCTTCATCCTGTTAGATGTAATTGGTGGTACTCTTGTTTTATTTATTTTTTAATCTGGTTATGGGTCTTGAGTGGTACCTTCATGAAAAAGGTATGGCTAGTTTGTAGAACTAGCCCTGGTGAAGATTCTTTGGGTTTCTCTGTGATGGAGTCTATGCACTAAAGTGTATTGACAGTGCAGTGGGCAGTGTATACTTCCTGTGGATGCTCTGCATGGTCCTTCCTCCTCCTCCTGACCTCTTTAACAACTCTACTCTTTGCGAGAAATAATGGTTAAAAGAGCTTGCCTTCCTTTGGACCTTTATAACCAGAAGTTATCACCATTGTGTCTGTAGTCACTGATGTCAAAGAAGTGTGAGTATTTGAATGGCGGTATTTCAAGACCAGAAGGATTTGACTG
Source organism: Peromyscus maniculatus bairdii (assembly GCF_049852395.1). NCBI lineage: Eukaryota > Metazoa > Chordata > Mammalia > Rodentia > Cricetidae > Peromyscus > Peromyscus maniculatus. The sequence continues at coordinate 59,309,507 of NC_134863.1, read as the reverse complement.
CTACAGAGGACTAAATGCTGACTCTCCAGTCCTTTTCCTGAAAAATCGTGTTTCTGCTCAAAAAGCAAGAAAAAACTTTCAAAAATGGCATTTCTTATCTAATAAGTAGTATTTTTAGGTCCATTCATCTTTGTCAAAGGTAGAGTGACAGTATACTTTATAAACATTTCACAAAATATGAATATGGTATTTACAGTAGTATAAGAGTTGATAAATGCAGAAGATTGAGTTTGATCAGTGATATTTCAGTAGTTTATAAACCATATCTTATAATTTCTTCTGACCTAATCTATAGAAAAGTGTTTTAGACAACTGCAGATATGTAGACTGAATGTTTGATTTTTACCTATAATTATTAATAGTTATCATATGTCAAGTTTACTTTTTTTGGTGAAATATGCTTACTTTGATTTTTATCTTACTCACTCTAGAAGGTATTTAAAGTTGAATTTCACATCTGCTTTTATAATCATGTCATGATTTTAGACAGGGTAGTCCAAGTGACTCCCAAAATAATATAGTTTGTTGGTGTTGCACTTCATTACTGTTCAGAAGTTGAAAGTAACTGGATGCTTAGGGCTCAGAACTAAAATGATTTGAGCTGATTTTGCACTAAATGTGTAGATGTATCCAACAGTCTTATTAAATAAGAAACACAGAAACAATGTAAAAGAGAAAGCCAAGAGGTCAGAGCTCAGAGCTAAAATCTCACCCTTCCTCCTACTGTCCCAGCTTCCCAAAAGAGAGCTATATCCTGTCTGTTCGTTTTTTTTTTTATAGTATTTTGTTCTGCCTTCTCATTGGTTGTAAACCCAAACACGTGACTGCCTCATCACTGTCTGAATGTACAGCCCCCTAGGTCTTAAGGGCATATGTCTCCAATGCTGGCTGTATCCCTGAACACACAGAGATCTATGGGATTAAAGGCGTGTGCCACCACCGCCACACTCTGTCTATGGCTCTAATAGCTCTGACCCCTGGGCAACTTTATTTATTAACATACAATCAAAATCACATTTCAGTACAATTAGAATACCACCACATAAATGTATAATGGCCATTATTTGTTGTCAACTTGATTATATGTGGAATGAACTAGAGTCCAGAAATGGAAGGCACACCTGCAAGAGAATTTTTGCTTGAGTTGAAATAGGTGAATCCACTTCTAGTCCTGACTTTGAGGTAGAGAGACACACATCTTTGATCAGGATCTTGAAGCAAAAAGACACATCTTTAATTTGAGCCATACCTTCTGATGGAAGTCTATAAAGGACATAGAAGGAAGCGTTTGTAATTTTTGCCCTTGCCTTTCTAGCACATCCATTACTTCACTGGCACTGAACCCTACTTCTTTGGGATTCTAGCATATCTTGAAGACCAGCTATCACTGCCTAACCTATGTTTAATATAGTGGCTATTCTGTTCTCTGACCCCCAGATAAATTTATTGGGGTTTACAATATATGAACCACAAAAGAATTAGAGACAAATGATGACAACTGAGAGAAAGGGAATTAACCTCTCTCCTGTTATGGAACTCCCAATAGCTCACCTAGTACAAGGCAATATTCCTTGTAACCATATACATACAAACAACAAAAATGATGTCAGCAGGTTGTATTCATATATCTATGCATGATGTGCATACACGCAGAGATATATAGACTTTCTTTATGTGGTACTATGAACTGAAATGTTTCCAGGTACCCCTTGTACTAGTTAATTTATCATTGCTGTGACTAAATACATGACAAAAGCAATGTAAGGGATGAAGTGTTTATTTTGGCTAATGATTTAAAAGTACACAGTCAATAATAGTTGGGAAATCATTGATCAGGAAGTTGCTGGTCACTTTGAATTGCAGAATAAATAGAAATTTAGGCCAGAATATAAAAATCTCAAATCCATCATAGTGATGGTCCAGCTCCTAATACTTCCACAAACTTCTTGGATTGTGGCCCAAACTGCAGACTACACGTTCATCTACTTGAGATATACTCCACCACAACACCATTCCTCCAAAAATTCAAATGTGCATTCCCAAACTCCAACATGTCTGTATAATGGTAAATTACAAAGGGCTTTGATATTAAATAAGCTCCTAAGTGGTGTGTGTGTGTGTGTGTGTGTGTGTGTGTGTGTGTGTGTGTGTGTGTTGAGTGGGGATAAACCTATAAGACTTGAACCTTATCAAAAAATGACGTCAGAGACTCTATGACCTGTGGGATAGCCATGCACTCCCATGACAAAGTAATGTCTTCCCAAAGACGAGAGGCTACAAAATAACAAATATCTTGATAACAACTTGAAATTAAGACTTCTTAGTCTCAAGAAGTACATAAGACATTTGTATTATTTAGACGATACAGTGCATAGTTGTTTGGTATAGCAGTCTGCGTTTAGCATGGCAGGTTGTTCTTTACAAAGAACTCTCTTTGGTAAGATATTCCCTAACTAGACTCCAATAACGTACCAGAACCCAGTTTTATCTCATGTGACTTCTGTCTCTTGTTCCTAAGATGTCATTAAATTGATTTTCTCACTGCTTAGGGAAGCCTCCACTTCCTTTTAGATTGTCATCTCCAACCAAATTAACCAATCCTCAATGGTTAACACTCAGCATTTATTTCAGCCTTAGTTACTCTGCATTTAACAAGCAACTTCCAGTACTGCTTTGTTGGATGTTTTTATCTCATCATTCATGAAAATTATTGTTATCAGATATTTCTGCAAATATATGTTCAGGTCTCTGAAAGCATATGAGGACATTTTTTTTTCTACTGTGTTTACACATAACTGTCACCAACGGAAAGCGTCTGTTTGGTACTATTACTCGGTAAATTTCACAACATTTACTGTAATATAACTTGGGCTTAAATAATTGTGCCAAACAAATTACCTCAGCCATTATGCTGATGTCATTTTTGCCTCACTGAAACATACCTTAAGAAATTATTAGCATACATTAAAAACAGAAAATTCAGCACTATAAAAATTCATAAGTCCAAAATAAATAATTATTGAAAAATTAATATAAAATTTTCAGCTGTGTTTGTTGTCTAAAATAAAACATTAAAATGATATCTAAAGCACTATGTTCAAGTGATACCATGACTTATATTTGAATTTTCTTCCTATCATATATTCTCTACCTACTCCATTTTATATGCTTGTTTAAATGTATTGATGAACTTTACTCCGAAGATTGTGTACCTATTTTTGATTACCTAATATACAAATATTACCTTAAATAAGAATAGAATTCTGTGAGACACATGATAAGTTTGTGTGACTGCCAATAACAATAACAAGCATGCGTTTCAGAGATCACAGACTAGAAAGCCTATCATATCAAATTTAGGTACTATATTTCATGATTTATTCAATAACATAAATCATATACTAGTAGCTCAAGGAAAAGCAATAGGTAATATGCTTATGCTATTATTTATGCTGAAGAAAGACAGACACTTGAAGGGAAAATTCTAATTAATGAATGCTCCTATCGGTTTTATTCATCATATGTGCTCTCCGTTAAAATGTGTGTTTTGAAAACTAGACACGTTGGTCATATTCTTGCACATTTTAGAAACACAGTGATAACTGTGTTCACTATCACCAGTAGACTTGGGCTGCAATTGTAAGAAGGTAGTGTAGTTAGTTCCTTTGAGCCATCATCATTTTTGTGATCTCACATTTTTTAAGTTAAACCTCAATGACTTTGTTTTATTGTAGATAACTTGGATAGAGCAATTTTTAACTTAATTCCTGGGGAAAACTTAAAGTATGTTATGAGAATTATCTGCTGGAGACTTTAGATAGAGAGCTGTTTGAAATTATATATTATCCAATCTTCAGATCCCATGATTATTGCCAGCACAGTTCTTAAGAATGGCTTTCTGTTATGGAAATAGGAATGGTTGTTAATAGTTTTTCCTGCAGGTCTTAAATGATACGGAATTTTACTTTGATTGGAAATTCCTCTTCAAGAATATTTAAAACAACATCATATAATTATTTTTGCTTTCTTATTATTTCAACTATGTAAATGAACTCTTGCGACCTTCATTTTAAAAGATATCATTGAGTTCCATGAAGCTCTTTCCAAGGGGGCTGGAGAGACGGCCCAGACACTAAGGGCACTGGCTGTTCTTTCAGAGGTCCTGAATTCAATTCCCAGCAAACACATAGTGGCTCACAACCATCTATAATGAGATCTGGTGCCCTCTTCTGGCTTGCAGGCATACAGGCAGAGCACCCATACATAAAATATAAATAAATAAAATAAAAAAAATCTTTCCTAATATAATTTAATAATGAAGATGATGATGATGATGATGATGATGAAGATGATGATGATTTAAAGGACATTTTGATCTCCCACTTTTATCTCTGCCCTCCTTTCCCCTTTTTTGTCCTTTTGATGTTTCTATGCCACACAGCACTTGTATTTCTGGATACAAGAGTAAGAACAAAGCAAGGTGATGTCATGGTCTCAGACCGCAGAAATTTTAAAGAATGCATGGTGGATGCCTTCACACATGAATGGGAATCAGAGATGAGAAGATAAAATGTGTGGCTTTACAAATCATGTCCCGTCCTGGTATAGTGAAGGCTGTTTGCATGTATAGATGTGGAGACCGCTTTCCTGGGGGTATTTTTAAGACACTGAGATTCACTAGAGAATCTGTATTGGATTAGAAACTGATATGAAGTACCACGATCCGATCAGACAAAAGAAGTCTGCCATGTGTTTCTTGAGTCCCTGGGTTTTCATGCCAATGGACTGATTTGGGGCTGAGCAATTATTGGCTGCACATTCTATAGAGAGTTTGTGTGTGTGTATGTGTGTGTGTGTGTGTGTGTGTGTGTGTGTGTGTGTGTGTGTGTGTGTGCCTCCATTCCAGGGTAGAGAGTTTTGGCATGATTTGATCTGGTGAGGAATATCAGTTCTCAAAGCTGGTAAGGTGATTGTGCACTGATTCAACATCAAGTTTCAGATTTTACTAGTTTGAGAACACTCACAGAAAATGCCATGGTCTTTTTGCCTGTATGGCTTAGGATAACAAAATATCAGAAGCTGGGTGGAATTTTAAGAGTTTTTATTTTTTAACTATATGTTTCTTTTCCCCACATCCATGCCAACATTTATCATCATTTTTATTTTCAGTTTAGTCGTTCTGACTTCCATAGAAGTCATGGCTTTGATGTGGCTTTCCATGAAAAGACAAATTAAAAGGGATTTATTACTATTAAAAAAGATCTTGCTGGGCAGCAATGGCACTCGCCTTTAATCCCAGCACTCAGGAGGCAGAGCCAAGCAGATCTCTGTGAGTTTGAGGCCAGCATGGTCTATGAGCATGATCCAGGACAGGCACTGAAACTATACAGAGAAACCTTGTCTTGAAAAACCAAAAAAAAATCTATATAGGTTATTATAAGAATTTTAAAATATAAAGAAAATGTTAAATATAACCAAGTGGTTACAGGGTACATATAATGGGAAGACAGATAATAGAATGTGATCTGAGAAAACACCACAAAATTAACATAATGAAGAAAAAAAGAAAGCAGAAATGTTCACAAGAGCATAAATATTTTTGAATAATAGAAACTGCTGGAGATTTTACCATCCCAGATTACATGTTTTAATAAATGTTTACAATAATAAAACAGCATGGTACTTCCATAAAACCAGATACATTGACCAACATATTAGAAATCAGGATACACATAAAAAGCCCTTATTCTTTCTAATATCTTCTGTAGTGCTTTCTTAGTAGCAATAAATTATTTTAATCTGTTTTTAATATGGAAATATTTTGTTTTATTTGAATGGATAGCTTTGAAAGGTATAATAGCCTGGGTTAACAGTTATGGTCTTACTGATCTTATAGCACATCTTTCTAGACATTCTAAGGTTTAAATATTTCTTTCAAATGATCAGGTGTTACTTTAAGAGGCCTGCTTTTTTAGGTGAATCTTCAGATGAAGCCACAGTCAAGCTAGGTACCTTTATTGGCTCTTTTGAGGCACCAAGAGAACTTGAGTGTCAACCGCCAGGTTCATGCTTGACAGAAATTGCAAAATATAACATGTTTGTCTTTTAAGTGATAGTGTTTGCAGATATTTTGACAATAGACAGCTCTTATAAAATGCTCTCTTGGGGTTTCTATTGTGATGAAGAGACACATGACCACATCAACTCTTATAAAGGAAAACACTTAATAGGGGCTGGCTTGCAATTCCTGACATTTAGTCCATTATCGTCATGGCGGGACATGACAGCATGCAGGCAGACATGGTGTTGGGTAAGGAGATGGGAATTCTATATCTTGATCCACAGGCAGTAGAAAGAAACCGTCACAGTGGGCATGACTTGAATATATGTGCGACCTCAAAACCCACCCCCACAGTCACACACCTCCTCCCACAATGCAACACCTACTCAAACAAGGCCACACCTTCCAATAGTGCCACTTCATATGAGCCAAGCATTCAAACCCATGACTCTATGGGGGCCATACCTATTCAAACCACCACAAAGGCTGATAATATTTTAAAGGATTGATTATGATTATTATACATATGTAAGACAATGTTCCCATTTGCAAGCAATACAAATATTTTGGATCATACCAAGATTCCAGCTCAGTATATTAATCTCCAAATGATTCAAGAAGGAATATTTCTTTGTTATAATTATACAATCTTTTAAAATTATTTGAAATACAAATATACAACAAAGAACATATTTTACTTTACTATTGAATTTCTTTCTTATCATCAGTGCTACTATATTCATGAATTTACTTTGGTGTTCTATCAAGAAAATGATGCAAATCTCAATTGGAATAGAAGAAAAGGAGCTCAAATATCAAAGGAGATGAAGGGAAATGTGTGAAATCAATGGTTAAGCCTAGTTTCTCTTTTTTATTCTTTCCTCTATATTTGTGAGTGAAGTGTTGATAATGCAGATAATATATACTAATATATATATAAAATATAGAGAGAAGTATATTATAAAGTAAGTATAAATAAATAACTGATTACATATTAAAAGGGGAAAATGGTAATGTGACTTGCAATGAAATTTCATTCCCTTTCCAGCTCAGCCATAACCATTGCTGTCAAAGAACAAAACTTTAGAAAATCGTTCATTGTTTACCAGAAATTAAATGAAATATTCAGATATTCTTTATTTTCTGTGATTTTTTTGAATCCCTGAATTTCATACATTACATATTGTATTTAATGAGAAATTTATATTTCATTGAAGAACTTAGATGAGATACTTAATTTTAAATATCTAACTTTTAATCGCAAAGTAATATTTGAAGTATAACTTAAGTATATAGTAAATTTAGTCACAAAATATTTTTTCTGAGTGTTTATGCATTATTTGACTCTATTTCTACAAACATAATTTTAAGAATTTCTGCTTTGAGTAGCTTAATTTAATTAATATTTTCTCTCTTGAATTAATTTTTTATCAGTTTATCTTGGTAGTTATTAATTCATTAGTACCCATTGAGGTAAACACTTAAACTGAAGCTATAAACATAAATGATACCTTTTTCACCAAAAATACAAACTGTATTATCAATATCAAGTAAAACAGAATAGTAGAAATGAAGTTTTTACAAATTACCATTCTTGGTTTCCAAGGTAACATGAGTCATTTCAGGGGACAATATTCCTTTATAGTATGTGTGTTTTAATTTGTTTTCTTTCTTTTTTCTATGCAGCTTTTATTTAGTATATTGAATTCTGACCATATACTTTTAAAGTTTTTACAGTACCAATTAACTTTAATAAGTGCAAATGGAACCAGACCTCCAAGTTTCAATACTTGTTTCTCTTTCTCTTGTCTCTCTTTTTGGACTAAATAGCTTCCTGTTAACTAGAAAACAAATTTATTTTGAGATTTTTATGAATCAGTACTGAAGAGTCTTATCTTCAAGTTCTAGGAGGCAAAGAAAAAAATTTTTATTTTCTGAGCTTTTCTGGTTATTTCTACTTTTTCTTCCTATTAATTAACATTGCTTGGCAGAGATGGATTCTGATAAAATGTTCATCACCTCTTCAAGATTTCCTTAACATAATGATATTGAAAAATATTGTGAGATACAGATTTAAAAATCATTAATGAGTGAAATAAATTTAGTTCCCTCCCTAAAACAAGTTACAATTATATGGGACTCTATGTTGCTAATTGTATCTGCATTTTCACAATAGATGCTATGCTTGATACTTCTTTTCTTTATATCTATAGTAAATGCTGTAGGCAACATGAAAAAAAATTATATGGAAATGTGACAATGCATATTTCAGTCACCATTAGAGAAACAGAGAAACCCAGACCTGAAGATATGAAACTACTTATTATTATCTTAGTATTCAGACTTTCTACTCAAAGCTTTAGAAGTCTGTATGTTATGTTTAATAAACATATTAATGCTAGAAAGTTTGGCAGAATGTTTAATTATCAGGAGTATATTTTCTGTTAATCAGATTGGGATTGCTACTATTACAATTAAATAATTGTAGGCAAATTGAGGATTTAATTACTACCTCCAGACACAGTAGTCTCTTTGCTTTCTCTCCGAAACCATCCCCAAGTGAAGATGGCAGAAGACTTACTGGAGGAAATCCTGTAAAACTCATTTAATTTGCTTCCATCCATTTTAAGACTATTCCTATTAAGAAGAATTACTTTGTTGACAGGAAAGCCATCTAGCAATATGATATTCAGTCTCTTTCAACTGTTGACTCTAGCTTGGCTCCAACAAAAGATTTTTATCAGATATTATATTTATTTTTCTGCTTCTCATATAGTCTAAGCTCCATGGTAGAGTTAGAATGTTAAAAGAATGAAATGGTCAGGGAACTCTCAGAAATCTTATTAATTCTGTAATGCTCCTGAAAGCTTACCAAAGGTTTTTGTTCCCTAAAGCTACTGCTTTGAGTAAATCAGATGGGATTTCTTTGTGACTGCTGAAAAGAAGCAGGACTTTCTCTGGGTTGTTATTATGCAATAATGAATGTAGACTTTAATCATGCATTCTGCAAGTTTGTCTATTTCAGTTAGGAAGTTTTAAGAAACATACACACATGCATACATGTACACATAAATCTGTATGAAAAAATACTGAGAAATAAAATAAGAATGAGCAGATATTATAGGTATGACAATAAAGAAAAACTTATATAGAATAAATATTTCAAATTCACTTGACTATGCAATAAACTTTGTCATCATATGCTTTGGTACTGATGATAAAATATTCAGGCAACTTCAGTCTTCAATTCCATTTTATGGTGCTTTTGTATATTTATGACTGATGAGCACAACTTAACTAGTTATCACTATAAGCTTAGCAATGCCTAAAATAATTGTTTATGAAAACTCCACTGATATTTTAGAATTAAATCCTGGATTAATATTAATTGAATTGCAAATTATGTAGGAATGACAGTGCTTATTCAGATAAATACTGTCCTATATATCTGTTAATACTGCATAATTAAAATTCTCATATTTCTTTGGTATTAGATTTACATTATGTTCATGCATTTTATAAAGGCCATTGTCTATGGCCAAAGAAACCTGTTGCCAAATTAAGGCCTTTTTTATTGAAAGAATATGGGCTGTTTTTCACAAAACTAATATGGATGGCCTGTACTTCTTATGGCATGAATAAATAAATTCATTTATTTTCATAGTTTATTCATATTTATTAATGAAAATTTATGTTTAATTATGTTATTTATTAATTATTTTAATTATGTTATCATTAATTATTCAATTAATTATTTAATTGAATTTTTGAAATTAATATAATTATATCATTTCCCCTTTCCTCCATCTAAATCCTCACATATACCCCTCCTTGTTCTCTGTGGTTCTCTCCAAGGTGATTATGGCACTTACTGGAGAAGGAAACAAGCCAAATAATTTATCTGAGGCATGAACAAGTACCCTGCATCAATATTAGTGTGAAAGGATTTGTAGTTGAGGCAATAATATATAAGAGGTGGCAAGGGGAACACTCCTTCACTGTTCCTGTGAGTGCAAACTTGTGCAGCCCCTTTGGAATTCATCATGGTAGTTTCTCAGAAAAGTGAGAATTGATCTACCACAAGATGCAGTTATACCATTTCTGGGCATATACCCAAAGGATGCTCCATCATACCTAAAGGACACGTGTTCAACTATGTTTATAGCAATTTTATTCTTAATATCCATAGACTGGAAACAACCCAGATGTCCAAATCATTCAACCAAAGAATGGATATAGAAATAATCATACATTTACACAATGGAGTATTCCTCAGTTCTAAGAAACAAAACAATGGCATTATGAATTTTTCAGGGGAATGAATGGAACTTGAAAAAATCATCCTGAGTGAGCTAACCCAGACTCAGAAAGACAAACATCGTTTGTACTCACTTACAAGTGAATATTAGCTGTAAAGTAAAAGATAATCATGCAACAATTGACAGACCCAAAGGGGCTAGGTATTGAGGAAGGCTCAATGGGTGGAACTATAAATCTCCCTGGGAAGGAGAAATAGAATAGATATCGTGGGTGTAGGGAGTAAGGGGTGATAGGAACAGGAAGGATCAGGTGGGTGGAGGATGGATGAGAGAGTTCTGGGAGAGACAACTGGAATTGGGGGCATCTCAGAGAAGAACTAGAAACCCTTCGCAATGGAAACTCCCAGAAATTTACAAAACTTACTTTATCAAAGACTCCTAGCAATGGAGGATAAGGAACCTGAACTAGCCATCTGTAGCAAGGCTTCCAGTGTAGGGACTGAGACACCAACATAGCCACATAATCTTCAACGTACAATTTGTCCTGCCTACATGATGTGCTAGAGAATAGGCAGCACAGAATTTGTGGGAGTGTCTAATCAATGACTGCCGCAGCCTGAAACTCATGCCATGAGGAAGGACCCTAGTCCTGACAATTTCTCGAGGGCCAGAACCCAGAGGCTAGATAGCTCAGAGACTTGGGTTAGAACCAGAAAGAACTGGAAAAAAAATGAAATGATACCTAATGATATTCTGAAATACTCATAGATTAGTGGCTAGCCCGGTCATTGTCAGAAAAGCTTCACCCAGTAACTGATGGAAACAGATGCAGAAACCCACAGCCAAACATTAGGCTGACTGCAGGAATTCTGCAGAAGATGGGGAGGAAGGGTTGTAGGAACAAGGACACCACCAAAAAATCCACAGAATCATCTAAACTGTACTCAATGAGGCTCACAGAGAGTGACTGACATCCTATATGGGACTGACCTAGGCCCTCTGCATATATGTTACAGTTGTGTAGCTTGGTCTTTTTGTGGAACTCCTAAGAATGGGAGCAGGAGCTGGCACTGACTGTTTTACCACCTTTTGGGACACTTATCCTCATGCTGGATACCTTGTCCAGCCTTCAGCTTGATATGTCATAGTTGTTTGATATCCAGGGGAGGCTTGCTATTCTCTGAATAGAAACTCAAGGGGACTGGATGGGGGTGGGTGGCAGGGAGATGGGGAGGGAGTACTGGGAGAGAGAAGAAGAGAAAAGAACATTTGGGTTGTAAAAAAATAAATGACTAAATAAAATGCACATTTAAAGTATTCACACACATAAAAAAAATTTATCTGAAACATGAACGAGTACCATATATCAATATTAGTATGAAAGAATTTGTATTCGAGGCAGTAATATTCAAGGGACTTATGTTGAAATGAGTTATTTTTTAATATGATTTTGTTTCTAACAAGTGCACAAATAAAGGAATCAGACCTTACTAGATCCTGGGAAGTTAAAAAAAAATGATATGCTCATAAGTGTATATACAGGCACACCACAGGTGGGTAATGTAATGGATTGTAACATTTGCCTCTACCCTGCCCTTTCTTTCTCATCTGCTCTATTTGTATCTTTCTTTGATTTTCCATTCATTGCACAAGATGGTCTTGAACTCATCATGTAGTCCCAGTTGATGTTCAGCTTATGATCTTCTTCCTTCGACTATTGACTGCTACATGACTGACACATATCACTAAATCTGGGGTTTCTAATTTTTCAATAAAGTGAGAAGTAAAGCTCATCTTTGAGTATGAATCTGTAGCTTGGGATGCTAGAAACAAGTGGAAAGGGGGCATTTTGAAAGTGTTATTTGGAAAGGTACACAGTGAAAGAGCTAGAGATAAATAGTAAAATCACTTGCAGCACCTGAATCCACTTTGTAGTAGAATATTATTTTAATGTATGTTACTTTTGTTTATGTTGCTTTTGTTTAACTCTGTGAGGCTGTGTTACTCTGCCCATGTAAAACACCTGATGGTCTAATAAAGAACTGGCCAATAGCAAGGCAGTAGAAAGGATAGGTGGGGCTGACAGGTAGAAAGTATAAATAGAAGGAGAAATCTGGGAAGAGAGATTGGAGTTAAGAACTAGGAGCCAGAGAAGGAGAAGGACTCCAGGGGCCAGCCACACAGCTACATAGCAAGCCACAGAGTAAGAGTAAGATTTACAGAAGTAAGAGAATGGGAAAAGCCCAAAGGCAAAAGGTATATGGGACAACTTAAGTTAAGGAAAGCTGGCTTGAAACTAAGCCAAGCTAAGACTAGGTATTCAGGTGTTATAATAAGCTTCTATGTGTGATTTATTTGGGAGTTGGGTGGCAGACCCCCCAAACGAGCAAAAACCTCCAACAACACCACTTGATGATCACCATAATGGATATTCATGGACACCAGTCAGCAGAGCAGAACCATGTCTTACTATATTCAGACTTAGACATAGGAGTGTAGTTATAGGGTAAGTGTAGTATACATAGAGAGATACTTATCAGTATTATGTTTTAGTGAAAATGATAGAGATGTGGGATTCAAGATCTAAATTCCATTTGTTCAGCTTCAAAAGTCTTTGCTCAATTACATTACCAGATCATTTTCTTACAAGTAATCATTGGCAATGACTAACTGCGAAATGCAACATGTCATCCCCTAGAAGTTAAAAATATCTAGATGCTAAGGTCATCTTCTAGAAGTTATAAAATGTCTGGATGCTAAAGAATAGATATTAATTATGTGAGGAGAGTCAGTGTCCTTTCCCATAGCCATAACCAAACAGCTGAGAAAAAAAACACAAAACAACAACAACAAAAAAGTTTACCAAAATTTCACTATATTCTAAGTGCTGGCTTCATTATTTTTCAAGAATTTTGTCACTTTCAGTATATAATATCACTATGGAATAGAAGTTACAATTATTCTCATTTTTATATAGTAAAGAAAGACAATTACCAATTTTCAAGTCAAGGCACATTTTGGGTATAAGAGGAAAAAAACTTGGTAAAATAGAATAGTCTATGAAAAACAAAACAGTTCATTTGACAAATTTATATAACTCAATTTTATATCCTTTTACACAGATATGATAAAAAATATATGTAACATAAATATATAGTCACCTAAACACATACACACATATCCACTATTTTCCTATGTTTACCATATATATCATATAAAAATAAACACTATAAATGCAAATTCAAATTTGAATTGAAATGTGATTGATTTATAACAGAAGATATTTCCCATATTTAAAAGATACAGCTGATTTATAGAATTATATCAAACAGAGTAACTGTCATTTATACTCTTTATAAGAGATAGTGCGAAAGTTTATAAACATTTTGCGAAATTTTGGGTGGAAGTTGAAAAGAAAGAATACATAAATTGAAAACATAGCAAGATATTAAATGAAATATTACTCTTTAGTTGAGATGGATATATTCTAATATTTAAGAAGAAAAATAAGTTCATGAGAATAAAAGTTATTTAATATTTTATTTTATTATATGCTTTGTGATTAAACTATTTAATCACTTATACATACTAATTTTAGATTATACATTTAGCAAATATTGAGATAAATATATATTAGCCAGAAAGAATTTCTGTTTCTAAGGAGTCCATTTTCTAGTAAAGGAAATTGTGAATTCTGACACAATATACTTTGATAAATATAAACATGGAAGTCAAAGAAATCCTGTAGGGTAAGTAACTAAAACAGAAACATGTGGTGAATAGCAATTACTGAACTTGTACTTGACTGTAGGTGGAGATAGACAATTACAATTACAATCTTCATGCTGCTATGAGGATTGTTTAAGCAAAGATGTTGTTGCTTCCCTTAGTAGCCTGATAACCTGTCTGCCTGCTTTCAGTTCTGCTCATAGTTATGAACACAGCCATCCAGCTAATTACAAAAATGTGTATCTTTTTCTATCTTCTCACCAGCGCCACAGTCATTTCAGTGTGTTTTTCTTCATATTCCAACCTCCTCCCTTTTATGACTCTTACTCCTTGTTGGTATCAGTCCAACTAAAGTTGACCTTGTTTTATTCTCAAACATGAGGAATAGACTCTATAATATCTATGTACTCAATGTCTTCTCTGCTTATATGACATCATCATTTCCCACGTTCATTATTTCAATTCACATACTTATTGTTGCCCATTGACATTCAATCAACTGAAAATTCCCCTTTTATAAGTAAACTTTACTATTTTCTCTAGAATTTATTAACACCAAATGTCATGGTATGTATTGCTTCATTTAACATATTTACTAGTTTTTTATCTCATATGCAGAAAAACGGTGAATATTTGATTGGCCAGGCATATCAAGTAGAACAAAGAATATCTTAGAAAATTTGTAATCCATCAACATTCATTGAAAGTGATAGCACAGTTGAATGATTTATCCAAAAACATACAAAGACAAAAACATACAAAAGAGGACACAGGAGAGTCTTGGAACATTATCTTAATTTAAAGCAGATTGAATATGTAAATTTGATGATATGATTAGAAAACAATCACTCTAAAACAATGCAAATAACATTTGGCCACATAGGAAAATTATGTAGAGTATATTTATCTTAAATAAACAAGATAGAAATCCTCGAGTTCAGGTTAAATGTTAATAACCTATATCTAAAGAAGACTTATTAGTCTTAAATGACAAATGCAACTCAAAATTGTGCATAATCTCAACCTATTTAGCATTGTTCAGAGAAAAATATTTAATATTTGAATCTATCACCTGTATTTATAAATCCCTAAAGGGTCATTAAATGTTTGGCTTCATAGAGAGGCATGAAAAATATTTGGAATTTCTTCTCTTTGCTGCTCCTTGTGATGAAGCTAAGAATAGCCTCTTAAATATATATCTATTATATCTCTGCATTACCCTTATGTTAATTATAACAAGGAATATATTTATAATGGAAGAAATCACATTTATCATCCTTTGAGACAAAATAAATACAAAAGAACAGAGGATGAATTATCATTACAAGGAGTTTCTGTTAAATAAATATATTTTTCTTCTTGTCTCTCTCTTTTCCTCTCACTTTCTCTTACACTTTTTGCAAAAAGTTAGAAATAAAGTTCAAATCACTTAGAAGATTATTTTCTATAACCAAGAAGCTAGACAGGAGCATAATCTATTCTGAAATTCATGAGAAAATCCTTTAAAATGTCAGACAACAGTTAAAACATTCTATGATTAGGGCATATTTTAATTTTCTTAATGTCAAAACTCTGCTGTGGGAGAAGCTTATGCACACTCATTTGTTATTCACATGAGCTGATATTAAAGTGGAGACATACTCTCAGAACTATCGATACCAGGGATAGAGGATAGTTTAAGCAAAAGAGACTAGTATGACCTTCAGGAAGACTGTGCATCATATAGTGGTTTGGAACAAAACTCATTTTGAAACAGTAAGTAGCATAATTTCTTAAAAGAGGTGATGTGTGTGAGGATGTGGATCGAAGTTTTCAGGAACACTGGTCATTAAGTTCATTTGCATTTAACAACAGAGGCCAGCATAGAAGAGGTATTAGTGAGAGTTAGATGAGATTACTTAAATATATGATCCTACTATCCTTCAGACAAAGCATAGAGGACAGTGGAAGGGTCAAATAACCTCTTCCAAAACTTATAGAGGCAGGAACTTATAACATTTTAATAGCCTATATGCATATCTTGGGGACACACAGCATACCAGGTTCTAACCACTAAATATAATTCTTCATTGAGACCACATTTCCTAAGTGTCTCCATGCTGGACAATATACTTTATACAATGAGTACAGAAAAGATCTTGAGCATTAGGGGTTATATGTTTTGAAAATGGAAATATAAGTAAATGTTTAATATAACATCAAAAAGTGAAGAACAAGTAACATAAAACACTTAGGTTGAAATATGACAAGGAAGGTGTCCATTTGATGGTGATCAGGGAAGGATTTCTGGAGAATGAAGACCTGTAGTCATGGCTCAAAAAGCTGGAGAAAAGCCATAGAGAATATGTAAGAATATATGGAACAAAGAAAACAAAGGTCATCCTTGAGGTACAAAGAGGTATTGTATGTTTTAGGAAAATTAGAAATGGGTAAACAAAGGAAAAGGCACATGAGAATTGGCAATGAGGTAGTTGTGAGAGTCACATAGATTTATGTCGTATAAGACCTTCAATGCTAACAAAGGGTTTTATTGTACAAAAATACTGGCAGGCTTTGAACAAAGAAGTCATGGAGTAATCAATCTGATTCACACTTTTAAAAAAGCAGCAAAGCAAATGAATGTGGTCTCTTATAGTTTAAATTCTAGTGGCCCTTCTTGAATTCATGGTTGGTAATAGCAGGAATAAAGAACAAATATTCCATGACTTCATACTCTGCAGTTGACATTTTCAAGTGTTAATTCGTGCTGTATAAATGTATCAGATCAGGGTTGGCAAGGAACTCTGTGTCTTTCAATCCACTCAACAGAAGCTTTTGACTGTTACCTGCTTAGGGAGGGCAAGATAAACCAGACGATGAAGTGCCTTGCATGAAGAGAAGCAAAATACAAGCATCAAAAAGATTAGTGGTGACCTCATGTACAGGATAATACTAAGGATAAATGTTAAAATGGATCATACAAGAAAATGCAGAAGAAAGCAAATGCAAAGGAATGTAAATGTTATATCCCTAAAAGCATAATATAAGGAACACATAATGATTCTACATATATTTTGGATTTTATTTTTTCTTGCTAATATACTGTGACTCACTCTATGGACTTTGAACTTTGAGTCTTATCATTATATTATTTCCTTACTAGAGATGCCTTCCCCTTGCATTATCCTACCATATCTTTTCTCATAGACTTTATTATTTTATTTGTATAGGCTTTTACTTTTTTCTCCCAAGTCAGCCCAAGTTCACTCAGAACTACAATGTAGCTTAAGTTGACTTTAAACTCTTGTCTCAATCTCTTGAGGGCTGGAATTCTAGGAAAGAGGCACTATGCCTGATAAATCTTTATTTCAAGCTTGTTAATCATCAATACTTGAAACTTCTGACCCTACAGCATATCTTATGTCTTCACTTAGATGTTTCAAAGGTATCTCACATTTCCTATTATCATGATGAAATCTTTGACAGTACCAAACACTACAAATATTTATCATTAAGGCTTGCTCCTATTTGGGATACAATGTGTAAGTTGTGTGTCTTGCTTAATTCTTCCATTTTTTTTTCACATTGTGCTTGTTCAGATTATTGGCAAGTCTTACTTTCTTGTACATCTTAAATACTTACATATTTTATAGTTGACTATCAGCACTTCATTCAAGCCCCCATTAATCTCCATAATATTCCTCTTACTGAATCAGTTCCCATTTTCTTGCCAATTTGTGTGCTATTTTCTTTACAATATAAGCATTTTAATTGTTAAAAGTGTACAAGTAAGATATACTCATTGATATTTCTACCTGATATTCCTCATGAACATTTAACTCAAATCACACACACACACACACACACACACACGCCTCAAAGTATTCTAAATATCATTCCTTCTTTCTTCTTCTCTCTTCCCTTTAAATATCACTTTTCTGTTTTTAAGGACTAACCACTAAATATAAACAGAAAAGTAAATAAGTTATAATGCATGTGCTGGTACATGACTTTCTCTCATAAAGCATATTATGTTTATGGTTTTTCTTCATTCTTGCATACATATCTTAGTCAGAAGTCTGAGACATTTTTATGGAAAATGTATCACCTTATTAGAAACATCTCTATTATTCTTGTACTTTTGGATATTTCCCTGGTTTATAATTGTAGGATTTGTTACCACATAATTGCATTACTCATAGAATTTCTGTATTATGTCTTGTAATTATTTCCTGTTGTTGTTGAAGACACTAATAGAAATGCAGTAGCTTAAAGTAGTGTACATTTATTTTTTAATTTTGTGATTAGAATGGAACTGTTTCTTCTGGAGGCTACTGGAACAAATAATTCTCCATCATGGTCCCTTCTTTCCTCTTAAAAATTCATAGCATTTCTCTTCTCTTCTCACTCACTTGTCCTGCTCCTTCTTACCCCTCCACTCTCTCCCTCTCTCTGTCCTTGAATCTCAACTTTTCTTATATGCATATCATAGTCCACCTTTTAAACAGGGAAACAAGAATATCTCTGGGATACTCTCATTCTTTCTACTATACAAAAATTTTAGCTTTAAGGTATAATTAATTTTTTCAGACCTTTTAATATCTAGAGTAGGCATACATTCTAGGTTTTAACATTGTACATAACTTGTGTAGGATTATAAGCTGTAGATATGGAAAGTAGGAATGAAGGGGTGAATTTGTCTACTTTCACACATGATGGGATGTGTTTGTAAGTTCTCATGATTAATGTCAGTATTACATGTGGGTCCTAGTACAAATTAATGTCAAGTAGACACCCTGTGGTTGATAGAATATAATTACCTGACATTCTCTTATAAATTCATATTATTGTGGTTTGGAAATTTGTTACTCCTTAAAGAACTCTTTAGGAGCCCATATACTCTTGCTTTTTTCATCTTAGAATTCTTACCAATGAGCACATTGATGATTCAGATGATTTCTTGTGAAGGATCCAAAAGAAAATGATATGATGGAGTTATAACCAGACTTGAGTATGTCTAAGGGATCTGAGATGGTGGGTCCTATATAACTGAAATTCAGATTTACAATAATTAATTAAGCTATTTATTTGTTTTTCTGCAAAGAAACATACAAAGAGGGGAAGGACTGAGAGTAGTATGATCAGCATAAAGAATATATGAGCTATGGAATTCTATCTGAGCATTAATGTTTTAGAAGTATGAGATAAAATTCAAAGTCCTGACTGAAAGAACTGACAAAGTCTAATAATAGCAATTATTATTATTATATTCCTTAATGTAGAAAAAGCTTGGCTAAAAAAGAACTAGCATGGTTGAATGTCAACAGGGAACTGCAGCAGGAGAGTAGGGCCCAGAGTGCAACCAAGATTATTTGTATAGAAGCTGCAAAATTAGCATTTTCAATAACAAGTTAACAAAGGAGACAGAAAAAAAAAAAAAACCTTACCTAAGCATAACTAAATCCAGTCACTGGCTCTCTAGAGTGTCTGAAGGTGACCCTTGGTTCATTCAAAAAACAAAATACACCCATTAGGTTAAGAAATAAACTACTAATGAGATATGGTATATAGAATAGTATGTAAAAGTCTGTGTAACAAATAGGCCATTTATGAGAAATAATATAGTATGCAAATGACCCAAAAAACTTGCAAAATGTTACATATTACATAAATTCTCTACCCTTGGTACAACAGGCCATTTGAGCTTCTGAACTTTCACCCTACCCTATTCCATTCTGTGTCCTTTCCTGTCCTCATAAATTTTCTTACCCTGGTGCTAAGATTCACCTGCATTTGTCTAATTTTTTGCTCCAGGGCACAGAGTTGTGGCTGTGACTCTACTAAGGTAGCCAATGAAATCAACTAATAAATTAGAAATATATTTCTGTTTTGCAGTTTTATCAAGCCTCATTCATGAAAACTGTAATGCAAATAGGAAAATAATTAGTGTCTCCAATTTGTACTGGGACTTAATGGGGTTGGCCAGTCTTCTTTGTTTGCCCTGTACTGTTTAGATCCCGGCTTATCTTCCATCAGCAAAATCATTACCTCTTCTGATATAGTGTTGATATGGTTTTGCTCAAGAACTCTGTTATAATATTTCCTGTATTTCTAAAGCCACCTCTTGTACCTTTATTAACCCTCATGACTACCAAAGACTAACTATGTAATTTAGGAGGTCAATTTTAAGTTAAATATTGGAGAAAATAGTCTACAATGTAGAAAATAAAGCTTTTATAGTGATTAGAAAAATATGTACCTTGAATGAATTCTGAAAATGAGAGCAAAAGCTTAAGGTTTAATTGATTGAATATATATAAAATCAGATATTTTAGATCCAGTTTGTAAATTTGATCATCTATCCAAAATCATGCCATTTGATCTAAATAGTTCTATCGTATTTTATAATTTAGTTTTACTCAGCTGAATAATAGTTAATTCTTTGGTAGCCTATGTGAAATGAATTTGAAGCACTAGAATTTCATATAAGATTTTCAAGTAAAATGTATCCGATACTGTTTTTGACTAAGATCCTATACTTGGTTTCATAAGACTAAATCAGAAAAAAAAATATATCAGGTTCTCAATAGACAAATTGAGCTTAAAAATAGAACAGGGTTTATTGAAAACAGATTTGTCATAGCCAATTAAGAAAGACTGAAAAAGGGGCAGCTAGTATGTTAAAGAATTTTAGCCCCTGAGGAAGTAGGACCTGAAGCTACCTAATGGCAGCAACTCTACTTTGTGTGTTTCTTTCTTTCTTTTCTAATTTGTTTCTGTGTTCTTATAAACCCCTTTATACAAAACAACAGTTTTATCATGCCTGGCAGAGATACTGTTTGATTCGTAAGTGGATGTTTATTGCCAGGTTCATGAATAGCTGTTAAAAGCCAATTAGATCTTTACAATTCAGTTTGTTAAAAGTTTGAACTTTGACACTGTTGATGAAGGAATACAAAGATTTGGACATCCCAGGGATGTTGGAATGGATTTATGCTGTGGGATGTTCTGTATGTCCTGTGGGAGCCCTTCTTGGGTTCTTTGTGGCGTTACCCAGCAGGTCCGCATAGAGGATGATTAGGACCATGGGCCTGAGTGCAGGTGTCTGAGATGGTCTGCACTTGGCTGTGCTGGGGGATGGTCTGTATGTCAAGTTGTTCTGATTGATCAATAAATAAAACCTGATCGGCTGTGGCTAGGCAGGAAGGATAGGCGGGACTAACAGAGAGGAGAAATAAAAGGACAGGAAGGCAGAAGGACTGACTGCCAGCCACCGCCAGGACAAGCAGCATGTGAAGATGCTGGTAAGCCACAAGCCACGTGGCAAGGTATAGATTTGTAGAAATGCGTTACTTTGAGATATAGGAACAGTTAACAGGAGGCCTGCCATGGCCATACAGTTTGTAAGCAATATAAGTCTCTGTGTTTACTTGGTTGGGTCTGAGCGGCTGTGGGACTGGCGGTGACAGAGATTTGTCCTGACTGTGGGCAAGGCAGGAAAACTCAAGCAACAGATTATGTTGTATAATCTGACTAATGACATACTAATTCAAATTATATTCATAGTGCACACTGAGATGGCAATGTATGAATTTACTGAGAAAGACTTGACAAAGTGCTAGAGAGGCACACAGAAATCCACAAAGATACCCCCATAATAGACTGCTGGCAATGGTCGAGAGACAGCCGGAACTGACCTACTCTGGTGATGGGATGGCCAAACACCCTAATAGTCGTGCCAGAAACCCCATCCAACAACTGAGGGATCTGGATGCAGAGATCCATGGCTAGGCCCCGGGTGGAGCTCAGGGAGTCTAATTAGCGAGAAAGTGGAGGGTTTATATGAGCGAGAATTGTTGAAACCAAGGTTGGATAAAGCACAGGGACAAATAGCCAAACAAATGGAAACACATGAACTATGAACCAAAGGCTGAGGGGCCCCCAACTGGATCAGGCCCTCTGAATAGGTGAGACAGTTGACTGGTTTGATCTGTTTGGGAGGCATCTAGGCAATGGTATCAGGTCCTGTGCTCATTGCATGAGTTGGCTGTTTGAAACCTGGGGCTTATGCAGAGATGCTTGGCTCAGTCTGGGAGGAGGGGACTGGACCTGCCTGAACTTAGTCTACCATGTTGATCTAGGTCCTCAGAGGAGGTTTTGCCCTGGAGGAGGTGGGAATGGGAGGTGCGCTGGGGGGAAGGGGAGGGGTCAGGAGAAGGGAGAACAAGGGAATCCGTGGCTGATAAGTAGAACTGAATGGTATTGTAAAATAAAATAAAAGGAAAAAAAAGAAGAAAAGAAAAAAAAAGACTTCAATGAGGTAAGACCAGAATCACAGGAAAACTTAGCAATTATATTCATTAGGCTTGGCATGCTAACTGAGACACCTTTGAAAAAGAGTTTACATATGGCAAAAAACAGGTTGTAGCATTTATAAAACATAACACTATTTATGTGGTTTTATATAGGGACCAAAGCTGTGATATGAATATGTAAATATAATTCAAGTTACTGTATTTAAACACTTCACCTAACTTACCCTGTTTTAAAATGCTCAGCAGCATTAAACAGAGTTTTGGGAAAATATACTGTGCACCCTCTGGACATAATACTATCTTTTATATTCTTAGAAAGTTAATCAAAGTTAGTATTATCTGTAACCAAATCTAGTATGCTAAATAATCACAGTAGATTATAATAATGTATATATTTATTTGATGTATCATGGGTTTATGCCTTCTTAATGGAACATAAAAACAGAATGGTTAACATTATCTCACATTATAGTAGATGTTTTACACTAATAAAATTATTTTATTTATTTATTTATTTATTTTATTTAATGATACTTGTTATAAAGCTAGTAGCATTAAGAAAAATATAACTATAACACTGAAAGTAACAAAAGGGAGGTGTGTTATTGCAACATAATTGAAGACTAGAAGAAGTGATGTCAGGAATGAAGCAATAAAGAATGAAGTTTGCAGTTGTAGAACACCAACATGATGATATGTGAAAGAACTTCTCAGTGCTACAAACAAAGCATTCAATATTGTTAAGCAGTGAGACAAGGATTAGTAGCATTGGCATCATTTGAGAAGGGACCACTCCCTCACAGTAGGCTTTGAATACAACTGCCTGTATCTCAAGCCATATTCAGAAAAAAAAAATGTCACAATTGCCACTCCTTAGTCATCATGACCCAAAGAATGGAATATCCCTGACTCTGTTATGAAGATTCAAAATTACATACCACTGTTCCCTCGGTCAAAAGTTAATCCAGGTGGGCCTGTGAATCTCCTGTTCAATATTCTACCTCTTAGGAAAACTAAGGAGATGGGAAGAATAATTATTCTATGAATTTCATATGGTAAAATATGTATCCTTCTGAGAAACCTGTCCCAAATACAGCCTTCTGTGGGACCTGTGCCAGGCAGCCTGCTTACAACTTAGAAAAATATAGCGTTTTCTTTTCCTTCATTTTATCTTTTTCTGTAAGACACTGGTCCAAAGCCTGTCTGCCTTTCCTGACAATCTGATCTCTTCTCTCCCCACACTGTCCGCTCTCAGATTCATCCTCCTTCTACCATGCAGCTGGGTGCTGACCTCAAGTTTTAAACAGGCTGGCTTCCTTGGATCTTTATTGAAAAGGCACACCTCTCTCCGGTCTACGCTCCTCCTCCCAAGAGCTCCAAGGGTCTTCAGTTTACTGTCCCTGTTGTTTTCATACTAATTCTAAATAAATTGTCCATGTGATTCCTTCCAATTTTGAATTCTTTTTCAATGTGACTAAGAAATCAAGGGAAACCCCAGTTTCTCCAGTTTAAAAAACTGCAATTTGAATATTTTAAGCCTGAACTTCAAAAATGTCTGTGCCTGCAATACATGTGTCTATAATGCCAATCTTTTTATTGAAGGGTTGCTGTTGGAGTGTCAACCCCTTAAATGTTGGAGTTTGTCTGTGTATGAGATCCAATCTGATGTCCTCGAGCATCTCAAGATGGTCGTTTGCAGCAGGAGTGTTGTTTATTTCTGCTTTTCCTTAGATTTTAAACTTCTTGCATTCTGATTCTCTTGCTAGGAAACTGCAGGATGATAATCTAGGAAAGAAAGGCTTGAATTCTGTGCTTGCCGCCTTCTCAGGAATGCTTTTAAAATCGTGCAGCCTTGACTTAGTTGATTTTTCTTGAGTGAAAAAATTAATCTAGATGCCATTAGAGTGTAACACACTTAGAAATGCATTTCAGTGGGAATATAAAGCTGGTAATTAGAGAACTTTGCATATAAAAAAAGAAAAATCTTCACCTGAAATAACCCTGTGCCTGCTGCTGTTCATTTGCATATCCTTCCTTTAACTGATTCAGGCAGTCAGAATATGCTAATAGCAGCACCCACTTCATATCCTAATACAGGAAATGCAGTAGCAGGATGATGGGCATCTACGTGCCTGACAGAGAAGCTCAAAAATCACTTGAAAAAGCAAAACTCTTCCTTGCAGTTTCATTCAAGTTCTCGGGGAGCCCTTCAGAAGCTCCAGTGAGTGGTCCATCAGCACAGGTTTGAAGCTGCAAGCTGGAGTCTTTCTGCCACAGGCAATATGTAGTCTGAATTTTAATTACCTCCTTTTCTTAAACGTGTCTAATTTTTCTCAAACAACCGATCAATTTAGCTCTGTTTTATACAGAAATCTGTTGCATAAGTTCTGTTCTGATGTCAGAGAGAATTTTATGTTGACTATTGCAATGTTCTTTGCTCAAATTAGGAAGCAGAAATTTAAAACTCAGTGAAATAACCTCATTTGACTCCTTGCTATTATATTAAACCTCTATTTAATCTCATAACTCACAGTTCCAAAGCATTACCAAGACTTGATTCAAAATTAAAGTCCCCTGTGCCTAAACTCAGATAAGTAAATTTAGTCAGTCTAGGAGTGGACTTCTCTGTTGGTTTGTGTCAGTCACCTGAAGAATTATTCTACTTTGAGAAATGCACTATTTGAAAGGACACTATTTGAAACTCCTCCAAAATAAAGACAGCTCCATCTCAAGGGCAAACATGCGTTCTTAACAGTTTGTATCTATATAATAAGTCTAAATAAATTATTCCAACAACTTCTTTCATTCTGGATCTTAAGCACATGTAGTCAGCATGAAAACATAATACCTCCAATTATTAGTTGGAGAATTGCATCTAAACTACAATGTGTGAACAAAAGCTGCCAATGTTTAACACTTGCATGGTTAAATATAAAGTCAATGTATGAATTTCTGATAGACCATAGAGGAATATTGTTGACTAGGTAATATTATTTATATATACTACTTCACAATGGCTCCTCCAAAGTGTGAAAACTCACTGTGAACGTCCCATTGCCTCAAACCTGTGTGTAACTTTTCACCTATATTTTGACTCACATTTATTCATCCTGCAGCCCCTGAATTTTAAAAACAGACTAATCCCTTGTACTATAGAATGGATGCTCTTCACAAATAGCCTTGGAAAACTACACATTTGCATGACTTGCTCAGACACAAATGCCACTTTTCACTTTAGTCCCCTATTTTGTATGTCATAACCATTTGTATTAGAAGAGAGTTTTGATGTGGATGGTGGCAGCATTTCAAACCAAAGATTCCTGCTCAGTGAGATAGTTTTAACACCTCGTTTCATGGGTGATATTTTGGAAGACTTCCCAGTTCCACCTCCAAAACAGGTGGGACTGGGAAAAGATGTGTCTGTCAGCAAGGCTCTGTTACCACTTCACTTTCTGTCAAATACTCCTTGGGTGCATTTACCTCCCAACTTCAGCTATTCTCTATCAGAGCACCCTGCTGTTGGCTGATGAACTGCTTGCTGTCAGTGTGAGCAGCAGTCAATGCAGAACACATACCTGAGTTGCTTGCACCAAGAAAACCTACACTCCAATATTTCTGTGTAAGTAGATTAGTTTGGTGCACTGGAAAGGGCCAAAGTGCTTCAGATGGAAGTACAATGACTACCCTCGTATTTTTTTAAACCCACACTGTAAAGTCAATTTCACCTTTAAAAAAAAAATGTTTCACCTCTCTCTAGTTGAATTGGTTTAAGGACTTACCACACAACCCTGGCACATTACCAGCAGCATGTCAAATACTCAGAAACTGGCATTGAATAATTAAATAGGCTACATTTCAGTTATCAGCTTTCAGCATGACTCCAATAAAACATGGTAAAGTTCTTGAGTAAAGAACACTTTGTCCCTTAGAATGTTGGTGCATTCACATTAGCTTATGGAAAACACATTCATTATCATTTCATTCTCAACTGTGTATTCATAGTAAAGTTAGAGAACATGTTTCATTTACAGTCAGCTTCCAAAGTTATTGGAAGATCAAATCGAGTACTTTTTAAAAAAGTGTATTTATTAAATTTTGTTCTTGTTTCTTGTGTCTCCCATTTATTATGGGTGCTCTGTTGTATATGTTCCATGAGAATAAAGCTAAAGCTAAAATAATGACAAACTTAAATACATAGTTACTAGAAAGGATTTGTGGCTTCCTATGAAAGCATAATTGAACATAAAATGGAGAATTTGCTGTTTAGAAGGTCAATAAAAATATTCTCTAACACTAAATCAATTTCTGGACTGAAAATAAAACCATAAAAGCATACTTTAAGAGGAATAATACAATTACACTTAATTGAATTTATAAAATTCTTTATTTGTAATAAAATATTTTAAGTTTGGAATTTATATTATCTATACAATATAAATATAAATATTAAATATAATATAAATATTTAGAGAAACTGTAATAATACTAGTTTTCCATAAAGTATAACTATTTAAATTTTAATACCTTCTATACAAATGGTGAACTTTCACAAAATGATTATTCATTTTTATTTCAAATTAATTGAATTATCCTTAAATATTCCAGTATAAGTTGGAAGAAGTATAAAGGGAATAGAACTTTTTAAAAGAACACTTTTATTTAAGTTGATCATAGAAAATAATTTCATTCACCAGTCAACACTTTCATAATGTTGAAATATGGAGAACCTTGTTATCTATAAAGAGGCAGATGCTCCTGAATTAATTCATATATATCACTGAAAGCTATTTAAGTGAAGTAAAATTTACTATGCAATGCATATGGCAAAAATATTAAACAGAAACTCTGTTGTTCATAAGATTTCAGAAGATCTTTGAATAGTAACAATAGTTTTCATAATTAAGCATTTTTGATGATTTTTTGGTCCTATCAATAATATTTCATAATCTTTTATATCCAAAATTAACAGTAAATAATAAAGATCAACCTTAGGCAATTTATACACACCCAACATTAGATAGAAAATTAGTGTTATTAATTTAGAACCTTTGTTATGAATTAATTCTAATATTCTCATCTTTTGGTACAATATAGATATTACAGTGAGCTTACCAAATACATGAACTATCCAGTTAGACAAATGTTGTAAGATAATAAAAAAACAATTAAAATTGTTTCAGTGATGTATGTTTGATATATGATAGTACCATTTTAATATTTTATATAATAGTGTAAATGAGTGTATTTTATCAGTGATAAGTGATGTCATTCTGTATGCTGTGAAAATGTGCTGCTTTGATTGGTTGATAAATAAAGCTGGTTGTCCAATGGTGAGGCCAAATAAGGTTAGGAGGGACATTCTAACTAGAGAGAGGGGAAGGAGAAAGAATAGAGGAGGTGTTGCTAGCTGTTGCCAGAAGAAGCAAGATGTAAAGGTACCAGTAAGCCACAAGCCACATGGCAAAGTATAGATTTATAGAAATGGGTTAATTTAAGATGTAAGAGCTACCTAGCGAGAAGCCTGAGCCATTAGGCTATACAGTTCATAATTAATATAAGCCTCTGTGTGTTCATTTGGGTCTGAGCAGCTGTGGGACCATGGGGTCACAGTAGCCCGGCGGGACCAGGAAAACTTACAACTACAGTTATAGTACCCTATATTGGTAGTGCAGTATTTATTGGTGGGTAAGCTGTCAACCCAAAAGACTCAGCGAGATGGAGAAATGTTATGCAATTGTTTTACAAAGGAAATCAATTCCTTATGTTGCCAAGGTTTGGGGAAACAAAGGGATCTGGACTCCAGAGATAGTGTGACAGGTGCTGGAGGATAAACTTGTGATGGAAACCTCTGTTAGTCATTTTTCACATAGTAGTGGCAAAATAGCTGAGAATACAACTTAAAAATATTTTATTTGGCTCACAAAATGTATATAAAGTCCATGATGTTAGAGAAGGCATTGGAGCAGGGTGTCAAGTGGTTGCTCACATTGGATCCCTAGGAAGGGAGCAGAGAGAGATGAATGCTGGCATACCACTTGCTTTCTTCTTATTCAGTATCAGATCTCATCAGCTGGGACAAGGCTGCTTGCAATCAGAGTGAGTCTCCCTTTCTCAATTAAACTGGTCTGGAAAAGCCATCCCTTACACACCCACAGATTTATATAAGAAGTGATTCTAAATGACATCAAGGGACAATCAACATTAACTGTGAAAAGTTCAGCCCTAGTCAACTTTACATCCCCAAATACCAGTTTTTAAAACATAACAGTCTACTTTTGTTATAAAAATTTCATGTTCATTTCATAATAAAAAAAAATGCTTCAGTTCCTCTCTAAAAGTCCCCAGTGTTAACAGTCCTAAAATTGTTCAAATATATAAAAGTGAGTCCAATTTGAGGCTTAAGCAATTTCTTAACTGTAAACTACATAAAATAAAAAAAATGTAATAACTCCACTAAGTAATAACATAAAAAAGTCTCATTTCAAAGGGAAAGAAGAGGAGTGTAAGGGAAGATCAGACCCAAGATAGACTGAAATCCATCTGGCAATAACCAAATCTTGCATTTCCATATCTTACACGTTGAACTTTAGGGTCATTCTCTGTGCTCTGACAGCCTTGACTAACATTGCCACTCTATCTCCTATGTTTCCAACCCATAATGCCTTTCTCTTGGGCCATTTATACTGCACCCCTCAAGTTCTCCTCAGCAGATGTCACATGGCCCTGGGTTCTTCAACATCCTGGTGTTTCCATTGAAATTTACCTTTATTTGTACTATATCTTGTATAGACTCCAAAGACCTCCTTGCAGGAAGTCCAATTAATGTCATGTAATGCCCTGCCTCTGCCTTTTCAGAACTTTGATACCACACTCTATGACCTTGTAACTCCTACAACTTTCATGCATGCTTTCAAAAACAACACTATGTGGAGCACCACATGTTCTGATCCAAGCTTGTGATGTTGTCTGGCTCCCTTGTACCACAGCTATAGTGACCATAAAAGCTCAAACTCAAAGCACAAAACCAGTTTTGTAGGTGTTTGTTCATGTCAGAGACCACCATTGTGCCATTGTGGGTTTAGACACTCTTCTTGCAAGTGAAATTTCAATTTCACAAATTAGAATCTTTGATGGGTGTGTCTGGCCCCTTTCTGTCGGTATCTTTCCTACTGCCCACATGAAGACGGTGAGGTATTCTTTTTTAATGGGAATAATCTTTAACAACTGCTGTGCTTTGACCCCACTTCCCTAATACGCCATTTTCAGCTCACTCACACTTCCTCTCTGGACAAACTTCACATGTTCTTGTCTTTCTGCTTCATTTCCTGCTCTGTCTGCCTGTAAACCTCACTAAGAGCAGCTAGCTGTAACCAGCAACATTGCAGGAATATAGCAGGAATATTGTCCTATCTTGAAATTTTCCCTGCTAAACAAATTAGATCATTACTTTTGGAATTCCTTCTCACTCAAGGAAGCTCCTTTGAAAGAACAGTAAAAAAAAATAATGCCTTGTGCTACAGTTTCAAGTACAATCATTATTCCTCTCTGAAACCTTAGAGGGAAATAGGCCTATGTTTTCCATGCTTAACTAAGCATTCTGGTGGTTTAGAATCCTAGTAGAAAGTCCTTTTATGTTCTGCTTACAGGACTCTAACTTCCAACTCCGAACTCTTCCACATTTTTTCCCTCTATACCAGTTCAAAGAGCTAAGAATGACATTGTCATGTTTACTATATGAACATTTCCCATTATTATTTATTTTTGTCATCTCTATGGGAAAAAATATCTAATTAAAGCAAATTAAGGAAGAAAGATTCTACTTTGCCTCCTGGTTTGGGAAGACAGTCATAAGGCTATGGGAAGGCATGGTAGCAGGAAGGTGAGGCTTGTGGTCACATTGTACCCACTGTCAGGAAGCAGAGAGATGAGGTTGGTACTCAACATATTTTCCCGTTTTCATTGACTCTGGGAACTCAGGACATGGATAGTACTACCCAATTTCATGATGTGTCTTTTCCCCATTATTAAACTTCTCTGGACTGGCCCAGGCAAACAGCCATTCTTAGAGGATTGTATACTAAGTTATGCCTAATCCAATCAAGGGAATGAAGATTGTCACAAAAATCAAACTACAATTTCTTGGATACTTGAATATATACAGCTATTTTTTTATACAGACTTCTCTTAGATTTAAAGTGTTATATGGAAGAAATGTACATAAATATTATGAAATCTTCAGGATAAAATGTTTTATTTTTCCTTATAACATGTATTTCAGAGATGAGAAATCACTTTCTTTTCCTTTGCTCAATACAAAAAAAATTGATGTAGAAAGACCCTGGGGACACTGTCAAAGTTACTACAAGAATTCTCATCTATCTTTAGTTCAAAAAATGTCCCTGATAACTGAAAATTGTCAAATTTATTCTCTGGATGCATTTCCAAGAATCAGAGTTAAAAGAAAAAAGTATAAGAATTAAAGTATATCCTTGGATGGCATATAGTTCATCATAAGAGGACTTCCTCATACATTTGATTGACCACCAATAAAAACATATTAAAATATACATTTCATGTCTTTCTCCACAACCATCCTTGTCTAGGAGCACCTTTTGTAAAACTGCTAAATTTAAGATTTCCCCAGTATTCACGTATGGATACAGAAAAGTGAAAAAGTGCAGCTTGATGCACCAGGTCTGTAATAACAGGTAACTGACAGACATTGGAAGGGGGACTACAAAATTTTAGGCCTACCTGGGTATCAAGTTATTTCTAGGCCTGGATGGGCAACTTAGTAGATTCCATAATAAAATAAAATGTGAAAGTATAAATAATAACAGAGCTTAGGATGTAGACCTTTGATGCAGTATTTGGCCAGTTGTCACACTTGAGACTTTGGAGTCAACCCCTATTAGTACAAGAAAAAGAAAGAAAAATGAAGTGAAATTTTCACTTTTCTGGAATTGTATATATATATATATATATATATATATACATATACATATATATATATGTGTGTGTGTGTGTGTGTATATATGTATATATGTATATATATATAATTTTCTTTCCAGTATCAGCTAAACTCCTCATTTTGTACCTTTTTATTTTAGAACATTACATAATATTTTCTGAAAATTTCCATTTATGCTATTAAAGTCTCATGAATCTAATAAAATAAAATTGGTGAGTAGAACCTGAGCAGAAAAATGTAACAATGTAAACCTTAATTTCTTTTCTTGCTCAGGTATCCAAAACTAAATAAAACACAACAAAGCACAACACATTTGTTGTATCAGAGCTGGGCATTCTCTTACACAGCAAATAATTTAGAGGAACTTTAAAACTAGGTAACAACAAATCTAGGAAAGTTAAAAATGGAAAGAGATGAGATTTAGTTTAAAATAGTATTTTGTATTCTCCAAATATTTAGCTTAAATATGTTTTACTAATTATTTTTATCTGGTTTATACATGCAAGGCAGTTTTCTAAAATGGCCCAGAAGTAAAAAGACAACACATTTCCCTCATTACAGCATTTTACTTAGCAACTCTATTGTTTTCTATTTAATGAAGTTGGAAAAAGGAGAAAAAAAAACATCTATTTCTAGAGATAAAAGTAAAACAATAGTAATTTCTTGGTTAGCCCTGAATTATATATAAAAAATGAATATTCACAGAAGTTTCCTAAGAATATACAGCATATGACTAAAATATATTTTTATGTATCTGCATTGAAATCTTTAAATGTGTTCTGTATGTACGTATGTATGTATGTATCATCTATCTATTGTCTATCTGTCTATGTATCTATCTATCATTTATCTATCCATGTATCTATCATCTACCTACATATACATCTATTAACTGCCTGCATGTCACCTGTGCATATTCCACTTTGTCCTTCAGTCAAGCAGATGTGATTAAAATGCTCTATATCATCATCATGCAGAGAAAAGGCAATGGAGACTGAGAAAGAAAGAAGAGGGAAAAGAAAACCAGGGGAAGAAACAGGAGAATATATAGGAGAAGGCAAAGGTAAGGCAAAGCGAAAAAGGAAAAGGGGGAAAAGCAAGTTAAAAGAGAAAACATGGAAGATAATAGAACATATTCTGGAATATATTGGAGAAAGCCTGTTTTATTTGCACAGAATACGAAGGGTTTTACCATGCTCATGTCTGCCTCCACATTTTATTACCTGCTATTCAGGGTGGAGGCTCCCCAAATATTTCTGCATGTCTGATGATGAGTTCCTTTCTAGGTAGCCTTTTACGAATGGAACTTTGACCCCCATATAATTTGCTGTCCTCCTTCCCGAAGGTGGAATACACAGGCAACCACTGTAATTCAAACCTGCTGTTTTCTGTGTCATAGTGAAAACAGTCACTTGTCTCTAGACCCGTCATATCTCCTACACCGTGGCAAGATAACATTTTATATCTTTCACAATTTCTGACTGGCAACAGTTTGTACTTTAGGGAAAGGTCTCCTCATTAGTACTGCTATTGTTGCTTCTTTTATTATCATGTTCTCCTGGAGATGCAGGGGATTTAGTTTGTCATTGTTCTTTGTAGTGAATAAATCTGTGACTAATTTAGTTAGGTTGGTAGTTAGAAGTAGCCAAATAGATATTGTATCAGCAGATGAATGGCATGACAGGCATGGAACTCTGGCACACAGAGAAGGATATCTGTAATGAACATAGCATGCAGTCTGCCCAGATGGTAGTTAAACTTCATGATTCATGCTCCCATGGTTGAGTGCAAAACTTTAGCTTCCATATCTGACAACTATGTCCAGCCTAAATCTCTTCAAGAATCTAGTATCAATGAGAGAGTAATGTTAAGCGGCTTCACTGAAACTGCTGTCATCTACGTACCTGCTTTTTATAGCAAGTCTCACAGGCTAGAGTGTTATTTGTCATGCACACAGTGAGAGAAGGAATCTGGAGTTGCTATTTTTTATGCCATACAAATTAGAGCAGATATGTTGAAAAGATAATATACTGTACAGCTGGGTCAATCTTCCAGGCCAAAATGGAATGTCAAAGTGTCAGTTGTAATAATTGTAAGATACATTATGATTAAATGGACTTCCATCTGGAGCTTTGGCAGAAGAATTACGCCTTGAGAAATTAGGCCCGGACACATATAACTCAAAGGGCTGTCGGGCACTTGGTGGTGGGTAACCTCTGAGCACATTCAACTAGCTGCACAGTGGAATTCAGATTGATGGTCGCTGCCTGCATTTGGCATTCTGCTGAGATGCTGCTATGATTGGCATAACTTAATCAGTTTGTAAAAATGATGTAGGGACTTCCAGATGATGCTAATAGCTAATAGAGCTTAAAAGTTACATAAGTTTTTTCTTTTAGCAAACCCTTAAACAAATTGTCCTTTCAATCAAGTAGTATTCTCATTCTGATGTCAAAGTACAGACAGTAAAATTATGACTGTATCATCTGAATAGATTGAAACAATTCCAAATGCATGATTTGTATATGACCTAAGTAAATGGTTCATTTGGTAAAAATACTTGTCATCCAAACCTGAAAACCCAAGTTCAGGTCTCTTAGAACTAATATAAAAGGCCAAATGTGGTGGGTTCATCTCTAAGCCTAGTAGACCTACAGTGACATGGGAGAGAGAGTTAAAACAATGCCCTGTAAGATTACATGCTAGCCAGCCTGACATAAGTAGCATAACAACAAACAAGAGAGACGTGCTTCAAACCAGGAAGAAAGCCAGGACCAGCATCAGAGGCTGTGCTTTGACTTGCACAAGCATCACATGGCAAGGACTTAACATCATATAAGAATATGTATTACATTTGTCAGACACACATATACAAAGGAGAGTAAGTAAATATTTGTCAAAAAGATGCTTGTATTTCTTGTGTTGAAATTACATTGATAGGATATCTATATAGTCCTTCCTTTTTAAAAATTTTAATGATCACATATGTGATCAAAATGAAATTGCCAAAACCAAACAGTGGAGGAGACACATCCCCAGCTAGACAATCCTTGCCATCAAATAAAGCTTCAGTGCCAGAAATGAGTTGCATCTAAATGAATTGTTGGCCACAGATGTCCAATGGGAATCCCCAAATAATCACAACCCAGGCTGTTGCTGAAGGCTGCAAGTTGTTCTTCATAGATAGTTAAGCCCCACTGCTGAAGATAATACCTATACAACACATTGAACATGGAGATGTCAAGCTGATGCTTACTATGAGCCTTGGCCCCCTTCATGGTACTTAAAGGTACTCTGCATGGGATCAAAGGAGAATGGTTAACACTAACCCAGCTACAAAGCCTTCAATCTATATGAGTATTCTGCCTGCAAGATACACCAGTGTAACAATGTCACAAAGCTTGTGGGAGTAATCAACCAATACCTAATTGACTTAAAGTCCACTCCACATGATAGAACCCAGTCTGCTTGGATGACTAAGAACTGAGACTGAAGACCCCCAGACCTAGCATAAAATCAAATACTGCTACTGTTCTGCTAAAGGAACTTAGCAATAAAATGACTCCTAATAGCATTCTGCTATACTTATGGATCCATGCCTTGCTCAGCCATCATCAGCTAAGTTTCCTCCTGTAGCAAATGGGAACGGATAGAGACCCACAGTCAGACATAATGCAGAAAGCAAGAGACCTTGGAACACTCCATCTTAAACTGAATGTTTTCATCAAATCTCCATCTTCAGGACTCAAAGAACCTTGCAGTAAAGGATGCAGGAGTATAAGAACCAAAGGAGATAGAGGACACCAATAAACAAGGCATTCTGAGCATAACAGGACCAATGCAAATAGGATTTCACAGAGACTGGGGCCTGCAGCGGTCTGTATCTGATGCGGTCCTAGACTTGAACAGAGAGGTGTCACATATTTTTCATATATATATATATATATATATATATATATATATATATATATACATATATATATATGTGTGTGTGCGTATACATATATATATATATTATTTATTTTAAGAGAAATGAATATTCATTGGCAAATGAAAATCATGTAAAAAAGTACTAGTGATTGTCATATTGAAAAATATTCTAATTTTTTCACTATTCTTTCGCTATATAGTTTTTAACCTCGGCAAATGCATTAAGTTCTTAGGATCTTTTCTTTACCCTTTATTTTATATTCTCATCTTGTTATTTTGAATTTATCTTTCTTTTCCTTGCTGATTTTCTAGCTTGTGAGAGACTACTGATAATATGAAAATGAGGTCTAGCAGAGGCTGACTGAGATCTCCTGCTACTCAAAGACATATAAAATAGATAAATCCATGAAATGAAATGTCCTTCTGAGTGTTGGCAATTGAAGTCCAACATCTTGTGCAGTTAGAGCGGTTTTGTCTTCAAATTCAAAGATTATATTGTGGTTCGTGCATCTGTTCCAACAGATTGCCTCCTTTAGTGAACTAAAGGAAGAGATACGAAGTGGGTATTTATAAGTGAAATCTGAAGGTAATTATTTCTTAATTAAGAAAATGTTGTTCAGTGATACCAAAACACAAAAGAAGGAAGTAGAATAAAATTGCTAAAAAGATTTAAAACAAAACAAAGAACCAGCCGAACAACCAAAAAATAAACCAACAGTACACCTTTGAAAAATGTTCAAAATGCACAGCAGTGAGCAGAGAGGAAGAAGAGATCTGAAGAAAGACCTGACAGAAGATAAGTTACATTAGGTGTGAAACCTGTCATTCTGTTTTATCACTTTTCTGACATTAATTACAAGTGGCAGGTGACCTGTCAGCTAAGTATGCTGTGCTCATGGAGACGATGAGAAAGTTTTAGATCTTTTAGCAAACCGTTTGGGAACAAAGCCTAGGTTTTCAAGTAACATTAGCAAGACTGCTTTACAATTTATGGTGTTAACACTAAGCAGCTCTTCAAAACTGTTTCTAAGATTTTGCTAATTAATCCTTGCACAGTTGATAAATAATGCTTCCATTTACCATGGCACAGAAAGAAACAATATATCCACTGTGATATATTCTGATGTTTCTAAACCTTATGTAATACTTAAACTCCGACTTTCTACTCTACCTTGTGTCTTTATACATGCAAAACACTGATGTATTCGGACTTCAAATATTACATTACCACAATAAATATTTGTGACTAGATGGTACAATCATCATAATAGATATGAGATTGCAAGAATAATTGTAGTAATGATTAACATAGACCATATTCTTTAATATTTCAGTTGTCTTTTAACAACAAATTCCCCACCCACACAACCCTAACTTGTCTACCAACAGTAAGTTAGATTTTTACTTGTATAATTTCTTAGACCACTGATCATTTTTTCATTATTATGTGTACTATTTTGTAATTGTGTTTTTATGTGACATTGTATGATGATTATCCTTTGTGTATTAGGGAATGCTGTTCATAAAATAAGGGCCAAGTTACATTTATTTTGTTCAGAACAAAGTAAATTTTCAGTAAATATATATTAATGAACCAGTTCAGAAAAGGAGATATACAATCATAACTTGTGACATAAGATGAAGTCCTGGGAAACTCACATTTTTTTCTAAAAACAAATAAAAATGTTCTTGTAAAAATGTTTAATTGTATTTGAGTGAAAACACACGTATATTCAAAATCTGTGTGGATTCATACTAGTTGAAAGTATCATTATAACTTAAAAATACTTTAAAATCTTTCACCACTTCTGGATTTCGACACAAAACATTTGAATCAAACTAAAGAATTTATATTGCCATTTGTTCCTCAGCTTTGTTGAATTTTGAACAGGAACAGAAGAGATCACAGAAAGGAAATGGTAGCCACCATTTATTGTGCACTTTAAAAGTGTCCTTGAATCCCCAAATGGGAGGCTTATAAAGCAGGAATTACTCTACTTATTTTGTATCTAGTTGGTGTGCATATTTGAGATACAAAGATCACATTGTCATAAATGTTCATATTTTGCTTCAGAGTATATGATGCAGTTAAACATTGAAGACTTCTTGTAAATCGTTATTGCAAATTGGTAAAATGAAAGTCCTCCTTGGCTGGTAGCAAACAGCCAATATACACAGGAATCAGAATTGGCAGCTTTAGATGAGAGCAGTAGGGGGTGAAATGATGGTCAGTGTTGTCCAGGACTCTAAGCAGCAGGTTATGTTGCTCTTATTCACAGTGAGAATGATAACAAATAATATCTCCTATCAAGTTTATGCAGATAGTTTGGCAGAATTTTGGACTTCCCATTGATAACAAATTTCCTTAAATACCTCTTTTAAAAAGTTGGAGAAACAGAACATTTCAAAGTGGGATCCCAGCATGCTCCTACAGATCTCCTACCCCATCTTCCCAAAACATAATTATACAATTTGATGTAGCCTCAGTTCTCAATGAGAACAAATAGCCAGCAGCTGTAGGAAGTTCTGCACAGCCAGTGTTACCAACATCCGTATGTCCACTATCAGGGACTTATAATGATTTTTTGAATTTATACCTACAAATACTATGTTTTTATTTTAAGCTTTTAAAATATAATTTTATATTAATATTCATTGTGTATGGTACTACAAAATGAAAATGTTTTCATTCACATATTAATATACATGGAGCTGCAAATAAGTACAGCTTGAATGTGACATCAGTCCCATCTCTTACCAGATCCTTTGTTTAACAAGTTTTTGTCTCAGGTGGTAGTGGTTGTTGTAGTATATGTATCCTTGTACATGTGTGTATGTGGGTATGTAAGTGATTTTTCTAAGGGGTATTGGGTTTAAATTTTTCTTTAATTTTATAATTAATTTAATTTTACACATCAGCCATGGATTCCCCTGTCCTCCTTCCTTCCACCCCCACAACCTTTCCTCTCAACCCACCCCCCCCCATTCCCACCTCCTCCAAGGCAAGGTCTCCCCTGCAGAGTTAGCCCAACCTAGTAGATTAAGTTGAGGCAGGTCCAGTCCCCTCCTCCCTACACTAGGGCTGAGCATAAATCCTCGGTTCCAAACAGCCAGCTCATGTACCAAGGACAGGTCCTGGTCCCACTGCCTGGGGGTCTCCTAAATAGTTCAAGCTAATCAACTGTCTCACTTATCCAGGGGCCCTGATCCAGTTCCATGGGGGCTCCTCAGCTATTGGTTCACAGTTCATGTGTTTCTGCTATCTCTTCGCCATTAAAAAAAAAAAAAAATGACTTCTGAAAGGACTCAGTAAACTTCCTCTGGTCATGGCCCTATCTAGTGACTTGACCACCATTCCCAATGTCTTCACATGAACTTAGAGAATCAGTGTCACAATTTGTTCCATTGTTTAGAAACTACTGCTTTCTTAATCATGGGCAGGGCAGAGGAGACCTCTGACTTAATGTGACAGAACACCGGCTTCCTCCATAGCACAAAGCAGCAATGGTTAAGGAGCAAGTGCTTGCTTGCTAGGAAGTGATTACTTTTAAAATATGAACTTCAAAAATAAAGACTAAATCCTTCCCATGAAGAGCCTGGCATACTAAGATGGCTGGGGAAAATAAGTCAAGAATTTTGATTTGAGTTGTTTAACTCAAACCAATTTTTATGTTAGATTTCGAAGCAGATGAACACAAAAGAGTGTGATGTGACAAGCTGTCTAAAACCAAAACTTACATTTTGATGAACAAAAATAAAAATCCATTCAAAATGGCTTACTCTATTTTCTACTTTTTCATTCCAATACTATATACTACATTGAATATAATAGAAGATGTTTTTTGTCTGGTTTTGTTTTGTGGTGATATGTTGTCCCCCTATATATTGTGCACCCTAATAAACTTATCTGGGGTCAGAGAACAGAGCAGCCACTAGACAAACATAGATGCCAGAAAATGGCAGCACGCACACCTTTAATCCTATCACTTGGGAGGCAGAGATCCATCCGGATCTCTGTGAATTCAAGGCCACACTGGAAACTGCCAGGCATGTTGACACACACCTTTAATCCCAAAAGTGATGGCAGGAAGCAGAAAGGTATATATAAACATGAGGACCACAAACTAGAGCTCTTTTAAGCTCTTAGGCTATTAGTAGCAGTTCAGCTGAGATAAATTCTGGTGAGGACCCTGAAGCTTTCTGTAGCTAGAGTTTTCCGGCCTTGCCCACAGTCAGGACAAATCTCTATTACCCACCAGTCCCACGGCTGCTCAAACCCAACCAAGTAAACACAGAGACTTATATTGTTTACAAACTGTATGGCCGTGGCAGGCTTCTTGCTAACTGTTCTTATATTTTAAATTAATCCATTTCCATAAATCTATACCTTGCCACATGGCTTGTGGCTTACCGGCGTCTTCACATTTCTTGTCATGGCAGCGGCTGGTAGTGTCTCCCTCTGTCTTCCTGTCCCCTCCTTTCTCCTTTCTGTTAGTTCCACCTATATTACCTGCCTGGCCACTGGCCAATCAGTGTTTTATTTATTGACCGATAATCAGAGCATTTGACATACAGACCATCCCACAGCACTTTCCCTTTTCTTTTCTTTTTTTTTTTTTTAAAGGAAGGTTTTAACTTTTACACATCTCCAAAGCCAGCTTGGTATATGTGGGAATTTGGGCGTAGCTTCTCTTACTACATCTTGCTGGAGGGGGGCGCTGTATCTTATGGGGACACAAAGAAAATTTTAGGATTATGGAGTATTTTGTGAGAGTGTATCGTCTGAGCCAGTTGCCTTGAAATGGTTCTGGATGTTGGATCATCTGGGCCATGGTGTCATTGGTGACCTTTCAGGGGGTCTTGGCTGGTCAACCTGATGTATCTTAATCTGGAACAAATCCATAGCCTCTGGCTTTCTCTGGAATCAAAAGCAGAGCCTCCTTTCCAATGCAACATATCCTTATATCCAAATTTTGACATCAAGGTACCTTTAAAATATACATATTGGTTTAACTCTGCTATTTTTGCAATCAAATATCTCTTCTCAGTTAAAAATTCCAAAGACAACACAATCTAGATTCTCTGTGTAATATCCATCTTTACGTGGCTTATTTTTATACTACCTTTACTCCCTTTTTAAAGACTTTATTTTTAAAAACTATCTGTTTATGTAACGGCATATGTTCCTTTTTCTCTCTCTTTCAAGCCTACATACATTTTTACATACATTGTGAACTATTTCATCTGAATCAGTCTTATTGTGAACCTATTGCTTTAAATTGCAGCACTCTAAGACTGAAATGGTCCTGTGGCTGCTGACTCTGCCCACTTCAGCTTCCCAACATGGTGGTGGTACCTTTTCTGCCAGCTCTGGGAGCCATCAACTCTCAGAAATAGTGGGTCTATACTTCTATCAAAGCAGCATGTAGCCCAGACACCTCTTTTTTTGTTTTGTACTAGCAAAGGCTAAATCCACCACGCAGCTTAATGTGCCACGTACAGAGGCCTCATTCCTGCCATACTGCAGGAGCACATGCCAGGAACCCACCATAGTAGCTCAAACACCCAGGCTGCCACTAACTTGAGAGAGACAACTAGGAACTGTTTTTAGCACCGTTTTAGAATCTTTTTTCTCAGGTTTTAGGTGGAAACTCTTGCCAACCTGTTGGGTGCCATTTTGTAGCTGGAGTGCTTCTCTCCAGGTCCCACTAACCCCAGCAGGCCCACAACCCATGTATACAATAATCACTCAGATGCTTATATTACTTGTAAACTGTATGGCTGTGGCAGGCTTCTTGTTATCTACTTCTTCTACCTTAAATTAACCCATTTCTTCTAATCTATAAGTTGCCAACATGGCTCGTGGGTTACCAGTACCTTACATTTTGCTTGTCATGGCTGTGGCTGGCAGTTCTCTCACTCTGTCTTCCTGTTCCCTCAATTCTCCTCTCTGTTAGTCCTGCCTATACTTCCTGCCTGGCTACTGGCCAATCAGTGTTTTATTTATTAACCAATCAGAGCAACACATTTGCCATACAGAACATCCCACAGCAGCTTTCAGTCTGAAGATTCATGGAAACAGGATCGGATGAGAAGTTGGCTGAGGTGAGGTTAGCTGTGGTTTGTTCTGTTTCTCTGATCTTTCAGCATTCACTCCAATAACTGGCTCCAGGTTTGTTTTTATTAATAAGACCTGTTAAGATTTGTGTTACATTGTTTGTTTGCTTGTTTTTTTTTCTTATATTAAGATTTAACATTCCTGAAGATGTTATGAGTGTCTATAATAAAAGAAAGATGAATTAATGGAAAATCACCTCATTAATTTCTAGGTGAAGTCTAGAAATGTTACTAAATATGACCATGGGCTGAGGTAGAAAAATTCAGATGAAACTTATTTTCTTAATGAAATACATTACATTTGTTTCATTTTGTCAGTGTCTTAGTGTATTGCAAGATTATTATGAGGGGTATTTAGTTATAGAATAAACTTATTACAAAATTTCCTCAACATTTTTGACAATATAAGGCATTCATCAATATATGAATAATTAACTAGAATCTTGTTAAAAGACTTTGTTACTGGAGTTATCTCCAGTCCCACCCAGGCCTGCAGCCACTCAGACCCAAATAAACACACAGATGTTTATATATTTAAACTGTTAGGCCTA
This sequence comes from Peromyscus maniculatus bairdii, assembly GCF_049852395.1. Classification (NCBI taxonomy): domain Eukaryota; kingdom Metazoa; phylum Chordata; class Mammalia; order Rodentia; family Cricetidae; genus Peromyscus; species Peromyscus maniculatus. Next base: position 59,267,595 of record NC_134863.1, on the reverse strand, counting down.
ATGGCTTAAGCTTCTTGCTATCTAGTTCTTATATCTTAAATTAACCCATTTCTACGAATCAAGTTGCCACATGGCTTGTGGTTTACAGGTACTTTCACTTCATGCTTCCTCTGTCTCTGGCTGGCATCTCCTGACTCAGCCTTCCTTTTCCCAGAATTCTCTTCTCTGCTTCTCCCACCTATACTATACTTCCTGCCTGGCTACTGGCCAATCAGTGTTTTATTTATCAATCAATCAGAGCAACACATTCACAGCATCCCCAGAAAAACTTAATATATACAATTATTTTGAAGATGAACATTAACCTAAAAAAAGGCCTGTAATGAAGGGTTTTAGTTTATCACACCAAGGGAATTTCTTGCTTTGTTATGCATATGTGTATATGTGGAGTGTCTGCTTTTCTATTTATTCATGTAGATATATGTGTTTGTGTGTCCTGGTTACATCTTCATGTGTGCTCATGCATATGGAATACGGATATTAATGTTTGGTTGGGTGTCATACTCAGTCACTCTCCACCTCATATGTAGAGAAAAAGTCTCATAATGATTCCACATCTCATGCAAATTCAGCTACACTGGCTATCTACTGACTCCAGAATTCCTATTGTCTCTGCTTCCTAATGCTGTGTTTATAGATGCACAATCAGTTTTAATATGGAACTTCAGGAGTCAACTAAAGAAAATGAAGGATACAAATTTGTTATCAGGGCTTTTTTTCTTTTATAACACTTAAATAAAATAAAATAAATTAAACCTTTAAGTAACATTGTCCTTGAAATGGTTTCAGGGGTTAATAAAGTGTATGATTTCATGGCATTGAACTGTGTTGAAAGCAATGTGACTAATACAGAAAAAAATGTTTCTGGTGTGTAAGTGGAATGCATGAAAAGAATCTTGACATGTTTAAAGTGTTGCCATACTTAAAATCTGTACGTGCAACTATGTAATATTGCAGAAAGCAAATTTTGGATGTAACAAAAAGAACTGTTACTTCCTAATTAGAAGTAACCAGAAATTGAAAAAGACTTCTAACCTTACTGAGTGTACTCAACTCAGAAATGGCAAACAGACTCTCAGGATTATCACAGTGTGAACTGATGCAATGAGAAGAATGAACTGGGGACCGGCCTTCTCAGACTGCTCTCTGTCTCTCTGCCTCCCCGTTTCTCTGTTTCTCTCTCTCGCTCTCTTTCTCTCCATTATACTCACCAATATCATATAAAGAAACATGCATTCTTTCTCAACCTCTCAAATAGTTTTTCATCTTTCACATACTCAGAAATGCAGATAAAGAGTGTGCTGTTAAATGTAACAGAAATGTCAGAAATATTTCAATTATGAAGAAATATCTTTATTGAAAATGAGATAAAGAACATCCACTAACAAGGGGAAATATTTTTAAAGCCATATTATCCTGTGATTATATATGAAAGCACCAAAGAGATGGTTGGTCTGACTTGACTAATTGGTATGAGTTGAACACTTGTTAAGCAAAGAAAATAAAAGGGCAGCCAGATCAGCACCTTACCAAATTATCATATATGCCATCTTGCTAAAAGTTTACCCACCATTTCTACCTTGTATATTTTGATTGTGTGTGCAGAGATACATCTCTATAAGTGCGTGCCTGTATATGGATGCCAGATATCAAAATCAGCTATCTTCATTTTTTTTTTTTCTGTCACTTTACTTTTTGACTCAAGAACTCTCACACTGGCATGGACTTACCTATTCAATTAGACTGCCTGGCTAACAAGGTCCAGGGATACAGTCTACACACACACACACACACACACACACACACACACACACACGCACGCACGCACATGCACACGCACACGCACACGCGCGCACACACACACATTGCTGTTGAGATTACAGCTATGCAGCCACTGTTTGTGGCTTTTATTCAGTTTTGTTGAGCCTAACTCAGCCCACCATCACTGCATTCAAGTACTCTCTTGACTGACTCACCCTTTAAGCCCTACCACCTGGTTCTTATAGACTAACTTTTGCAAGGTTCCCACAAATGGACATAGTACCTATACTGATTTCTATGTGCAATGCAGAAATTTTAGTGTGTTCACTTGTTTCTTAAAATCCATCTGAATCTTTACCAATGGACTGTGCAATACTCTAGCTTTGTAAAGAACTATTGTATTGGACCTGGTTTATACCCCATTTTCTACAAGTTAATAAGCAATTTTTCATAGATCTACTTAATTTCTTGCATTTTTACATCAACACTGGATACTGATTTTTTCAGAACCTTTTTTTAAATCTTTATAAGTTTGTTTCATCTTTTGAATGGGACATGGCTTAATTTTGAAAGCTTGAATTACATTCACACTCGGCTATTCAACTATTGCCTCTGAGTTACATGTACAAAGTGATTGCTGAATGGAGCATTCTTCTCTTTACAAATGTGGAAATCTCATGATGCATCAAGCTTATTCTTTCATGATTGTTTTCTCATCTCTTTCTCTCCGCACAGTTCTATGACCACTATTTTAACCTCCTTAATTCAAAAAGTCAAGGACATAAAGCTTGTGCTTTTTCTTTCTTGCAGATCCAGGCAGTACTTGAACTTAAGAGAAAATTTATAGTCAAATATAGGTTAATCAAATATGTTAGTCACAATAAAATAGAAATGTCCTTCCTGAAATTTAGACTTTGTCCTTATTATACACAAAATGTAAATAATCAAATTTTACATAGAAGTTCAATGGAAAGATAAACATATTTATTCTATACTTAAAAATTACATGACCAATATAGTAACCAACCTAAAATATCAGGGAAATTGAATGAAACATTTAGATACTAAGATATTTATGAGACCAGAAAATTGATGATCTTTTGAAGTTATGATTAATGATTCATTTTAATCAAAATGTTATGAAATAATTTGTGATGTGGTTTTCTCAACTATCACAAATGTTTCTGTGTTATTTATCATGTATTTTATGGCAGTTAATTAAGTATGCATATTTGCAGTGTCTTTATTGTAAATTTCATGCAGCAAATGTAAATTGACTAATTTTAATCAAGAAAGCAAAACATCATTTTGATAAAGTAAGAATAAAGATATAATAAGCAAAACAAAAATCAGAAAGTTTCCTAAGTATTTCTTCATGAAACAATTTTTCTAGAAAGCATTTATTTGTAGATATCATTTAAAATTTCTAAATAAATAATGTTTGTAAGTTGTTAATTCTGAAAACAAACTTTCTGATGGTTTCCAGTCTAAATGAATCACTTCTAACATTCCTATACTGTTTTTGATCAAATAACATTAGTTGTTTTTATTTAACATATGAAAGAATTGCTTGGCAGTTTTTGGTACTTAGGGTATTTTGACAACTCTAAAGGTACACTTACATCACTGCGGTGTCAGATACAAGAGAATTCTGTGATTGCATCTCTTTGTGACCAACTGTTTTACCAACACAATTGGAACTTGGAACGTGCTCTCAAATTAATGTTACCTCTGAATTAATATACACCCCCATATTGTCTTTGAAATTCATTTTTGACACATTAAAACCCACCCTTTCCTAATGGTACATTTCAAATATGAAATGTTTTTTTTTCTTTCAAACAGAACTTTTCTTGTAAACAAAATACAAATGGTTATTTGTAGCCTTTCTGACATCCATTTATATTTTTCAAACTGTAGCTACAGAATGTCAAAATAATGGCATGCAAAATGAAAAGGGAAAAAAGTTCCTCACTGATTCTTTTGAAAATAGAAGTCATAGGAAGCAGAGTAATAGGGATCGTCTATGAAGTGCATGTGTACATAATGAAAACGAAAATAGCTCAAGATATTTCTAATAGTGGTTTATAATAAGAGCTCAGTGGGTTTTAAGCAAGTCATATAGGTCAGTTTCCAGCCAGTGACACAAATCAGAGGTTTCTCAATAGCTTTTAAAAATATCCATGCTAGGTTCTCCCTCAAACTTATACACATCTACAGGAATGCATGAGGAGTAGACATATACTGATATCCTGCATAGTTTTATTCATATCTTTTAGAGAAAAGCACAGATTTTCTATACCTCAGATTCACATGCATGTATTCTGAGAAATCTGAGCAGCCTAATGTAACTTTTGAAAATCTCTAAGAAACTAAAAATCCACAAAATATATTTTTTATCAGAAATTAATCTCTAGTATCTCTCATCTCTAGAATACTGAAGCTATTCAAGTGAAGCAGAATACAAATTAGGTCAGCATATTGCCACATAATTTTAATTGTTAACAATTCTACACACAAACCAGTGACAAATATTACTGACATATTTTTGTTTGATGACACTTTCCCTTTAATATCATATCTGTAATGTGATACTTTATTAATTTCTTAGACTCACACATAAAACAGTGGTCATGTATTAAACAAACCTTAGAGTTTGTGACTAAGACCAATACAAATATTTATCAAGTGCTGTAGGATGTTCTGTATGCTGTGAATATGTGTTGCTCTGATTGGTTGATAAATAAAATGCTAATTGGCCAGTAGCCAGGCAGGAAGTATAGGCGAGATAAGCAGACAAGGAAAATTCTGGAGAGAGGAAGGGTTGAGTCAGGAGACACCAGTCCACCATCCAGGGAACAGCATGTAAGGGCACACAGGTAAAACCACAGAACACATGGCAACATATAGATTAACAGAAATGGACTGAGTTTAAGTGTAAGAGCTAGTCAGCGGTAGGCCTGAGTTAATGGCCAAGCAGTTTTAATTAATATAAGCCTCTGTGTGTTTACTTGGGTCTGAGCAGCTGTGGACTGGGTGGGACACAGGAAAACATTTAGCTACAATCAAGAGCTTAATGTGAGCCAGGTGCAGTTCTGAACATTTTATATGATGGTCAATTTAATCCTCATAACTATATATAAATAATTATTTTATTCTTCTTTCCAGGAGAACAGAGGGATAAACTAAATTGTCCATGAGCACGGTGATAGTACTATATGTGCAGGGTTTTTTGAAGCAGGTCGTGATGCTTGAAAACTTATTTCCACAGTAACAATGCAAATAATGTTACTATATTTATTTTTCACATAACTTGATTAAGGCAATATATATATATATATATATATATATATATATATATATATATATACACATATATATGGGACCTACAGTTATGTGATACAACATAGAATTTCTTTCACTGTGGTCTTGGAGTGACCGTGCTGCACTCCATCTCTCAGGACTCACCTCTCTGAGGCACTGTATCATTCAGGGTCTGCACATCATGCCTGATGCACTGTCTGTGCAGTAGCAGGGATGGCTGGTCACTGGCACCGTCTCTCCTTTCCTCGCTTTGTCTCACAGCTGTCCTGAGTTTGCAGCCCTCAAACGCCGATGGTTGGTGCCTTCCTAACTAAGACTCTACTATTTTTACAAAAAAAAAAAAAAAAAAAAAAAAAGATGAACAGCTATTATGATAGGAAGAAATAAATGCATATCCCATGCAGAAACTTCTGGTTTTCCTCGGGATGCTTGTAAAACAGTTTGCAAGATGATAACTTCTTAGAAGCTCCATAAAACAGAATTAGTTTTGTATAAGCAACTGGTTGTACCTCTTGAAGTCTGGAATAGGAATGTTTTTTTTTTTTTTTTGTTTTTTGTTGTTTTTTTAATAGTTTATGAGCAATTTGTGAGGTTAGATGGTATTCCAAAAATTTTGAACAAGAGGCTGAAAAATCTCAGCTTAAAGATTAACCTCATTTGATCTTCGTTTGCTTTTCAAGAAACTCAAATTAGTTCATCTCTTAGATATTTTACCACCGCTTTCATTAAGAGTTGCAGTAAAGCCGGGCGGTGGTGGCGCACGCCTTTAATCCCAGCACTCGGGAGGCAGAGCCAGGCGGATCGCTGTGAGTTCAAGGCCAGCCTGGGCTACCAAGTGAGCTCCAGGAAAGGCGCAAAACTACGCAGAGAAACCCTGTCTCGAAAAACCAAAAAAAAAAAAAAAAAAAAAAAAAAAGTTGCAGTAAAAATATTGTTGCCTTTTAAAAATTTATTGTTGATAATCTCTATTTTCTTAAAATTTTATCAATAACTTTGGTAAGTGGAGGCATGTATTTTATGGATGATTAGGTTTTATATGCTATGTATTTATTTGACTACTAAAAATACATATTCGAATATTCCATATATCTTGGAAATATTTTCTTACTTTTGTTCATCTTTGATTTTTTTTTTTTTTTTTTTTTTTGGTTTTTTGAGACAGGGTTTCTCTGTGTAGCTTTGCGCCTTTCCTGGAACTCACTTGGTAGCCCAGGCTGGCCTCGAACTCACAGAGATCCACCTGCCTCTGCCTCCCGAGTGCTGGGATTAAAGGCGTGCGCCACCACCGCCCGGCTTCATCTTTGATTTTTATTTTAGGTATTTCAATATATAGTTTATTATCCAAATTAAAAAATCCTGTAATCGTCCCACTGTGGATACTGACACCAACAGACAAAGGTGAGTTGAGACCGATCTAGACTACAAATTCAGGTCTATGAGCTCCTGTGTATGATAAAATAATAGGAAATTATAAGTTATATTTATATGTGTGCATTATTAATAACATTTAGATGTTTATATTGTACTTGTCTCTAATGTTGGTCATTTGGGACCTTAATCTATAGATAGTCTTCATTTACAGGGGGCTGCGTCTAATTCTCAGGTTCATACATGGAGATATTCTTAATTTATTTATTTGAAATCAAAAGAAAAAGGGTATCATTAATGTACTATTTAAATTACCTGTTCTGAAGTAAATGGGAAAAATAGAAAAGTCTGCAAGAACACCACTTACAGTATAAGACCAAATTTGGATTTAGCAAAAAGTATTTATTTCAGTATAGAGAAATTACCAATATTGAGGAAACGTTCTCATTTTATTAGATAGGACACAGGTTAAAGTAATAAAATTGAGCTAAATACAGTGTTTTGTCACCTACAAATAAGTATTTAGCAATGATAATTGCTTGCTGCCCCAAGCCATAGTGTTAAAATATTTTGTGGTTGCAGCTTGAGTATACCATTCAAGAAGTGTTTAATCTACTTATTCATTCACAACTTTATCTATATTAAATTTTCTTTGATTATAGTCCCACCTCATTAGATCCTTCTGTATCCACCAAAATACTTCTCTCAAGTGCCCCTCCTCTTTTCATGGCTGTGTATGTGTGTGTACACCTGTGTGTGTGTCTCTGTGTGTGCCCCACTGCATTTAATTAGATTTTCTTGAATGAGTATCAATGAGAGATTATTGACTTAATGAAAGCAATGTAATGATAGTTATACCACTAAGTAATATGATTCCCCATGGTCCCTGAGAGCTTTAACTGTTTAAAGTTTCTAGGCAGTCTGGGACATGTTTTGAGTACCTTTTCTATCCATTATGGAATGTTGATGGTTCTAGTATTGTGCAATTTTTGTCAGAAAGTGACTGTTTTGCTGATGTTTGTTTGTTTATTTATTTTATATAAGAATCATAGAATGTCCAGAAGACAACATTATACCATTCACTGTTCCATCCTCCTAAATGATCTTTTTCATCCCTTATCCTTTGATTTTTTTCTCCTGAGGCCTTCAAGGGATGATTTATAGGTCCCATTTCAGGGTGAACTCTAAACAGTCATCTGTTCATCACATAGAGCAATTTTGATTCAATGGTCACCAATCACAAACAGGCTGAGAACAACAATAATTTATGGACATAGATATAAATATTTAGAGAGAAATTTGACATTGTGTCCATTTAGCATAGCAACTATCGTAAGTTTAAACATTTAGTTGTACTCTTTAATAAGGAGTTTCACTTGATTATATAAGTTAAAACATATTAATTAAATTATCTCTGATGTATGAAAGGGACACGAGATTGTTTCATTTTCATAAATTATGGTAAAATTGAGGCTATTTTCCTGATTAATATAGAAAAAGAAAATTTAATGTATGTCTTTAGGATTTCCTGAAACTTTCCTCTTTGAGAATATAATCCCTCGCTAGGTTCAGTTGTCTCTGTAGATTTCCCCATCACGATCTTGAACCCCATTGCTCATGAAATCCTTCTTCTCTCTTCAACTGGACTCCCGGATCTCAGCCTGTTACCCTGGTACTTGGCAGCATCTGATTCCATGAGTTACTGGATGAAGGCTCTCTTTGTCCAATATCAATCTTGAGACCCACAGCTGTGGAGCCTACATGGGACCAGATTAGGGCCCCTGCATATGGGAGACAGATGCGTAGCTTGGTCTGTTTGAGGGGGCCCTGGCAGTGGGATCAGGATCTATCCTTGGTGTATGACCTGGCTCTTTGGAGCCCATTACTTATAGTGGGATGCCTTGCTCAGCCTTGACGCAGTGGGAAGAGGCTTGGTCCTGCTTCCACTGAATGTAGCAGCCTTTGCTGATTCCCCATGGTAGGCCTTACCCTTTCGGAAAGGGAATGGGGATGTGGGGGGAGAAGACTTGGGGGTGCAGCTGGAGCAGAAAACAGTGAATCTGTGGTTGGTATATAAATGCATAAAAATATTCTTAAATAAAAAAATGAAAAAAAGAAAAAACCCTCCTTATTGCTTTCTTTAAACAACAACAACAACAACAACAACAAAAAACAACGTATTTCTGTAGAAAATATGTTACTATGTTTAGGAAGAAAATGTGTACTCACATTGCTAAATAACAAGCTTGTGCAAATATTTCACATGTCCACCCTTCGTAGAAGCTATATAAGCTTTATTTATAATGTTCTTGCATTTTAATTTATATAGGATATAGTTAAACACAACACAGTCAATCCCAGCAAACTGAAGTAGCTGGAGTTTATAAGGAAGTTTAGCTGCTGACACTAAGACAGAATAGAAAGACAGTGAAACTAGAGTTTGTGGGAAAGGAAAGGAATCCCATAAACACCAAATCATGTTAATACCTCTCATCAGCTTAAAAGCAAGAATTCGGTTGCAACTAAGAGCATTTTTTTCCTGAATGTTGCCAATGTAGAAATAGTATTTGCTCATATGTAGCTATTTATATTTAAATAGAAATGAATGAGGACTGGGACTTGAATGTGGTTGATGTGATGTAAAACTTCCATCTTTTCCCCAGACTCTTCTTGGGAATCTCCCAATGAAGAAGATTATCACTGTTTACAGTGGCCACATCCTCATTTCTTGTGATACATGGTCCAGAGTTGTGTTTTATGAGCTGTAATGCTGCCAGATGCCTCTTGGGTGTCTCATTATCTTATTTAGGTTCTTAGCAAGTATTTGAAGACAGTAGCTTCAAAACCCAGCAATATGGTATATATGTCTATAATGAAGTGTGACTCTCTGTTGGAGAAGTACACAGCTGTGGGTTCAGATGTCTTAGTTTCTTACCCAGAACCTCTTTCTTAATCTTGTTCCTTATAATCTATGTTAAAATTTCTTTTACTAACCCCAGTTCTGCTTTATGCTTTCAAATTCGAATATTCTTTTGTGTGGTGAAATCACGAATCTGGATTTCCTTGAGATAGGTCCCTAAAAGATTAAGGGAACCCCTAGGCTGACATGGGCTACATCACGAAACAGCAGCTGCTGACATTGTACACAGATTGTATGCATACTATAAATAATCCTGAGAGGGATATGCCATACTGTATGGTCACACACAAAAAAAAATTTCGGTGAACATTAAAAATTTATGGTAAGAATGTTGCTCTTAAAAATATTTAGTTTGATTTTGTTAATATGAATTAAAGGACAACCAGAAAATGGAAACCAAATGATACTGAGAATTCATGTGATCACAATGGTGTAGTCATTACTGCTCTAAGGAAAAAGCATGTCAAATTCTAGACCAATCTAGGCAACACAGATTCTCTACCTCACAATAAAAATAAGCTGGAATTAGAAATGCAGGTTACTAGTGAAGTGTTTGCCCAGAAGGAATGACTGTCTGGGTTCAACACCGAAAGGGGAAAAAATGGAGGACACTGATTAAAACAAAGAAAGAAACAGCAAGCACAAGAAAAGTGCAATGTTATGGTGGATTAATTAATTTTCTCATTATTTGACAAATATGTAGCAAAATGAATTTGAGGAGGAATAATTTATTCAAGACGTAAGTTCTCTGGTAGAGTCTACTAGAGCAGCAATGGTTTGAGAGCAGAAGCTCAAGGTGGCCGGTCATATGATATCCACAGTCAGGAAGCAGAGACAGAATTCCTAATTCTCTTCTTCTTATTCAGTTTGAGGTCCCATCCTATGGAGTGATATAGATCACTCATACTGAGGGTGAGGGTAAGTCTTCCCACATACATGTTTCCATGGAGATTCAAAATCTTAGCTACCACACAGAGTAAAAACTGTTATCTTTGCTCATTTTATTTTGTTCATCTTATCTTTGTATTAACTGAATTTAAGAAATTCTAGCCAAAATATTTCCTGTCTTTCTGAAAATGTGGCATGTTTCTCAAGTAAGCATAAATAACTTCTTTTCTAGCTATGAGTTATTTTCTTCTGGTTAATTAGTCTTAATTTCATATTCTAACAATCATTTACTTATATAAAGATGATATTTTTCCATTGACTATGATGTCATGCTTTGTAATTTTCTATTTTCTTTTATAAGATTTATTGTTATTGGTTATAGTTTTAGTGACTTTATATTTTGTCAGTTCCCAACAAATTAGTTCTTAATGCCTTAATCTAAATGACTTTTATACTTAACACATAAATAAAACTCATTTTAAAATATTCTTATCATTTTATTGGTTATCCTGTTGAGTTCTTTCTCAAGTACTAAGGTTACACATTTTAAAATTTTAAAACTGCACATTCTTCAATATGCTCTCCTTATTTTTGGCCTCTGCTTCTTAAATAATTTCTAGAGATAGAAAATTGTTCAAACATTTCACTGTATTATTTATGTTCTGATATACTGCGGTGCATACCTGTGTGCATAATCAGTTCGGAGAAGATGCTCTGGAGGCAGGGGTGATACAAAAACTTGGCTCCACTGCCAAGGAATATCTAGTAAAAAAATATAGTTTTCACAGGTATATCTTGAAGCACATTATTTTTAAAGGATGTGCTACTTTATAAAGTTGATTTTTACCAAGAGTTTCCATTTAGACCATTTTATAAGAAAGTACACAAAATGACATTTAGTTTTTTCCTGAAAGTCTCCTCCATATATCATATATACATTGTTTTATTTCATTTTGCTCAGAGATTATTCTTTAAGGTTATGTTTGCTTTTTTTAAGAAGACACTTATACACAAAATATGGGGCATTAACTTATTTTGAAAGTATTCATATCCAAAGCTTGACATTGGAAATCAACCACCAGTATATTACCATCTGAACAATGTCAACCTTTAAAATTAAATATTGATAGCTTTATCTTAAAGTAAATATACAATATTATAGTTGATTAGCTTTAATGGATAGGTTTTTTTTAATAATTTGAAGATTATTTGAAGTAATTTTTATCTTTGAAAAGTTTGGGAGGTGTATTCATATGAAATGTCTTCTAGTGAAATAAGAAAAAACAGTATGACTATGTCTGACCGTAGAACAGATATTAAGTATTTCACTGGAAGTATACATCGTTTGTTTTTTGAAAAATAAATAAATCAGAGTACCGTGGCTATGACAATAACTTAACATGGAGTTTCTCAGTGTTTGTAATCACGATCAGGGATTCAGCACATGCAACCATTTCTTATGCCTTATGAGAGAAGTAATATTAGAATTACACAGTTCTTGCTGTGAGAGGGATGGGTACCATTAGGAAAAATAAATAGAACGGACAAAATAATTACCTAGTTTTCCAAAATAATTCTGCACAATTAGTGACTTTTTAAAGCAATGGAACTTTTATTTGTGCAGTAAAAGAACCGGATTTTTTTGTGAACCTTGTACTTATTTAAATCAAAATTCTTTGTCATTCTTTTATTTTTCTGAGGGTGTTTTCTTTTTAAGAACTAAATAACATATCTTTTCAGTGAGAATTTTTTTAACATCTGTTTCCTTTCATTATCCTTTATTAAAAAAGTCAATATGATAACTATAATTTACGTGGTAATCTCAATGAGTAAAGGAGAAATCATTAACAATAACCGTCATCTGTTTCATAAGCAATCACGTCTCTAGAAATTCTCTTCAAACATATATTAAACATAAGATAAAGATAGTTCCATTTCAATTTTAAGTATTACTGAATCCACACTTCAGTTTGATGCTATTTTACTTATCTTTTTATAAGCCATTTTACTTTTGTTTCTTTGATATTTTAAGTATCCATAATTCAAAGCAAAAGAAAAATTGGCTGTTTTGAAAAGATAGTTAAAATGTGGACTCATGAAAGTTAGTGACCTTTTTATTAATTTTTTTCATTTATTTTAAATATTGACCACAGTTTCCCTCCCTTCTCTCCTCCTGTTCCCTCCCCACACCTACTGTCTATGCCTCCCACCCCCTGCATCCACTCCTCCTCTATTTACTCCCATCCTTACATGGCAGATATGGGCAGGGGACGTTACAACCCAGTTCTTCATGCATCAGTGCCAAGCTCCATATAATTATGCAGGGATCTTGACTGCAAGAATTTGACTTTGAAAATCGATGGGTATTAAGGTCATGCCATTCATTTCTATGCCTATCAACTACAAAACCAAAACAAAGCACCAAGATCCTGCATGACTTTTATAAAGGAGGGTATCTTCACATCTACACTGAAAAGACACAAAGGCATTTTCACTTAGAATGCTTAATGGAAACCAGTTTGTCAGGGTAGTTCCTGAATTCACCACTGAAGGTCTCCTATCCTCAGAAGCCCCTCAATTACAGGCAAAAACAAACAAACGAAAAGAAACCCACCAATGATTTGACTGCCTACTTGATTCTCCCCATATATATTTGTATTATTTATTGACTTTCCTCATTGCTGCAACCGAATCCCAGAAAAAAAAGCAACTTAAAAAAGAAAGAGCTTATTTTCACTCACAGTTCAAAAGTGGAGTCCATTATGACAGGGAAAATAAAGTGGAAGAAGCTTGTTGCAGCTGGGCATGTTGCATATGCAGCCAAGAAGCAGGGAGAGATAGATACCTTCTAGAGCTTTTGCTATACTTTTACATTTTTATACAGTTCTGAACCAGAGTCAGTGGCATGATGCCACCCACATTTAGGGTGAGTCTTTCTACTTTAATTAAGCTGATATGCAAATTCCCTCACAGAACTACCCTAAGATTTATCTTCAGATGATTTTAGATCCTGCCAAATTAACAATCAATATAGCCCATAGGAACCATGGAGAATGGAGATTTATCAGACTAAGGGAAAAGCAGATAAACTCTAGCCATGCAGTTGAGGGAAAGTGTAAAAGATATAGTCTACTGTTAGCAATATCTGTTACAAAGGGATCTTTTTTTTTAGTCTTTAAACTACAGCAGGTAGTATTCTGACTCAGAGAGGAATTAAACAAATATTAGTGAAATGAAATTAATGCTTAGAAATCTTTGCTTTTGCTTTAATCTTGAAAAAAATCACTAAACAGATGTACTGCTTTTTGTCTGGTGCTCTAAAAAGCTTTTGTTCATAAAGATATTTCTAATATTTGATTTGAAATTATTAATGAAGTCAGTTTTCTATCCTAATGCTCATTCTTCTCAGTTCCAATTACTCAACTGGTCTTGTTTTCAACAAACAAGAAAACGTTTTTCCCTTAAATGGACCATTTGAAATTATACTTAATCACATCCTCCTATTTTGACCTTGAGAGCTCCCACATTAGCTGACTTTGTAAGATTTAATTAGCAGAAGGTTTAGCTGAAAAAAGAATGCTAGATTCAGGTGCTTTGTGTTTTATCTCTGAGGCACTGAATGCATTTAAAAATGTCACTTAAACTCTCTGGACCTAATTTCATTATCTTCCAGATTTGAATATTAATACAAATCCTGTCCATTTGAAAGGGTTCTGCTCAAGATACAACTCAACAACATAAACAGAGTTATTATTCATGGTAAAGTGTTATAAGAATCTCATATCTATTGACCATATCGGAAAGCCTCAATTAAAATTAAGACTTCGGGAATTTCATTTTATGAACATTCTCATCTCCTCACAGGTAAGCATAACTATGGAACAACCTGGATGTTGAAGGCTTGGGTCTTTAATAAGAATATCTCATGATGGGAAAACTATTCTTTCCAGTTTAGGAAAAAGTCTTTCCAAACATATTGTCATTGCATGTTGAGATGTTATAGAAATGGTCTCCAGACAAAATGAATGCTTAAAACACTGTAAGGTGTGGCTCCATGGAGAAAAAAAAAGTCCAAAAGTTTTATTTGCTCATACAATATAAAATTATGTTATAATTAAAGAATATTAAGGGGAAAATACATGTGAAGGCCCCAGATGCAATGTTTGTATATATTTGGAGTTCGTCATGTAAAGTATGGATTTTTTGTCACAGTACAAGTTAGGGCTTTTTTTTCTCTGTAACATTTGAATTTGAGAGTCATGTGATAATATAATGGAAATTGAAGGAACAGAGAGCTGGAGACTAGTAGAAACTTGAGAGCACAGAAGTCATCTTAGAGCACTGGCATTTTAAGTTGTCTCTTGAGCAACTCAGAATAATTCATCATCTCAACAAACAGGGAAAGGAAAAAAGACAGTTGGGGCCTAACCCCCTCCTTCTATTTAAGCTATTACAATTCTACTTTTATGAGCTTTATGTATTCTTAGTATAAATTCCACCCCTTCAAAGGGTTTTAAAATTTTTTCTTTACAAAACAGTAAAGGCAATTTTATTTATTATAGTGATAGTCTATATATTGGGAATAATTCACTAATTTTGAAGTAGGTATTCTGAAGATGTACTGATGTATGTATGTATACTGAACTGATGTAGCATATATTATGATATGTAGAGTAAATTGTCTGGGAAACATATTGATTAATGCTTGTTTATGGGAACACAAAGAAAATAGGAGGTTGGTGTTGGGATCTTCAAAAAGTTGAACCTAAAGTCAAGTTTTTCTTACCATAGGAAAATTCAGATTTTTCAGGCAAAGGCAGAGGACAAGCAACATGCACAGATGCTAATGAAAATCCCTGTTGAGAAGTTCTGGAAATGTATTTCTCACCCACAATGAGGTCAAAACCCCAAAGGAAAAATAAAACCTTTAATTAAAATGTGGGATACATAGCAGAAGAATTTTGAGTTCTGTTTACTAAATGGCACTGAAGTAATTAGCCAGTTTCCAGAAGCCATTCACATTTTGCAAACACTTAAAAATAGTTTACTAGAAACCATAGGGGCATGAGCCATCATCTATGCAGAGATGTCCTCAAATAACCTTCTCAATTTACTGCAGACATGCTTACGTAAGAACACTTTGAAAGTTTTTTTGTTCTCTACAGAAGAGTTATCAAGACATTGAAGATACATCTCTAAATTCAAAAGTCCTATTAAGGATCAAGAAGATATTGAATGATGTGCGGGTCTTTGGTTAAAAAAAAATAGACTTGTAGCAGGAATCTTAGATGGTCTTATTAATAAAATCAAACTTGAGCCAGGTATTGGGGTGAACTGGAAGATCAGAGAACCAGAACAAGCCACAGCTACATCACCTCACCGGATCCTCAGCTGGTCTTGTTTCCTCAGACTGGAGGCCTCTGAGTCCTCATCCAAAATGGTTCTCAGCTGAACTGCTGCGAGAAGCCTGAAAGCTTAACCAGCCAAATGCTTAACCAGCCAAATGCTTCTAGTTCCTGGTCCTCACGCCTTAAATATCTTTCTGCCTTCTACCATCACTCCCTGGGATTAAAGGCGTGAGTCACCATGCTTGGCTGTATCCTTGAACACATGGATTTCTGCCTAGCTCTGCCTTCCAAGTGCTGGGATTAAAGGCGTGTGCTACCACTGCCTATCCTCTATGTTTAATATTGTGTCTGTTCTGTCTCTGACCCCAGATAAGTTTATTAGGGTGCACAATATTTCAGGGAACACAATACCACCACATAAACTCATACAAATTCAGAGGATTCACACACACACACAAAAAAAAACAAATTGCTACAGGAGAAGTGAGGCCTAGGAAGGAAAAGAGTATCAGGATAGAATAAGAATACATAGTTACCACCTGGTCCTTTGACAAAACATTTGAGAAAGGGACAGAATACATAAATATTAACTGAAGTAACATACTATTTTCTGATTAACAGATATTTAATATCATTTATATTCATTTGCTAATAGTTTATGTTTACAGATAGAGATAGGGCTCAGCTGGTAAGAATCCTAGGCGCCTTTTCAGAGGACTGAGATTGGATTCCTAGCACTTACCCTTGAGTAGCAGCTCCCAAACACTTGTAACTCCAATGCCAGAAGATTTTGGCACTCTTCTTACTTCCATGAGAGCCCACCCACATGTTCATACACACACACACAGATCCATATGCAGACACATATACACATAAAGAATAAAATACAAAAATAAATAAATCTTTAAAAAAGTTATTATCTCATGGAATGGGCCTTAAATCTAATCATACATGGATTGCTATTCCTAAAAGCTTTGTGCAACTAATGCACTAACCCACCTTGCAGGCCAATCACCATTGTCGAGCGAAGAACTAGTATCTGGGTTTGTGTTTACCTTTCAAAGAACCTGAAACTAGGTAGCTCATGGACCTAGCAGAAAACCAAATACTACTGTTGTGCTAAATGAACATAAAATGACTCCTAATGATATTATGCAATACTCTTAGATCAGGGCCTTGCTCAACCTTCATCTGAGCTGCTTCCTCCTGCAGAAGATGGGAACAAATACAGAAACCCATGGTCAGGCAATGTGCAGGGAAAGAGAGACTTTGGAACACTGAGTCCTAAATGGGATAATATCTGCATCAAATCCCTCTTCTTAGGGCTCAGGAAACCTCACAGAAAAGAAATCAGAAATACTGTGGGAAGCAGAGGGAATGAAAAGCACTAAGGAAACAAGGCCTTCTAAACACACATGGACAGATGCACGTATGAACTCACAGAGACCACAGTTGCAGGATCAGAGCCTGCCCTGGTCTGTGCCACATGGAGTCTCAGCCCTGAGAGAAATGGACAGAAGCCACCATTTCTAACCCAATAGTTTTCTTCCAATTGGTAACCACTGTGGTGGTTAAAATGAGAATGTCCCCCCACCACACCCCCATAGGCTCTTACGTTTGAATGCCTGGTCACCTGGAAGTGGAACTGTTTGATATGATTATAAGGACTAGGATGTTTGGTGTTGTTGGAGGAAGTGTGTCACTGGGAATGGGGCTTTGAGGCTTCAAAAGCCCATGCCAGGCCCAATCTCTCTTTCTCTGCTTGAGGATCAGGATTTAGCTCTCAGAGACCATTGCAGTGCTGTGCATGCCACTCTCACTATGATAATAATAGTGACTAGCTCTCCCAACTGTAAGCAAGCCCCCCTTTAAATGCTAAGACAATCACTTTCAGATGAAAAGTGGAAATATAAACCACTCTTTTTTTTCCCCTTTTATTTTATTTTACAGTACCATTCAGTTCTACATATCAGCCATGGATTCCCTTGTTTTCCCCGCTCCTGCCCTCCCCCCCCCTTTCCCCCAGCCGACCCCCCATTCCCACCACCTCCAGGGCAAAGCCTCCCTTGAGGACTGAGATCAACCTGGTAGACTTAGTCCAGGCAGGTCCAGTCCCCTCCTCCCAGACTGAGCCAAGCGACCCTGCATAAGCCCCAGGTTTCAAACAGCCAACTCATGCAATGAGCACAGGACCCGGTACCATTGCCTAGATGCCTCCCAAACAGATCAAGCCAATCAACTGTCTCACATATTCAGAGGGCCTGATCCAGTTGGGGGCCCCTCAGCCTTTGGTTCATAGTTCATATGTTTCCATTTGTTTGGCTAATTGTCCCTGTGCTTTATCCAACCTTGGTTTCAACAATTCTCGCTCATATAAACCCTCCTCTTTCTCGCTAATTAGACTCCCAGAGCTCCACCTGAGGCCTAGGTGTGGATGTCTGCATCCAGATTCCTCAGTCCTTGGATGGGGTTTCTAGCATAACTATTAGGGTGTCAAATATGGTATGTACTCACTCATAGGAGGATACTAGATGTGGAACAAGGATGACTGGACTGCTACTCACATCACCAGTGAGGCTACCTGGAAAACAGGACCCCAAGAAAGACATGGGGATCGCCAAATGGCTGAGATCTACATGAACAGCCTGGACATGAGTGGGAGTAATGAAGGGCGAGGGTCGAGGGAAAGAGACCCTGTGGGAGCGGGAGATCCCAGCTGGACCAAGAACAGAGAGGGAGAACAAGGAATAGGAGACCATGGTAAATGAAGACCACATGAGAAAAGGAAGAAACAAATTGCTAGAGAGGCCCACAGAAATCCACAAAGATAGCCCCACAATAGACTGCTGGCAATGGTCGAGAGACATAAACCACTCTTAACAGCATTCACCATACCTAGTAGTTGATGACCAACACAAAACGGACTCAGTGGCATCCTTGGGGGTTCTTTATGTTATAACGTTTCATCGGAGCACTTTTGAAAAAAAAATCCTACTGGTCCTTTCCACATCTATTATGGATTCAGGTTTTGTGATTTTATGGGATTTCATTGTTGTTATTACTTTGGCTCTTTTACTTCTGTTTGCTTGTTTTATCCTACCATAGTTTGATTGCTTTTTCTTTATTCTAGTTGATTTTATTATTTTTCTCTAGATGACTGGTTTCTTTTTGTAAGAGAAACATAATACGTATGGATTCTGATGGGAAAGTAGGTGGGGAAGAACCTGAAATAACTTGGGGACTGTATTTAGAGTGTATTGGATGATAAAATATACTTTCAGTAAAAGAAAAATGGAAAATATTTAACTTTAGTAGATTAAACAAAATAATAAAAAAGCCAATGTGAATATCTGTAAATCTCCTGTATATTTTTGGATTTTATAATTACATTTTCTCTATCTGAGATGATATATAGTCATACTTGTGTCATCCATGTTGGCTTCAAACTCACATTTTTATTGTCTCAATATTTTATGTGCTGGTATTCACCACCTTACTTGACTTTGAATCCTGGCATACAATTAATTGGTGTGTGATCTAAGACACAGTAACATGTTCTTTATATGCTTTACCTTTTTATTCTCCAAAACAGTGGAACATCAATTACTATTTTGCAAGGGCATTGTGAAGAGTAAAGAGATAATACACAAAAGGGGATTAAAAATTAACTGATGCTCCTAAATATTCAACATTACATTTTAACCACATCAGGGACATTTGATAACTATTATGGTGAAGAATGACTAATTTTAGAGGAACATCCTAAAACAGTTTGTAATTTTTCTTTTTATCTTTGAGATAAAAATTCAGAGTGATTATTATAATCACTCTCCCCTCTAATTTATTGAATTATTTATTGCACACAAAATAAAAAATTATTCAGTATACTTCAGGCTCAAGGTCCTAAATACCACCCCAGTTTTCAACTAAAATTCTGTAATCTTGTGGATCTTTTCTACTTGTGTAATCTGACTATGAAGGTGCCAAACATCAAGACAATCTAACATCTGACAACTCAACCAGAAACTAAAGCTGTTAGATGTCTGCTTTGAAAGGGTTTTGAAGACTCTAGGGTCTTTTGTCTGTGCAAATCCAATATTTTCTTTTCTTGTTTTGTGTGTGTGTGGGTTTGAGACAGGGTTTCTCTGTGTAGCTTTGTGCCTTTCCTGGAACTCACTCTTTAGCCCAGGATGGCCTCAAACTCATAGAAATCTGCCTGGCTCTACCTCTTGAGTGCTGGGATTAAAGGCTTGCGCCACCACCGCCTGGCTCTGATCCAATATTTTCATGAGATAAAATATTTGTCAGTAGGGTTTAAAAAAAAAAAAGCTTTGAAGATTTGAGTAGAAATTTGGAAAATTTCTGACTTCATACAGCACCCTCTTTTTTCTACTTCATGGGTCAGAATGCTGTGATTCTGTAAGTGCATGGAAGATTACAAAGTATTATCTTTATACTCAAGGTAATGACAAACATGGAAAAATGACCCCAACAATACAATTGTACATAAAGGTAAAATAAGTTAAGGTAGCAGGAGTAGGAACTTGAGAGGGCAGGTATATAGAGAAAGTGTCCATCTTGAAAGTACTCAAAACCAGGCTATTTTATGTGAGACTATCCTGGATAAGGTGAAAAGTTGGGATTGCCAGATAATTGGAGGAAAATATTCCATAATAAGTTCAGTACTAAGCCAGAGACCAGTAGCATCAAGGTGTTCCTTTACTTTGAGTTCCTTTTGAAGCACAACCTTATTAGTACAAAAACAAATTTAAATATAGCATTAAATCATGACAAACATTTATGTAGCTAATGATAGTAGAGATACATTCAATCATCTAGGAAGTCAAATGCTCAGATTATGCTCAGTTCATTGGATAATTCACCACAGCAAGCCCAAATAAGGTACAGGCCTACATGTAGCCAATTGAAAATCATTTCTACTGTGCTTCAGTGTCTCAAATATAAAAGTTCACTATTCACGATCATGTTTAACCTGGTCTGAATCATAAATGGTTTAAGTGATTCTTTATTCACCATTTACTAGTCATTGTAATAAAACCTGCTGAAACAATGCAACTCTGGCAATTATAGCATGAAGGTAGGTCCTGAAAGATGGCTCAATGGGTAAAGGCACTTGGGACACAAGACTGAAAATTGGAGTTTAAAGTGTGGAACCCATGCAAAGGTGGAAGGAAATAATTGACTCAACAAAGTCATCCCTGACCTACACACATGAACTATGGCATAAATGAATGCATGTACACACACACACACACACACACACACACACACACACACACACACACACACACTGTGGGATGTTTTCTATGCTGTGAATGTGTTGCTCTGATTGATTGATAAATAAAGTGCTGATTGGCAAGTAGCCAGGCAGGAAGTATAGGCAGGACAAGGAGAGAGGAGAATTCTGGGAAAGAAAGGCTGAGGCAAAGAGACGCAGCCAGCCACCACAATGAGAAGCATGATATAAGATACTGGTAAACCACAAGGCACGTGGCAAGGTATAGATTTATAGAAATGGGTTAATTTCAGATATAAGAACTAGATATCAAGAAGCCTGCCACGTTCATACAGTTTATAAGTAATATAAGTCTCTGTTTGTTTGTTTGGGTCTGAGCAGCTGCGGGACTGGTGGGTGAGAAAGATTTGTCCTGACCATGGGCCAGGTAGGACCAGGAAAACTTCAGCTACACACAGTCTTGTTAAATGTATATAAAACCCGTGCTGTAAATACAAACATAAATAGTACCCAAGTAGTTATATATTAATTATTTCTCCTCATTGCTGAGACAAAATGCCTAAGCAAATGAAGGAAGGATGAGTTTATTCCTGCTCACATTTTGAAGATACAGTCTTCATGTCAGGGAGTTCACAGTGGCACGATCTTCAGCATATCTGTAGGCAGGGAGCAGAGCAAATGAATGAAAGTGATCAACTCAGTTTCTTCTTTTTACACTTTTGGAGAAGCTCATGGAATAGTGCCATTTTCATTAAGGGAGAATCTTCCCACCTCAACCAGCCAAGTCTTTATGAACTCTCATAACTTTGCTCAGAGATTAAACTGATCTTGATAATCCCTCACCACGATCCTCAGAAGTTTGTCTCTTGGGTAATTCTAAATTTAGTTCAATTAACAGTTGGTGCTAGCCACCATATACTATATTTAAATAAAACTTAATTTATCAAAGCAGGAAAAGGATTTGAGCTGTCCAGAAAGCATAATATTCTAATTTCTAATTAGTAATGGGTCCTACCTGTTACACAATACCTTTAAGGTTGTATTAGTTTCTGTGAAACTTTGCAAATTATTTCATTCTGTACTAAGAAATATACATTTGGTATATGTCTAATCAGGCTGAAAAAGTAGGTCACTTTGTTATTACTTTAATATTTTTATAAAGTATGTTTTCAGAACTGTTGTATCTCAAAACTCTGAAACTCAAGGGAAACTATTCAAGAGAGAGAATATGAACTATTAATAATATTAAACACAGAGACTTTCACTTTTCCAAGAACAGCTGCCTCTCCTGTAAACTTTTTACAAATGTTAATAATTTAGATTTTTCAAAAAAATGCTGTTATTTTTTCCTTTGAATATGATTAAATAAGAGTTCAATTTTAAGCTATACTCAGAATTCTCAGCCAACCCTCATTATACTTAGCTCAAGGTGTTTCTTACCATTTTCCAAATTCTCTTTCAATTGGCCTTCTGAGTTATAGAAATACTAATGTAGTAACTTTGTGTAGAAAACAGCAAGTGGAAGAATGAAATTGCTAAATTGGTACTCGATTGCTGTGCTGCTTATAGTCTCACTGGAAAGAATTGAAGATGTAATTCCAAAATATCAGGGAAATTTTAAAAAGTTTCCTGTGAAATGTGATTTCTGTTTCCTTAATTGACAGTAAAGTAACTTTAGAACTTGCATATTGTGTAACTAAAGTGTGCAAGTTTAGAAAATGAACTTGATTCACTATAACTATATAGAAAATCATTTTTAATTGATTTTTAGCAAATTATCTGATGTTCTGGATGCTCAAGAAAATGAGTCTGTAAAAGCAAATATAAATATCACCAACTTAGTATTATGTTCATCTAAATTAGTGACTCAGTCAGTATATTTGGTATCACAGAAACAAAAATAAAGTACTTTTATTATTTTATTATTTTTTTAATTAATTAACAAATATTTTCCCTCCGTGTACACATACACACACACATTTGTATAAACACATGCACACGTGTATATATATATATATATATATATATATATATATATATATATCATTCCTATGAAATAGGAATATATATATATATATATTTCATCATAGGAATAAGTATAATTGAGTAAACACCAGCTATAAGGAGAAGCAGTTATTTGCCTCTCTAAAGGAAGAACATATCTGGCAGATATAGAATCACATGTAGACATTCCACATTGAGAGTGTGTTTAAAGAAATTAGAGAAATGCTGAGTGACTATGGACATATATTTCTTTATTCTTTACTTTTTTTTATTCTTCTCTCATATACTGCATCCTGACCTTGGTTTCCCTCCCTGCTCTCCTCTCAACCTTCTTGCCCAACTCTTCCTCTTTTCCTTTTAGAACAGGGCATATTCCAGGGATATTGACCAAACATGGCATATCAAGTTGCAATAAGACTAGATATCTATTAAGCCTGGAGGAGGGTTTTTGTCCAGTTATCTTTTGCTTTACATCAAGTATCCACTTATGAGTGGATGCAAAACATGTTTGTTCTTCTTAGTTTGGGTTACCTCACTCAGGATGATATTTTCTAATTCCATCCATTTGCCTACAAATTTCATGATGTCCTTGTTTTTTCTCTACTTAGTAGTACTTAGTAGTACTTCAATGTGTACCACATTTTCTTAATCCATTCTTCAGTTGAATGGCATTTAGGTTGTTTCCAGGTTCTGGCTATTACAAATAGTGCTGCTATGAACAAAGTTGAGCATGTGTCTCTGTTCTCTGTGTTGTAATTGAGCATTCCTTGGGTATATTCCAAAGAGTGTATAGCTGGGTCTTGAGGAAAATTGTTTCCCAATTTTCTGAGAAACTGCCTCACTGATTTCCAAAGTGGCTGTACAAATTTGCACTCCCACCAACAGTGGAGGAGTGTTCCTCTTGCTGTACATCCTCTCCAACATAAGCTGTCTGCAGTGCTTTTGATTTTAGCCATTCTGACAGGTATAAGATGGTAACTCAGAGTCTTTTGATTTGCATCTCCCTGATGACTAAGATTGCAGTTGCAGAGATCCACAGCTAAACACCAGACAGAGCTCCAGGAGTCCAGTCAAAGAAAGGGAAGAGGGATTCTATGAGCAATTGCATCAAGATCATGATGGGGAAAGCTACAGAGACAACCAAACCAAACTAGTGGGAACTCATGAAAGTTGGATCAATGGCTATGGAACTTGCATGGGACTAGCCTAGGCCCTTTGCATGGAGAGACAGTTGTATAGCTTGATCTGTCCCTGGTGCATGAGTGGGCTTTTTGGAGTCCACTACCTATGATGGGACACCTCATGAAGCCTTGAGTTGAGGGAAGGGCTTGGAAATGCCTCTACTGGATGTGCCCATCCATAGGAGGCCTTGCATTCTTGTGGGGTGAGTTGGGTGGGGAAGGCTGGAGGGATGGAAGGAGGGAAGAGGGGGATCTTTGATTGGTGTGTAAAACTAATGAAAACATTTTCTTTCTTAAAAAATTAAAAGACTGGAGGAAGTAACCCAGTAGGAGAAAATGGGTTCCAAAAGCTGGCAATAGGTTTGGGGACAGTCCCCACCATCCCCTCGCACACACACAATGTTAGGAGTCCCACAAGAACAACAAACCACATAACCATAAACATATATGCATAGGGCCTAGGTCAGTCACATGCAGGCTCCCTAATTTTCTTTTCAGTCTCTATGAGCACCTATGACCCCAGGTTAATAGATTCTGTGGGTTTCCTTTCTTTCTTTTCTTTTTTTTTTTTCAGGGTTTCTCTGTGTAGCTTTGTGCCTTCCCTGGAACTCGCTCTATAGACCTAGCTGGCCTCCAACTCACAGTGATCCACCTGCCTCTGCCTCCTGAGTGCTGGGATTAAAGGTGTACACCACCACCACCAGGTGATTCTGTGGATTTTCTTGTGCTGACCATGACCTGGATGGCTCCTACAATCCTTCTTCCACCTCTTTCCAAGTAGGGCCTTGGACCCCCATTTTGGGTAGCTGTTGCCTTGCTTGCTGACCTTGACCAGATGTTCTCCCTATGCTAATTCCCTGCTGGTTTCCACCCTCCTGAATGCTTACGGGGAGTTCCTTTTTTGTATATTCTGCATATTGGGCATAAACAGCTTAGATGCAAGAATGTACAACATTCAGTAGCAAACTTCTGCTCTCCGGGATTCCTCCATTGTGCTGTAAGCCTGTGTTAAAGGTTTCCTCCCTCTTTCAATAAATGGTATTCAGCATTCTGCTGAGGCAAATGACCCACTGTCTCTTGTCTCTGTTTTTTAATCCACAGCCCCTCGCTCAGACATGGTGAATGGGTGGTGGTAGCGTGAATACTACCGCAACATTTCCCAGGATTCTAAGAATTCCATCTAATGTTTGGCTGTGGGTCTCCATCTGTTTCCATCAGTTGCTGGATGAAGCTTCTCTGAAGACAATTATGCTAGGCTCCTGTCTATGAGTATATAGAATATCATTGGGAATAATTTCATTGACTTATTCATTCTGCAATCCACAGACACAGAGAGTCTAAGTAACAAGGAGGGCTCAAGTGGGGACTCATGAATATACCTGGGAAGGGGAACTAGAATAGATGTCACAGATAGACTGTGTGGCATTGGGCAAGAACAGGAGGGATCAGTTGGAGGGAGCATAGAGTGAAAAGAATTACTGTGAGAGACAACTGAAATAGGGAACATCTAGGGGACAAGCTAAAAACCTAGTGCAATGGAACCTTCCAGTAATCTGTAAGGGTGACCCTAACCAAGACATTTCTAGGAGTGGGAGGGAAGGAGCCTGAACATGCCATCTCCTGTAACCAGGCAAAGCTTCCAATTGGGATACCAACAAAGGCACAAAAGCTTCAACCTACAATTTGTCCTGCCTGCAAGATGTACTGGGGTAAAGGTTGTGTAGAAATTGTGTGTGTGCCAACTAATGACTGGTCAGCCTGATATTCATGTCACAATAGAGGGAACCTATCCCTCACAGGGCCATGAACCAGGGGCAGAATAGTCCAGAGAACTAGGCAAAAATAAAAACAAGAGCATAAACTTCTTTTGAATAGGATTGGAGTTCAGTTCCCAGCAGCAACAGGCTTACAACTGCTTGTAACTTTAGTTACAAGGGCTCAAATTCACTCTTCTGTCCTCCGTGGTCTCCTACACTCAAGAAAGCATATTCATACACTAACACGCACGCATGCACGAGTGCATATATAGCTTTGTGTTTTTTTCTGGGATTTCTCTGTGTGCAAACATGTGTGTTTGTTCTCTATGTGTTTCTTGACTTTTTTCTTTGGCACCGTTTTCTTCTGTTTCTGTGTTCAGTCCGGTTCTTGTTTTTATATTTTATTTATAACTGTAAAATAATCATAATTAGTAATAATAAATACATGTATTATTATTATTATTATGCCTGTTTGTATTCTATGAGAGAGAGAAATAAATTATGTGGATTTGAGTGAGTTGGAAAATGGTGAGAATTTGCGAAAGGGGAAATCATAATCAGAATATACTATATAAAAATATATATTCTCAATAAAAGAAGGAAAAATGTGTCTAATGTGTTGAGAAAAAGTTAAGTCAGTGTGGATGATAAAGTCCAGTATTTACTGTATGTATGGTATGGTGCGACCAAATCTCTTGTAAGCATCTGTATAAATTTCTGCTTTCATTTGTAGTGATAGGGATACATTTTCTTTTGAACAATAGCATCATGTGCTCCAACATACAGATTAAGAGTACCAAGAATTTCTGATGCTGTATTGAGAAAGAGGATAAAACATAGATAGAAATGTCAGGAAATAATGTTCCTCAGTGATGTAACACCTGCCTCTCCTCAAGGTAATAACCCATACTGAGGCTTTTGCATGAAACCATAAATACATGCAGAGTAACAATAAAAGTCAAGTAAGCAGGAGGCAAGCTTGAGAGAATGAGTGTAGGATGGTGTCCCAGTTAAATGTCTGTTTCTGTAACAAGATACCCTGGTAAAAATCAACTTTATTGAGCAAATGCTTATTTTAGTAAACAATTTAAACATATGATTCATCCCTGTAGGAAAATCGCAGTGTCAGGAGCTTGACTAAGCAAACATGTCACATCCCAATCAAGAACAGTGAGAAAGGAATACACATATGCTTGCCAGTGCTCATCTGAATTTCTTCACTCTTAGGCAGCTCAAGATTTCCTGTGTGGGGAATGGTGCTGCTCACACTGGTGCTCACATGCCAAACCAATGTAGAGAACCCCTCACTGAAATTTTCTTCTGAGATTTGGCAAGTTGATAATTAAAGCTAACCATCATTAATGGAGAATGGGAGAATCCCGCCACATTAGAAATTTCCATCAGCCAAGAGTCAAAGTGCATGTATGTGGTCAGTTTTTGAAATCAATAAAATTATGATCAACTCATTGTCAGCATTCAGGAAATTATTTTAATTTTAAGACATGGAGCAATACTACATCAATACAACATCCCAAGCAGTGTTAGCATAACAAAAAAATTTAAAAGATTATAAAGGAATAAAAGAAAGATACTTGTTACATAAAAACATTGCAAATGAGATACCAGAAATAATAACTACTAATTGCTAAAATTCATTGATTTTGTCTTGTAAGTCACTTTGCATGTTTAAAAATGCAAAGTTACTAGATCAACAATGTTATTTTTCTCTACATTTTATTGTTTGATATGTACATAACAACAAAAATTACCTCTTTAAAAGCAAGAACTAATATAAATGATATGCATTCAAAGTTACACATTTGTATAAAGCCAGTTGGTCAGGCTGGGTGAGGGAGGCAGGTTAGGGGCAGGATGGAGGGAAAGAGGAACAAAAGAGACCACTTGATAGGGGGTACCATTTTGGAGTTAAACATGGTACCAGGGAAACCTCTAGGAATCCACAAGGATGACTCCAGCTAAAGACTCCTAGCAATAGTGGAGAGGGTGCCTTAATTGACCATCTACTGTAATCAGATTGGTGACTATCCCATTTGTCATCAGAGAGCCTTTATCCAGTTACTGAGGGAAATGGATGCAAAGATCCATAGCCAAGCCCTGGACCCAGCTCTGAGAGTCCAGTTCTCATGAAGAAAGGGAGGAAGGATTGTAAGAGCCAGGGGCAGGTGAAGG
The DNA here is from genome assembly GCF_049852395.1 of Peromyscus maniculatus bairdii. Lineage (NCBI taxonomy): Eukaryota > Metazoa > Chordata > Mammalia > Rodentia > Cricetidae > Peromyscus > Peromyscus maniculatus. The sequence continues at coordinate 59,239,597 of NC_134863.1, read as the reverse complement.
CAATGGTGGGGAAACTCACAGAGACACCTGACCTGAGCTTATGGGAGCTCATGAACTCTAGACCAACAATTAGGGAGTCTGCATGGGACTAACCTAGACCCTCTGCGTGCGTGCGTGCGTGCGTGCGTGTGTCAGTTGTGTAGTTTGGTCTGTTTGTAAGGCTCCTAGCAGCAAGATCAGGACCAATCCCTGGGGCTTCGCTAACTTTTGGGAACCTGTTTCCAAAGCAGGATTACCTTGCCCACCCTTGATACAGGGGGAGGAGCTTGGTCTTGCCTCAACTTGATGTGCCATACTTTGTTCAAGCCTATGAGGAGGCCTGCCCCTTTCTGAATGGAGAAGGTGGAGGAGTGGATGAGGAAGGGGGTAGATGGGGTGGGAGGGGTGGGGGGAAGGGAGGATGGAAGCAGGAGGAGGAAGGGGAAGCTGTTGTTGGTATGTAAAATAAATGAAAAAATGTTAATTAAATAAATTAGAAAAGAGAAACACTAGATTAAGACAAAAAACTTTCTTATGATAGGGAACCATCATACAAGGGCCTCCAATGTGTCTGAGTAAAATGTATTTAGAATACAAACATGTCATTTTGTGTATGTTTACTTAAGAGTGCTTTGTGACAGAGCAACTCTTTGTGAAGAGTTGAATAGCTATGACTTTTTCCATAATTTATAAAGCTTAAAGTATTTGCTACCTTGACTTTTATGGTAAAATAGTTTACCTACAGATGGTTTTTGCTTAATAATTTTATCTTTGAAATTAATGACTATGAACATAGAAATAAAGTGACTATATAAGAACGAATATAATGAATATAATCACAGTATGTGGAATATTTAAAAATCACAAACTTCCTAGAACTTGAGAAAATATTTTAAAATGTGGTAATTATAAAATTGGGCTTCTTGAGGAATTCTGATATTATTTTTTTTGTTTTCAATACATATATATTATTGAAAAAATATTTTTCATACAATTTATTCTGATCTCTGTTTCCCTTCTCCCAACTCCAAATCCTCCCCACCTTCCCACCCATCCAAATCTAATCCTCTCTCCATCCCTGTCCCTCTGTCCCTCCATGCGTCTGTCCCTTCCTTCCTTCCTTCCTTCCTTCCTTCCTTCCTTCCTTCCTTCCTTCCTTCCTTCCTTCCTTCCTTCAGTTCTCCTTAGAAGATAAACAACAAACAAAACCAAAACAAAGACAAAACTCAAGAAACACACATATACCCCAAATTGTGAAAACCATAATATACAAGCAAAAAAAAAAAAAAAAAAAAAAAAAAAAACCAACCCAGTCAAGTAAACAAAACAAATACCCAAACAAAGCAAAGCAATATGAGACAAAGGTCTACAAAAAAAAAAAAAATTCTCTTTGTTAAGTGTTAGCTTTCTACTGCAGAGTGTGGGGCCTACTTATTTTTATTTCTATTTTTATATTTTTTGGAATTCTGATATTTTAATAAAATGTAATTAACATATTTATTTCATAATTTTAATAGCATTTTCTTATGATGATTGTGGTCATATTTTATTTGTGCTGAAATGTGGTGATATATTTATATTTTCTTTGTGCTGAAATGTGGTGGGTGATATTTTATTTGTGCTTTAGGAAAGTTTGCCTGGAGATCAGAGGAAAGAGCAAGCCATTTTAAGTACACATAGAAGTCAGCCAATGGTAGCACATGCCCTTAATCCAATCACTCAGCAGACAGGGTCTGTGTGTTCAAGGCCATCCTAGGAAAGAGAGCCTGGCTGTGGTGGTGCACGCCTTTAATCCCAGCACTCGGGAGACAGAGGATCTCTGTGAGTTCAAGCCTTTCCTGGACTAGATAAAATATCTAGATGAAAAATCTAGATGGATATCTTTCATACTGATTATGAAGTTCTTCTCAGAGCAAATGCTCATTAATAAATCCTTTTGGTAAGTCTATGAAATTTATGCAAGAATTCTTCTTTAGTCTCATATTTATCTTGGAAACTTTATTAGGCTCCATTACCAAAAATAACATGAACATGGCTGAGCAAAGAGAAGTGAGAAAGATGCAGTGGTTTTTCCAGAACTGAACTACTGGGGTAGAACATATGGCTCAGTGGTTACACACTTGGACTTACAAAGGATTTAGAGTTTGATTCCCAGGGGATCTGCCTCTGTTCTCTCTCTCTCTCTCTCTCTCTCTCTCTCTCTCTCTCTCTCTCTCTCTCTCTCTCTCTCTCTCCTCTCTCCCTTATTTAATTTTTTTTACTTTAATTTTTTTAATTTATTTTTTTAGTTATAATCACGATATTCATTAATTACACTCATGATATTAATTACATTTGTGGTATTCATTGATTACACTCTCAGTATTCATTCAATAACTGTATTTATGATATTCATTAGTTACATCAATTGTATTGATTTATTACATTCATGATAGTATGCCCTGAGTCTACTGTCTGTCTGTGGGGCTTTTCCATCACAGAAAACAGAGATTCTCTACTTAGGAAATCATTGTTCTATATTCCTTTCTTCTCCATCTCAAAAAATACTACAGAATTGTATTACATGAAATATATAGAATATACAAATTCTTTTCCCCTTTTTTAAGGGAAAAATTTTTATTCACTTTACATACCAACCATAGATCTCCATCTCTCCCCTTCTTCCACTCCCCCTAGCTTCGCCCCCAAACCACCACCTATCCCCTCCTCCAAAAAGGTAAGGCCTCCCAAGGGGAGTTAGCAAAGCCTAGGACATTCAGTAGAGACAGGTCCAAGCCCCGCCCCCCTATATCAAGGCTGTGCAAGATGTCCCACCATAGTAATGGTCTGATACTCTCTTTTGTCCTTCCCAGGCACTCCCATTTATGTGCACGTATAAAGACACAAACACACACGTAAATAAAATAATAAATAAGATCTTCAAATTAAACGTAGGTAAATTCTTTCTCCTGACAGCCTAACTTTCTCCATTCTAGAATTTGCATGTTGTGTTTGGTCTAGACAGTAACAATTTCTCCTAAAAGTTGCCTAGACACTAGCATCCCTCTTTCTGCTACAAACACACACACACACACACACACACACACACACACACACACACATTTACATAAGAGAAATATTAAATTTATAAATATTATATATATTTACATAGGAGAAAGGGGATATTCCCCTTTCTCATCCTTCTTCTCCTAATGCCTCTATTCACTTCTTCTCTAACTTCTCAAAAGAGAACATTTCCAGTTTCTCATTTTTGTTTCATCTAAATTCTGACAATACTGAATTATGGTTTTAGATTTTCTGGATTTTAGAACCCAAGATAACAAAGGACAATGATGCTTCATACAATTGTCTTCCCAGTGCTAATTCTGAAATATGATTGTACTGTGATTACTCTCAAACATTTCTGAAACATGGACTCTTTTCCCACAAATATTGGAAAGTACCTATAGCCCACTGTCTTAGTACTATTAATGCTGGGCAAGGCACATATAGGATAGTCAGAAACTCAACTATTCAGTTCTACCTTCTCTCATTAGCCTATAAATTGTTCCATCATAGCATTTCATAATTTAGATTGTGTCATTTAATATTACCTAATACTCGTAAGTTCTCAAATCTAACTGACAATTGTGTCTTCCTCCTTTGACTTCGTTTGTTCCCTTATTTTAGAAGCTCCTGTGAGGCCAGTATTGTGCTTCCTGAGCTCATTTTATTATCCTGAGTATCAAATTCAATGACCTCAACGATACATTATAAGAATTTTTAATCGTGTGGATAAAGCATATGACATTGCTCATAATGGAACATGTGGCTTCATATGACAACATAAGAGATACGCATGCGCAACTCGCAAGGTCTGAAGAAGACTACACCAGAATGACCCACACCCATACTGGGTGGGTGAGTAAGAGAGCTCATCAGATGCTGAGAGAGGTAATCGGACATGATGACGCCTTTTCCCCTTTAACAGGCTGGGCACACAATTGGGTTATTTCTTCAGTCACTTTCTGGAAAATGTTCAGATGTTATAAATAACTTGCTGTCCCTTGCTTCATACTGAGCGTTGCTTGCTGTCATAAATCTTTCTTGTTCTAGCTGTTCTAAGGAATATGAGCTCTTAGTCTTTCAGTCTATTATTCAAATAAACTTAAGCAAAGGCCAAAGCAATCATTTGGGTCATTCCTTTTAGGTGGGTTTTTCAAGCTAGATCACTCGGGTCAAACACGAGGGTTTTTCAATGGTGCATTTACTGTTTTTCCCTTTCCTGATTTAATTTCCTCATCCTTCCACTTCACATTGCCTATGTAAATGAAGCTGTCATGCTATAAGCCAGTTTCCCCTTGTCTACCTCCTCAGTAAGAGCTTCAAAGTACTAAAAAGCTGAAATAGCTACAAAAGAACAATTAATTTTGGCAAAATCACAGAGGCACTGCAGGTATTAAAAACACTACAACAAGGCTTTTATCACTGAGTGAAACAGCACAGCATTAAGCTAAAACCTAATAGGGCTGAACATGCAGCACACTGATCTGGTTGTTAAAAGAATCTCAAGGACACAGAGAAGTGGGGTAACAGGATTTAGAAGGAAGCAGTCATTTCAAATAAACATCCAGATAGGTACAAATGCTGATTTGTTAGGGAAGGCAGGTTTAGACCAGTAAGTAAATTTATATCTATTTCGGGGGGTGGGGGGGTGGGGGTGGCATGCGTTCAATTTTTATAGAAATTAATGTTGAGGGACTCTGATAATGCTGAGTGGTGTGCTGTGTATACTTGTTGACTGAGGTTTCGCTGACAATTTGATATTTAAAACTTAAATCTCTGAACTGTAAAAAATGGTGACATATTATAGCTAAAACTCCCTAAGAGGATAATGTTAAAATATAATCACCAGTGTCACTGCCTCCTGTGTTGAAATAGCAATGGAAACAATTAGTTTAATCATCAATTGTTTATTTAATAGCTGCTCTTAGCACAAAACTGTATTAGGTGCTATGGGCTGGAAAGGAAGTTAAACTATTGCTGTGATTTCTAAGTAAACACATTAAGTGCTTCCAGAACAAGATAAAGAAGAATGAATATCCAATTGTGAAGTAAATACAGTGGCTGCATCAGAAATGAAAGAGAGGAAGTATTTTGTGTTTTAAACTATAATGAGTGCACACATTTCTCTTTGTGGTTTCTACTATATAGATCTGAATTTAAATTTCTGGACCTCCATCAATATGTTACATGCTTTATGCAAGGTGTGTGCAAAGATACCTTCTACCTTGGCTCACTCTTTCTCATCTAAGAACCAATACTAAACTGTACTCCATATAGATAATAAATATTAAAAAAATAGGACTGAAAGCACCTCTGGTTATACTAAGTGGACTACAAAAATACCAGTAAACAAAAACAAAATAAAACAACAACAACAGCAACAAAAACACAGAACAAGCAATACCAGATTAAAAAAGAAACACCAACCATGCTTTAGCACCAAGCAGAGAGAAATGGAATATACACTCAGCTTCTCCTTATTAAAAATGTCCACATATATAAAATGTATATCTAAAATTTTCATAGAGTTATATATGTTACAAAGAGAAGGTCTGAAATGAACATTTGGTCTAAGTCCTCAAATTTATTTATTTTTTTGGTGTAGTCTTCTTCAGACCTTGTCAATTGTGCATGCATATCTTTTATGTTATCATATGAAGCCACTTGTTCCATTATGAGAAATGTTGTATGTTTTATCCACACAATTAAAAATTCTTACAATGTATCATTGAAGTCATTGAATTTGATACTAAGGATAATAAAATGAGCTCAGGAAGCACAACACTAGCCTCATAAGAGGTTCTAAAATAAGGGAACAAAGTCAAAGGATGAAGACACAACTGTCAGATTTGAATGTAAATTTGCAGTTCCAATAACCATTGCCGAGACTTCATTTGGAAATGTGACTCACAGAGTTCACTGTAAAGAGCCAGCAATACACCTATTTAGAATAGGTGACTTGAGGAAGATTAGACATTGAGTATAAAATAATTTATTAATTGATTCTCCAGTTATAAACAATTAGCTCTGAAAACATGCATATAGTTACCATTATACTGACTGGACAGACTATATTTAGAGGCATTTATGTATAGGCACATATACATACACATATACATACATACATACATACATATAGTTCTTCCACATTTCTCAAATCCAACATCATCGGGGCTATCACAGGAAAAGCCCACTTTCTTGTACCGACTTCTGTGTTAGCTATTTTTCAGTTGCAGTAACAAAGCAGTATGGCGAAGAATCTAAATGGGCTTATAGTTTTGAGGGTTAGAGTCCATGGTGGCTGAGCAAAGGCAAGGCAGCAGGAACAGCTGAGATCTCACATCTTGGTGTGCAAGTAGGACGCAGAGAAAGAAGGCACACAGGGATTTCACAAGGCCTTTTAAACCTCCAATCCTGGCCCCATTTGCACACGTCCTCCATCCAACAAACCCGCACCTCCTACCTAGTCCATTTCAAAATGTACCCCCAATCAATCTTAGAAGCTTTTGGAGGCATTTCTCATTCAAATCATTACAGAGGCTTTGGTTATTAATCAATTTTGTGATATAGAAACAATAGGTGTTCCTAAACGTGTGTGTTTGTGTGTGTGTGTGTGTGTGTGTGTGTGTGTTACTATAATTGTTACTAATTTCAGCTTTATGTCTTGGGTTTTTACTTTTTAAAATTGCTAAAATTGACTGTTGCTGTAACCAAAAGAATCAGAGAGGAGTTAAGAGATGGTTAAAAAAAATAGATAAATGAAGGGCGTATATGGTTGTTTCCCTGTACAGGAATATACAGAAATGCCACAGTGAAATTCATAAATTTATACTATTAATAGGCTTTAATAATTATAGTACGCATTTCTCAAATTTTTCAAAAAGATTTAAAATAATATAAAGTTGCTTCTTCATGCTCACAATTTTTTCCTCTTTTTCAATTACTTCTCATAATTTTATTGAAATACTTATAAGTAGTTGCAAATGTATCATATAAATAGCATATTATTTATATTCACAAAAAAATTTATCACTAATGCAATGAAGTAATGTAATAAAATACAAGTTAAAATATCACTGAAGATCTTTTTGTGTCCATATAGAAAATTTTGTGTATCAAGATTTTTGAAAAATTTATAATTTTATAGATACCCATAACATGTTTTTGATATATTTTACATTAGCTTTACAATTGTGAAATTTTGTTACAAATTACAGTTATAAATGATAATTTTAATTAAAATAGTGTTTAACATTTTATTGACCATATTTTTATAAAATTCTAGGAAGAAGAACCAGGATTCATGTCACTAGAGGGAATAAACACAGAGATCTTGCTGAATACTCATGTATATTTTACAGATATCTGGAAATAACTTGGAAAAGAAGACTTGAAATTCTATACTGTACATAAACAGAAATAATCACATCTGAAATTTTCATATGGACATTTGAATAATTAAAAATATAAAAAATCAACAGGTTTAATGCAAACATGCATATGAACCTAAAAAAGAAACCCAAAAACCATTAAGTTATTATTGAGCATATATCTAAAATATTGTGAACTTTGAAAGTTTATTTCTTCAATATATAACTTGATTCTTCATGGTAAAATAGGAAAGTACACTCTATTTAAGTGCTAAAACTCCAGATATAAAGCATGTACATTTTGATCACTCAATTGTATTAGAATGTTCTATATTGGTTATGATACTAATCATACTAATAAAGTAAAACCATTTTAGGTTATTAAGTTAATTTTCTTAATGTTGGCCCATATACATTTAAAAATGCATATTGATCAATAAATGAATATCATTGAACTCAGCTGAGTGTTTGCCTTAACATGCGAGGCTGAACTCACTGTACCTATTTCAATGTAAAGACAATAGGACTTCATATGACAGGCAAGAGAGAGAATGGTACTGAATCTCTAGATTTGGGTGAGGTGGATGATGAGTAGTGAACAGATTTTTTTTAAATAAACTCATATTTTTACAAAAGTAAGAACCATAGTGATATCTACATTTAGTCTTCTTTGCAAATTTGCTCTACAGTGTTCACTTTTAACAAAAGGGGCTTTATGAGTTTTGATGTTGGTGGAAGGGCGGCTTTTTAAAAACAGGACTGGTTGTTAGAAATTTCAAAACTCTTCTTGCATTCACAATAACCAAAGTTGTATTAGTTGTGTGCTATTCTTATCTAGATTTCCTACATTAAGCACATTATATAATAATATAATTAATTTATATTAATTTCATAAGGAGTGATTTTAAATGGCTCATGTTATTTTATCTCTGGGTTTGGTTCCTAGTACCATTAAAAATGAGGGGCAATTCTATGATAGTTGTGGGCACACGGTACCATGAAAGATTGAGGTGAGAGGAATTAAGGGCAACACAGAAGCTGTCAAAAATCATAAATGAAACACGGGGAAATGAGAGTCTCGCAGAGATTCTGAGGCTTCAAATTCAATATGAAATGTGACTGCAGGAGATAGCTGGTAATATTTATGTTCAGGCGTTGCCATGGGTCTGTTACCACACCCGGAATTTAGTTACTGTAATTTTGTTGTATGTGTCAAAAGGACTGCTTTTAGAAGATGGTCAGGAAAGAAGCAAGAGAACTGATCTGATCTAAAGAGGTGGCTGTAACATGGCAGCAGTGGGAGCGTGCAGCACGTTTTTCTGTTAGACGGAAAGTAGGTTTGGCAGGACAGAGACAAAAATGTACAGCACCTTTGGCGGACTGTGCAAGCAGAGTCTCATATACTGAAGACTGGGCGACCCACAGGAAAACCTAGGTGATTTTGAGTGTCTTTTTCCTGAAGCAAATTTATTTTTGAGTTGCACACCAAGCATTTTCCTGCTGGTAGGGACACCAAGGGTGAGTTTTGCAGAGACACTTTGAAATGAGTGATAATATTACATCTGACTTAGTGGACACATTAACTAACAAGATGACAGTGGTGATATTCAAGTGTTTAGAGACTTAGTGTGAGAGTGTTATTCTCCAAGGGGATCATGGTGACTATAATCTTTAATTAAAAAAAGGAAAGCTCTCACATATTAATTCCTATAGTGAGTTACTGAACCTGTCTAGAAAAATATACATGGTACACAGCAACTAGGTTTTACAGAGAAAGACACCAAGTAGGAAATACATATTTTTGGATAATAAATGTTTCCAGTGAAAACAGATTTTATAATATATGAAGAGAATTAATCTCATAACAGAATCACTTCTGTTGTTATTATTCCTGTTTTTTTTAGCATTTTTCCATGCTTACAATGACAAAAATAAATGAATTAAATAAATACAAGTCAGCCCCAGTATACAGACTCTACAAGACAAAATGTTGTATATGTTAAAATACTAAAACAAAATTAAAATGGAAAATTAACAAGTTCCTTTGTAGGGCAAGGAAAGGATCCCCATGTCCAGGGCAATTATCTTTGCAACTTGGAATTCTCCAAGCAGTAAATGGTGGAATGTAAAAAAAAAAAAAAAAAAAACTAATAGTATTTGCCAATGTTACAGGTATTTTTGTGACAGATAATGATTTCAAAATTTATGGTTTCTGGTAAGTATGGAGTAGATTATCCCCTTTAATCATTCTTAGAATAAGATTTTGACTTACCATCTATTAGTTTGGCAATGGTAAGAAGAGTATACACACATATATATATATATATATATATATATATATATATATATATATATATTCTGAGGATTGGCTTTTTCCTCTGTCAAGCTCAGATAATAATGCAAAAACTACTCTTCGTATGTAAAGAAATTACACATGATGCTTGGTAGAAGGAGGTTCAGTATATTTGATTTCCTTTGCTCTATAGTGTTGAAATTTAGTTTTGCATGAATGCATAATAGGCAATAGGAAGCTAGATAGTAAAAATAATGGATTCAAATGAAGGCATGGGAGCTCTAAAAGTAGCATGAAATTTTAATAGGAAACAATAATATGATATTAAATACCAAATTTGTAGTTCTCATAATGGAAGTACAATGTATGAACTATGTAATTAAATACCAAATGACAGTTTAATTAGCAAGTGCATGTATAACAGCTAGGTGAGAGGGCTCGCATGTATATTCCTATTATTTGGGATGTAGAAGCAGAAAGATTTTCATGTGTTTAAGGCCAACTTGGACTATAAGTTTCAAGCTCTCTAGAACTACAGACAACACAGCTGTATAAAGCAGATGTATACAAAAATTAAAAAAATGGAAATTATATTAAATGTACTAGTCAAAAAACAGTGATGATGGTATTACACTGAAAAATTGCTAAACATAAAGAAAATTGGTAGAAAACCATGTTTTTATTAGTATATATTTATATGTATACAAATATACATATATTATATATCTTTAAAATATATCTGAAAATAATTAAGATGAGATGCATCAGGTATATGGCTTTCTTTTTTTCATTTTTTAAATTTATTTATTAAATTTAATTTTACATATCAGCCACGGATTCCCTTGTTCTCTCCCCCACCCCCCCACTCCCCCACCCCCCTGTCTCTACCTTCCCCCCAGCCCACTCCCCATTCCCATCTCCTCCAGGGCAGAGACTCCCCCGAGGATTGAGTTCAACCTGGTAGATTCAGTCCAGGCAGGTCCAGTGCCCTCCACCCAGGCAGAGCCAAGTGTCCCTGTATAAGCCCCAGATTCCAAACTGCTAGTTCATGCACTGAGGACAGGACCCAGTCCCATTGTCTGGATGTCTCCCAAGCAGATCAAGCTTTGTTTTGGATTAAACTATCATTGCTATAACAAAGCATTCCCCATTTCGTTAACATTGACATTGTAATTTCAATAAACTGTCCTTTTTGCTGGCTTCCAGAAAACTTTTTCCTTAGTAAAAGTATTTTCTAGCCAGAATCCTAGTACTCTTGCAATTTGGTGGTTCTGTCTTCAACTGAGAAGCACCATCCATTTATTACCTCAGAAACATTCTTGCCCCCGATGGGAGCTTTCTGATTTCTATATGGAATGTGTTTCTGAATGTCAAATTCAAAGTTGTAGGAGAATTCCCCAGGACTTCCATTTCATAATTGTGATTATTTTGAAAATTTTTTCCTTCAGTCATTTCAGTTTTAGTTTATCTCCTGCTTTTAGGTCTAAAAACAAATTCCAGAAATTATGTTGTTTTACCTATACATAACGACACATCCATCACCCATTTAAATAGAATTTTAACAAGCAACCTCTGACCTAAAATAATGATATTCACTTAATGTTTTCTAAAGTCTTGTTTATGTTCTAATTTTTATATTGATTCAAAAGTCCCTTCAGAGTTGGTTCTTGAATCATGACTATGGTGTTTTCTAGCATGTATGTCTATCTTCTATTATCTATGATAAACTGGTAGTTTTGTGCATGGATCATTTTATTATACTCTAGTGAGGAAAATACGTACAATTACAGGTTGCATGTAGGATATTTTAGCAAACAAGGTGATAAAGAGTTTTGTGTTTTCATATTTAATAATGGTACATGTCTTTTCCCGTGAAGAGAGGCCATAAAAAGGAGATTCATAAATAAATCATTTAATTAGAGGCTTGCTTACAGTTTCCGAAAGTTGGTCTATTATCAGCATTGTGGGAAGCAAACAGACACCACACTGGAGCATTTGTGTACTGAAAGTTTTACATTTTGATCTCTAGGCAACAGGTGAGGCAGTGGACAGGCAGACCTGGGCCTAGAATGGGTTTCTGAAACCTTAGAGTCCAACACCAGTGACACATCCTCCAACAGGGCCACACCTCCTAATCTTTCTCAAACAGTTCTACCAAGTGAGGACCAAATCTTCAAACATAGGAGCCTGTGGAGGCCAATCTCATTCAAGCTACCATACTATACTTGGTCAGTTAGTTCTAGTGATGCCATCCTATTTTACACAGTAGTCACAAATGAACTTTTTAACATGGTATTTTAGGGAAATCTTGGCATGTATCACTTAGATTAATTGATTCATTTAGCATAGGAAAGAAGAATTTCCATTTCTGTTATTCTATCTGAAAGTATTAACTAGATTCCTCCCTTTAACAATTCTTACTTATTGCTTTAACAGTTCTAACTTTAACAAATCTTACATCTTGATACTTTGAAAATGAATTTAAAAAAAGCCACAGTATCAGTATTTGATTCAATCTTTGAGTATTCTCATACATTTATCATGTTTAGTGCAACTAATGTCATTTTTTGCAATAAGTTATGGTAACTGTTGAATCATTCAATTATTTTAACTTTGGTAAATGAATAAACTTTTAAACTTAGGGACAATAAGAATGTTCATGCTCATTGTAAAAACAAATAGAGCATGAAACATCTCTAATCTCACAAATTTCCAGAGTCAAATGTGCAGTTGACCATTTTTTCAAAGAACTCTTTTCCCTAGAAAGAAGAGCTCATTTAGGGATGATTTTTACTGTCTTAATGCACACATTGTTACTAGTTTCCCAAGACACTTGGACTTTTAATAAGAACAATAAAATATTTATTATGTAGAAGCTGGAAAAATATCTATGTGTTTTATTTTCTTATGTTTCATATTACATATGCTTATGTAAAACTCATCTCTCAGTGACTTACATGATACTTATTTGCTAAATAATATGCATATATTTGATAATTTGTCAAAATGGTAATAGCACTTTTCTTATTAAAATTCAATTTCCTAATCCAAATAGTTTTTCTATTTCTCTTTTTTTCTATTACTTTTACTTTTACTATAAACCCCATATCGAATATACAGGGTAATTTATACCAAATGTTTATTTTGGTAGAGCATAACTTTGTTTTTAAAATTTTAGTTAATGTGGACAAAACGGATCTCTTTAACCTATTCAGTCTCAGTGAGAACAAGGTTCTTCACCATATGAGATTAGCACCAGATGCAGTTTCTCTCTGTACTAGTAGAGTTGGTGCTGATGGAGCCAGAAAGACACCAGCTAGTGAAGAATTCCTCATTTATATGGAACACTACTTAAATACCATGTCTAACGCCTGCTGTTGTTTCTGCAACTGAAACCCAGGGTCCCTTGCCTTTTCTTTTCCCTCCCCTGTGTTATTTTGTATCAAACACATGTTGATAGAAGTGATTTTGAAAATTCATTTGTATTCTCAGGTAATCGGATATATTATGCTTTTAAAATATTTTTCTGTAATTGTTATCCTAACATATCCTATTATGTCTGTTTTTATTAGAGAGTATGAAGAAATTTGGAAACATAAATCATCGTTTTATTTTTTCCCAACTATTTACTTACATGTAAAGTTTACGACCACTTACTTAAATCTTGCTTTCAGTCCATAATCCCATCAGGCCATTTCCCATGTCTCTTGAGAAGAATTTTAGTTTGGAATCATTAACTCTCAGATTTTAACATCTTCAACTTGACTGCTCTGAGATTTTAAAAAGTTTATCTTTAGAAACTTCAGTTGACTTTATATAAAAATGATTTTCATTCTTGGATTATGCAGTGTAAATTAACCTCTCAGTTGAGCTGAAGAAGGAGCTTTTAATCTTTATCATTTTAAATTTTATTCTTCAGTTTGTTAACAACAAGAAATTAAGAAAGAGGGCGTTTTGTCCTTTTTTTGCATAAATTATATATTGAGTGTAAGTTTCTGAGAATGAAAAGAGTCCATTATCCAAGGACATCAAAGAGCTTAATCTAGAGATTAATTACAAAATGTATGTTGTGCAATTGAAATTTGATCAGAAAAATAATATTCTGGTAGCTAGCTATAATGCCATGTTTCACTAAAGTTATTGAATATCCACTTTTATAGAGTACTTTTGTTGAATGACCTCATGGAATTTGCAGTCAAATGGATGGAACTAGATATAAAAAATATTCTAAGTGAGGTAACCCAGACCAAGAAGGCAACCATTGGAATGTACTCATTCATAAGAGGATATTAGAAGTAAAGAATAGGATAACCAACATACAATCCACAGCCCCAGAGAGGCTAGACAACAAAGAGGACCCAAAGAGGGATGCATGGGTTTCCCTGGGAAGGGGAAATAGAAGAGACCTCTTTGTAAACTGGGGACAAGAGTGGGGGAAATAAGGAATGTGAACTTGAGGGAGCAGGTTGGGAAGACTGGGTGCAATACACAGTTTGGGGGTAGAACTCAGGGGGAGTAACAAAAAAGACTTCTTGATGGGGGGTCATGCATTGCTGAGTTAGAAACCTGATGCCAGAGAAACTCCCAGGAATCCACAAGGATGACTCCAGCTAAGACTCCTGCTGAAAAAAGAGAAGAGGGATTGTAGGAGCCATGGGGTTCAAAGTCATGATGACAGACAGCTGATCTGAGCTCCTGGGAACTCATGGATTCTGAACCAACAGTTAGGGAGCCTGCATGGGATTGACCCACATCCTCTGTATGTGTGTGACAGTTGTGTAGCTTGGTCTGTTTGTAAGGCTCCTAGCAGTGAGATCAGGACCTGTCCCTAGCACTTAGCTGGCTTTTGGGAACTCAATCCCCATGCTGGATTACCTTGCCCAGCCTTGATAGAAGGGGGAAGGTGCTTGGATCTTATCTCAACTTGATTTTCCATGGTATGTTCCAGCCCATGGGAGGCCTGCCCCTTTATGAATGGAGAAGGAGGGAAATGGATGGGAGGGAGCAGATGGGCATCGAGGAGTGGGGGGAGAGGCAATAAGAGAAGTGGGAGCGGAAACTGAGATTGTTATGTAAAAGAAATGAGAAAGGTTAATTAAATAAAAACAATTTATAATGAATTATGTTATAACAAAATATTTGTCATATATATTTTTTAAAACATGTAATATAATTTAAAATATAAGTTCTTAGAAACTGTTGGTCATGTGTGTATTTTCTGTATGTCTGCATACATATTGTGAGAGATCAGTACATATTAAGCCAACACACTGTGCTCCCACAGACCTAGACATGAATTCATAATGTGACAATCCAAACAACACACAAAATATCTCATTTGGAACTAACCATATAAAGAGTCAATAGGGAACAGATGAAAGGGCACAGCTGTCTCATTCCAGAAGTTTATTTGGAAAACATCCCAGAGAATATAGAAATATGTGATTGTTCATCTTTCTTATGGGCATATCCTTTCTGAGATGCACAGAGCTTTTCAATAACACCTTTCCTCTTCATGACAGTCCTGTGACGTTCACATGCTGTCAGCAGTTAGATATTTAATTTTTTTCTGCTAAAATTTTACAGTGACATTTGTTTTTTTCAGCGACTAATGAAAAATTACACAAACACCTACCAAATTGAGTTTAGTTGCAGATAATCTTGAATTGATTATATTCAATATAGACAGCAGAGAAGTTTCAGCAAATGAAGGACATAGAAGTCTACATTTTCAGTAAACACTAGTTACATATTTGTTCATGTAGTAGTGTCATTTTAAATCTTAAATTGCATAGATAATATATAATGTCTTATATGAAATTAGGAGGAAATGGGACATTTTGTAAATATAACATTATTTACTGTGTTTTTATAATATGACCTTTAACTTTTAGCATTTTATATAAAATCCCACATGATTTTAGTATAATAGTATTTATTCTTTAAACCTCTAGTGAAACAATATTTCTAGCAATATTTATCACTACAGAAATGGAAAACATAACACTCAAAATTATTTCAATTTGAGTATTTTTACATGTAGAAGAGCTGCATTTGAAATCAGATCATTTCAGTTGAGTCAGGCATAGGTTTTAGTGATGTATTAGTAACAGTTTATTTGTGAGACATTCACTGAGTGTCAAATAGATGTTGATTACACCCATCACTTCTACTCTCCTGTCAGCATCCCTTTGATTCCTGTAGTTTTTTGTCTAGATGAGAGCTCTTCTCTCCCACCCACCTTAGCATAGTCTATCGGTGTTGTCTTTGTTCAGGTCTTCTTAAGATATCCATAGTGTTGAGGTATCCTGGGTTAAGTTTCCCTGTAATTTATATGGCATCTAAATAATTCCTCTCATTATGTGACTTACCCATGAATCCTGTCAAAATTTGTGATATACCAACATTTTTATTTTTCAGTAAGTTAAACAAAACAGAATGCTTATCATGTATAAAGAGATAGCTCAATATTTAAGATTGCTTACTTTGTAGAGGACCAGAGTTTGGTTATCAGAGTCCATGTGACTAATTACACACTACTTGTTACTTTACTTCAAAGCAACCCAAGTCACTATTCTGAATTCTATTGGCCCCTGCATGCACATGGTACACACATATATACTAAGGCACATACATATAGAATTAATAAATATCAAAGAAAAAATTTAATAAAAACAATAGTAATCATGATGAAAGATACATTAAAGTCATTGTGGTCTTGGTGTTTAAATGTATGAAATGAATATATGAACATACAAGATAATGATAAAATATAGTGGAATAGAAGAAATACAAAGAATGTGATATACGACAAAAAAAAAGTCAGTTAGTGTAAGGTGGACATATAGAGTAAATAAAAAATGACACAAGGTAATTTAAATATAAGACAACCAACACATCTATTTGCACAACATGCCTTATATGACATTTTAAAGATAATTATACTGAAACTAAGATTTATCTAACAATCAAATCAAAGTGCACACCCTATGTTTTATCTGTCAGAGCTATGTGGGAGTGACATTTTTTAGCTATTGCCTTAAGTAATGAAAAAGCCAGCTTGTACCAATACAGGGAAAATAATATCCAGTAAAAGAATACATAAGTGTTTGAATCTAGAAAGTTCCTGAAAATTCTTAAGCAAGTTCTTGTAAATGTTGATTAAAGCAGCTAATGTTCTGATCAGTGAGGTAAACCAAGGCTGGATAATAGCATGCTTTACAGAAAACTGCTATATTCTTATGTTAGTACATATTTTAATAAAATATAAGCTTAAAGAATTTTGTCTGAGTTGTTCTTTGAAAACTATCTTTTTGCTGTTTTAATAGAGGAAAGTCTTACAACATGGAGTTAGAATCAAAGCAGGGAGAAGAATTAGGAGGGTCTTTATTAATTCTAATGTGTTAAACTTGGCCTGGATTCAGTGGTGATTAGAGCCATACAGAGAAGTGAATGGATTGATATTTCAGATGGAACTAATAAAAGTTAGTTTTTCTAAAATAAGTTTGAAAAGAGGTCAGAGCTGGAAGGAAATATGAATGTACCCAGGAAGGTGAAAATATAATAATGGAATTTCCTGTGATTGAGAATAATGTATAAATAAAAATCAGAGGTGGAGTAGGTAACCAAATGTTATTTTTTGTCTGTTAACTTTACATATTCTTTTAGATTTGAAAATCAAAATTTCAAATCAAAACTTCCTGCTTTTATAAAAAGGCTGAGTTGTAAGGGGTTTCTGTAGTGTAATGGTCATCACGCTCACCTAACACGCGAGAGGTCCCTGGTTCGAAACTGGGCGGAAAAAGGCTGAGTGATAATTTTAATAAAGTTGAATTCCACACACAAAGAGGAAAAAAAAATGTACGTTGAGAAAATTCAGAACACTGTCCAATCAAAGCACCAGGTAAAAGAAAGAATGATGGGAAGAATTTAAGATGGACTCCCTAAAATGTTAAAGGATAACTTGCAAACATGTTTTAAACAATGTTAGAAAAGTGATTCATAAGTGACAGGTGCATACTGGGCATGGTACACACTCCTGCAATTCTAGCATGGGAGTGGGGGTGGGGGTTTAGAAGCAGGAGAAGCCGGAGTTCAATGCCTGCATCAGCTACAAGGCAATGTTGAGCCGGCTTGTACTGAATGAGACACTGTTGCATAGGTGTTCATGGGAATTATTGGGCAGAAGTGAAAGAAATGTTACATTTTTAGTTAAATGGATCTTTATCCATTTTGAGAATACTTAAAAGGTATTAAGTAACATTTCAAATGCAATCAGCTCAACCTTCAGATTTATTTATTTCAGTAGAGAACAAAACTCACACAATTCCAAACAGTAATATCAGACAGACAGAGGCCTGTTGATTCCTAAGGCTTGGTATCCTGTACAGAGCCTTTTTGATTCACTCCAGGACAGTGAGAGACTCTGCAGGAAAAAATAAAAGATGGTAGTAGAGAGTGATGTGTGGATGTCAGTTATGTGATCATCTGAGGTCATCTCTGTCTTCTGTGTACAACTATGCATACATGCACGCAATAATAATAATAAGTTATAAGATTAATTTTTGTATATAACTTCTAGGAATGGCCCAATAAAATCCTGCAACTTTGTCTTTAATTTTATTATAGTCACAGTAAAGCAAGGAAAGGAAATGTATTTCTCTCCTTTGAGATAGATCCAGAACACTATGCTTCACTCCTCAATCTACCTTTCCTAGAGGCAAGAAGAGCTCATTTTCACAATCCGGCTGTGTATTTATGCTCCATTGTTTTGTAGCAAATTAACATATGTTATACTTGTCACAGGAAAGTGATTTGTGAAAAATATCTATTTATTCTTTCCACAATGCTTAATTAGAATACGTTTCTTAGAATAAGTTTATTAAAGGGAGTGTTTGAAGGCATGAATGTGTCTTTACTGAAATTTTGAACGTGATGAAGTGGTACATGGAGACTTACAAAAGAATGAAATATTCAAAATTCAAAATATTAGAAATATAAGTGTTTAAAAGATCAATGTCGAACTTTAAAAAGAACTTTTGCTTCTGTCAGAGCCTGTAGAGTTTCCCCTTGACCTGTTGTGCATTGTGCTATGTCATGAGAGTTGTCTGCAGTCAAGAATTTGTGGGGCTATTGATAAAAATAACAGGATCATCAAAGTAGTATGAATAGTTTCCAATCTACTATTGCTGCTTAAGCAGGGTCTAAAATGTGGCACCACCAGTTGACATGCCAACACAGGTCGGGACATTTGATAGTTCTTCAGCCTTAAAAAAGGAGCTATAAGTAATTGATGGTTCCTGAAAGAAGTAAAATGAATCTTTTCCAACAATGAGCCCCTTGCTAGGTAATCCAGTCTAAAAGCTCAGCATTAAACACACATGAGCAACAGTAAATGCTCTCACCTTTGTGTGTAAAACAATTTTGTTAAAGAAATAAAGGCGTATATTTGAGAAGAGTAGGACATACATGGGAGGAGTTGGAGGGAGAAGAGGGAGAATAGAATGTTATAAATATAGAACTCATACTTCAAATTCTCAAAAATAAATATAAGTATATATTATGGAGAAAATTGCTATATTTCCATTAAGATTCTGAGAGATGATTCATGATTTTAAATTTTTAGGACACATCCTATATATTCATTAAGTTATTTTAATGCAAACTAAATCAAAATAAATAATGTACAAAAATAATCAAAGTTTGAAATAGGAAAACTTTGATGGGAGTTCATTATTTTCTTGAATATAATGTCAGAGAGCACAGACACTCAGAGTCATCTTGAAAATAGGGAAGGAGCAGTGGGACTCTACAGGCTATTCACTCTATTATCGGAATATACTTAATAACTAATACTCCTAACATTGCAAATATAGGAAATGATCTTTTTCATTACTGGAAACAACTTCTGTCAATACTATGACTCTGCTACAGTTGTTAATTATGAATATTTATTAAATCCATCTTGAATTACTCAACAAATATTCTATCATATAATGTCATAATATTAACATTGAAATTATTATTATTATTATTATTATTATTTTTGGTTTTTCAAGACAGGGTTTCTCTGTGTAGCTTTGCGCCTTTCCTGGGACTCACTTGGTAGTCCAGGCTGGCCTCGAACTCACAGAGATCTGCCTGGCTCTGCCTCCCGAGTGCTGGGATTAAAGGCGTGTGCCACCACCACCCAGCTATTTTTCTTATCTTAGTATTATGAAGTGTAGACTATAGTATTTAATATAGCTACTTATTCTGTTTGTGAGAGATGGAAAAAACAGTGAACAAGAATGTTGTATCTTCAGGTGTGTTATATAAACTTTTCCTTCAGAGAATGACAAGCACACAGGTCCCAAAGGTCAAACAAAGAAATGACTCCACTCAGTTCAAACTCTGTGACTCAATGAGTTCAATGAAAATTACTTTTAAGTGTGTGTAGGATGAGTTCTTTAAATAGTATTGTCAACTTAAAAAAAGAAAAGAAATACAAAAAAAAAAAAATCTGTCAATGGATACCGCTAATTCTATTCCTGGGAAGGGACATGGCCTCGTGGGTTACTTCCCATAGCAACCATTGACTAGCTAGCTGTAACTCTTCAGAAAAGATGGGATCTATTGATTTCACCATTGCTCTATTTATCGTTTGCATATGTTTGGTAAGGGCAGAGTCCTTTCTTTCACTCTCTTACTCATGATGGAAAGTTAATAGGCTCAGTTTTGTGTAGATCTTCTCTGAGTAGTTGTAGATGCTCACAGATCAAGTGAGCAGTATTGTAACATGTCCAGAGATCAATGCTCTTCCACACAGTATCTTCTCACATTATGTACAAAGATAACACTCCATCTAAAGGTTGAAAACATTGTTAAATAAGAAGAACAAGGGATCTTGACTTTAAGCATGGATCTCTTTTTTGTCTGTGAAAATAATTCCTTTTTATATAGTTCACACAAGTAAATAAATAATTGCCTGAAACTCACATAGAATTCATAAACATCCTTCTGTCTCATTCATCCTGAATTTTCTTTATCTTACCAGACAGAAAGAAATTGAGCTAAATTCCTTCTTTCTTATAGCTTTTTATAAATAATATGCTCTAGTATTTTCTCACATCATCTTCCAAATAAGGAAACATTATTATGATCAGTTATGTTAATATTCTGATTGGAAATGCTAACCACTACGTAGTTTTCTGTGTTATGTTAAGATGTATTTGCCAGATGGTGGTGGTGTATACCTTTAATCACAGCACTTGGGAGGCAGAGCCAGGAGGATCTCTGTAAGTTCAAGGCCAGCCTGGTCTACAGAGAGAGATCCAGGACATGCACCAAAATTACACAGAGAAACTCTGTCTTGAAAAACAAAAACAAACAAACAAAATGTATTGACATTCTGAAGAACTTTTCCCTGAGGTTACTTTTTTTTCTCGCTTTCATTCCTCTTATGTTTCCTGTTGCCATTTATTTATTTATTTTTTTCTGTTGCCATTCATAATTAAGCCACACTTTCCATTGAAATGTGGATTCTCACAATGCGAAACACATAGATGATGTTTTATCCCTGTCGCCTGTCTTCCTTGAGTCTTTTCTGTTTTGTCCTGATCTGTATGTACTCAAGTTCTAACAGAGTTGTCAAGCTGTCTCTAACTCACTTTTTCTGAATTTCCCTGGACCAATTTCCTTCTAATTTTGCTTGAATGGCACATCCGGAAAAATATTGATAAAGGTTCACATAGATGGTCCATGTTTGAGGCATGTTCAACTTAAAATGTCTACTTGTTTGTCTTTGTTGTTGTTAAGTGATAGTGCTATTTAAAATATAACTCATAGAAAGTATTTGGATCCCAGGTTTCTTTCCATATCCTCCTCATCCACTCAACTCCACTCCTCCTTTCTTTTTCTGTTTAGACAACAAATAGGCAAACCAACAAAAAAAGAAAAGTCAGTACAACTAGAGTGAATAAAGAAAAGACAAAGAAATTAAGAAAAAGCTCAAGAACACACAATCTCTCTCTCTCTCTCTCTCTCTCTCTCTCTCTCTCTCTCTCTCTCTCTCACACACACACACACACACACACACACACACACACACACACGTAAGTCCATGTACAGTCAAAAACCAGTACTCATAAACCACAAAATTGTTTACCATAATAAAAATGCGAAAGACTAGTAACATAAAAAAAATACCCAAATATGCTGGGCAGTGGTTGTGCACACCTTTAATCCCAGCACTCGGGAGGCAGAGCCAGGTGGATCTCTGTGAGTTCAAGGCTAGCCTGATCTATAAAGTAAGATCCAGGACTGGCACCAAAACACCACAGAGAAGCCCTGTCCCCAAAAAAATCCCTCCCTCCAAAAAACCAAATATAGCAATAGGAGTCCAAACATCTACAAAAATACCATTGAGTTCCTTTCATGTTGGCCATCTTTTATTGGATATGGAGCCTACCCTTGAGTGTGGTTGTGCTTGAGTTTATTACCAAATAAAGAATCCTAATTGAACTTTTTTTTTTTACATACTGGATGCTTCACACCCTTAACTTCCTTGTTTCTTGCATTTCTATGAAGAAATCCAATTAATAATTAAAATTGTTCATGCACTTGTCTTTCACCCTTCTTAGCATCTTCACTTTATAGTCACAGCACGCATTTTTTGGGGGGTGGGAATACCTCACAAATAGTTTTTGCATTTGTTCTAATAAAAAACTTACCAGCCCCCCCCCCAAAAAAAAATGAATGGTGAAGGTTAAGTTCTGCTTGAATGGTAAAGATGCATTACCCACTAGGAATTGGGCATTTGTCTGAAATCTTTTCTTTCCTGGAACAGAATATTTTTTTTCAAATTTCATCATAGATAAAAATCTCTAAAATTTTTACTTTCCTCATAAAGGATTTTCTTACATTAAAAATGATTTCCAATTCTTTACTTCTTTATGGGTGAATGTACATATTGTGTCCATGTTCTCTTTAACCAGGAAAATGAATCATTATCTGCTTTATAAAGACGCCAAGCAGTTTTCAGTACTGCTGTGTGACAAAAGCCCCAAATTTTATGCATGTTTGAATAATCCCTTTTCCCTGGAAGCCTTTATATGTGGACTGTGGGTAATTACTATTACTCTGACTATGCTTACAGTCATGAATTTCAGTCTGAGATCGAAGCTGGCAAGCTGGGTAATATCCACACGGGATAAAGCCTCAGGTGCATGTGTGGCATCATGTTCACAGTGACTCTTTTTGTCATTGCTGATTTTGTATGCACGTTATCTAGAAATTCATTCTGTCCACTGTAGTACACTTATGAACATTCATTTTTGATGCTTATTTTTTGACTTTCTTTGCTCCTGAACAGTATTTTTATACTATATTACTTAATATTGTCCATTACAGAATACAATTTTCATTTTTGAAAGTAAGGGAATGTATATATGGATTGTTTGATCCATTAAAAGTACATTTAAAATTTATTAACACTATAACATTAAAATAAATTATAATACTGTCATATTAGCTAGACTATAGGAACTTCTTGTTGCGAAGGATAGTCACATGGAGAATTAGTTTTTGTTTTCTAAAGTATTAGAATTATAGAAGCTGCAATACATATAATCTTTATATTCTAAGTAGGAGTTTTCTTTTTTTAATGATTTTTTCAAGACAGGATTTCTCTGTGTAGCCCTAGCTGTCCTGGAACTCACTATGTAGACCACCCTGGCTCAACCTCCCAAGTACTGGGATTAAAGATGTGTGAAACCATACCTAGCCGAATAAGGATTGCATTATAAATTTCCTTAGAGATTCTTTCCTAGTATCTGAGCTATGTATATTTTGACAATAAGAATACTTGAAGTTTGATACTCACTGAACATAAAACTTATACTTTTTAATATAATACTATATTATTTTTTTAAAAAAAATTGGTAAACTTTATGCTTCATAAGAGTTTATACTGTCTATACACATGCTAAATGTCAGTATTATCCAGTTAGACTGTAAGTAATGATATTATATTGATACATTGATTTAAAATGTCAATACCAAGTTTAATGACAAATAATTGCAATTCTATCTTTTAAAGTATTTGATCCTGGTAGAAAGCAAGACAAAATTTGCCAGTTATCTGGAACATTTGATCTTGCAAACTTCGTACCATCTTCTGTTTCTCCTTTATCCAATGGTGACTCTTAGAAGCTCCCATTCTCTATTTTCTTTCTTTGACTTTTGCCTAATACAGATAACTTATAGTAATAGATTCATACAGTATTTGACATTTGATGACTGACAGATAAGACATTCTGTCTCGATAATTTTTAGTTTTATTTATTAGCAAGAATGCTTTCTTGTAAGTGTAGATATTATAAGATTTTACATGTATATCATATTTAATTATCAATTCATCAGTTGTTGGATATAAACTTTTACCTGTTGCAATGTTTTACCTGGAAACAGTGTCTTAGTGGACAGAAGAATTTTAATATCCTTGAACAAGTTTATTAGATGGATCTTTATTAATATCCTAGAGTGAGATTTCAGAGTCATAAAGAATTTTTGTTAAATTTTATGGGTGGCCTTGATTCTGTTTTTTTTTTCCCTGTAAATTTTATCACTTTGACCTCTAGCAATTATATATAAAATTTCAAATTTCTCTACATCATTTTCAGAACCTGCCTTGATTTTTCATATTATAGTTATCCTAACAGATGTGGGACAAAAACACCATTTTGTATTTTTTATAAATTTCTGCAATGAGTATTGATTTTGAGCATTTATATCATATTCATTTATGGCTACATGCATGATTTATTTTGAAATAATTTTTTTCTATTTTAAATAACGCTATTTGTGATTTTATTTAACATGTATTATGTATATCTGTAACAACTAAATCACTTGAGAATATTTTATGTCAGTCAATAGGCTTCCACATCACTCTGTTGATTGTTGATTTGGCTTTTAACTTGATGTATGATATTGGCATGAATTCAGACATATGGAACAATAAAACAGAAGAGACGATTCAGAAAACAAATGTAAGTTTAACTATCCTGAACAAGTGTGACAAGACTATCAGAGTAGAGAGTATAATGTTTTCAAATAATGCCATTGGGAAAACTTGATGGAAAACATGTGTTAAGTGTTGGGACTGTAAAATTCCAAGAAGACAGCAAACAGTGAATTCTTAATGGCATAGGTCCTAGAAATGATTTTGTGAATATGATAAGAAAAAGCACAGGAAACAAATGCAAAAGTATCAAGTTAAATTGATGTATTTATGAAAAAGAAGTAAATACAGTTCCCAGTGAGCCCAAAAGTATAGGCTCTCTTTATATTGTCAGGGCTGTAAAAAAAATCAGCATGTACTGTGATTTTCATATTTCTCTTTCATATTCATTAATTCAAATAAATTTTAATAGTAATACCAAAACTAGTAGTTAGTAGTTAGTTTTCAACTGTCTCTCTCTCTGTCTCTCTCTTTCTATATATGTGTGTGTGTGTGTGTGTGTGTGTGTGTGTGTGTGTGTGTGTGTGTGTTTCGATCATGATTATGTGTGTGTATTTGTAGCAGTCTGGAGTATGAAGTACCTTCTATATTTCTTATGTTACTTTTTAAAAGC
Organism: Peromyscus maniculatus bairdii; assembly: GCF_049852395.1. Taxonomy (NCBI): domain Eukaryota; kingdom Metazoa; phylum Chordata; class Mammalia; order Rodentia; family Cricetidae; genus Peromyscus; species Peromyscus maniculatus. Next base: position 59,214,296 of record NC_134863.1, on the reverse strand, counting down.
TTTCCCTGACAGGGAAACAAAATGATTATGCAAAATGTTAAGCTTTTGTATATTGGACATATGTAAAGATTTAAATTTTTTTCATTCTTTCATTCTAGATGTTCAAGATATTGTTTATTGTTTATAATTATGGTGAGTCAATAGAACCTTGTTCAGATAGGGGAACTAGGGATGTATTTGTATTCCACATGAGAAATTCTTTGCTTTTCAGTTTATCTCCCTTAAATTTTATAATTGCCTTTGGTTGATCATATCTGTACAACACTTGCTATTTTGAATAACTTTTACCAGTTTTTGTTGTTGTTTTGAGGAAAAATTTTATTTCATACTTATTCCTTGTATTTAAGTTGTTAGTATTTGTCTGCTAGAAGAGAACATTAAATCTCTAAACATTACAAATATGACCATGACTTGAAGATGCTCTGATGGTACAGTGGCAGATACATTTTTATTAGTTTTTATTTATTATTCAAATGAGATTTTTTCTCCTATAATATATCCTGATTACAGTCATCCACACACCTCCCATTTCCTCCTCACACCTGCTCACATCAGTATTCACCCCTTTCTGTCTTTCTTTGGACAACAAACAGGCATCTAAGCAATAAAAATAAAATAAATTAAGATAATGCAAGAACTAAAACTTTGGAATTGGACAAATGAACAAACAAAAACAGAAGTGAAAAATCCCAAGAGAAGGAAAAAAGAAAAAAAAAAACTCACTTGTTCAAGCTTTCAGGAATCCCATAAAACACTAAACTGGAAGCCCTAAAATATATGAAAGAACTTGTAGGATAAACAAGGAGATGGAAAATATAGATATTATAAAATAAATAAAAATAAATGACAAAATTAAAAAATAATAAAAACAGAAAAGCCCTGACATGACATTGTGAGACTGTGAGACAAGAATGCTTCAAAGATACCAGTGAGTTCATTTTCTGCTGTTCATCTACTGATGGACATCATCCTGCTCCTAAGAGTAGTCTGTTTCCCCACTGAGACTCCCTTGGAGGAAACTAATTTCTTATTTTTTATCTTTTTTGGTTTTTCGAGACAGGGTGTTATGGGATGGTCTGTATGTTAAATTGCTCTGATTGGTCATTAAATAAAACACTGGTTGGCCAGTGGCCAGGCAGGAAGTATAGGCGGGACAAGGAGAGAGGAGAATTCGGGGAAGTGGAAGGCAGAGGAGAGAGTCACTGCCAGCCACCACCATGACAAGCAGCATGTGAAGATGCTGGTAAGCCATGAGCCACGTGGCAAGGTATAGATTTATGGAAATGGATTAATTTAAGATATAAGAACAGTTAGCAAGAAGCCTGCCACGGCCATACAGTTTGTAAGCAATATAAGTCTCTGTGTTTACTTGGTTGGGTCTGAGCAGCTGTGAGACTGGCGGGTGACAGAGATTTGTCCTGACTGTGGGCCAGGCAGGAAAACTCTACAGGTTTCCCTGTGTAGCTTTGTGCCTTTCCTGGAACTCACTTGGTAGCCCAGGCTGGTCTTGACTCACAGAGATCCACCTGGTTCTGCCTCCTGAGCTCTGGGATTAAAGGCGTGTTCCACCACCGGCCTGGCAGAAGAAACTAATTTCATTCCAAGTGTTTATCAATTGGGATTGCTTCAGGGTTAGTGATGAGGCATGTGTCCACTTTGCCTTTGAGCTTGAAGGCCCTATTTAGTTCAGACCCCTGCAGAGCCTGAGTTCTCTGTGTTGATCATATGCATGTACCTAGATCACTTTGATTGAAAGTGCTTTGTTTTCATGGTGTTCTCCTCTTGCACTTGATTCATTCTGCCTTCTCTTCTGTGGGGCTTCTTGAACCCCAAGGGGAGAGATTGATGTAGGCATGCCTTTTAGAGCTTAGTGTTCCAAGGTCTCTCATCATTGCACACTGCCAGCTACGAGTCTCTGAATTTGTTCTCATCTGCTGCAGGAAGGAGGAAGTTTCACTGATGACAGCTGAGCAAGGCAATGACCTCTGAGTATAGAAGAATATTGTTAGGAGTCATTTTGCTGCTACGTTTTTGTTTTTTGTTCTTTTTTTAGAACAGTTGTATTTGGTTTTAACCTTTGTCTTTGGCTAAGTAGTTTCAGGTTCTTGATCACCCAATGAGCAGTGTTTATTGATCACTAATATTTTATTTTTGTGTTGTGTATTTGTGATTTTGTTTCTCCTCTTGATTTGCTAATATGGGATTATGTATTTCTTTTTTTTCCACCCCTTGGGTGTTGTTTAACTCTTCATATTGGTATTTTCCTTGTAGTGACTTCTATAGAGCTGTATTTCTAGATAAATATTTCTTGAGTTTGGTTTCATCATGAGATGTCTTATTTTTCCCATCTATTGTGACTGAAAGTTTTGCTGGGTATAGTAGTCTGGACTGGCATTTGTGAACTCTGTAGTACGTATCTTCAGACCCTCCTTTCTTTTAGAGTCTCCAATGAGAGGACAGCTGTTACTCTAATAGTTCTGCTTTATGTTACTTGGTCCTTTTCCTTTGCTGCTTTTAACATTCTTTCTTTGTTCTGTATATTTAATGTTTGTTTATTTTGTGTTGAAAGGACTTTCTTCTTTGTTCCAGTCTATTTGGTGTTGTTTATGATTCCTGTACCTTGATAGGCACCTCCTTCTTTAGGTAAGGGAAATTTTCTTCTATGGTTTTGCTGAAAATATTTTTGTGCTTTTAAGCAGTGTTTTTTTTCTTTTTTCTCTCTTCCTATTATTCATAGATTTGATCTTTTCATAATGTCCCAGAGTTCCTGGATATATTGTATCTGACTCTTTCATATTTAACACTTTATTTGACCAAGGTATCAATTTCTTCTTTAGTTTCTTCAATTACTAAAATTCTCTCTTACAGGTCCTGTATTCTGTTTGTGAAGCTTGCCTCTGAGTTTCCTGTTTGAGTTCCAGATTTTTTTTCATTTCCAGATTTCTCTTAGTTAGGTTTCTTTATTGATTATATTTCAACTTTCAGATCTTGTACTCTTTTATTCATCTCCTCCTACTGTTTATTTATATTTTCACAGATTTATTTAAGGGATTTATTTATTTTTTCTTCAAGTACTTCTATCATACTCATAAAGGCATTTTAATGGTCTTTTCTTGTGCTTCAGCTATGATGAAATATTGAAACCCTGGTGTAATACAGTTATTGGGCTCTAGTGCAGACATAATTCTGGTTGCTGTTGTTTATTTTGCTTTTGTGTGTGTCTGTCTAGACACCTGGGCTTGGGAATATTGTAATTGTAGGTGCTGATATTTGGTCTTGATTTTTTTTTTTTTCGAGACAGGGTTTCTCTGTGTAGCTTTGTGCCTTTTCCTGGAACTCACTTGGTAGCCCAGGCTGGCCTCGAACTCACAGAGATCCGCCTGGCTCTGCCTCCCAAGTGCTGGGATTAAAGGCGTGTGCCACCACCCGGCTGGTCTTGATTTTTGTTAGCTGTGTGTTTTGATCCTTGGTTTCTGTTTCCCTCTTTTTTTTTTTTTTTTTTTTTTTTTTTTTTTTTTTTTTTTTTTTTTTTTAATGAAAGTGTGAACTCTGTGTGTTGCCTGATAGAAAATTCTCCTGGGAATCTTATAGGTTTGACTGTTGAGGGTTCTGGGGATAATGTGTTCGTCGGTATTGGGAGTTGTTGCTTAAGAATGGATTTGTGCTAGGAGTGAGGAAGCAGAGGGTGTCCAGAGGAGGGAGGAGAACAGGGTGTTCCACTAGGATCTATTTAGTCCCTGGGTATGAGTCAGAGAGTGAGGAGAGGTCACAGCATGTGCTCTGCTACACAGCTAGGGATTAAACTGGGCCATTGGCCATGGAGGAATGGAGAGAGGGTGAAGATTGGCTGTTATCCTATATATAGGTCAGTGGATACCCAGGGAGTGCTTGTTGGAATTTGGTGCTGGGATAGACAACTAGCAGTGGAAAGAAGTTTGGAGGGGAAGATCCGGTCCACTGGGAGTGGCAGTGGTGGCAGGAAGGTCCTGCAGCTGGTGATCTGCAATAGAGTTGGGATAAGGCTTTGGGACTGGAGTTTGAGGAGTTGAGGAAGATGTACAGATCTGCAGTTAGCCTGCCTGCTGGAGTCAACTTTTACTAGCTTTTAATGCTTTACAACTACTATAGTGTTTATTCATAATACAGTTTCTGAAAATTCAAGTGAATATTAAGGGGAAAAAAAGAAAAATAAAATATTCAAAACGTACTGCTGTTTCCTGTGTTTATTTAAAGTCTTTTATGTTTTGCTTCTGACCTAATATGATTTTTTGGATCTCAAAAAACTTTAGAATTTAATATGTTGAAAAAAAATCTTAGTGTATGCATTTAAGGTTAGAGTAATAATAAGCCTACCATTTACTGACTCATCTGTAGAAACAAGTTTTTTCTCCTGAGAGCTGATAGAAACATGCAATATGTACACATACTATCTTTAAAATCTTAGTAAATGACTAGCCTTACTTAAAAAAATGAAGAAACAAATTTCATAAGTCAGAAATGTCTTAAAATGTTCTTGCTTCCTCACTGTCTGAAGCTAATTATGTTGCAAATATTTTCCATGGGAAGAGAGATTTATGATAACATGTAAATTAAATGCTTTATGAAGTACAGATGGCATATTAATGTATTTTCTGAGAACATTTTATTGGAGTGGCATTTAATTTTTTCTTTTTTGGAAAAAATGTCAAAAAGTCTATATTATGAGCAATAGTAGATAAAGATAGACATCCAATGTGGTCTTTATTTCCTCTTCTTCAGTAGCTCTGTGATGATGTTTAGTCAAAGGGTGTATTGGGAGTAACTTATTCTTACCACTCATTCAGCTACACAATTGTCTTGCTTTCTTTGGGATCTGTCTTTTGAAAGGTAGCAAGGTAAGCACAAAGAAGTAGTGTGTAGGCTAAAAAGAAGTACTTTATTTAATTAGGTACAAGGGGAAAATGTCTCTATAAGTGGGCACTCATACAATTTAGAATATTGCAAGTATCGACCTTCTTCAGGTAATTAGACAACTCATTTTCAAGATTTTCACCCAAATGTTTTTATCCTCAGAAACGTTGATTCTTCTAGTTTGTAATATGGTTTTATATGCACGTGCACACACACATATACACAAAAATGAATAATATGACAAACACATCAACATCCATATAATTATTGGAATATTTTCCACATCTCAGTAATTAATTCAGGAATTTTAAGTATTTACATAATGTTGACACTGTTCAATCTATTTTTGATAGACATTTTGAATTGTTCCAGAACCTACTAAAATGGTATTTATTCATATATCTACATCTATATCTTCATCAATATCTAAATTCTTAAAAGACAAGTAGCTTGCAATTTTTTCTATAATGTAGAAAAATATTCAGAATTGAAATCAATATTTCTGAAGTTATGAGACAAACTTTTTGGAATTTGTAGTTTGTTACACTGAAAATTATATATATTCTTTCAAAAAATTTGGTTGCTGTGTGGTGGTGGAGCATCCCTTTAATCCCAGCACTTGGGAGCAAAGCCATGTGGATCTCTGTGAGCTTGAGGCCAGGCTGATCTACAGAGCAAGATCCAGGACAGGCACCAAAACTACACAGGGAAAACCTGTCTCAAAAAAAATTGGTCATGGTACCTTAGGAATGAAATAATATAATATACAGAGCATAGCATTATTATTTAAGATAAAGTTTTTGTGAAAAAGAATATTCAAATTATTGCAAAGAAATGTATATTACATATATGTATTTTTATATATGTAATTGTATATATAACCACAACTATAAGAATATTCTATCATCATGGAATTATTTTGTCGAGGAATGTCTCAGAATGTATGTTATTTTCAAACACTGAAACATTTATAAATATTTTTATTAAGAAAAGGGAAATAATGTCTTATAGGGTAGCAGAATTTTCATAATGTTGCATATTAGAAACTATCTCAATGTCCAGAAATAGAGGATATAACATGTTTGCACAATATATAGATGCTGTAAAAGTACTTATATTCAGTGTACAACAAGGTTATTGACTGAGGTGTACTGCAAAATTACCAGTACAATTATGAACCTATGGGGAACCAGAACACTAAAACAACTATTACCCTTTTAACAATTCAGTAAAGATTAAGTGATATTATTTTAATTCATAAAGTTAATATAATATGCTTTAAAGAGTGGGTACATGTTCCTTTAATAGACAAAGGAGAAGGCCCTAAGTTTCTGACTAAATAAATAATTAAACCAATGTAAACTAGATAATTGATTCAAAATAATGAACAACATGAGTTAAGAATGCAACTCTACTGAGGAGCTTTTATATGATGGTTAGACATTTTTGAGAGTAGAACTCTGTGGGATGCAACTCATTTCCCTTGTCAGCTCTGAAGCAGCTACAGATATTATCCATGTAGTACATCTGTCTCTTTTCTCTCATTCTTCCCTTGTTCATCAAATTGAACACATAGGATGCTTTAAAACAAGGCCCAGTTTTAGCTGTTTCATTTCTTGACAAAACATCTCTGTTAGTAACATAATGTTATTGGAGGATGTAGTGGTGTGAATGAGAATGGCCCCATAGGCTCACAGATTTTGGTGCTTGGTCACGAGCGAGAGGTACTATTTGAAAGGGTTAGGAAATATGGCCATGTTGGAATAAGTATATTACTTGAGGCAGGCTTTCTGATTTTCAAAAAGTCCAATCCAGGTCCTGTGGCTCTCTTTTCTCTTGTGCTTTCTGCAGTTCCAGATGGAGAACTCTCAGCTACTTCTCAGGCACCATGTCTACCTGCATGCTGCCATGCTTCCTGAAATAATGACAATGGACTGAACTCTGAAACTATAAACCAGTCTCAATGAAATGCTTTCCTTTGTAAGATTGACCATGGTCATGATGTTTCTTCACAGCAATAGAACACTGACTAAGATGGAGGAGGATGTTAATTTTATAAGTAAATAATTCTCACTGATTTAAAGTGTGATAGGTTTAGACAATTTAGATGTGCCCATTTTTTAACAGTAAATTTTCTAGTTCAAATATATTTGTAGTGATGTGGCTATTTTACCTGTGTGCCTGGAGATACTCTTTACTGAATTTCCTTCAATAATTGAAAATAATTTCTGAAAATGAAGAATAGCTAGAAAAAGACCTAGGCTATATGTTCACAAAGCTATTTTTTTTTTCATTTAGGTCTTTACTTTGTAATTTGTAGATACTCTGTTATTCCAAAGAGTTTCAGTCAACAATAAGAACAAAACATTCAATTCTCATCTTACATTTCATTCCCCATGTAGTAAGATTCAATTAAAAGAACTTGAGAACATTAATTTTTTCACTACACATTAAACATTTAAAATCGTGATCTTATTTTAAGATCTAAAACAAATATAAGGAGCTCAGTAATATCCACTACATAGCTTAGCGTTGACCTCAATAGCTTTAGAAGCCCAACACAGGAAAATCCTGAGTTGTCTTTCATCTCTGTTCCCATGGAAGAAATGTGTATTTTCTGTCTATTTATATTCATAATTTATTTTATGAAGTGTCTTTCTAGTATTTGTTTTGGTACCATTATTAGTTTTAATTTCTAATCTCCATATATTTGTGATACTGTGCCTTTCACTTTATTGTGAAATTCTGATATATTTTAAATGTTTCTTTCTTAATCTCTCCCTCACTTCTTCTCACCTCCCAGCCCATTCCTTCATCCCTTACTACCTTCCTTCCTCTACAATCTAGAATTACACTTACATGCATGTTACATGCCTTGATTTTTTTCATACTCTTTCATTTTCCTTTAGTACTTATCATTATACTGCCTCCAAGCTCGCTGATGTCTTAGTAATGCACATGAGGCTGATGTGTTTAGAAGATCGTCTTGTCGTTATTCTCTATTTTGTTTCTGGAATATCTTTGATTCTATTTTGTTGTTTGTTTTGTTTTATTTTGTTTTGTTGAGACAGGGTTTCTCTTTGCAGCTTTGTGCCTTTCCTGGAACTCACTCTGTAGTCCAGGCTGGCCTTGAACTCATAGAGATCCACCTGGCTCTGCTTCCTGAGTGCTGGGATTAAAGGCGTGCATCACCACCGCCTGGCATTCCACCACTGCCCAGCAAGAATATCTTTGATTCGTTATGGTCCTCTTTCACCAGAAATCACTTATCTGATTACACACACACACACACACACACACACACACACACACATAATTTCTTTTTGACATTTTAATGATAATGATCAAAATTACACTTAGTGTTGGGATATTCAAATCTTTTTTTAAATTTTAATATAAACATGACTTTTTTTTTACTTTTTATATGTTTCTTAGATTTTATTGTCAGTGTGTGGTGTGTGTGTATGTGTGTGTGTGTGTGTGTGTGTGTGTGTGTGTGTGTGTGTGTGTGTGTACAGGGTGCATACTTGCTAGCATTTGGGTGTGTGAGCCTGTATATGTGTGTGCCACAGGTGTAGATGTGGAAGTCAAAAGGCAACCTTGAATATTTGTTCTCATCATGCATTTTATTTGAGATAGGGTTTATTTTTTATTATTTTTACGTGATTCTATGTGTGCCTAGCTAGCTGCTTTCCATGATCCCAAGGATCCTTTCTCTTTAGTTCCCGTTTCACCATAGAAACACTGAGATTATAGATGCCTACTGCCATGCCTGACTTTTTTGTGGGTTGGTTTTGAACCATGGTCCTCATGGTTGCATAGCAAATGCTTTCCCACTTAACCCTCTCCAGAGTTAAAGAGTTACTTTTAATTGGATGCCTGACAAATGTCACAGTGTGTCAAATAGTAGAGAATAAGCAGATGCTAACAATTGGACTTGTTTCCTTTTCTGCTGTTATTAGAGTTTATATCAACCTAGTGATGAGTTTTAGTTTCCATATGGCTTTATTTTTGGGGTCCCACTACTTTCAAATTCTTTCAGTGCTGCTAGTTTGGATGGCAGGCTGCTTGACTGAAAGTTTTAATCCATGTTCCTGCCCTACTCTCAAACTTTCAGTCTTTTAGTTAGATGTGTTACCGAGGGCTTCTTTTTTCTTGCTGCTTTGCCAGAGAGTACTTTTTCCCCCCTACCTATCTCTTTTGTGCTTTCTAGACCAATGTTTGGCTGTGTAGCAGTCCAGTGTTGTGATTCGTCTTCAGGATTTGTCAAGTCGATTTTTTTCTTTACCTCAGACTTGGCTTTCACAGGAATGCTGTTCTTCCTTCTCATTCCTGTCAGTCAAGTTTGTCATAAAGACTGTTGGATCTTTGTCAGAAGAATGTCAATTCTTATTTCTGGAATGAGAGGTTTTTAATTGTTTATGTAGGCTCTACAGGTAGATGTCTGCTAGGAACTCACTTATATCTCCTTAGAGCTTATAATTTCAGCAGCCTTTGTTTTCTGCATAACACTGCATCAGATAAGTCAACATTCTATCCTGATAGTGGCCTCACTCCTTCATAGAGAGCAAAGGCAGTTGATGGATGATAGAAAAGAGAAAGTCATTTTTCTTTGCAGGTGTGACCACTAGTAAGAAGTCAATATTCTAGTGGATGATTGGATCTAATTGGTTACTCTGGAGAGAGAGAGAGAGAGAGAGAGAGAGAGAGAGAGAGAGAGAGAGAGAGAGAGAGAGAGAGAGAGAAGCCACCTAATCCACAGAACATGAACTTTATAGAAGCCAAAGCTGAGAATGGCCACCTCCTAATCACAGGCCTCCGACTTTATAACTTTAGTGCAGAGGTGGATAGCATGTTACACTGGCTTTTTCAGATGGACTCTTCTAACCCCACATACCCGCAAAGTATAGAATAGTTTTGTCTGTAGTTATCTAGCTGCACAATGATAGAAGGAAGTCTAAACAGAGACTGAGATTGCTGCCTCCATGGCTTGTGCAAAGATTAAAAACCAGGGATCAAAGAAGGCTCCCAGACATTGGAAAAGAGAAGGAAACATTACCATCTGAGGCCTCTGACAGGAAGGCAGCTCTGCAGGTGCTTTGATGTTCAGTCAATGAGGCCTCAGTAGGGCTACTGATCTGCGGATCTGCTGTGTAACCTGGGCATTGGAAAGTACTGGAAATAACATAACACTGTAAGGAATGCAAGTTTTACATGACACCACCTCAACTAGTGCCTCGATCTTGAACTTCTAACCTCAGAAAATAAGAAATTAACTATTCTTGTTCATAAATAACCCAATCCATGGCAATTTTATCATAGCTGGCTCTTTAATACTATCACTGCTGCAGTGGTTTTTAATAGCTTTGCTCTGTTTCTATTCTCCTATGGCAGTAATTGTTTTCAACTGTATTGTTATTCTGTCCATTCCCCTGAATCCTCTGCTATTTAAGAAAATGAGAGAGTTTATCCTTCTTCGGTATAAATTTGATCCCCTTCCTTGGGCCTGAACTACAGAGGCAATTTCCTTTCTTCCCCAAGATCTTAGTACCTGTGCCGATCAGAGGAAAAGATACGAATCAAAAATCACCTCATTGATTAATGTTTGAGATGCCAGTCACTATTGCAGTTAAATGATAAAGGTAATTGTTAGGCATTACCAGGATAAGTATAGACAGGAAAATAAAGAGTAAATATTAGGACCCACACACTGCCAAAAGTTAAAGATCGATCGTCCTTCACAATCACAGTGCAATGGTGCTTCAGGTTTGCAGATTGAACTCTGATTAACATATAGAAACCTTGGTGATCTGTTTCAGGTAGGTTGAAGTACAAAATACTCTAGCTTGAGTGATTTATAGACAATTTAAATTACACAGAAATGTAGTTTAGAAGTCTGAAGTAATAGTACCAGAAAGTTTGGGTTCAGTCAATAGCTCTTTTCAAAGTATTAGCACCCCAACTTCTTGTATCTTCACACAAACAAGAGAAAGAAAAAAGGAAAATCTTTCCTTAGAGGCCCAGCCTTCCAATACTATACCACAACAAATGAGCATTTCTACAGTGTTTATTTTGGCAGGTGTATATATGTTTATACCAACTGATAGATCTTCCAAATAAAGGATTGGAAGACTATGAAGACATAGATGATTATCAACATCTGTGAGTTTCAGTGAAGCCTGAATTTGTGGTAAGGGTTGTTCATTTCCTTCCTTTTCCCAAAAGATGTTTAGGAATATATATCTGAACAAACATAGAGACTCAAATGACAGTTCATCACTAAGTTTCACCAGAGCCTTGGTGAGGAGAATCTGTAGTTAGAACCAAAATAAGATAAATATAACCAGAGAAAAACTCAGTGTAACAGTTACTAAAATTATCAAAATAAAAAAATTTAAAAAAAAACCTGCAACTGAATTAAATTTACCCTTTGTTGCCATAATCTTTATGATGTAATAGATGAACATATTACACACACACACACACACACACATATCCCAAAACATTTAAAAAGTGGGTATTTTGTAAACCGGAAGTAGGGATAGTAACCTAATAGAAGAGACCACAAGGAAATTTTTTTCTTCTACTCCCATGTGAGGACACAGCAAAAGGCAATGACTCTGAAACAGGAAAGAAGCCACATCAGGCACCAACCAAGTCAGCCAGCACCTTAACTTGGACTTCCCACCCTCAGAAACTGAAAGAAGTAACATTGTATTTATTGCATACCACCCAGTTTATGCACTTCATCACACCAGAAACCATTTCATTCTTGACTCTGATATATGTTAGTTATCACAAAGGAATGCTAATAATAATGATGAAAGCCAGAACTTTTAATAGAGGAGGTTTTATGTTCAATAAACTCTTCAAAGCTTCAGGTAATCATCCACTCAGTAATGAAAATCATAATTAGCAGTAAATGGCTTTCTTAACTTAGATTCTGAAGGTAAACCTGTGAGATTTAACTGACTCCTTGAAATGTTTCAATAGAATTTAACCTTGTCTTCTAAATGCTCTGAAAATTATACTCTTAAGAATAAAACGTCTATTTGGTAAGATGGATTATTGAAGGCCATATTAATTTTGTTGCAATGTTTATTTTGTTGTAATCTTTAAAGCTTTAGAAGACATAATCATTTATGTTTCTGTCTGTAACTTGGAGATTTGGTGTGTGTGTGTGTATGTGTGTGTGTGTGTGTGTGTGTGTGTGTGTGTGTGTGTGACAGAGAGAGAGAGTCAATACCTAGTGAAGCAATATATCAATATACCAATTCATAAATGATGAATCACAATAGTAGCTGTATAGAAGACTTCATCTCTTGATGAACCAAAGAGTTTCACTTCTCCTAGGCTAGCTGGAATGTCAGCTCTAAGGATTTAACTCTCTCATACTTCAATGCTGAGGTTACCAATATATGTAGACATTTTGTTTGGTTTTGTTTTACATGGGTGCTATGGATTCAGATCTTTATGCATGTAGACCAAAACATCTTACTCATTGAAGCATTATGAATAATTTAACCATGTTTTTCATGAGTAACAGTTGTCTGGTTATTAGTTAGCCTATATGTTTTAAACATGAATTTCACATACTCATTTTTGATGTTTGCCCTATTTTAAAAGCTCATTTGTGTATCTTGATTATTTTCAGAAGTTATTTTTTTTGTTTGTTTCACACACCAACATCTTCCCTAAAGTAATAAATCATACAAATTGCTTTGCCATTTTATGTACGGTTTTCCAGGAATTTTTTTTAGGATTAATGATTTACCCTAGACTTTGGGGTTTCAATTGACCATTGTATAACAGGGTGGTTAAACAGTAAGTATGGGCACAGCCCTTAGCTGTCTGGCTCCTCAGAAATGCCTGAACTGCAGGGCTTCCTCAAGATAATGTCAAATGCCTCAACAATGACATCTGACATTACCCTACTTTACATTATGTGACACTACAGGGCACGTGAAATGAGGTTATTTTGATTAGAATTCTCTAAACTTTTCTAGGAAATAATTTCTCATTTCAGGCTGATTCTATTTTCTGGCTCTGTGTACTATAAGTGTTGTCCCCTAACAGTACTAAAGCTTTCTTGCTGCTCTTAGTAGCATTTATTCTTACCTGTTAATGTAAGAAAAGTCCTCTAATTTCTTCATTTGAAACCTAACGTAGCCATCTGCTTTTACAGGGATGATAGCTTGAGTATATGATATGGAGATAGATCTCTGTTGTATTTCCTGACCTTCTTACACTTGATCATGCATAGGTATGGGTTTAATGAGTGAGATATTTCATTTTTTTTACCTGATATTGAATTTTCTATGGTTTCTATTCTTCAATGATCAGTTACTGAAGCACTATGTTGTTTTATTTTGTTGTTGTTGTTGTTGTTTTCATATTCAGATTATTGATCTAACACTTTCTTTTTTCTCATTAAAGTAGCCTCTCAGTAATAGAGCTTTTAGAAGTCCTTGCATTGTATTCAGGCCATAATTTTTGTGTAGACACAGGTTAGTCCCAGAGAGTTTAATCAGAAACATTCCTCTTATGATGATGAACATATTGGATTTGGAAACCAGATGATATGGGTCCAATTATGTCTCTTTCAGTGACCTTGGAACACCTTCAATCATCCTGTTTCAATGTGTAAGAACTGTGTCTAAAAGTCCCTGTCCAGCCTATTTCACAAAGGCAGGTACACAGGAAAGCGCATCATAGAACACATGGCATAGCCAAGGGCAGACCATTCTTATTAAAACTACATTCTGTAAAGTGCAGATACATGAAAAGTTTCTCAGGAAGTGAAGAAAAAAAACTGTTGAGGTCACATCTTGCAAACTTAAGCATTTCTGGAGGTTTACAGTTATCCTAGGGAAACTATTGTGCCCTTTATTTAGTCGGATGTTACAGTGCATGGGAAAGCTAGTGCTTTTGTAGCTTTTTATTGTAGAAATGGATAATCCCTATGTCATTCCCTAAGGGAGTAGGAGGCTATCAAAAGCTCTTCCCACACAACTCTCTCCAGCTGAGTTGATACACATACCTTTTCAGTTCAATGTCAAGCTCCCATTGAACTCCGTGTCAGTTGAACAGCAACTCAAATTTCTTGTGCCTTTTATCCCCAGTCTGCAGACTGATGCTGCCATCTTCCCACTTGCTGGGATTTCACTTCCTAGGTGCAGGGCTAGAATTTGACACAAACTTAGAAAACATTATATGTTCATTTCTACCAGCAGGTTTGCCTTTCTTTAATATTTCAATCCATTGTTCTATTGAACTAGATGTGTTAGGAAACAAAGAATACAAAGGGTTCTTTCTCTCTCTAGGAAAATTAATTGGAATGTATTTATTTGTTAGCCATGTACTAATCTTGAACTTGAGTATTCATTGAGCTTCTTCCAAATCCATCTTCTAAGCTATAATATAGGACTACTAGGACCTGACAAAAATTTGTGAAGCCTATTTGCAAAAAATCACACGAAAGCATTTATATCTGAGCATAACTGACTTAAGATACATCATAAGTAACATCAGGAAAATATAGAGAAAACTTCCAAACAAAACTTGAGACAGTAGGCTGTCCATAAATTAATTGAAACAATGTAACTATATTTTAGCATGAATTCTGTAGATGAGGACAATATATGAATATACATTTTCTACCTTTTATAACAGTTTTAGGGCCAGATCTTTATTAGATAAAGACTAATATGTATTGAGGTAAAAAGAAAAATTCTTCCAAGATTTGCTGAGAAGCTTGAGTGAATATTATATCTTGTAGGTAGTATAATGAAAGAAGAACATCACAGGTAAGTGGAGTGATGGTCACTTATGTATAAGCATGTGATAGAAGATCTGAAAGGAGCAGGAAGGAAATGACACAGATATAAGCAAAAAGTACTATTTGAAAGTAATCTAAATATCTTTGCATATATTAGATAAAAGTCATTTTAAATAATATTTTAAAGACATATTATGTTTAATACGGGAAATACAAAAATTGCTGAAAATTTTAAGTAATCAAATACTGTCAGAAATTACCTAGAATTTCTTAATTAAAAAATATCTGGGAATTAGGAGAATATATACTAAGTTGGAAGGTTCAGCTATGAGACTGTGTTACCTATTTGTATTTGGACAGGTGATGTTGGGTATTGAATCAGAAATGGAGAAAACAAAGTCACTTAACTCCTAGGCAAACAAGGCATTATTACATTGAACATTCATTATCAGCATACCAAGACTAACAGAAACTGGATCAAATCCCACTCTGTGATCAGAATTCATTCAACCCTTTTAAAATTTAGGAAAATCTAATACAAATAAATAGTCATACAAAGTAAATGTGTCATACAAGAGAAAAAAATAAACCTAGATACGCATTTACCCAAAAGGTGGAAATTTTTTCATTGTTTACTTTTATTTTTGCAGCAGTGATTTTAGAAGTGTGCAGGTGTTATTCACCTGATTTCTCAGCTTTAGCTTGCAAAACTCTTTGTCTGTCTTGCTGAAACACAACTCAACAACATAAGCCCCTCAAAAGTTGGGGTCTGGACAGGTTTTTCAGAATTGTTCTCTACCAAACCTACTTCTGAAAGCAGTTGTCAAATCAAACACAAATGCTTTGGCTCCAAGCTATTGAAAGCAAAAAAGACAAACACAAGGAGAGAATGGTTGACCCCGCTCAGTACTGCACTGGAGGAAGCTGCACATGTCAGTCATATCACTGCAGAATTCTTCCGGGAGCAGATGAAATATAAAAGACGAGAATCAAAAAAAAAAAAAAAAAATAAGCACTGAAGCCCAGGAAAGGATGTAAGACCATGGAAGGGAAGAAAGCCCAGCGGAAAACAAAAGGCAGGCACAGTACAATAGAAAAGACCAGGTTTATTTTTATATAGTAGGAATTTCAAGCACTCAAGCCCCTTCCTTTCAAGTTGATCACCTCAAGGCCACGTAGGTTCACAGAAGCAACCCCAAAGCACAGGAAAGCAACAACAGCATTTGATGAGCGAAAGGGATCAATGAAGACAAGCTGGTTTAACTTTGAAGAATTATAAACCACCTGAAAAGTCAAAATGCTTAAGAAACAAGGCAGCAGAAGTCAAAGAGGGGAGTGTGAAAGATTTATTTTTAAATCCAGTTGACATGCCAGTTTACACAGTCAAGAACTAAGTGAATAGCTTAAAACATCTTGGGAACTTCTCTATGAGGGTATGGCAAAACAAGAATAGAAGGGGCTTGCCAGCCCTGTGGCTGTTCACATACTTTTAAATTTCTAATTACCCAAAGGTATCCTTTTCTTTTTATAATCCAATGATCTTTGTTCAACTTTGCTTAAAAAAATTAATATCACTCTGAAAGTCATGCTGAATCCAGCTGACAATGTAGAAAGCAATCTTTTTTCGCTGAGTGGTACCTTAGTTTGATTACAACACTCATCTAATGCAACCGGACGTCATCCCCGTCCTAAAAGCAAAGTCTATGCCCATTGTCAATATATGTTTTTGTTTTAATTTTGGATATAAAAATAAACTACCACCAAGATTGAAGCTTTTTATTTAGCTCAAAGTATTTTAATATAATTAGATTTTAATGTCTTTGAAAAATAGATACAACCTCATAGAAATATAACATTGTAATCCCTCTTTCTACAAAATATTCCCCCCTCTTTCTCTTTCTCTTCTTCCCTCTCTCCCTCCCTTCCTCCATCCGACTTCTACCCTTTTCTATTTTCTTTGTGATCTTTCATATCCTCTGAACAGATAAATTCTGAGAATTATCCCTAGCTGTGTATTTTTTTCTGGGAGAATATTTGAATAATCTTTCAGTATTCCCACATGTCTCCAGAAATTGTTCTATCATAGTCATATAAAGTTCTTGTAGCCTTACATACTGTGTTCCACACTCTGTATGAATTCTTTCGGCGTACAATATTTTTTACATATAGTCACTGCCCTTATGTTTTGGAGATTCACATCTATCTTAATATCTGCATTCTAACGAGTGACACTATTTTCCATGTGGGTCATCCATAGAATATTCACCACCCAGTTGGTTGGAGAATTTCCTCTCCCTCGCACTAAAGTCATGCTGTCTAAAAGATAAGGCTTAATGATTTTTCCCAAATTACTAAATATGTCTGACATTAAATAGCATCAGTGCATCAATATATCAATAAAGTGGTATATCATCAATCCCATTTTAACTGGAATTCCACATTAGTTTTACCTCCTCTAGTTCATTGTACTCTTCAGCATTTTTGTGCTAAGTAAACTCCTTCACATCCATAATAGGACTGATTTCTTATTGATTTGCTTTCCTTTGTTTGCAAGCTTGTATAGGCTATCTAGTGTCAGCAAATGATTTATATTCTTAATTTGGATACTGTAGGGCTTAAGTAAGTATGAAAATCATCACTATTTTCCTCAAACTAAGATTTACTTTTTATTTTCTTTTGCTGTCTTTTTAAAAAATTATTCATTTTATTTTTTGTGATTGATATAATGTTCCCCCTCTACTTCTTTTGTCCAAATCATCCAATATACCTCTTCTTCTTCCTCCATATTTGTCCTTAATGTCTGTTTCCTTTTTCTTTTTCTGTTATTTTGACCATTCAAATTACCTATTTAGGTAGTTGAACTCTTCACAATGCAGACTATAGAATGATGGTTAACACCGTTTTGACTGGTTTTCTCAAGCCAGAGTCATTTGGGAAGAGGGAACTTCAAATGAGAAAATGATCCTAATTGGCCTGCGAGCAAGCCAATGGTGTATTTTCTTAATAAGTGAGTGATGTGCCAAGGCCCAGCACTCTGTGGATGCTGCCAATCCTGGGGAGGTGTTCCAGTCTTGGATAAGGAAGCAGACTGATTAAAGCCTTGGGGAACAAGCCATCAAGCAGGGTTTCTCCATGAACTCTGCATCACCTCCTGCCTCCGGTTCTATTAGAGATCTGGCCCTGCTTTAGTGTCGACTGTGGTGTGGACCTGTAAGTGGAAACAACCCTTTAACCCAAATTTGCTTTTGGACACAGGCCATATATCATTTTGTTCATATTGCTATGTTTTAACATGGCAGTAGACACCATTCATAAGACACATACAGATTTAATATTGATACATGCATGAAATAAAAAGTGTGATCAGCTCCCTTGCTTCTTAATGAAGAACTCAGCCAAAAGAATACATACATATTTTTTGGTGGGAGATTTTTAGAACATTTTAGGTTTACAAGAAAATTTAAATAATCATAGACTTGACATAAATTTGCAGTGTCATAAACACTTGGTTTTAATATAGCATATTTCCTGGAATTTATGTATCAATATTTGCCTATTTTTTTTTTAAAAAAAACAACTGCTCTTCATTTCAATTTGTTCAGATTTCCTTGGTTTGTCCTTTTTCTGTTTGTTTGTTCTAGGATCCGATCCCAGATACCACCAGGATGCTATTAATTTAGTTTAGTCATGTTTCCTTAGGCCACTTCTGACTGAGACAAATCTTCCAACTTCTTTTGTTGTCATAACCTTAATAGTTCTCAGAAAGGAAATTGGAATTTGATGTTTCCCTCATGATAAGAGTAGGGTTGTGGGTGATTGGAAGGAAGATCAGAGTGGGAAAGCACAATTTTCTCAAAGAACATCAAAGGTCAGTACTAACAGCATACCTTGTATTAAAGTTGGCCTTATTCATGTGGCTGAGCGGGGCCTTTCTAGGGCAAACTAACTCCTTTACCTCTTTTTAAAATAAATTTTATAATTAAAGAGAAATTAAATGTTCAATAACTAGAAAATAATATAAACAACAGTTGTTTAAAATTTTCTGTAAAGCAAATATTTCTTGGTTATCATTTCATAATTTATTGAACTATTACTTAAGTCATGTGGACCCCTAGATATTTATGCTACCCTATATATAAAATGAAGTATTGCTAGTTAATTTAACAAACTGTTTCATCTTTGGCTGTGCAGTTTTTCAATTGTTTCTTTTGCCTCTTTTACATACTTCTATTATTATCTTTATGCTTTATTTCTTCGGAAAGTAAGGTAGATTTAAATTATGTAGAATTGCATGATGTTTCTCATACACACAATACAATCTTGTGTACTTTTGAATCAGTTGTTTTCAGTCACATATTTTTCACAAAAGCTTTGGTTTTTTTTATTGAAGAATAAAGATTTGAAGAGGCCAAGAAATGGCTCAGCTATAAAAAGTATAGTATGTACTTCTCTTGAAAATGATCAGAATTTGGTTCCTAACAATTGGTCAGAACTGCCTGTAAGTCTAGTTCTCGTACATCCAAAACAATATTCTATCCTCTGTGGCTACAAACACACAGACACAGACACACACACAGACACACACACACACACACACACACACACACACACACACACACACACAATGAGTAATAGCACTTTTTTTTTTAAATCAAGATTTAGGCATTAGGTGAGGTCATTTCTAATGAATATTTTCTCCTATATCTTGTTAACTGACAAAGTAAGTAAATGAATGCCTCTGTATTATTCTGCATGCCCATAGTTCTGGAAACATGATTATATATTACCTTCTACATCTACATTAAGACAAACAGGAATTATCCTCAATAAGCTGGATGGTAATCTTGGAGCAAATAATTGATTTTATTCAACTACTTTGGCTTATCTGAAAACCCCTCAAGTGATGAGAAGCCTGTCTTCCCCTGTCTGCCTTCCATTTACTTGAGTTTACAATGCCACTGTCTCCTACAGTATTAAGTTTATGCCATTCCTATTGTCCCTGTACCCATTTCCAGGTAATTATGTTTCTGGTATGATCTTCCATATTCTCCTTCCATATCCATATGATCTTCCAGAGCCAGGACTTACTTATGGGAAATGTTCTGGAAATATTTTAAATTAATGTTCCATTTCTTCCAGACACATGAAGATATGTCTGTTGAGCAATTACCAGTTGAAATTTGCACACTCCTAGATTTAAGACTTCAATATGTGTTGGTTTCCTTAACACTGGGACCCTCAACATTTTCTCATTCTTTTACCTGTCTATTCTCAGTCTCCAACAGTTTTTTAAAATCACAATTTAAATATTTAAATTTCTACTGTTGAAACTATCTCCAATAATCATACATCATTTGGGGAGCAATAAAAGAAATTTTGGGGTGTTACTTTTTGTTAATATGGGAGCTTCCCATTAAGTCATCTTATCAGGTAAAAAATTTGGAACATATTTTTGCCTTTCTATGTGACAGAGGAAAAAGTGATGCCACATAAAGCACACTAAAAGAGGTAGAGATGTTCAAACAAAAGAAAAACTTTGGCACGGCACTGAAAGATCTGTTGTCAAAAATAAGAGTTCATACATTCTGCCAACTTTTAGTGAAGATTCTGACTTTATCTTACACATTATCATGGAGACCCTGGCGTAATTTATGTATTTCTATAGGTTGTACTAGTTAAAGTTTATAATTATAAATCCTTCATGAAAACTAAAAAGATGAAAGTACATGCAAAAGACTAAATCCAACAGAATAGTAATGTCCTTTTTGTTTGTTTGTTTTTGGTTTTTTGAGACAGGGTTTCTCTGTGTAGTTATGGTGCCTGTTCTGATCTTGCTCTGTAGACCAAACTGGCCTTGAACTCACAGAGATCCGTCTGCCTCTGCCTCCTGAGTACCGGGATTAAAGGCATGTGCCACTACTGCCCAGCAAACAGTATTGTACTTAATAAGTTAAGAGCAAATATCGTATTTAATACTATTGTCATTTAAAAGAAAATTAGGACATAAGTTCATCTGTTTCTGCAGCCCAGAAAATCACTTTTATAGAACACTTCAGTCCACCAAGGCTTTGGATAGGTTAACTATTGCTACATATTTTATCTAAGAGCTTTGTGATGCTGTGTGTAATTGTAGCAAAGAGGAACAATATTAAAATGAATATTTTTTCATGATGACAACATTTTATGGATAAATATTATCAAGCATCTTAACTACAAATGTAAAATCAGAATTAACTACTCTTTGATTTTTTATATTGAGTTGAAAAGGCAGATTTTTATAATATTTCTACATGATACATTTAATTTTAATTTGCTAGAGAGAATCATTGTATTTTAAATGTATTTATTGTAAGTGTGTGTGTGCCTGTGTGTGCATTCACAAATATATAAATAAATACAACCCATTCAGTCTGTTTAAATGTTATTTGCATGCATATATCTTTAGAGTTGATTACTTGGTATTATATAACCAATGCACATGCCCTTCCTTGGGAAAGATTTTTCTCTTCCTCTTGCAGCAATCTTTAGATTCCTGTATTTGTCTATGGTTGAGGCCTTGTATGCTTTCAATGTTGGCATATCTATTGGTGCCCTCATTGTTCAACTCATGGTGAGGCAGTCATGTGTGTGTGTGAGTTCATTGAGTAAAGTGCTTCAGGAAACCAGTTATGTGTTCCACAGAAAGAACATTAAGACTAATTGTTCTTGCCAAATAATAATTATCAAATGATATGAATTTCACAGCAACATGCCATTTTAGTATAGCAGATGTAATATCTTGAACTTACCACACAAGATACACACAGATACACACACACACACACACACACACACACAGAGTCAAACTCTTTCCTGATCTACTACCACTTCACAGTTGAGAGAAAGAGGGTCAGTATCAAAATGACACTTTCAATGCATGGTTACTTGTGCTTCTGGGTGTGTTAGATTAGAGCTGCAGAACTTGGTTTGCAGAAGTTAAAAGGAAAATGCTTGAGATATAATGAGATTCAAGCAGAGTTCTGTAGCAGGAATCTTAAAAGTTCTTATTAATAAAATCAAACCTGAGGCGAGTTATTGGGGTCCATGCTGGTAGATCAGAGAGACAGAACAAGCCACAGCTAACCTCACCTGGTCAACTTCTCAGCTGGTCTTGTTTCCTCAGACTGGAAGCTTCTGTGTCCTCATCCCAATGGCTCTCAGCTGAACTGCTGCTGGAAAGCCTGAAGCTTAACCAGCCACATGTTTAACCAGCCAAATGCTGAATCAGCCAAATGCTTCTAGTTTCTGGTCCTCACGCCTTATATATCTTTCTGCTTTCTAACACCACTCTCTGGGATTAAAGGCTGGCTTTCTGGGATTAAAGGCGTGTGTCACCATGCTTGGCTTTTACTAATGTGGCCTTGAACTCACAGAGATCCAGAGGGATTTCTATCTCTGGAATGCTAGGATTAAAGGTGTGTGCTATCACTGCCTAACTAGTGGCTTTTCTGTTCTCTGACCCCAGATAAGTTGATTAAGGTACACAATATTTTGGGGAACACAATACCACCACAGAGTTCAGCTGGACAAGAGCTCAGGTTTGTGGCTAAGGCATTGCAGAACAATGACAGTTATTGGAAAACATAGATTGAATCAATATTTAGTGGAATTTTATAAATCAAATAAAAAAATCTGTGACTTACTTGCTTTATATATATATGAGTTTGCAAGAAGTTTTCCAGGAGAATTAAACATATTGTCTATTTGAGTTAGTTAATGACAGTACTTTCTAAAGCAGTGACTTTAATTGATGATGTTGCTAACTTCACTATGAAAGATCAAATTGAACACATAGATGTTTTGTATGACAATTAAAGTGCAAAACTGAGGACTAAATCCTAATGTGCCCTTTTCCAAATAAGCCACAAGTACTTAGGATCAGCCGCTGCCTTACATTGCTTGCCAATGTTAAAGTGAAGATCTCAGTAACTGGCTGCAGCTTCATGAATCTCTGAATGGAAAGAGTAGATTAAATGAGTGGCTGCTTAGGACAAACTGCTGATATTGGATAAAGTGTTATTTCCTTTCCTCCAGTAGACTGTTTGGTCCAAATCCAATGGGAAAAAACATACAAACCTTATTTTATACATCAAAGATGCTGAGAAAACCAACACAAGCAGCCTTATAAAATAAAATACAGAAATTCTATTCAACACAAACATCAGAAAAATGAAGGTTACCAAAACATACTGTGTAACATTTTTATCTACTATAATGTAATATTGTTGTTAATTTCAAATTCAAATTGAGTAGATATCTATACTTTTATTGGGGAAACAAGGCGTACGAATTATAGATACCATGTTTCCTGGGTATGTAGTTGCTTGTATTCATGGCGTTGACTGTAATTATTGTTGCAAATATAACATTTGTTAATACAACCTGCACAGCCCATATAATATTGACTGTATGCATGTGATATTGAACTTGATCGCTTGATATTGGATAACAAATTAGGTGGTTCTTCCCTGGGGAAGACCATATCTAATGGCTCTCAGGATGGCCCAGTTGCCCATGGCTCTTCTTCTAGAGCTGAGGCCCCCACAAGATTTTTCCTCCTTCCATGCTAGCATGTTCATTGTTGTTGTATTGTTCAGGTCTTGTTTAGACAGTGGTGTTGATAAGACATGATTGGTAGAGCCTATTTGAATTTTCTAAGAAACATAGTCTTGCAGCAAACTTTCTGTTCCTCTGGACAATGGAGACACTAAAAAAAAAAAAATGTTCAGTGTGTTAGGATTGCATATGTCCAATAATCGAAATTTATACAATCATAAAGTTTGAAAATTCTGTGATAAATTGATGGCATTGTTTTAGAAAACTTGAATTCCAATGATGAAAACTCAGAGTAGAAAAATCTTAACATAGGGCTCCTTAAGAATAGTATGTAAAATAGCAGTGTAAAAATCATTATTAAAAATCAGAATTAAGTTAGAAAGTACAGACTGTGACTTTAAATTCTGTATTTCTAGTAAGTTTCATGATTAAGCCAATCTTAAAGCTCCAATTCTTGGCCTTTAGAAGCAGTGAATATGCTACAGTAACAGCAAACCAGGAGCTCCGTTACTGGAACAGCAACTGATTCATACAAAACCTCATCAAGTTCCTTTTGTATTCATTAAATGTATTTGAGAAAAACAATTAAGTGAAATATTTAAAGACTAAGAAAATATAAAATGAACAAGCCATGTAAGGATGCGAAATACCCTAAAACAGGGCATTTGGACCCTATGTAGTACTTTATTGGCATTAATTTTTTAAAATGTTAATGAAAAAATTAATAGCTACTAAGAGACACTGGATTGTGGAAAAAACTGCTAAATTAAGCTTACAGGTTTTTAAGGTTGTCTTAATTTCAGAATGAAAGTCAGCAAATGGATTGTATTGGGGGAGGGGTCATGACTTTGTTTCCATAGGAAACATAAAGCTATGGATTCCTTCAAAATTAATCAAGATCTGATTTAACTGAGGGAGATCTGCAAAATTTGGCTACAGAGATAAAGAAAGAAACCAAGAAAACCTGCAAGACAAGTGACATATGCTGATCTCTCTAAATGGGAACAGCTCTGAGACCAGATCAGACATTATAAATCTTGTTGGTGTTGGCTACCGAGTCCTTATGACTTATTATTAAATCCCATCCTTTCAAATGACATGGATCGAGATTTATATTACAGCTTAGTTATACAATCCAAATGGATTTAAAAAGTTGAGAGATGCCTTTTACCTGCTCAAATATTGAACAGAAAACCATCATTAGCTGACTTGTGCACACATCACAACACCTAATTGGGTTAAGCAGATATCTTTAAAAGTTTATTTCTTCTCAGAACAAAAGTAGCAAACACCAATGAATAAAAGACAAGTAGTCCAAGTGATTCAGCCTCACAGAATGCCTGTTGCTGTTTCCTCAAAAATCTGCAGGCAGGTCAGCTTCAAAGCAGCTGGCCAATGAGATCTAATCTCATAGCCTACACCAGCCCGGACTTCAGTAAAGCCTGAGCGTGGATATCTAATAATACAGCTAGCTTTCCCAGGACTATCCATTATCCCAAATTTTCAGGGTCCCCTAAATATATCGTTACCTCCCAATAACAGGATACAATTTTAAGAACACAATCACACATTCCCGAGAGGTGGAGTAGGTGTTTTTTTTTTAATTCTTTTTTTTTTATTATTAAGAAATTTTCTATTCATTTTACATACCAGCTACAGATACAGCTAGCTGGCAAGGAGGACCCTAAAAGGGTCACATAGATAGCCCAGTGAATGGAAATAAATGAGATCTACATGAGCAAACTGGGAGTAGGGGGGTAATGGAGGGCAAGGAATGGGGGATAAGAACATAAGGAAGTGGGTGGTATTTTCTTTGTTTGTTTTGGTCATTCAGTTGGTTATGGATGTTGGCCTTCATTCATGGGACTTGTTCACAAACTGTTTTTGGTCCTGGTCAGGGAAGAAACCTAACAAAGGAAATAAGATTATGGAATTTCTCTCTTTCCTTAGTGGAAGAGGCAAATTCCATAGCCCCTTTCTTTTATCCTTGAATCTAGAATCACATGGCCAAAGCTGAAAGTTGTGTAGCTTACTGAGGCTGGAGAATGTCCCTGTTGCTCAATTACATCTTCACCAACTTTCTGTTTTCGATGGTTTCCTTCACTGCCAAAGCTTCATGGTCCTGAAACTGGATATGTAGAACAGTCTGGCCTCAAACTCAGACGCCATCCAGTCTCTGCCTTCCAGATGCCGGGATTAAAAGTGTGCACCACCACACCCAATCCTAAACTTTCTTTAATTCCTTTTCACAGGTTGGAAACTTAGCTGGCTTGGATTTTGCCCTGAGGTTATCACTCCCTTTATTCCATTTCATAATCTGTTTATCTCCTTGAATATAGGTCTTAGCTTCATTCCACTTCCTGATGCTCCTTTTCTCCTCAATTTTTTCCCTTTACTCAGTTGCT
Source organism: Peromyscus maniculatus bairdii (assembly GCF_049852395.1). NCBI lineage: Eukaryota > Metazoa > Chordata > Mammalia > Rodentia > Cricetidae > Peromyscus > Peromyscus maniculatus. Next base: position 59,188,628 of record NC_134863.1, on the reverse strand, counting down.
CCTTTTCATTATATATCTTCATTAGAGTTAACACTAGTAACCATACAGCAGAGTTTAGACTAGGCTGCTTTGAGATTTCTCATGCCAATGAAATTAATCCAAAACTCTTCACTTTAGCCTCAGGCCAACTTTTTGGACAAAGGTAAAAAGGAGCCAAATTCTACACCAAAAATTACAAAAAAACAATCTCTAGGCCACATATTAATATTCTTCTCCTAAGAAACCTCTTGAACCAGACTGCCACAGTTCAAATCATTCTGAGCACCATATTCTTCCATATTCCTACCAATATGGCTCATGAAATAGTGCTTTTCCTTCCTGACCCAAAGTACCGAAGTCTTTATTACTCAAAACAAAAACATGGTCCAGCCTATACAATAATACCCCAGTCCCTAGTACTAACATCTGCCTTAGGTAGGATTTGCATTGCTGTCAAAAGACACCATGGCAGCAACTCTTATAAAACATAACAGTTAATTGGGGTTGTTTACATCTTCAAAGGTTTAGTCCATTATCATTATCATGTGGCTTGGTGGTGTATAGGCAGACATGGTGCTGGAGAAGTGGCTAAGAGTTCTACATCTTGATGCACAGGTGACGAGTCTAATTGGCAAGAAAGAGGAGGGTTGATATGAGCGAGAATTGTTGAGACCAAGGTTGGATAAAGCACAGGGACAATTAGCCAAACGAATGGAAACACATGAACTATGAATCAATGGCTGAGGGGCCCACAACTGGATCAGGCCCTCTGAATGGGTGAGACAGTTGATTGGCTTGATCTGTTTGGGAGGCATCCAGGCAGTGGGACCCGGTCCTGTGCTCAGTGCATGAGTTGGCTGTTTGAAACCTGGGGCTTATACAGGGACGCTTGGCTCAGTCTGGGAGGAGGGGACTGGACCTGCCTGGACTGAGTCTACCAGGTTGATCTCAATCCTCAGGGGAGTCTTTGCCCTGGAGGAGGTGGGAATGGGGAGTGGGCTGGGGGGAAGGGGAGGGGGGAGAACAAGGGAAATCCGTGGCTGATATATAGAACTAAATTATATTGCAAAATAAATTAAAATTAAATAAAAAAGAAGTGGTCTATCTTACTGAATGTGGCTTGAACATATAAGAGACCCCAAAGTCTGCCCCCATAGTGGCACACTCCCTCCAACAAAACCACACCTACGCCAACAAGGCCTCACCTACTCCAACAAGGCCACACCTCCTAATAACACCACTCACCTTGGGGGACATTTTCTTTCAAAATACCACAGTCATGTCTGTTAATTCCATTGTTTCTTGTTTAGTTATGGTCTGATTACCTGTCCATTGGTGAGAGTGGGGTGCTGAAGTCTCCCACTATTAATTAGTGGGGTTCAAGGTGTGATTTAAGCTTCAGTAATGTTTCTTTTATAGTTATGGTGCCCTTGAACATGGGGCATAGATATTGAGAATTGAGAACACATCTTGGTGAATTTTCCCTTTGCTGAAAGCTATATAAAATAGGTATGGAGAAAGTGGACAACTTTTTCTTGTTCCTGATTTTAGAGTAATCACTTTGAGTTTCCCTTCATTTTTCATTATTATGTTGTAATTTGTTAATGTGTCACTTAGTTCCTCATGAATTTTATCATCCAAAGGTTATGAATTTTCTCAAAGACCTTTTTTGTAGTAAATGAGATGATCATGTGGTCATGTTTTCCAATTTGTTTCTGTGATGGAATACATATATCTATTAATGTATGCTGAACCTTCTTTCCATCTTTTTTTGTTCAATAGCTTGTATGTGTGTTTTATTTTATCATATTTAATTTACTTCATCTTATTTGATTATATATCTTATTTTATTATTATCCTTTAGAATCCTGTTTGTTTTCTTATAAGAAACAGAAAGTAAGTTAACACAGATAGGAGGAAATTTGGGGAGGAACTGGGAGGAATAGAGTGAGTAGAAATTACAACATGTATATATTATATGAAAAAATTATCAATTTTCAAGAAATGAAAAACTTTACAAAAATAAATAAAATTATTGTAGTGTATAGGTTATCATCAAATAGGATGAAAAAGAGATTAAGGAAGTATTTACTCAACAGGAATTAATAAAGTAGATTGTGCATCAGATATGTGAATATAGTTAATTCATATAATAAAATAAAAAGGTAATAGTATTAAAATATGACAATATCACACTATGGAACAATTTATATAAGCTTAACGTCTTATCAAACAAATAAACAGTTGACTTCTTTTCTGCTAAACTTATTTTAAGAAATCTATAATTAAATGTATTATATATGTGTGTGCATGTGCTCCTGTGTGTTCATGCATGCTTATGTGGTGTATATCCATACAGAGATACAAGTTAACATAAAGTAGCTTTATAAATCCATTTTCCAATAAATACTTCTTTTCTTTTTCCTTTTAGTACAAGTCCCTTGGTGAATTTAGATCTCAATTTGCCCTGAATGCCTGGCTGTCAAGGCTCAGGAGTCTACCTGTCTCTGCCTCCCCACAGGGAGGATCACAGGCAGACATTATAACACTCACTTTCTCTGTAAATTCCAGGGATCCAAACTCAGGTTCTCATATTTGCATAGCAAATACCTTACAGACTGAGCCATTTCTCCAGCTCCTGGAATTATTAGGCTATAACTGAGCATTCAACTCAGATGGTTGAATTAATATATAATAATTATTATATATTTCAGTTTCTCCCTGAATCTCTTTTAAACTGCTCTCTAATTAACATTCTGATTTTATTATATAATTAAAAACAGATGATAAAATATTGTTAGAATACTTTAACACCTAGAGGAAAGACTAGTATGTGCTTTAGAAGTACTGAAAAAAAAATTAATGCAGGTTATTGAAACTAAATTTGCGTTGTTATTATGACGGTCATGTAAATAATGTGATCATTTAAAAATATTGTGTGTTGCTTTCATTATCATTTTCTAATGGTCTAAAATATAGGCATTATATATTTAATTATTTGTATCTTGCTCATATATATATGTATATATATATATATATATATATATAATGATTTGTATTTGATCTATGCATTAGGAATTTCATCCTTTTGTTTTACATCTATCAAATTTAGAAAAAGCATAATCCTCAGGTGGATCAGTATGCATTATTACATAAGATTATTATTCAATGGTTCCCAAATCCATGAATGGTAATTATTTTAGGTACCAAAGGGTATAGGTAGAGGGGAAGTGAGGTCAAGAAAAATGGCAGGAAAAAGTGATGTAACTATAAGAATATGATTGTCACAGGGAGCTGCAGGATGCCAGAAATGATCTTCCTTAGAACCGTTGCAAGGAATAAAACCAATTTGACTGCTGAAAATATATATTCCTAGAAATTTGCCACTTTATTGAGAGTTTTTCTTTTAGTAATTATTTAATTTATAGAATTTGATTAACCTACATGTCTAACTCTAATTATAACTGCTTTATTTTACAAATACAAAACAATATTTGAAATTTCAGTTCCAGAGGTGGAATTCATTTATTGTACTAATGCAATTTGCATAACTTAAAAATATTGCAAGAGGTAGAACAGAAGTTCTTGGGATTCTTTTTAAAAATATTTTCTTTTTTAAAAATTTCTCATGTATCTGTGTTTTACCTGCATGTATCTATGTGTACCACATGCATGTCTGGTGCCATGTATCCACAGAGGACATTGGATCCTCTGGAACTGGAGCTACAGATGACTATGAGCCAACATATGAATTCCAAAAGCTGAACCCAGGTCTTCTGCAAGAGCTACAGTTTAGCTTAACCACTGAGCAAACTCTCTAGCCCCTTGGGATTTTTCTATTCACTATTTTTAGCAACTTTCAATGGTAATAGACAGGGATTAACAATTTATTTTGGCTATGATTTTGAAAAATAATTCAGGATCTTTACCTGACTTTTTTCTTCCATGTTAATATTTAATTAACTGTTTTAGAGGGTTATACATTTTCAAATGATTTTTATTTCAATAGTAACATTAAGACTTTTATACTATGTTTCCAGTGAATATTATCTAGTACTTCTTACATTCATGTATTTAAATATTTAATAATTTTGAGTATGTTTTTGTGTGTAAGTGTATGGGTGTGATTATCATATGGAGGTCGGAGAGCAGTTACTTGGACTCATTTCTCTCCTTATACCCTGGCCTAACAAGGATTGAACTCAGGTTATTGGATTGGTGGTAAGCACATTGACCAACTGAATCATCTTGCCTGCAGGTATAGTATTATTGGCTAATGAATCAAAGTTGCTAGTTTTGTTTGTGATATGTCAGAATACAATGATTTCTTAATATTTTATTTATAATCTATGTTTTGAAAGTAGATAATCCCAAAAGTAATCCAAAGTGTGTGTGTGTGTGTGTGTGTGTGTGTGTGTGTGTGTGTGTGTGTAAGAGAGATTGCTCTATACATGTACATGATTGTATATATATTGGGGAGTGTCTTTAGGAATACCATTCTGGTGGCCTATCATGACTGCTTCTGTCTTAAAATCTGAAAAGCTGTAATTATCCACAGGAAAATCTCTTAAGATTTGGCTCATTAGTATTCATCATTGAACAGACAGAGGAATCAGAATTCAGTGCATTGAGTCTTACTATTTTACACATGGCAGAGTATCTTCTGAGGCTATAGATGCTGTTGGTTGTATCTGGAAGTTTTCTTGTGTCCTGCCAGGTCCTGCAGCCGCTCAGACCCAAGTAAACACACAGAGGGTTTTTATCGATTATGAATTGCATGGCCATGGACTGTGGCTCAATTTTCTTGTTAGCTAGCTTTTATAACTTAAATTAACCCATTTCTCTTAATCTATGTTTTGCCACATGTCCCATGTCTTACCAGTCAGTCTGCTGGAATGCTGTTCTTTAGGCAGCAGGCTGGCGTCTCTCTCTCTGCCTCTTCTTTCTCTTCCTGTCTACCTGCTTGGACTTCGACCTGCCCCTAAGCTGCCTTTCCATAGTCCAATGTAGCTTTATTTATCAACCTATCAGAGCAACACATATTCACAGCATACAGAAAGATATCACACAACACTAATTGTAGATGAATTGCTAAACAGTCTTATTAATAAAACCCAGAGCCAGATATTGAGATGAAAAGCTGAGAGATCAGAAAAGCAGAAAGAAGGGAGCCATGCTCTTTCATGCTTGGAGATCCTAAATCAAAGTGACCTACTTCCTTTATACCACATCTGTATGCCTTTCTGTTCTGCCATCTCATTTCCTCTCCACTCAGTTACATCACTTCCTCTTCCATCCCAGTTCTGTCACTTCCTATCTGTCTGTACAGACCTCTAGACCTTTATGGTTAACTAGTGTTAGAATTTAAGGCATGTGCCACCACGCCTGGCTCTGTTCCCAGTGTAGCCTTGAACTCACAGAGATCCAGATGGATCCATGCCTCCAGAGAATTAAAGGCATGTGCTACCATTGCCTGACTTTTATGTTTAGTATAGTGGCTGGCTTTTTCTTCTGATCTCCAGGCAAGCTTTATTTATTAGAGCACAGATAAAATATCACCACTGTTGATATTATATAAAATATAAACAATTGGTGGAGGAAGGACTATTCTTTTATTCTTACCCATAATCCTGAATATAACACCTTACTCTTCCTCCTATAAATAAATCCTTTTAATGTCTTAACTTTACTAAGTTACTCTTTGGTGGACTGATTATTTCACTTATAGTTTCCTTATCTAGTTTGGGGAAATTTTTTCCATGTGCTATCAGGAAAATTAACATGAGAGCAATTTTCTGTGTGTGTTTACATGTTTCTCTGTATCTATCTGAATATGTATGTACCTGGGTGAATTAGACAAAGACAGACCCACAGGTAAATAGAGATAAAGAGATAGAGAGACTGGCAGTGACAGAGAAAAATAGAAAAAAAAGGAGAATTATCAAAGATATATTTCCAATCTCAGGAAACACACCTGTATAAAGATAGCAATTCCTGCTTCTGCTTACCTATAATGTTCCTTAAGGCCATTGTTTGATTTTTCAAATAGTTAATGACATAATGAAAGGTTTGGAACTCAGATACTACTCCTTTGAGCTCCTATTTAAGCATTACTCTCACCATCAACAAACAGCAATATTCCAACTTTGATCTTGGTTGTGTCAAAAGAAAGAACTTAACATATTTTTAGACATTAGATCCTTAGAATTCATTCTCACTCCTAAATTGCATTGCATATGATGATCATGTGTGGTAGTTTGAAAGAAAATGACCCACATAGGCTTATATGGAGTGGCATTATTAGGAGGTGTGGCTTTGTTGTAGTAGGTGTGGCTTTGTTGGAGAAGGTATGTCACTAGGTGGTGGGATTTGAAGTCTCAGTAGTTCAAGCCAGTTCACCTTCTGCTGCTTGCTGATCCAGACTTAGAAGTCTTAGCTCTTTCTCCAGCACCAGGTCTGCCTGCATGCTGCCAAGTTTCCTGATGGTGGCAATGGATGAAATCTCTGAAACTATAAGCAAGTACCAATTAAATGTCTTCCTTTATAATAGTTTCTGTGGTCATGCTGCCTCTTCACAGTAATAGAAACCCAAACTAGGAGAGAAGATGGAACCAGGGGCTTGGGAATTTTTGGGGTAGGCCTGGCCATGCTTTTGTTTGGAGAAATGTGGACTTTGGGGCTTTGGATTATTTGGGCCATATTTGTAGGCACACAGAAGACAGTGGTGCTGAGAGTGATTTGAACTGTAGGGACTTGGTTCAAGAAGTTTGACAAAAGAAAATATTGGTGTGTGGCTTAGAGACCATTCTTGCAGTATTTTGGCTAAGAATGTTGCTACATTTTCCCCCCATGTACAAATAAATTGCCTGAGATTAAATTGACTTGTTTGGATAAATTTCATGAGCAGAGGAAATCTCAAAAAAGCCTAGTATTGACTCTGTTCTGTGGTTATTAATATTCCCTCTTATGCAGATTAATTTTGAAAAGGAACAATCAGAGAAGGAAAAATACAAAGTGTACAATTTGAGCAGAAGAGAGCAACAGGAACCATAAATAGTTTAAAGGAAAGCCTGATGCTAAGTAGAATAAAAAGAGTGGTGGCCTCACATTAAGACCACATCCAGCTAAGCTTTCATTGTGTGAAAAGGAATTTTTTAAAAAAGTGAAAAGAAATTACCAGAAAAACTTAGAGCTGGATTTAGTGGTACACACATTTAATCTCAGCACTAAGAAGGCAGAGGCTGGTAGATCTCTAAGTTCAAGGTCATCCTGATATACAGAGTGAGTTCCAGGAAAGAAAGTTTAGGCAGTGAAAAAAAACTATAGAAAACAGAAAGCTGGCGAAGATTTAATTCAATGAGTGGGCCATGTTCAGACCCTCAAAAGCAGTTTCAGGTATATGTTTCTGGCTTTAAACGCAAGGATTAAAAAAAGAGAGAGAGAGTTTATGGAATCTCCCTCTGTGACTAAGAATAGCCACTGAGACCAGATATACTTCAGGGTTGTCCCTGCATGGAGGTCTAGGGAGGTCATTTTGTGAAGCTGTGATGATATAGCCTGTATTGCCTTGGAGACTCCAAGATGTTGGAGATGCCAGATTCATGCAATACTTGCCAAGGAGAACTGCTAACAGGGAGTGGGACCAGCCCAAGAGAGAAAAGTGTTTTGCAATCAACAAAGCTGAAAGGAGTTGGAGATCTGAAGTGTGTTTTGACATCAGACATGAAAATTCAGAGTTTGGAGTTTGCCTAGCTGGTTTTTAGTTTTGCTTTGGTCCAGTATTTTCCTCATGATGCTTCCTTTCCTCCACTTGGAAATGTAATTGTATTAGTCAGGGTTCTCTAGAGTCAAAGAACTTATGGAATGAATCTCTGAATTTCTCTCTCTCTATCTCTATCTATCTATCTATCTATCTATCTATCTATCTATCTATCTATCTATCTATCTATCTATCTATCTATCATCTATCTATCATCTATCTATCTATCTATCTATCTATCTATCTATCTATCTATCTATCTATCTATCTATCTATCTATATAATTTATTGGAATGACTTATAGGCTTTCATCCAACTAATTTGACAATTTGTCTAGCTGTGAATAAAAAGTTCAAGAATCTAGTAGTTGTTCAGCACCACAAAGCTGGGTATCTTAGCTGCTCTTCAGTATATGCTGGAATCCCAAAGAAATAGGATCTAATACCAGTGACAGAAGGGATGTTCTGGCAAGACAAGAACAAGCAGGTGAAGTAGAAAACCTTCCTTCTTCCATTGTCCTTATATAGGGTTCCAGCAGAAGGTGTGGTCAGACTCAAGCTGTGTTTTCTTGCCTCAAGATCTGGATTTAAAGGAGTGTATCATCCCAACTCAAGCTCTGGATCAAAATCCTGTGTCTTCAAGCCTCAAATTCCAGATTCAAGGCATCTTGTCTTCCCACCTCATGATCTAGATCACAGGTGTGCACTCTAGTTCTGGATGGTAGATCGTTTCAGATTTAGTCAAGTTGATAACCACTAACAGCCATAATAGTAACATATATCCTATGACATTTTGTTGGAAATATGTGGTCTGCTTATTTATTTTGGTTTTATGGGGGATTATAGTAAGCGAGTACAAGAATCTCTGAAGAGATTTTGGACTTTTAAACATGATTGTGAATGTAATAGACTATGGGAACTTTTCAACTTGGCCTGAATGCAGTTTTCCATTATGATAGAGCTACAGGCCTTTTGGGGCTAGGGAGTGGAATGAGATAGTTTGGAAGAAAATGGCCCCAATAGGTCCATATGAAGTGACACTATTGGCTGGTGTGGCCTTATTATAATAGGTGTAGCTTTGATTTCGGAAGTATATCACTAAGGGGTGGGCTTTGAAGTCTCAGAAGCTCAAGCCAGTTCACTTTCTGCTGCCTGCAGATCCAGATGTAGAACTCTCAGCTCCTACTCCAGCACTTTGTCTACCTAAAAACTGCCACACTTACTGCCATGATGATAATGGATGAAACCTCTGAAACTGTAAGCAAGCCTCAATTAAATGTTTTCCTTTTATAACAGTTGTGGTTATTTTGCCTCTTCAAAGCAATAGAAAGACATCATGATAAAAATTTCTGTAGTTCACCAACAATTTAAATAAAAGTTTTATGTTAAGAATACACATTTTAAGAATGTACATCTGTAAGTAGCTGCAAATTTTGCACAGGATGCATCCAATACCTGGGATGTTTTCTTGTATCCTCACCAGCACAGTTCCCTACTCAGTTACTCTAGTCACACGCCGAGTAACGTTAAAACAGAAATTTGATTCATGCTGTCATTAAGGCTTTGTTGGTTTTTGTTGTTTTGTTTTGTTTTTACTTTATATGGAGGGAATTATGTCTTACACATTTTATTACCTCTGAATTATTTCATTCAATATTATTCTCATGTGATTTCCAAACTTTATTCTCAAAATCATTAACTTTTAATATTCTTATCTCTATTTATCCCATTGTATAAATAAACTGTGATCAATTTTTTCCTCCGCTACTCTTGATGAACACATAAGCTATTTCCAGTTTGAGATTATTATATATAATATTGATATAAACTTTACCACATCAATATTAGAAATAATATATATATATATATATAATTTTATTTTACAATACAATTCAGTTCTACATATCAGCCACTGATTCCCTTGTTCTCCCCACTCCCGCCCCCTCCCCTTCCCCCCAGCCCACCCCCATTCCCACCTCCTCCAGGGCAAAGCCTCTCCTGAGGATTGAGATCAACCTGGTAGACTCAGTCCAGGCAGGTCTAGTCCCCTCCTCACAGGCCGAGCCTAGCGACCCTGCATAAGCCTTAATTTTCAAACAGCCAGCTCATGCAATGAGCACAGGACCTAGTCCCATTGCCTGGATGCCTCCCAAACAGATCAAGCCAATCAACTGTCTCACCCATTCAGAGGGCCTGATCCAGTTGGGGGCCCCTCTGTAGACTGTCAAAACTTTTTTTTTTAATCATTGTAAATAAATTAAGCTTTCTACTAAAAAAGAATACACATTTAAAAAAATTTGAAATATGACATTCTTATTTGTAACACAAATGAGAATAAGAAGAAAAATTCCAAGTGACAAAAAGAAGGTATTTTTAATGGCTGCTTCTACACCATTTGTACGCTCATTATATATATATATATATATATATATTATATATATATATATATATATATATATATATATATGTGTGTGTGTGTGTGTGTAATTTTATGTATGAATTAATGTGTTCACACAGAGATATATTTGTGTAGAACACCTGTATCAACTGTATGAATTTGTTCCATTCCAACTTTTTATGGCAGAGAAGTCGGGTTTAGGTAAATAATCATGACCATTACACACAAAAGTCTACTAGCAGATTTGGGTACTCATTTCAAAAGTGCAAAGGTCCATAGTTACTCATGTAAACTGGCTGTAAATGAATAGATGATTCTACAAACAGTGAAAGTTTAGTAAATGCTATAGAAAAGTAGGTCAGTGAAAAATATATTCTGGGGATCCCATGTGAAACTCTTTATGTGCATAGTAAAAAGTATATTTCCTCACTTTTTGAACTCTTTAACAGATGTTCCAGACTCTTTTCTCCAGTGTGAATACCCCTGACAATTACACTCAGATATTCTTAGACATAAAAGGCAAGAAAGACATATTGTGTCATTAGGGGATCATATATAGTATTGGGACAAAATTTGATGTTGATAATAACTGACCATGAGTTTGTGGCACACAATCAAGGCAGCTGGTATGACAGGTGCTACAATTTTCATTATCATGTGCAATGGCAGAGGAAGCCAGAACAAAGGCGAGTGCTCTTGATGGTATGAATGACTAAGTAAAAAAGGACTTTCCTGCTTTGTCAGGCAATCACCAAAACTGATAGGAAACACCACTCGCAGGATGCAATAAATCTTTCTGCTAATCACAATCAAAATTCAGAAATTTCAGTTGAAGGAAAGTAAACTCCAATCTAAGGTCATTATGGAGGAAAGGAACCCTAAAGACAACCGAGATTAAGACTCACCTGTTAAGAACTTCTTGTTCTCAGGTAGACAGAAGCTTTGCAGAAGACTCATGTACTCAGGGCGATGGATAGAGCTGAGAACAGTAATACATGGTGGATCTAAACACAATGGTGTGATTTAGTACAGGAATAGAATACAGACAGATGCTGCCTTGACCAAGAAAGGATAAACTTCTGACTAGAATCTGGCTGGCCTGTTATGATTCTGACATCATGATGAAATTTGAAATTTATTTGTCAGTGAATTATAGACCCCTTTCCTGGGCTTACCTATTTTTTTCTCCATTCTTAATTATAGGAATTTTGTGTCAGTTCTGTGCATGTGTAGCTGGTTTCTGCTATATCACACATCTATAATTCACTCAAATATTCAAAATTTGATGAAAGCCTAGAAATTCAAGTGAATTGTGATAGAACCGTTTTGTTCAAATAATAGACATAAAAGTAACAAAATAACCAATAAACAGAAAATTGGAAAATTTCTCCTATAATTCCTGTAAGCAAGCGTGTGTCAGTGATTATAATATAGGTACCTTTTAGTTTTAACTTTCATAGGAAATGAAGATTTAAAAAAGCACTTGTTCATTTCTCTCTCTCCCCCTCTCTCCTCTCTGTCTCTGTCCCCCTGTTTGTGTGTGTGTGTGTGTGTGTGTGTGTGTGTGTGTGTGTGTGTGTGTGTGCATATCTCCCATTGTGAGGTGTGGTTCTCCATATGTGCCTGCTAGGAAACAAATGCCATTCCTTTGGTAAAGCAGAAAGTACTCTTGAGCACTGAACAATCTCTCCAGACTTTGAAATTAAAGTGTACCATATATAATACTTTAAATTTTAATAAAGATATTATTTTTCTGTATATTAAGTTTAAATGTATATTAGTACATTTCCTTTGTCAATACTGCTGTAGGAAACACTCAAAGTGTGTTTTCAGTTTACAGTAAATAAAGTTGGGTTGTCAGCTTCTTTGTAATGTTCTGTATTGGACAATTCCTTATTCCTATTGTTAGACATCAGTTCTCAAAATTTAGCAACAGCTTACAGGATTTTTTTCCTTTGTGGAATACTATAGAAATATATAGTATAAAATTTATATATACATACATACACAAACACTATATATATATTACAGAAATTGTGTGCTTATCTTGGGCCTCTGGAACTAGATCATTCATGCAGGAGCTGTGAATAATGATCTAGGTGGAAGTAGGAATGTGACAGTGGTAATGTTCACCATGCTGTCCCAATGGATCTACTAAAATTTTCATTTTAAAAAATGTTTTACCATTTAGGTGGTTGTGTGAGTACATGATGTTTTTGGGGCCAGTGTGACAGAACACATAAATAGGAATCAGAGGACAACATGATTGTGACAGTCTCTCTGCTGGCTTTAGTATGGGTACTAGATTAAACTCAAGTGGCCAGATTTGTGTTCCAAGTGCTGTTACCTACTAAGCCATCTAATGTTTAAAAACTGGTTATGAACAAATATTTGTGAAGCAAGATTTTAAATATATGGTTTCTATCCTATGACTATTAATCTGGAGATTTGGATTGTTAGTGGATTTTTAAGCTTCAAAAATGAAATATTTGTATAGGCCTAGCATAATATACGTGTATACTAATGTGTACATTTATTAATTTCATATCTGATATTAGTGTCTTCAAATATACATTTTTATTCATGTTATATTACAGTAGGCTGAGGTAAGGTTTCATATTAACTCATAAGAATACTCAATTTACAATGCTTTGATGCCTTTTTTTTTTTTTTTACAATTTGCAGTCTGTATTCTATCTATGTATGTTTGAGCACACATTTGGAATACTTTTATATGTTATGTTCTCTTTGTAAGACCCATGCTATTCTAATTATTATACTGTAGTGATAAATCTTTCATATGGTGAATGAAGACACTATCTCCACATTGTTTTTTATAGGGACTATTGGCTGCTCTTCAGAAAAATAACTTTAGGTTTTGGCTGTGATTGCATTAAATATATAAATCAGTTTGAGAAGTATTTTATCTTCATGATATTATAGTTTCAAATCCATAAACATCGCATTTGTCAATTTAATTAGGTCTTTTAAAATGTTTCTCAATAAAGCCTAATGATTTTTCCCGAAGAGCTTTCCTATGTACATTATGAAATTTCTTTCCAGATAATCCACATTTTTCATTATATTGTAAATGCTATCTTTCAAATTTTCATTTGTTAAGTGCTTCTTGCTGGTAGGTAGAAAATAAATAGGTTTCTGTATTGATTTTGTATCCAACATTGTTGATAAATTCTCTTATTATTATAATAATTTATCTGAAGATCCTTGAATTTTCTCTATACACCATCATACCACCTGCGAGTAATGACAGTTTCATTTATCCCCTGAAATTTCTTAGGAGTTTAATTTGTTTTTCTTGCTTTGCTGCCTACCACATTCAGAACAGTGCTCAACGGAAATTTAGATATTTGTACTCGTGACATGTTCCTGTTTCTTTTATTTATTTCAGTGGCACTGCAGAGTATCATGTTTGCTACAACTCTTTCAGATAATCTTCTCTTCTGAACACCTTATGGCATTTTCTATCAAATACGTTTCGCTTAGTCAACTTTTCTATCTACTATCAATATAATCACTTGACTTGATTCCATAATCTTCTAACATTTTTAATAACAAAAAATAATGTTCCCATTTAAAAAGCAGCAGTTATAAGGCTAGACTATCCCTTGGCTTCATACATGATAGCTGATAGACTTAGACTGACTAAAATAGTCCTCTTATACGTGGTGTTTTGTCAGTAATTAATGGACACAATGGATTCAGGGATGCTAGCAGTGAAATGCCAAACTGGGTGTTTTTGCTGCAGAAGACATTTGTTCCTGGTGGATCTCAGGACTGAAATTTCATCGAGACACTTGGTCCATGGTAAAGGCTTACTATCTCAGACATACTTTCTGCTTGCATCCACACATGATGCACATAAAGGTAACACTCACATGTTTATGTTTCACAAGGACAGATATTCCATTCCTAAAGACCTTGATGTGGTATCCATTATTACCATAAAATATATATTGTCAAACTCTCCAAATGGGGTTGTTGATGGAATGTAATCCAAAAAAAAAAATTGCATCAGGCATTTTGGAATATTTTACAAGATTTTTTTATAAAATAAATCAGGAATATAAATGAAAATTCATATACAAAAATAACTCTGATTAGAAATAAAAATATTTGAAAAATAATTCATGGACATACATCCCGAAACTAGAAATATTCATGCAGTTCCTTGAATGTGTCCTTCACATCTTTGAAGAGACTGAGTACTCACTCCATGTTTTACATAGAAAGTGAAAACGGGCCAAGCAGTGGTGGTGCTCGCCTTTAATCCCAGCACTCACAAGGCAGAGCCAGGCAGATCTCTGTGAGTTCGAGGAGCGAGTTCCAGGATAGGCTCCAAAGCTACACAGAAAAACCTTGTCTTGATAAAACCAAAAAAAGAAAAAAAGTGAAAACAGCAGAATAATAGTTAGGTGTCTACCTACATACCTCAAGCAACACTTCTCCTTCCCTACAGCTTCCTCAATACCCTAGTGAAAGATTTTTGCCCATACCTCACGAGCTGATTTTATGGATCACATACTAAGCTGTGCTTGTTTTGGATTTGTTTAAACAGCCTATTTAATTATCCCCTCTTGTTTATTTATGAGTTATTAAACTTTACTACTTTAAATATAAAGAAGCCTATAATATTCAATATGCTGATTAAGTTTTAAATAATGGATTGTTACTTAACCTTGAAATGTGTGTAAATTTGAGAACTGTGGTGTGTATCCAACTTTATCCCACCTATGACTAAGTGGGTATAGACTGCATAATAATTTCATTTGTTTTATATACCAGTTCTTTATTCACCTAATGTAATCTTTTAATTATAGCTATAATAGATTTGCATTATAATACTCTATCATATACCTTTATCTTATTTTATGCTTCTATTTAAATATAATTTAAATATACCAGTCAGTAATAGTGAAAAAATGGGTTTGATTTTTCATATATCATTGATGTCCTTATCCCAATTTTACCATACAAAAAATGTTTCCATATAGACATAGATAGTCTTTCCCTAAAACTCATAGACTTCTGATTCTTTACACTCATAATCTCAGCCCTCCCCCTGCCTGCAATCTATGGTTCCCCTTTCATGCTCCTTCAGTTACTGGATGAAGACTCTCTGTTGACAATTAGGGTAGTTACCAATCTGATTACAGCAGATGGCAGGTTCAGGCACCCACTCCACTATTGCTAGGAGTCTTAGCTGGGGTCATCCTTGTGCATTTTTAGGAGTTTCCCTGGCACCAGGTTTCTCCCTAACCCTGAAATGGGCCCCCCCTATCAAGACATATCTTTGGTTAATGAAAGATTCCCTTCTTTTAAAGGCTAAATATAATTTACTATGTCAATTGTGCCTTATTTTCTTTAACAGTTAAGTCATGGATAGATACTAAGCATAATTTTGTATTTTTATTCCTGCAAATAATATACCAACAATCATGGAATGGAAATATTTCTTTTGTATATTAATTTTATTCCCTTCAGGTCTACGGTTAATGAAGAGATTATTAATTCACAGAGTATGTTTTCTATGTTTTGGAGATTTTCCTTACTGTTGACATAATAGATATAATAATAAATCACTTTCCTATTAGCCATAAATAAGAGTTCCATTTATCTCCACATCCTCACCACGTCCATAATCTAGTCATTTTGAAAATAATCACCTCACAAGTGCAGAGTGATATCTCATAGGGATACTATTTTTTTTTTCTATTCTATTATTGGTGCTGTTGGTTTTTTTAACTTTGTCTCTTGACCAGTTTGTGCCATCTTTAAAATGTCTTTAGATACCATTTCTATGTTGGATTGACATACATTTTTATGTTAATTCCTTAATAGATGTGTAATTCACAGGTATTTTTTTTTAATTGCATTCTACAAGTTGTCTCTTAACTCTACTTTTGTTTTATGACACACTGAATTCAGCCTGGACTATCAGGGCTAATATGAGTTTGGGCTATCTATTCAAGCCTGGTGTGCTCAGCAGTAGGTACACAGTACAAAATAATGATGTCCCTTCTCCTAGAATTCATCAATAGCCAAGAGTTTAAAAGTACAGTATGGCACGAGACTTTTCTCCCATCCATGAATTGTTGATAAGGGCCAATCCTGTGCTAGTACAAATACCATCAGCTATTGTTAGTACATGATTTTATGTAGTGATGACATTTTGTAGCTCTTCTCCCCATATTTCAGCTCTGTGCTGCTCTGCCATCAGCCACCACTTATGTTTAGGATTTTAGGTAGCCATAAGAGATAGTATTCAGCACTTTTCATTGCAGAATAGTGTTTGATTAAAGATAAAAGTCACTTTTGTCTAAGTATATAAGCATAGATATTTAGAAAGTGGATTTGTAATATGCCATTTTCGTGAAACCACAGTAGTTTCCTCTGTGGGAGCTCACAAAGGTTTTCTAGTGAGATCTGAGCTCGCTTTACACACCAGGGCTGCATTAGGGCATGGCTTGACCATGTGCATGGTTGCCAGGTGTTTGGGATCATCTGCACTTGGCTGTGCTGGGGGGAAATCTTTTGCCCCTCCCATTGGCATTCCTTTAGAAGCCCTTTAGTAGAGACAGAAGGGGCTGGTGGGGCTGGTGGGTTTTGACCCAGGCCCTCCTGAGGCTATCCTATGTTTCTAACTCTCTCTCTCTCCTCTATATTTCTATCTAAATATTTTTTACTTCTCCCTCCGCAAGAGTACCCTGGGGGAAAAAATGGGAGCTGGTCTCCCTCTTCCCTCCTTGGGCCTATGTTCTACCAAGACACAAATTGATTATATTTACAATTCAAATCACTTGTAATCTACTATTTACCTCTTATGTACCTATGGTTTATTTATATTTTCCTGGTTTTCTCCATGTTGTGTACTCACAAATGAGACTTTGGAGCTAGGAACCACAGATGAGGGAACATTTGGCAATTGCCTTTCTTGCTCTTGGTAACCTGATTCAATATAATCTTGTCCAGTTCAATCCACTTTACCTATGTATTTGGTGATTTCATATTTTATACATGAATGACATTCCAGAGTGTATATGTGTGATACTTTCACTCATTCATTACTCTGTTGAAGTACAATGATGTTGTTTCTATTCCTTGGATAATGTGAATAGTTTGGCAATAAATGTTGTTGAGCAAGTATCTGTGGAGTAGGATGATATATATATATATATATATATATATATATATATATATATATATTATTGAAGATTCTAAGTATTGATTTTATATATATATATATATATATTATTGAAGATTCTAAGTATTGATTTTCAGAGTGTTTGTACTAATTAAATTGCCACTAACAGTGAATGATTCTTCATCTCCACAACCTTGTGATCACTTGTTTTGTTGATCTTAGTCATTCTAACTGTGGTGAGATGAAATCTTGACATTATTTTAATCTGCATTTTCCTAATTGCTAAGAATGATGAACAGTTTTTGAAGTAATTCTTAGGCAGTTTTATTTCTATTTTTTTAAAATTAATTCCTAGCAAGTTTCATTTCTTCTGTTGAGGACTCTCTGTTATGAAACTGTGCTAGGTAGATTCATATAAACTTGACACAAGCTATAGTCATCTGAGAGGAGGAAACCTTAATAGTGAAAAAGGCTCCAGAAGATTGTACTGTAACAATACAAACCTGTATGGCATTTTCTTTAGTAGTGATAGATGAGGGGGTGCTCAGAATGTTGAGGGTGGAGATACTCCTTAGCTAGTGTTCTTGGGCTCTATTAAAAGCAGTATGAGCCATGAGGGACAAGACAATAAGCATCACTTCTACATGGCTTCTGCATCAACTCCTGACTCCAGGTTCCTATCCAGTTTGAGTGCTTGCCTTGACTTCCTTCAGTGGACCAGGATTCAGGATAAGCAAGCCAAATAACCACATTCTTCCCCAACTTGCTTTTGGTCATGATATTTCATCTCAGCAATAGTAACCTTAACTAAGACTAAACTCTGTCCTGTTTTTAATGGAGTCATTTTTATCTTTGACATTTTTGGGGGGACATGGGGGGTTCTTTATATATTCTAGATATTAATCATCTGTTAGATTTATAGTTAACAAAGACTGTCCCCTATTCTTTGGGTTTCTCCTTCATGTGTGATGGTTACCTTAGTTATAAAGAAGATTCTTAATTTTATGATGTCCCCACTGTCAATTTTTGATGTTAGTTCTTTGGCTAAGTGAGATAATTAGAAAGTCCTTTCCTACACCTATAACTATAGTCTACTCTCCGTGTTTTCTTTTGGCGATTTTAGTGTTTCAGGTTTCAAATAGAGGTTTTAATCCACTTGGATCTAACTTTTGTAAACTGTGATATATGTTGATGTATATATCATTCTTCTACATGAGGAAAAGCAGTATTCCAAGCACCACTTGTGGAAGAAGGTGTCTTTTCTGTAGTGTATCTTTTTTGCCTCTCTGTCAAATATTAGGTGGTTGTAGTTACAAGTACTCATGTCATCTATTTATTCCATTTATGTAAATGTCTGTTTATGTGTAAGAAACATGCTGTTTTTATCACTAGAGTTTCATCATGTATCCTGAAGTCCAGAATAGGAAACTCTTCAGTATTCCTTTTGCTCAAAATCTGCCTATCTGGAGTCTTAACTAGTTCCATATAAATTACAGATTTTTTTTCTATTTTTCTGAAAAATGTTTTAAGTATTTTGATTAGGATTTTACTGAATCTGTAAGTGTCTTTGGTAGGTTGGTAATATTCATGGTGTTAATTCTAACAATACATAAACATAGGTTACTTGTCCATTTTGTAGTATCTTTCTGTATACCTATCTCCAGTGACTTGAAATTTTCAATAAATCTTTTATCTCCTTGCTTAGATTTACTCCAAAATATTTTAGATTTTATTTTCTTTGATACTATGGTAAAGGAAAATGTATAATCTTTTCTATCTTTTTTTTTCTTTTTTGGAGGGGTTAGAAATCTACTAGCTTTTGTAAGTAGATTATTTTACTATTCTATTTGGCTTAAATTGTTGATTACTCCTAGAGTTTTCTGGTGGTAATTTTGGTGTCTCTTTTAAATAACATATCCTGTTCCAATTGGGATAATTTGACTTCTTCCTTTCCTATTTGTTATCCCTTTACTTTCCTTCTTTTGCCTGATTGCTCACAGAACCATACTGAATAGGAATGAGAATCATGGCTAGCTCCCTCTCATTCTTGATTTTAATGAGATTGCTTCAAGTTTTAAATAAGAATACAATGTGTTAGATAGCACTGAGAAATCTTGAACACTGTGTGTGTTGTGGGGTTCTCCTCTCCTCATTTCCTCAGGTAACCTTGTTCTCTCACTATACCTTCCCACAGTTTTTTAGTAAAGATTTTAATTCTAATGCTTCTATTAACATGTATTAATTATAGATAATAATATATAATTATGGATTATGACATTTGAAAAACTGCATTATGGCATGCTCCTATATAGACATGTTTTCAGTACATTCAAACCTATTACTTTTTTGCCACTCCAATTAATCTCAATCATCTTCCCTATTAGCTGCTCCATTCCTTTTATGTTTTTTTTTTTTTTTTTTTTTTTTTTTGTGTGTGTGTGTGTGTGTGTGTGTGTGTGTGTGTGTATGCGTGCATGTGCATACATTCCAATGAGTTTCATTGGGGTTTATAGGAGTGTGTGAGAACTTGTTTATAGGAATACGTGTTTTTTATTAGTCACTACATAAATAAATAAAAGGTCTCTGTCTCCCAAATCCTCAATGTAACACGGGACTCATGAGCCATTCTCCGTCTTTGATAGGGTATTAACGAGCAAAATCTCACCAAGATTTCATTCATTAAAAAAAAGTTGCTGTGATTGCAAAACTGTAATAATAATGCCATGTCCTGAAGTCTGAGATTTTTATGAACGGATCTCAGAGAAGTCTTCAGTTTCCTTTGGAATATTTTATTTAAATTATTTAAAAGAATAATGCTTTTTAGAAGTATTATAGGTCATGATTAATTCATTTCTGTGCACCATATTTTCTGGAAATTTCACTCAACCATCTTTTATAGTGAGATAAGGTAAAAAGTGTTTCAATTTTTGTTTTCCTGTATGTTACTTTTTTCTGAAATACCCACTTTTTAAGTTACTAATTATTATCTATTTGCTAGTATATTGTGTCTAATGAAGAGTTTTCTTTGTTTTTAATCACTTTGGACACTGTAAATTCATTTGTTTCTACAACCAGCTTAAGATCATCTGAATTTCCTTGGTGGTTTTCCACAAAAAATACCAATGTCCAAATAAGCAATTATTTGTCACAGTATTGCAAGATTGTAACTTTCCTCTCAAGTCTCTGTCCATTGATAAGACATATTGTGTTTGTCACAGAAACTTTCTCTCTTTTTATTATTATTTAAAATGATTTTAAATTTAAATACATTTTTTATTATAATTTTCCACTTTCCCCAAGTCCTTCCAAATGCTAAAACCATCTCTCCCCACTCAACTTTAATTTATTTCTCACAAAAATAAACAAAAAACTATTACAACAATAAATGCCCCAAAACAAATAAAATATAATACCCAAATATAACAATTCCCATTCCCCCCAAAAGACAGAAAACAACAACAACAACAGCAACAAAAATCCACCTATGTGTAAATGAATAAAATCACACCAAAAACCTGTGGAGTACATTAGATGTCATTCAACTACTCTTGAGCATGAGGCATGCTCTGGAATGGTTGATACGCACACTAATTTTCCCTCTCCCAGCAGATATGACAGCTCAGTTGTTAACCTTTACCCTAGTGGCTAGGTTTTCATTCATTCATTTAATTTTTTTATATATAACAATATAATATAAGACGTGATTGCAGGTAGCCTAGCCACTGTAGTCCTGTAATTAGACACATATGCTACTTGTATATTCTATGTAGTTCATTGCTGAATTCAGAGTTTTCTATATGCCAGGCAAGCACTTTATCAATAGACTTATATCCTCAGCAAGCTTTTATCACATTTGTTCTCATCTTATTCAGGATTGAAGTTTCATAGTAAACCATTTTTTTTTTTTTTTTTGGTTTTTCGAGACAGGGTTTCTCTGTGTAGCTTTGCGCCTTTTCCTGGAACTCACTCGGTAGTCCAGGCTGGCCTCGAACTCACAGAGATCCGCCTGGCTCTGCCTCCCAAGTGCTGGGATTAAAGGCGTGCACCACCACTGCCCGGCTAAGTAAACCATTTTTAATAGACCTATACTGTTGAAAAGTTTGAATAACTTAATTCTGCTTCTCTTTCTCAGATTTTATGCCTTACTTGGCATAGCTTGATACATAAACATTCTCAAGGTGGAAATGCCAAATATAATATTCAGGTATTTATGTTAGCACTTTTGCACTCACTTTTTCTCACAGTTCTGAAAAAATACTTTCTAACATTGTTTCATTTATTAAATATTCATTAGAATTTAGCAAACGTCTTATTCATGATTTTAAATTGCTGTTAGAAAGAAAATCAATGCCAAATATCTGGTGTTGTATATCTAGCAGCCTGATATTATCCCTATTTCTTTTGTTTGTTTGTTTGTTTGTTTTTATTGAAAATAGATTATTTTCTCATTAGATATATCCTCATAATAGTTTCTCTTCCCTCTACCCAGTTCCTTCTCACTTCCCCAGCCTTCTGGATCTACCCCCTTTCTATCTCTCATTAGACAAAAACAGGCTTTTAAGAGATAACACCCAAACATGACAAAATACAATATAAAAAGACAAAGCCAAAACGTTCATATTGAAGTTGAACATGACAACCAAACAGGAGGATAAGAATCCCAAGAGCAGGCCCAAAAGTCAGGGACCTATTTCCTCTCACAGTCAGTGGTCTCATAAATATACTAAGGTGAAAGTTATACGCGCAGAGGACCAGGTGCAGGTCCACACAGGCCCTGTGTTTACTGCTTCTATCTCTGTCAGTCCATGTGAAACTTGTTTGGTTAATTCAGAGTGTCGTGTTCTCCTGGTGTACTCTAACCCCTCTGGTTCTTACAATCCTTCTGCCCACCCTTGGAGGATTATCTGAGTTCTGAATGGAGAGGTTAGATGGAGACATCCAATTTAGACATCTTTCTTCATAATATCTGGCAGTTGGTCTCTGTATCTGCTTCCATCTGCAGCAGGAGGAATCCCATTTGATGAGGACTAGATAAGGCACTGATTTATGAGTAGTAGAATATCAGTAAGAAATATTTTATTGACATTTATTTATTTAACCAGTAGTGTTTATTTTTGTGGTAGGTCTCTGGGCTATTTAATCTCTAGTTCTTGGGTACCAAAGCAATGTCAGGTAGGGGTTCCTTCTCATGAAATGAGGCTTAGATCAAATCAGACATGAAAAGGAACCTCCCCCTAGCACAGCCTATCACCTGGTAACCACACACATAATCAAGAAATCCTCTAATGCAGCCCTGCTGGGTAAAGCAACCTTAGATCTCATAGAAAATCTTTGTGAGCCTCCACACTATTCCCACATGTTCTATGCCACCATTCCCCTAGCATATTGTGCAGGCAGAACTGATTTTGGTCAAAGGTTTTGTGTGTTTTCAATGTCCACTTTTCTCTTTTGGTCACCTGCAGAGTACTTTTACTTATCAAAGATGCTCTAACATTGAGGTGAAGATATCAACTCCACTTCTCCATGCTCAACAGTTGTATGGATGTTGTCCTCAGCAATGTGGCCCTGCTATCATTATTTCAGAGAGCCATCCTTTGTCTTGATTATAGCTGACATTGTTTGGGGATTTCCATGGGAACTCCTTGGACAACAACTCAAATGAATGCAACCCAGTCCCTCTACTGGAAGCCTTGATGGGTTACAAGACATGACCAGATGAGTCTCCATACACCCCATTACTAGAAGTCTTCATTAAGATCACCTTCATAGATTACAGAAAGTTCCCACTGTAGTATGTTTCCACATCCCCCCAAATGGCTACAAATTCCATTCATCTTTCTCAGCACTTTCTTCCTCAGTCCCATCCCCTCTACTCCCATGCACACCACCCCCAATACAAACACTGTAGATGGGTTATCATTACTTTATGGCTAATATCTACTTATAAGTGGATACATACCATATTTGTCTTTCTGGGTCTGGATTATCTTACAAGGGATAATTCATATATTTGTCACAAATTTCATGATGTCTTTTAAAATAGCTGATTATGTACATCTACCTCATGTTGTTTATCCATTATTCTATTGAGGGACAGCTAGGTTGTTATAAGTTTCTGGCTATTATGAATAAAGCTGCAGTGAACATGGTTGAGAAAGTGTCCTTCTGGTAGGATGTAGCATCTTTAAATATATTAACAACAGTGCTTAAGATAGATTAATTCCCAATTTTCTGAAAATCTGCCATATTGATTACTAAAGTGGCTGTACAAGTTTGCTGTCCCACCAGCAATGGAGGAATATTCCCCTTGCTCTCCATCCCTGCCTGCATGAGTTGTCACTTTTGTGATTGATCTTAGCCATTTTGACAGGTTATCAGATGAAATCTCAGAGTTGATTTGATTTGCATTTCTCTGATGACTAAGAATGTTGAACTCTTCTTTAAGTGTTTCTCAGCTATTTGAGATTTCTCTATTGAGAATTCTGTTTATATCTGTACTCCATTTGTTAATTGGATTATTATTTTTTATTTTTTGATGCCCAGTTTCTTGAGTAATTTATGTATTTTGACAATCAGTTCTCTGTCAGATGTGGGGTTGGTGAAGATCTTTTCTCAATCTGTAGGCTGACATTTTGTCCTTTTGATGGTGTCTTTTGTCTCAAAGAATCTTTTCAGTCTTATGAGGTCTCATGTATTAATTGTTGATCTTAGTGCCTGTGTTATTGGTGTTCTGCTTAGGAAGTTGTCCCCTGTTCCAATGCCTTCAAGGTTATTTCCTAATTTCTTCTTATCAGGTTCAGTATATCTGGTTTTATGTTGAGGTCTTTGATTCATTTGGACCTGAGCTTTGTGTAGGGTGAAAAAATATGAATGTATTTACACTCTTCTGTGTTGCAGAATTATCTTTTTGTACACTGTAAAGATATGTTACTCTGATTGGCTTAACAAAGAGCTGAAATGCAGATAGCTAGGCAGAATATAAAGGCACAGAGGATTCTTGGAAGAAGAAGGGCAGAGTTTTGTGAAGATGTCATGGACCCAGAGCAAGCAGCCTAGGCTTTACAAAGTAAAGGTAACTGAGCCATTTAAAAGTACACAGATTAAAAGACAGGGGTTAATTTAAGTTCTAAGAACTAGTTAGAAACAAGCCTAACCTATTCACCAAGCTTTCATAATTGAAAAATAGTTTCTGTGTCTTGATTTGGTAGCTGGCTAGTGGGACAGAGAAAGACTGAATACAAATTGTGCCCAATATTTAGACACCTATATCCTCATAGGGTCTGAGAAAGTTAAGAAAAATTCTGGATAAGGAGCTCATTGTACTTTCCAATGCCTGCAGCCTCTCATGTGGGATGGTGCTTGGTATCATACACAGGTGCTGCTGCTGGCTGCTACCTGTGGGCTGGAACCATCTGCCAACACCATGCACTAAGCTGAGCAGTGCAGGCAGCTGACATAGCAGTTCAAGTTTTGTCTTAGATGATCTGAGAATGCTACAAGTGTGTAATAAAGACAGATCCAGACAGGAAAAAATTTCTAAACAGGTTACAGTATACTTAAAAAATGTGCATAGTCTTAAAAAGGAAAAGAAAATTAATATAGAAAGTCATAGAAAAAATGAATTGTTTATAAACAAATAAATATGAATAAGCCACACAGTGATAGAAAATACAAAGGGAGTCGGCATCTTGTGTGATGTTGTATTGACTTTAAATTTTTTGATTGCTGATGAGCAAACAATAGCTGCTGAGAGACATTGGATTTACAAAACTATTAAAATAAACCAACCTGCATATTATAAAAATGCCATAATTTAGAAATTGAAATAAAAAATATATTATGTTGGGAAAAAGGTTATGCTTTTGTTTCCACAGAAAATGAATGACTATGGATGCATTTAAGGATGATAGAGATTATATTTGATCATGGGAGACCCACTGAAAATCTTGGCTACAGACATAAAGAAATAAACCTAGAAAAACTACAAACAGGTGACATATATTTATTTCACTTGTTCAAACATAAAACAAAAAATCATCTTTGGCTGGCTTATATAGAGTGCAGAGTCCATGCTTGTATTAATGCAGTATGTATGTTCCTTTATAAGTTATACATTTTCAAAAAATAGAGACAAGACACCAATAAAAACATGTGGTCGAGGTGATTCAGCATCTCTGAGTGCATCTCATGCAGTTTCCTAAGAGTTCTGCATCTTGAACAGCTTGAAGGTTGCTTGCTGAGATGGTCAAGCCTCACAGACTACTCTAGCCAGGACTTGGCCATTATCCTATTTTTCTCATTGTTCCTCAAAGGTGACAGCACCCCAGATAGCAATAAGAAGTCTAGAGAACACATTCCCAAGAGGTGGAGTGGGTGGGTTTTGTTCATTTGATGGATTATGGATCATCATTTAGAGAGATTGGTTACAAGTTGTTAATTGTTATGGTCTAAAGATAAACAAAGGAGATTCGATTCAAGGATCTCTGTATGGAAAAAAGAAGATATAATATAGAAATAATGGGATAAAATGGTAGATTGTTGAATCTACATTTGAATACATACTAGTCTCAAATAATTTATATTGGTATGTATTTATATTTATTGATGAAAATTAAAGGTTATTTTTTGCTATACTCTGTGTATAGTTCTACTCTTGTTTAAGATATTGTACTTCTGCAGTGCATTTTAAAAATGTATTGTCAAACTCTAGTTGTTGAAAGCTATTTAACATAATAAATAAATACAGGTTAATAGTCATCTATAACAATAAAACTCATAGTCATTTTAGGTATATCTACAAGGTAAATCAGAGACATATTTCAGATAGATGGTCCTCAAACACTTCAGAGACATACAGAATATGGCATTTTAATGATAGAAGGATTTTCTTGACAATGAGACATGTCCGCTCCTGGCAGCACCAATCTAGTTCAAGAAAGGATGATAGGCATCTCAAAGAACCTCCATATGGAGTTTGTTTTCATTGTGACAAAGCTTGCCATTTGAGCAAGAAATTGCTCTTGCCTTGACTGCTGACATCATACTGTACAAACAGGTCAAACAAGACACAAAAGAAAAAGACTGCAGAACATTGCGAAAAACAAAACAGGTCAGTCCTTCAAAATTCCTTCTTCATAGAAGAGTCTGTCAGATATTCTAGGACTGTCAGCCAAACATTAGATGCTCCAATGCAGAGAAATTTTGGGTGACTGTACAGGTAGCCATATATCTCTGTCATTTCTATATTTTTCAAAGAGGCTTGCAATGTACTTTGTTTATTCAGGTAATGTTATATTCTTCTGGAGTCTTTAATTGAGTTGAAGACTAGATAGTTGTAGTTATATTATTCTTTAGTTATGATAGTAGGCTAATTATGTACAAAACTTTCAACTCACCAAGACAAGATAAATAATAGAGTATTTTTTTGAAATTGCCAAATACAAATGGACTGAACATTGTAAACATAATTTTTACCTAAAAAATATTCTTATTGTGCATAGTTTTACTATGTAAGAGTTAAAACCTTTCCTTTTTATTTAGACAAAAAAAGGGAGAAATTTTGGGGAATAATCTTTTTGCACACTATAAAGATATATCACTCTGATTAGTTTAATAAAGAGCTGAATGGCCAATAGCAAGGAAGGATTTCCAGGCATAGACTATGCTGAGAAGAAGGGCAGAGTCATGAGGAGATTACAGTGATGCAGAGTAAGCAGCATGGGCTTTACAAAGTCAAGATACATAAACCACATAAAAGAACATATATTAAAAGATATGGGTTAAATTAAGTTATAAGTAATAAAGTATGAGTTAATGCAATTTATAAAACTATTAGAAACAAGTCTAAGTAACTATTAGCTGAATTTTGATAATTAATATGAAGTCTCTATGTTGTGATTTGGAAGGTGACTGGTGAGAAAGAGAAAGACTGACTACATTTCTACATGCAGATATCCAGTTACACCAGCATGATTTGTTATAGTTTTTTTTTCCCTATTGTGTATTTCTGGCTCATTTATTTAAAAAAAAAGCTATCCATAGGATTACTGATTTATATCTGGTCTTTGATTCTATTTCACTGATCAACTTGTCTGTATATACGACAATACCATGCAGTTTTGACTAGTAGCAGTAGCTCTTTAGTATAACTTGAAATCTTGGAGGGCAATACCTCCAACATTTCTTTTATTGTTTGGAATCATTTTAGGTATGGGTTTTTGTTGTTGTTTTTCCATATTGTAGGTGGAAGTTTCTGTACTGCCAGCAACTCCCAAATACCTGGCAGCTGCTTCCCAAATAATTGACTCAGAGGCTTAATTTTACTTGTAATTGCTTGGCTGGTAGCTCAGGCTTATTACTAACTAGTCCTTACACTTTAATTATCCATAATTTTTACCTATGCTCAGCCAAATGGCTCTGTATGTTTTCTGAGCACAACATATTTATCTTGCTTCCTCTGTGTCTGGCTGGTGACTCCTGACTCCACCTTTCCTTTTCCCAGAATTCTCCTAGTTTGGTTGCTCAAATATACTTCTTGAATGGCTACTGGCCAATCAGTATTTTATTAAACCAATTCAAGGAAAAATCTTTACAGTGTAAAAGAAGGTTTTTTTCACAACACCATATTAATTTGAGAGTTGTTCTGTGAAGGTCTGTAAGAATTCTTTTGGGATTTTGATGATTGTGTTGACTGTAGTTTACTTTTGGTAGGATGGCTATTTTTCTTTGTTGATAACACCTATCCATTAAATCATGATATCTTTCTATCTTCTGATATCTTTTTCTTCAAAGATTTAGAGTTTTTATCAAACAAGTCTTTCATTTGCATTGTTAGAGTTATCATTAAAATATTTTATGTTATTTGAGACTATTATGATATGTGCTGTTTCCCTAATTCCTTTCTCAGGCCATTTGTTATTTGTATACATTAGAGCTATTGAATTTTTGAGTTAATCCTGTATCCAGCCACTTTGTTGAAAGTGCTTATCTATTGTATAAATTTCCTGGTAGAATTTTTAGATTCACGTACATATACATTCTTATAATCTGGAAATAACAATACTTTGACTTCCTCCTTTCCAATTTGTATTCCCTTGGACTCCTTAGATTTTCTTATTGATATAGCTAACATTTAAAGTACAATGTTGAATAGATATGGACAGGATGGACAACCTTGTATCGTTCCTGATTTTAGTGGATTTTATTTGTGCTTGTCTCCATTTAATTTGATTTTGGCTATAGGCTTGCTGTGCATTGCCTTTATTATGTTTAGATATGTCTCTTGTATTCCCAATATCTCCAGCACTTTCATCATAAAGGGGAATTGGATTAGTCAAAGGGATTTTCTGTATCATATAAGATAATCATGTAGTTTGGGTTTTTTTTTCTTTCAATTTTGTTGTATGGTGGATTTCACTTACTGATTTTTTTTTATATTCAACAATCCCTGCATCTCTGGTATGAAGCATATTTGATCATGATGGACTGTCTTTTTTATTTGTTCTTGGATTTGATTTGCAAGTATTTTATTAAGTATTTTTATGTCTATCTTCATAGGAGAAAGTGATCTATAATTCTCTTTCCTTGTTTAGTACTTACGTGGTTTGGATATTGGAGTAACTCTGGCATCATAGAAATAATTGGGCAATATTTCTTTTGTTTTTATTCTGTGGAATAATATGAGGATTATTGAATTTAATTCTTCTTTGAATGTCTGGTAGAGTTTTGTACTAAAACCAGCTAGCCCTGTGCTTTTTTTGTTTGTGAGACTTATAATGACTGCTTCTATTTCACTGTAGTTATAGGCTATAGGTCTTAGAATATAGGATATAACTTAGATTATAACTATAGGTTACAAGTTATAGGTATAGTTAAATGTTTATCTGATATTCATTTAACTGATAAGTGGTGCCTATTGAGAAAATTATCTATTTATTTTAGATTTTCCAATTTGTTGGAGTACAGGTTTTTAAAGTATGTCCGACCAATACTCTGGATTTTCTTGGTGTCTGTTGCTATGTTCTCCTTTTCATTTCTGATATTTTCAATTTGTATATTCTCTTTCAATCTGTAGTTAATTTGGATTTAGGTTTGTCTCTCATTGATTTTCTCAAAGAACCAACTCTTTGTTTCATTGATTCTTTGTATCGTTGTCTTTGTTTCTATTTTATTGATTCCATCCTTCAGTTTATTTTTTGCCTTCTGATATTCTTGGGTGTACTGTTAAGTTGCTAGTAGGAGATTTCTCTGTTTTTTTGTTTTGTCTTTTCTTTTCTTTTTTTCTTTTTGTCATTTAGTGCTGTGAAGTTTCTTCTTAGCATCACTTTAATTTTGCCTCCAAAAGTTAAATATGCTGTATGTTCATTTATATTTAATTCCAGGAAGTCTTAATTTCTTTCTCTATTTCTGTCTTGAACCATATTTCATACAGGAGAGAGTTATTTAGTTTCTGCAACTTGGAAGTTTTCTGTTGTTTCTGTTGCTGTTCACATCCAGGTTTAATACTTGGTGTTCTGGTAGGATGCAGGAAGTTAATTTAATTTTCTTATATCTATAGTGACTTGCTTTGTGTCCCAGTACGTGATCATTTTTTGGAGAAAATTCCATGAGGTGCTGAGGAAAAGATATATTGGTTTGTGTTTGTTTGAAATTTATTTAAATATTTTTAGCTTCATCAGGATTATAATATCTGTTAGCTCCACTTTTTCTCTGTTTAATTTTTTTGTCTGGATGACCTGCCCATTTGTTGTTTTTACAAACTTTGGTACCGTTTTATTTGTGGCATAAATGGAAAGAAATGAAATGCCATCTTGGTGGATTTTTTTCTTTGATGAGTTTGGAATGTGCTTACCAAACTGTAGTGTAAATTCTAACTGGTCATAATAATAAAAACCAGGAATCAGATATTTGGATAAATGCTGAAAGATCAGAGAAGTAAAGGAGCCAGCCTTGTGGAATTTCTTCAATGCCCAACATCTTCTCTGAAGCAGACTGAGTAAACATGTCTCATTGTCACACACAAAAAAAGAACCTATGATATTAAAATATCTTAAATGTAATATTCTGTAGATCTCTGACATGTTTAAAGATAACATATCTATTTAAACATATCTCTTTTGACCTTGATAACATACCTAATATGAATACATGTTTGATTGTAATAGGCGACTTATTACTAACATGCATTTCCTTGTTATTCCAAATAGTTGGTAATGGATAACTTTCAAGGACTAGAAATTTGCATTACATTGTTAAATGAGCTGTATAGGTACAATACCTTGAACAAGATTAGAAACTTATGTCCTAACAAAAATAATCTTAAATTTCTATCAATGTACAAAAATCCATATCATTGTGAAATATTTAAAACTTAGTTGCTATTTTGGTGTAAAAGTCGATTCAATAATCTACCTTTTCAATCCTATCATTTCTATAACATATATACAGTATAACAAAAATAACCTCAAATTTGTATCAATATACAAAAATCAAAGCCTATGTAAAATATTTAAAACTAGTGGTTGCTTCTTAGATCTGAAAGTAGATTCAATAATCTACTTTTTTATCTTCCATCTATATTCATCCTTTTTCATTTTAGAACAAGATCCCCGAATCTAATCTCCTTTGTTCAGCTTTTTTCCTGACCATTACCAATAACAATTTGTAATCAACACCCTCTAAACAATGACAAATATCCATAACCCATTGAGCAACCAAAAACCACCCTCCCCACCTCTTGGGAATGTGGGTGTCATGTTATTAAGTTTACATCTTGCTGTCTGGGGGCAATGGCATCCTTAGGGAATCCTGAAAAGAAAAAAAAATGTATTAATTGTCAAGTCCTGGAGGAAGTAGCTGTATGATTTTATTTTGTCCAGTCCCTGTGTAAAGGAAAAGAGCAGGGCTTGTCCCAAATCCTGGTTAACATAGTTGCAAAGCTGGATGCTTTCAGCTACTACCGTGAGACTGTCCTGAGTAGTTTGTAATCCAAAGTTGATCTTCAGGTAGTGTTTTTCATCTTAGTGTGTTGTCAGAGTCCAGGTGGAATTGTCATTTTGGGTCCCCATCCTCCTTTTAGAGAATTCAAAGATCTCTGTTAGGCATAATTTTGGTTCACTGCAGAAAACTTAAACATTTTAAATGTCATATGTAACAGATCTCAAAGAGGTTAAAGGATCAATATTTGTTATGTACATCCAGAGTACAAAAACTTAAATCCTAGTGACCTGATAGATACTCAAACCTGAAATCATGAACAGGAAGTTAGATGAAGCTGTTTTCTAAAATTAATTAGTACTCTATATGACCATTAATATCATGACAAAAAGTTTATATATATATATATATATATATCTTATAAATTATGAGATAATATTTATATCTAAGAAAATGTTTTAAAAAGTCAAAATTAAACCAAAGGACTATGAAATTAGAAGCAATAAAACAGTCCCCTAATTTTTTTTCTTCTGTCCCATATCAATTGGTTTTTCTGACATGAGACAGAGATTTTGGATTTTACTCTAACAAGCATTCTTGGAGTTGGAGAAGGAGAGAGCCATACTCCAACTGCAAAGCCAGCTTTAATTTTCAATTAAACTGAGACTACACAGAGGACATTTGTATTATTTGTCTATAAAGAATAGTAGAAACAAACATTTGGAAAGATTTATGAAATTTCATCCTGTTGGATATGTGATATACTAATATGCCAACTACTCTCTCTTGGGACGGTTTTTCTGGTTGATTTGTAATGTTTCTTGAGATTTCTCATTTGTCCAGTGGTCTTCAGATTTCTTAGCTAGACGCTTTCATTTTCCTGAAAGACAAAAACAAAACCCTGCCCCAACCCTAACTTTGGGGAAGTTCCCTTTTGATAGGTTTTATCTGATAAAATGCGAAGCATTTTTTAGTCCTATAAGTTAGTTTAGATTGAATGGTCATGATGTTTGATAAACTATTACCTCTTCTCATGAAGAGATCTCTCTTGTTCATATCTAATTTTTATCATATTTGCTTTATGGTTTCTCTTGAAACTTTTATTTTTTTCTTCTATAGCTCTTTTATCATCCAGAGCAATATGTTTTTGTTTGTTTGTTTATTTTTTACATTGGGCATTGGATTCTTTAATTGCTCTGGGAAGGAGTTTCCTCCATGAAGACAGGAAATGACTGAACTGAATTTGACATGTGGGCTTGCAAAAGGTCATTTCTTATAGTAAAGGGTTATCTTGACTGTCCCTTGTTCATCTACATTTTTCAGACCAAGGTCTGCATTTGCTACACCTTCTGCATACTCCAAAAGCAGTATATTATGTTGGGGTTATTCTAAGAAAAAAATATTGTTTCTAGGAATGCCCTGTTTACAATCACTTTTTAGGTAAACTTGTTTACTGAAATTGAAGTACCTGACATTTTAATTTTTCATCAAACCTCTGGAAATCATGTCTACAAGCCAAGCATCTTTATGGTTATGTGATTCCATATTGACTGTATTTTGGATCTGCTGTGGGATGTCCTATATGTTGTGAATAAATAAAATGCTGATTGGCCAGTAGCCAGAAAGGAAATATAGGATAGGCAGGACAAACAGAGAGGAGAGGCTGGGAGGTGGAAGTCTGGAGGAGACCCCAGCCTGCCATCCAGTGAGCAGCATGTAAAGGTAACAGATAAAGCCACAGAGCACATAGCAACACATAGATTAACAGAAATGGGCTGAGTATAAGAGTAAGAGTTAGACAATGGTAGGCCTGAGCTAATGGCTGAGCAGTTTAAATAATATAAGAATCTGTATGTTTATTTTATAAATGGGCTATGGGACTGCTGGGGCTTGGCAGGACCCAGCGAGAAAAACTTTAGCTACATGGATCCGTTCTTCTAAGGGTGCTGATCTTGCCTTCAATGTCCTAATTACCCCTTAGCATTGTGTATTAGCATTTTCAAAAGCCAGAGATTCAATTATTATTTGTCTAGGATCTAAATCTGGTATCATTCTATTTACTGCTAAGATCAATCTTTGCAAGAAATTAGTAAATTATACAGGGTCTAAATGTTTCTTTTGGGCCATGTATAACTTTAGTAAATGACTCAATTTTCTTTCCTACTCCCTCAGTTCCATTCCAAGCAATCAAGGCTGCTACAGGGCATAAAGCCAGGGTGTGGTCATCATATAGAGTTTGCCTTTACATTAGCATAATCTCCTTCTCCAAGAAGTTGATTTTGGGAGACTTTCATACCTCTAGCCCTACTTCATTGTTCAATGGTCTCAGCCTCATCTTTCCATCAGGTCCTCCACTGTAATTGAGGACCAGGCTCCAAGACTGCTATAACAAGGTCTCTCCAGTCTTGAAGCATAGTTCTATTACAAGTTGACCATGAATTTAACATCTGTTTCACAAAAGATGAATGCATACCATATGAGACTCTCACTTCCTTGAATCTCCTTAAAGCTAATATGTCCACAGGAGTCCATTCAGCTCTTACACAGCCTTGGGGATATCTATCATTTGGAAATTCCTGGCAATTACTGGAAAAATTAAAGTTGGTTGTTTGAAAACCTTAGGCCATTCATCCATATCCTTATAATGCAACCCTGAGATTGGTTCTCCTTTAAATTCCTCTGTCTGGTTCTGAATATCTCTATGTTCTTTTTTAATAAGTTTTTCTAAAACGTGTATCTTAGCACTCATTTTAACCAACTCTTTTAGTGATAAAACAAAAATGATAAAACCAGTAATATTTATAATTGACATTACATAAATCCTATCTAAATTAATTATCCTCTCATTTAATTGTTCCATTTTCAAACCATCCAGTTTATTATCATACAGAGATCTAACTCCCTCCATTATAATAGTATTTCCCATTTTTTAATTTTGGGGAAAATAAAACCTCTCTCTTTTAACTAATTCCTCCCTTTGAGAATTCCCAATTGTCTCACCAAATCTGCTGACAATGATGATTCAGATGATGGTGAAGTGTGAGGCTGACTTATGTTGCATAGAACAGTAGAAGCCCAAGCAGGTTTCAAGTCAGTTACCTAGTTTGGCACCAGCCCAAAGAGGGGGTGCAGGGAAAGTCCACAACTCACTGGGAGAGGGAACCTGCTGTCTGAAAAATGCACACAGGAGATTGTGGGGAAGAAACATATGTGGCCATTGCTGCCTAAAGGCAGATCTGTCTGGTGGTGCAAGGCTAACTCTGGCAGCATATTCAGCATGTGAGTCTGTGGAGTTTGTTGCAGAGAGGCTTCATCAAAAACTTAGCTGGCAGAGTAGTGAATTCAGCCCCATGCAGCTATGGGCATGTGCCAGTGGCTTTAAACCACAGGCAAGTGGCTTTTTTCATAAATTCATGCCCCACAAGTTGGATGCCAGATGTAGCTCAAATTCTAATTCTTCATGATAATGAAAACCTGAAGTCAGATATTGGGGTAAATACTGAAAGATCAGAAAAGCAAAGGAGCCAGCTGCTAGAGAGACTTCTCACATTTACCAAATACTCAGACCGAAAAGGCTAAGCTCCTATCTCCTCCTGCCCTATATTCTTCTTTCTGTTCAGCTATATTACTTCCTGTCTCCACCTCCCTAGTTCTGGGATTAAAGACGAGTGCCTTCCAAGTGCTGGGATCATAGTCATAAGATCCTAAGTAATAGGGTCAAAGGCATGTGCCACCACTCCCTGGCCTCTATGGTTAATGAGTGGCTAGCTCCATACTGATCTCCAGGCAGGCTTTATTTGTTAGAGCACAAACAAAAGATGACCTCACCCATCTCTTTTGATTAATTTTGGTTTGAAGTCTATTTTATTAGATATCAGAATTGCTACATCAGTGTGCATTTTTAGTTCTCTTTCCAACCCTTTACCCTTAGGTAATTTTTATACTTGCTGAGGTGTTTCTTGGATGCAGTAGAAGAATGGATCCTATTTTTTACAACTAGCATGTTAATTCCTATTAGTTGGTGTTTCTAATTATTTATTTATGTATTTATTTATTTATTTATTTATTATTTAAATGAGGGGATTGAGACCATTGATAATGAGAGCCATCTAATATTTTCTGTAGGGCTGGATTATAGACAGATATTATTAAATTTGACTTTATCATGTAATATTTTAGTTTCTGCATCTATAGTGATTGAGAATTTTATTGTGTGTAGTATTTTGA
This sequence comes from Peromyscus maniculatus bairdii, assembly GCF_049852395.1. Lineage (NCBI taxonomy): Eukaryota > Metazoa > Chordata > Mammalia > Rodentia > Cricetidae > Peromyscus > Peromyscus maniculatus. The sequence continues at coordinate 59,153,169 of NC_134863.1, read as the reverse complement.
GATGGCATATCTGTTCTCAGCCTCTGTAGCACATCTGTCCATGCTCTTACAGCTTTTAGAATCTCATTGAGAAGTGAAATGTAATTCTAATAGGTCTGCCTTTATATGTTACTTCATCTTTTTCCCTTGGAGCTTTTAATATTCTTTCTTGCCTTGTATGTTTAGACTTTTGCTTATTATGGGTCCGGAAGTCTTTCTTTCTGGTCCAATCCACTTGGTTTTCTGTATGCTTCTTGTACCTTTATAGGCAGCTCTTTCTTTAGGTTAGAAACATTTTCTTCTATGATTTAAAAAAAAATATTTTCTGGGCCTTTGAACTAGGATTATTCTCCTTCCTATATTCCTATTATTCTCAGTTTGGTCTTTTCTCAGTGTCTCAGATGCTTTGTTTCAGGAATTTTTTAGATTTAACATTTTCTTTAACTGATATTTCAATTTCTTCTATTGTATCTTCAGTATTTGAGATTCTCTCTGCCATCTTTTATATTCTGTTGTTGAAAATTGCATGAGTTTATAAATTTTCTCTTGTTTGTACATTCCATTTATATTTTCTGTTTGCATTCCTTTATTTTTCCATTCCAGAATTCCCTTCATTTTTGTTTTCTTTGTTGCTCTATTTTTATTTTCATGACTTCAACAGTTTTATTCTTTCCTTCAACTGTTTGTTTATATTTTCTTGGCATTCTTTAAGGGATGCATTAATTTCCTCCAATTATTTGTTTTTGTTGTCTTGGATTTCTTTGAGGGGTTAATTCATTTCCTGTTGAAGACCTCTACCATCTTCATATAATTACTTTTAAGATCATTTTCTTGTGTTTCATCTATGTTGTAATATTCAGAGCCTGATGTGGTAGGATGGCTGAGATCTAGTGGACACATATAACCATGTTTGTTATTGACTGTGTTTTTATACTGGCATCTGGGCTTCTGAGTTTGGGGTGCCTGCTTGATTTGGGAACTGGCATACACAGACGAATTTTCTATCCTTACTCTTAATTCTTAATAATTATATGTTGCTTGTTAATCGATCTTTTTGGTACTAGTGTCAAAGTTATAGAATTGAAGAGCTTTGCAAGATATCCCATAAAATGGTAGTAATATATCAATGGAATTTGCTGCACAGCTTGAAAATACAATTAACAGAATATATTAATGTCACCTAGATCCATATAGGAGTGTTATTTCTGCAGATATTTTCTTTAGCTAAATTCTTAGAAAATTATTTTAGTGGTCCTCTGGAAGTAGTCATAAAATTCTGGTTGTGGGCTCCTTCAGTATACAAAGTAGATAGAATTTTAATATAGTTCATCAACTTTTTCCCCTGAATAATAATAATAATAATAATAATAATAATAATAATAAAAACAATAAAGCAATGCAAAACAAAAAACAAAAATACCAAAAAAAAAAAAAAAAAAAAACAGAACACAATGATTACCACTAGAGAAGAACAGGACTAGCAAATCATTTCACAGGGAAGCCAGAGAGAGAGAAGATGAATAAAATGTCTTAATTCCAGATTTATTAAAACTGGGGTCATTTGACCACTAATACTAGATAAACAGACATGATCCGATTACAAGTGTATATTGGAGCTCAAGCCAAGACCATTGAACACTGCTCATTCAGTGATTCTCTGAGCTCTATCATTAAGTGTCATTTTTCAAAGAAAAAAATCACCTTCAAATAATTAATTCTCTACTGCTATGAAGAAGAAACTGACGTTTGTCTTAAAACAAAACAAAACATAAAAACAGAGAAGAAACAACAGTCTTCTTTCCTGGGGCAGAATATTACCTTCCAAAATGAAGGAGAAAGGGAAAAACTATCCTTCTTTTATATTTTTTCACCAGCACCTTAAGTTCTAGGGAGTTACCTTTTATTTTACAGTGTGATGGGAAATAATGACTAGCTACATGTGAGAAGCTGGATATTCTTAGGCACTTTACTCTAAAATACATATCACTTCATCACTCTCTCCAACATTAAAACAGGGAACAAGCCCAATATACCTATGGTCCACCTGAAAAGCAAAAGGACAAAGTCAATTGCACAGCCATTAAGCTGAAAAAAAAAATGGAAAAAGAAATAAGGAGACCACAGGAACAGGGAATTCATAGGTTAGTGGTTGGCTGCTGCTAGCCACAAGTTATGTGCATTAGCAAAACCTTTTTTGGATGGATGAAAAATTCCAGCACATATTACAATGTAGCTATTTATGTTTCTTTACAGTTCAAAATTGAGATTATTGCCAGACTTAGGAGGCATGGGGTGTCTGTGGTTTGGGTGTGGGAAGTTTCCTTACTTGGTACTGAGAGGCTATAGAGTGAGAAGAAAAGCTGTTGGCCCCTGTGACCAATGCATCACCAAGCTGATGCTTGAATAGGAATTGCTCACAGAAGGGAGGTGTGTGTGGGGTCAGGGTCCACCTGTACCAATAAGCTTCCTGTCAAAGGAATCATGAGTCCTGTAGTTCTATGGTGCTGCATAGATATTCACTGATACCAGCTCCCATTCTGGGAATCCAGGATTCTCATTTTTTTTTTTTTTTTTTTTTTGCAGATTTGGTTTCACAAGGGCCACTCTATTGACAGCCCCTACCAAGTATTATGATACCACTTTTCATCCCATTAGATAAAGTACTATCTTGAAGAAACACATCTTGCCCCCAAAAGACTCCAGGGTCAATCACACATGATGGATGGTCAAGAAAAAAATCCATTTCAGCTGCTGGCCCTCAGGGATCTATGGATCCATTGTTATACCACTTTGGGAATAGGGGACTCTTGGGGTTTCAAGGGCCATGGTCTCCAAGGCCGAAGGCCATCCTTTTGTTTCCTGGAACTGGCCTTCTATGAGGAGAAACCTTTCAGCTCATCACATATTCCCAAGCTTCTCTCATGACCAACAGTGTGCCATTGTGCCCCATACATCTAATACAGGTTTACAAAGACTGAGTCTGTACATAGTACTGGGCAAGTGTTGATAAGGATTGTGTGTACATGGCAGGGCAGGAGGAAAAAGGGACAGGTCAAGTCAGGGCTGGTGACCACCCTGCATCCAACACAAGGGTGAGGTTGGTAGAACCACACATTAATAGTTGTAAGTGTTACAGCTCTGAAGAGAAAGCTTTCCCCTATGGAAGTGTTACAGTTCTGGTCTGGGGTGGGAGGAAGTTTTCCCCCACTGAAACTGCTATGGTTCTTCTCATGGAAGGGAAGTTTTCCCCAGTGTTACAGTTTTGAAGGGAAAAGTATAATGGTAGTAAATAGATAAGGGATACCACAGAGTCACAACACAGCAAACCTCACATGGGAGATTTATTGGGAGGGATGACTCCATGAGAGTGGCTGTAGAACTGAGCAGAAGACAGGGTTTATATAGCATTTCATGATGATTGGAGCTTTCCAGGTTGGGGACTTAAGGGATTTCAAGCCCAGACTTTGGAGTGAGTTTAGGGATTGGTAGGAAGGATTTCAAGTCCTGACCTTGGGATTTTTATTTTGTAGGGCAGGGGCTGGGTTCAGCTGTTAGGGCAATTAGAATGTTCTGTGTGTGGAACCTAGCAGTTGGAAGTCCTCAGGAGAGAGACCTGACCACTTGTGTGTCTTGAGGGGATTACAAGAGTACAGAGGGGCATACATAAAGAAAAACAGCCATACCCAAGGGAAGATTAGCCTTGTCTCCCCCTCTAACTTCTTTCTTCCCTCCTACCCTCCCTCCATCTCCCTCACACCATCTCCATTTCTCTCTTCCCCACTCTCCCTCTCTCCTTTTTTTCTTTCTGTCTCTTTCCCATTCTTGTTTGTTGTCCAAAATTTTACTAATAAACACCAATATCAGCATATTATCATCAAGATAGCTAAAAGAAGGAACTTATATGTTTGCTTACTGCCCATTCCTGCATTTTGATCCTAAAAGGATGGACTACAATCATGCAAGTCTGAGTGTCCTCATTCTGGGAACAATTTGTTCTACATGAAAGACAGTATTAGTAGTGATTGAATGAACTCTAGCAATGCTGATATCTATTGACATGCATCTTTTTGAAGGGAGGTTTCTAATTTGAAGAACATTAGTTAAATGTGATAGTGTGAAATAAATATTTGTTCTTTGTCTTAGTAAAAGGGATTCCTTGAGATCTGAGCTGGTTATTTACTCAATTCTAAGTAGCTTAATGATGAGGACCAGACAATAGAAGGAAAGACTAGTCTTGTTGGGTGATATGAAGCTGAGGTGTTTTGATCAATGATGGCCTCCATAGGCTTATATATTTGAATGCTTGGTCATAAGGGAGCAGCACTCTTTGAGAAGGATTTGAAGGATTAGGAGGTATAGTCATGCTGAAGTAGGTGTGCCCTTGTTTGAGAAAGTGAGTCACTGGGTAGGATATGCAGTATCAGAAGCTCAAGCCAGACATTCTCTGTCTCTCTCTAGAGTCTCTGTCTCAGTCTCTCTGTGTGTGTGTCTTTCTCTCTCTGCTTGGAGATATGGATATAGCTCTCAGCTATTTCTTCTGCACCATGCCTCTTACTATGTTTCTCACCTTAATGACAATTGCCTGACCTTTTGAAACTGTTAACAAGCCACCAATTAAATGCTTTCCTTTCTAAGAGTTGTGTGGTCATGATGTCTTTTTGCAGTAATAGAACACTGACTAAGAAAGCAGCACCCTCAGTCTTTGAAGATTAAAGAAGAGAAGAAATGTGGATTTACCAGCAGGGGCTGGTAATTTCATTAAACAACATTTGTAATAAAACAGAGAGAGAGAGAGAGAGAGAGAGAGAGAGAGAGAGAGAGAGAGAGAGAGAGAGAGAGAGAGAGAAAACAAACACAAAAATAGAAACAAAAAGGATGATTTTCAAAGATTTTACCTATAGTATGGCCACTGGAGGCTCATGGGAAAGAGAAATCTCATAGATAACCTAGAGGATAAATATGATTTTGTGTATACATTACTCCATCTGTCTCTTCATCTCTATTTTTAGTAATACCATTATGATAAACCATAAACCAGGGAAGAATCAAACAAAATTATCAGTTTTAGTTATGTTTTTATCATAAGGCATTTTATCTGTTATGGAATATATTTCTGTTCTGATTTTTATGTCTAAAAATTATAATTTTAAGAAGGCATATAATATTAAGTATAGTTTTAACTGAAAAACTAAAAGCAAATTTATTCCTTTACTCTAAATATATGTATCACTATAAGATTTGGTTTAATTGTCAAGATATACAGATATTATTAGACTATAAAATTTATGGGATTGACACAAGACGAACATTCTAATATTCAACATATATTTTATATTTGTCAAGCCTAAAGTTTTTCATTTGTATGTAAATTAAGCATCTCATTTCATGTTCGGTTATGTAATTGTCTGATTAAATGAAAAAATTGGGGAACAATGCTGAATCAAAATAACTATTTAAGTTTTGACTAACACTAAGGTACACAATTCAGTTTTGAAATAATACATCAGTGTAAGTCATGTGATACATGTGATTTTCTTTTATGATATAAATTAGAATTTACTAATTAGAGTGTGGGCTGCATACTGCTTCACTGGACATGTGTCTAAACAGGATCTATATTGAAACCAATAAAGAAAATAATGGTGCTGAGATTATTATGCATTCTAGTAAGTACACTCAGTAATCAGCTAACATAACATGTATCTGCAAGGGCCCTTACATTAGAGCATTTATTGTATCAAAATTGTGTAACAATTTTACATTTACTATTCCTTAAGTTTTTAAAAGAAATCTATTTAGAATCAACTGTTCTATCTTCACATGAAAGAGAATTCTGTACACACGAAATAATTATTATGCATCAGATAGGTCAACTAATGCTCTGTGCAATTCTTGCTAACTTAAAAACTGCTTGCTACAGCAGCCTATACCAACAATTGATATTTTGTGAAATGTATGTATTAATGTTATATTTATATTTATATCAACAAAAAGAATTTTTGAATAAATTTATTTTTGAATAAATACATTAATGTGGCAGTAAGACACAAAGCAGTAAAATCAATATAAATTTACTTATTCATGAAAATTTAAAAATTTAATATAATGCACAGGTAATATATCCCTTAATCTTTTACCTTAAGTGTTAAAGTTACATAATAACTAGCTATCCATTTCACTTCAATAGTAACATAATTGTTTATAGATGTAAAAAATAATTCCGAATATAACAACAAAATTAAACTTGTGTTGCACATGTAAAAGAGAACAATTAGGAAAAGAACATTCAGAGAAAAATTCCTCTAATAAAAACAGTTTTAATGTTAAAGGAAATTTTTAAATTATCATGAAAATGTGAAGCTTTCTAATAGAAAAGGCAAATGCAGATGGGGAGTCTAGAGAGGCAATTTTGCCTAATACTATTGGTGGTATATGCCTTAAGTGATGTCATTTCTTTACCCTTTTGTACTCCTCATTTCCATATGCATTTCATACATCTCATTTCTTTTTAATTCTCCAATTCTTCAAATCTCCAAAGCAGGATACAAAATCAGGGAAGGTACTAATATTCAATAGGAGTGTGGAAATGGACTTTTACTAAAATAGAGTTGATTTATCCTGTCTTATTTTCACACATATTTCTCACTTTTCTTATCTGTCTCATAACTCACTTAAATCTCCATTCCTTAATAAAACAGCTCCAACTCTCCCATCCTGTGATACTTTCCTTCATCTCTGGTTTGGTGTTATCATTAGTTTCCCATAATAGTGGATTATGAACAAAGGGTTGAAATAATTTTAGCACTAAGTCTTTTTATGAATTCACCCTCATTGAAAATGTGAAAAGCCAGTTAATTCTCATAAAGCACCAAATTCTCTTTATCTGTCATGTGTCACTCACTGAAAAATTCCTTCAAATGAATCTAATTAACCCATTGTTAGATTTATACCAAAGCTGTTTGCAAGGAATGCCATATCTCTGCAGTGAGGAATATGTGCACTGCTTCTTATTCTGCCAAGAGCTTGCCATGTCACTTGTTGGAAAGTTGTCTGTTGACATTCTTAATTGGTCTTCAACAATGCCATATCTTCCTGACATACAATTGAGTTATGGCCATCTCCAGTCTTCAGCATTCTAAATATTGATGTTACATTGCTTTGCGTGGGACTTTAAAATTAAAGTGAACCTGCAAGTCGTCAAGTAGAAGCTGCACAACCATGAATGAGTTACTGAAGAATTCTGTGCCTGAGAACAAATATGACATGTGGAGTTGAGTGACATCTCTCTTTAAAATTCTAAGAGTAGTTATTATTATTTGCAAGGCTAAAAAGCAGTTTCCTATGGTTTCAAGTTAGTAAATTTCTGTGGTGAGAACAGAGGAATTATAGGGGCAAATTCTACTAAGTTAATTATGGCAAATGCACTCTCATTTTAGCATTTACCTTGAGATAGTCAGGGACCTTATTGATTGTGTTTTGTTATTTCTAATGGCATTTACTTCTAAGAGAAAAGAAAAAAAATCTTCAAAATATCTGATAGGAATAAAAGAGAAGAGAGGCAGGGGGAGAAAGATGAAAATCCTCCTAAAATTTGATTTCTAAACAAGGGGTGAATATATTCTGTTAATTTTTACTCCCAGAGATACTGAATTTTGTGAGCCATGCAAATGCACCCTGAAATATCACAGTAGGCTTATCAATGATAATAAGGAATTGCTTACTGCAATATTTTCTGTGCAGGAAAGATAAGATGTTTTGAAAAACATAAATTTTCATTCTGTAACACACTGTTCTCAATAATTTGTGATGTCTGAAGTTGTAAGAAGTATCTAGATGTTAATAAATGATATATTACTGATAACATACCATGTGCAGAACACCATTGTAATTCTTGAGTTTGGCGTGAATTGAAGTCTCATTATCAAGCTTGTGTAATTTTTGCAACACCTACAATGAGGCCAATATTCCGTATATGACATAGTGCTCAGAGATACTATCTTTTTCCCAAATCACAGGCAACAAATAATAAGGTGAAAACTGAAAGGCCAGGCAAGGCAAAATTAAAAAAAAAAAAAAGGTGAGATGTTCTGTTCATTGCTAGGCTGCATCATCGCAGAGACTTTATGCAATGGTCCAGTCCCACCCAGAAGCAAGTACTTTCTCCTTCATTTTGCATTTTTACCATCTCCACCTTACCCTCCCCCAAAAAAATACCCAGTTACTCAAACACATTGGCAAATTCATTTTTCTTTTTCTATTAAAATAGAAAATGCATAAATTTTGGAATGGATACTTTGCCTAAGGTTACATAGCAAGTGGCCAGCAAATCTCAAATGAAAATATAAAAGTAATTTAAACACATCTAGCAGTGATGAATGCAATTTGCAGCACACGGTGTTTGAATGTATTTTTCCTTCTGGGGGCATTTGATTAAAAAAAAGAGAAGGGCAAGTGTAATCAAATTATCTATTTAAAATCCCCTGCCCTAGAGAGTATATGGATTTAATAACCTAATAGTAGGTCCAGTAGAAAAAAATATGATCTACAATTTTAAAATGTAGAATTATCAGTCTTTTATGTTCCTCAGTATAAAAGGCAGCAGTTGAATGTAAAATAGAAAATAAATAGTAAAATACATTTGTCTACCGATACTTCTTTAAATATGTCATTGTTTTAAGAAAGCACACATACATCCTTTGGGGCGGAATTCTCTAGTGTACCTGTCAGAAGCAACAGTCCTACAACATAGCATTTTACTGTACTCAGCCATCACCTTAATTTTCTTAAAGGCAATGTTGAATTCTTTATTATTATCATTACCTATTATTATTATTTTCATTATTTAAAACAGTTGTTGATTTATTGAAAATAGCCTCTCCCCTCACATAATACATTCCAACCACGGTTTCCCCTCCCTCTACTCCTCGCAATTTTCCCTGCCTCTCTTCTCCCGAGATACACTCTCCCTGTATTTCCTCTTCAGAAAATAGCAGTCCTCCAAGAGAGGACAACCACACAGGACAAAACACGATAGAATAATACAAGGTAAAAGCCCTCATATCTACTATGGACAAGGGAACACAACAGAAACAAAAGAGACAGAAATATATCCATTTGAACTGTTAGAAGTCCACAAAACCACCAAGCTAATAGACATAAATGTACACAGAGGACCTCTAGAACATTGGTAAAAATTATTGAAGTATTCATGCATCTCCACAAAAAAACATAGTGAATGAATAAATGTCCTTTCAAGAAATCTGATTCTCTTTTTATCATCATCATTATTATTTTATTTTTTATTAAAATTTTTTTCATTCATTTTACACATCAATCAAAGATCCCCCTCTTCCCTTCTCCTGCCCCCTTCAGGTTCCCCCTCCAAACCAACCCCCTACTTCCACCCACAAGAAGGCAAGGCCTCCCATGGAGAGGAAGATTCAGTAGAGGCAAGTCCAAGCCCTTCCCACTGCCTCAAGGCTGCACCAGGTGTCCCTTCACAGGTAGTGGGCTCCACAAAGCCCGTTCATGCACCAGATGGATTCTGATCCTACTGCCATGGGGCCTCCCAAGCAGATCAAGCTACACAACTCTCTTGCCATGTAAAAGGCTTAGTCTTGTCCCATGTAGGCTCCACAGCCATTGATCTAAGTTTCATGAGTGAGTTCTGTCTATTTGGTTTCATCATCCCTGCATGTTTCCCCATCATGATCCTGGTGTATTTGCTCACAGAGTCCCTCTTCTCTCTCTTTGATTGGACTCCTGGAGCTCTGTCTAGTGATCGGCTGTGGATCTCTACATTTGCTTTCATCAGTCATTGGAGAAAAGTTCTGTGATGACAGTGAGGGAATTCCCAGTGATACATGTAAGAATCTTTGGTTTTAAAACCATAATAAACTCACTTATTTCATCATGATGAGTAGAGAGATGCTGCATTCTACATACAATTAACTATATAAAGCTGGGTGGTGGTGGTGCATGCTTTTAATCCCAGCACTCAGGAGGCAGAGGCAGGCAGATCATTGTGAGTTCAAGGCCAGAATGGTCCACATAATGAGTTCCAGGACAGGCTCCAAAGCTACACAGAGAAACCCTGTCTTGAAAAACCAAACGAAGCCAAACAAAACAAAAAACAGAAAAACAAACAAGCAAAAAAACAATTAACTATATAAAACCAAAAGAATATAGGTGTTAGTGTGAAAATTATCCTGCTGATTATGGTTTTATGGAAAACCTGAATATAACAGAAATACTATCCTCAATAATAGTGTTGATTTCAGAGAACTCTAATAATGCCTTAACACTCTTTCTTGATTGTGAAACATGACACTTCTCACTCTTTATATAATTTTCAATACTCCTATTGGACATTTCTCATTTTTTTTATTCATAGCATTATTTTGCATGTCTCGCTATGGTGTGAAGTATGTCATTGACAGAACTATTCAGAAATTAATTAATTCTTAATGACATTGAACCCAAATTTGAATTTTATTTACAGAATTGAAAACCACATTGGAATCATAGAACTTAATTTCCTTCCACAGGGTTCCTGAGATTTTTGTTATTATGTGTGACAATTAAAGGCAGAATAAAGACCAACTAGCTGAAAATTCAAATAAAAGCACGGTTTCATTAAGATGAATGTATTTTTTTCAGAGTGAATATTCTTTGACACACATTAAATGGATTTTATAGACTTTCCAACTGATATTTAATAAAGCCAAGTGCTTGGGGTTATTTCAAGTAAATAATCTTGTGATCTCATTGCAAATGTTTGCAATATATGATGTAAACTGATTTGGGAAGAAAATCAGGAAATCAAAAAAGGAGTGTGGTTGTATTTACAGAATTCTGAGACAAAATTAAAATGGAAATGGGAATCTTAGAGAAGTGAAACAAGAGTATTATATTCCACATGATTTAATATTAGAAATCAATGCAAAAATACAAAGTAACAACCACAAATTCAAAAGTAGTTCACTCACAAAATATAAATAAATACATAGTAAGATACATTAACTTACCACTATTGTTTGGACAGCAAAAATACATATCTTTAGCATATTAAGTTATTTTGTTTTTAGATTTCTTTTTTTCTTGTTAATGTTTAGATTCCTGCATCCTGTTGAATGCTATATTATATAATATGGGGAAATTTAAGCTGCTGATGGGATTACATATGCTAGACTGCTAAAATTTAAATAAACTATCCTGAGTCATATGCGTCGAAAGTAATCTAAAATATCCTTAAAACACAAAATCAAAGTCAGAAGAATGGAAGAGACAGACTATCAAAATTACTATGTTGGCATTGAAGATGGAGAGGCTTGACAAGCAGACAGCCTTGGAAAGGCACGGAACTTAAGCAAATAGGTTTATCGAACATAGATTTTTTGTGAAGGAATGAAGTCCCACAGGCTTAAATTAAATCTTCTGATTTCTATGAAGAACTCAGCCTTCTTGAATTTTAAGGTAGTAATTTTCTATAGTTTTAAGTCATCGGGTTAGTAACAATTTTGTTACAGCAGAAATAGAATCAAATACACTACTATACAAATTAAATTAAATGAAAGCATTGATCAGGTAAAGTTCTCTTTTATAATTAGCACAGATAAAATAAATAAGAATCCATTGATTGGACTATAAAAACATGTTGCAGTGTATATGTATGAGCTACTTGATACAAATATCATAACATACACTTTAATATGTATTTAAAATTGAACAGTTTCATATTTTATCTAGTGATTTGCTAATGTATATGCTAATTTTTAAAACTTATCAAATGAACAAACTTAAAGCTTTATCTTTCATGTATATTCTTAGGCTCCCAAAAACAAAACATAATACAATTGAGGGTATAATCAAGCAATAAAACTTTTTGCTTTCAATAAATCATCTTTCCCGAATAATAACTTGTGAAATATAAATCATGGACTCAAGTGTGACAGCCACTCTCTCAAATTCTTTAACTTGCCTAGGAGCAGCATCCATATGGTTGTTTCTCTTTGAAGCAAATGAAACAATGAAGAACTTTGATGCCTGCTCAGGTCTCAGGACAAAAGGAGCAGGGAACTCATATCATCTGCAAATTCCTTTGAGGAGTATGGAGATAAGATGGCACATAAATAACCCAGCTTTGATTTCTCCAGAAGTATGATAAAGCAGTATATTTGGATTTTTATTCTGTTTCCTTCATTATTTAGCTACTCAGAGTGTTAGTTCTTTTATAATCCATACTTTCATAACTCATTTTTGTATTTCAACAGATGTTTACTTTTCTTGAGGTGCAAACAAAAATTCAACAAACCAAGCAAACAAACCCATACTATTTAATATTGAATCTTTATAAAGTAGTGTTTAGTAAAAATCAAATTATGCAAATGGAGAAAGTAAATACTGTAGGAGATTACCTTTATGCTTAGACTTCTGAGAAGAGTATTGCTTGACCTAAGATTCTAATTAGTACAAGAGATGATGTAAAAGAGAAAAAACAGTGTTATTATATGTGCAGGTGTATGGGGAAATTTAGTTAACAAGAAAAGTAGGAAGAAATTACCAAATTGTTATTCTTAAATATTTTGTAGACAAAATAATAAATGACAAATATTCAAGTTATTTTAATGTTGAGTCATCAAAATATCATTTCAGCATATTTAAAGATAACAGGTCTTTAATTCTTCAAGGTCCTATCTAGGTCACTATGTGATTGGCAGACTTAATTTGCAGCAATATTTTTGAAGTATTTGTTGATAGCATTCTATACTAGAAGGAGATTCTGTGGTGGAATGCCTGGATTATAACTGGGTTTAGAGCAGTTCATTTCACTAAATCCATGATCTTTTGATAGTCATCAGCATTTAGAGAAAATACTCAGCATTATCTTCTCAATTTCATGAGTCTTGGCTTATTGCTTATATTTTATGTTATACTTGTTTATTTATTCAGTTGTTTGAGACAAATAGAGTCTTACACATTGACTAAGGCTGGCCTGGCACTTGCAATGAAGTTAAGGTTCTAATACTCATGACTACCCTCCTACCTCAGTACCATTCTGAGGGCTTGTTTGTATTAAAGGCATGAACCAATATGCCTGACACCAGTTTATTCTTTCTGGGTAAATATTTCATCTGTCTGATATTGTGAAACATCTTTTGTTTGTTTGTTGTTAAACCTTAAAAATTCCATTCCCCATCTACACCAGAAAGGAGAGAAAAAGATAGATTAATGTGTTTGGAGACTGAAGTGGTAACTGGATCATTAATAGAGACTGAGTAGAATCAGAGGCTGACAAAGTCTCCTGGTATTAGCTTCAATACTGTTGGTACAAGTATTATACAAACAAAACATTCATCTCTTTTATGGTTCGGGGATGGATGCTAGCGAGTTGTAGGCAGACATGTCTTGTTTATACAACTTATGCAGGTAAGAATTTCACTTGAAATACTGTCGTCTTAGGGAATCAAAGAAACATTTAAAATGCAGACAGGTAAGATGGTTCCTCACATAAACGTGCTTGCCACAAAGTCCAAAGATGTCAATCTGTATTGTGGGAGTGTAGCACTGATGCCTGAAGACTGTCTTCTGATTTCAAATTGTATGTGATTGCTCCCACTTACTGTAAATAAATAAAGGAAACATTTAAGATACATTAAATGCCTTAAAAATGTTATCCTGCTTTCTCTGGTTAAGATTAATAGAATGAAGTTTAGTGATAAAAGATGATCAAAACACAAAAGTTCAGTTTCTAGGAAAATTGTACTTAACACAGGGAATTTATACATCATATGACTGAGTTCAGGTGTCTTTATAATGTAGAATCCAAAAAAAAACCTATGCACAACCAGCTTATTTCACAATTTTGTAACTCAACATTGTCGTGTGTGCATTTATTCCCTAAAATTTTAATTTGTAAGAGCAATACAATTATAAAATTTGGAGTTGTGGAGAAAGGTCAATTTGTCTTTTAAGAGTTTTTGTGACTCTTCATTTTCATTTGAGCAAAGTCTTTCATCCTTTGCCACAGTGTTAAGATATTTAGTAGTTTAAGAAAAAAAATAGAGCATCCAGAAAGCATCAGTTACTGTTTTGTTTAACATACTTGCAATAATATACTGAGAAGTTAAAACTAAAAGTTGTTCAAGGTGTCTCTTTGTATTTAGTATAGCTGTGTATCTATATTTATTCCCATCTGTTGCAGGAGAAAACTCCCCTGATAATGGCTGAGCAAGGCAATGATCTATGAGTGTATCACAGAGCCACTAGAAGGTCTCTTTTGTCACCTATCTTCCTCTATAACAGTAACATTTGGTTTTACTATAAGTCCCTGGGCTACCCAGTCTCATGTCCTTGGCCACCCAAGTAGCAACAGGGATGAGTTCCATCTCATTGAGTAGGCCTTAAATGAAATGAGATATTGGTTTCTTCCTCCCACAAGTACAGTACCACAATTGCACTAGCATGCCTTGCAGACAGTACACCTTAGTAGATCAAAGGTTTTGTAGCCATCTTGGTGTTTACCTATCTCCTTTGACATCATGCAGAGTACTTCTTGTACTACAGACGTGCTATCATATTGGTGTGGAGACTGTGTAGACGCAGCTTGATTTCTCTCTGTTTAATCAGTTATGTAGGTGTTTTCTTCAGGGCTTGGGCCTTGTCATCAGTTTGTGAAGGTAGCCTATAAACTTGGCAATAGCCTGGAATGTTTTGGGGTTCCCACTGGAACCCTTTGACCAACCATTCAACTATATGTTACTAGGTCTCTGTACCAGAATCTCCATTTAGCAATAGGGGCTATCCAGATGGGTCTCTGTCTATACTATTATTTTTCTATTTCATTTAGATTACCTCCATATATGTTCATATTTTAGTAAGCTTCAACCGTGTTAGGCTTCAATAATTCCCCTCAAATGGCCTGCAATTTCAGCTCTGTCTACTGTATTCCCTCTCTCATTCTCCTCTTCTCTCTAGGACCCCAGCTGATCCTCTCAATTTGATCCAAACCCCTTGTCTGGGGAGATGTTCTGTTGCCCCCTTGTCACTTACTTATACCTAACCTGTGTGATTTTGTGGATTGTATCTTGGTTATCATCAACTTAACAGCTAAGATCTACATATACAGGAATATATACCGTATTTCTTCTGGGTCTGCGGTATGTCACACAAGGTTATTTTTTCTACTTTCATCAATTTACCTGTGAATTTCATGATTTTATTTTGTTTCAATGGCAGAGTAATATCCCATTGTGCAAATGCACAACATTTTATTTATCTATTCTTCTTTTGAACATCATTTAAGTTGTTTCCAATTTCTGACTATTACGAACAGAGGATTAGTGAACATAGTTGATCAAGTGTCTCTGTGGAAGGATGAAAAGTCCTTTGAGTAAGACCAAGAGTGTTATAGCTAGCTATTGAGACAGATCAATTACCAACTTTCTGAGGAACAACCAGAATTGTTGTACATAGTGGATGTACAAGTTAGCCTCTTTGAACACTCAACCATAAACTGGATATCTGCATAAAATCCCAACCCCTAAGGCTCAGGGAACTTCAGTGAAGAGGAGTTAGAAAAAGTGTAAGAGCCAGATGGGATGGAGGACACCAATGAAACAAGGCTTTCTGAACACAGAAGGACCGAGGAACATGTGAACTCACAGAGACTGAGGCAGCATGCACAGGTCTTGAATAGGTTTACATCAGATGGAGTCCCAGAGCTAGCTAAAAGAAGAAGTGGACATATACCCTCATCCCAAACTCAGAAGCTATGTGCAATTGATAACCACTTGCAAATGAAAAAAAAATTAAGTGCATCTCACTGGGGAAAAGCTACTATTAAGATAAACAGCAAGCAGAGCAGGAGATGGCCAACAGGGAAAAAAAAAAAAAAAACTCAATGATATCATCGGAGGTTCTTTGTCACAGAATGTAATGTCAAGGCTTCTAAAAAATTATCTTTTTATAATTTTGTTTGTTTGTAGTTTCCTCTCCCCCTGCTCCTACCCATCCTTTGTGTATGTAATACGGTTTCTGGCTTTGTGTTTTTATGAGACTCCCTAGTGTGGGAACAATTTGATTCTGCAATTATATCTGTTTCTTCTGCCTTTTCTTGGGCTCTTTTTCTTTTCTTTGTTTGTTTTATTCTATCCAGATGTGTTTGTTTTTGTTTTATCTTATAGTATAATATAAAAATATAGTGTCATATGTAATATAATATATAACATAATAATTATCCCCTCCTCTCTCTCAAATTTATAACCTCTACATACACATGGACACACACACATAGACACATTTTAAACCTACAGAGTATACTTAATATTGTGTGTGTGTGTGTGTGTGTTTGTCTGTGTGTATGTGTATTAAGGGATAACCATTCAGAATTAGATAGTCTATCAGGGGACATGTCTCTGGTGGTAGTTAATTCTTCCTCTTTCAGAAGGGAGAATTGCTTATAGCTCTTAATCTAAGTGTGGGGATTCAGAAATTTCCCCTGAATACAATTGCATGAAAACAGCTCTAGAGTGGAGAATAGTCAAACACAGGTGCCATAAAGGGAGAAAGGAGAGAAAATTAGGGCACTATAAATGCAGAATGTGAAGGAAGGATAGTACTCATGAAGCAGAA
This sequence comes from Peromyscus maniculatus bairdii, assembly GCF_049852395.1. Classification (NCBI taxonomy): domain Eukaryota; kingdom Metazoa; phylum Chordata; class Mammalia; order Rodentia; family Cricetidae; genus Peromyscus; species Peromyscus maniculatus. The sequence goes on along the minus strand of NC_134863.1, from coordinate 59,136,558 downwards.
GGAAAGATAAATAACAGTAAAGATGTTTGAGAAACCATTGTGGAAATAGTTTATGAGCTTACTTAGAATTGACTATATTTGTGTGTATACATATATACACACAAATATAGTCAATTCTAAGTAAGCTCATATTTTATATATATAATATTTTATGATACATAATCATATCATAAATATTATCATAAAATATTATATTCAATGGTATTATGCTACATAGGGTGATGGTGGTTCCTCCAAGAGCTATATACTATCTAACAAATACCTCAATACCAGTCATGAGAAACCTCCTCTGAAACTGTTGGTCAGATGAATATCATAAAATATTATATTCATATCATAAAATATTATATTCAATGGTATTATGCTACATAGGGTGGTGGTGGTTCCTCCAAGAGCTATATACTATCTAACAAATACCTCAATACCAGTCATGAGAAACCTCCCCTGAAACTGTCGGTCAGATGAATACAGGGATCTTCCAAATTAATATAGCCTATTGACATTGCCCTTTTCTGCCTTTCAGAAGTTGAAAGTAAGACACAATTCCTGAAAGCACTGTGCATCTCACATATAGGAACTGAAAGAGTCCAGCTAAAACTAACCTGCCTGGAAGAATTCTCGCCGAGGTCTAGTTCATATGACATCTGAAGGTGCTATTCAAGCTCCTGAGGGAGAATCATAAATGAAATTCCTACACAGCCTGTTCAAAAGTAGGAAGTTTACACCTAATATTTGTCACTGCAGAAATACATAGTACTACAATTTCCAAAACGAATATAATTTAGAACTCTATTTTAAATTCCTATTCCCAAAGATAATGGTAGCTCTTATCCTCTTCAAAGAAGCTACCTTCTAGTAACCCATAACTGGTTAAAATGTAGTGAAGAAGTTTTCCCAACCCCAAATGATACATCTGCAATGCCACCCTTCTACCCTACATGTCAGCCAGAGAAAGACACAGGAGAGGGCGGGGAAAGGTCGTGAGAGTAAGAGGAATAGGATGCATGCTGGAAGAGTGTCTGCTAGACACACTGGGGTAGAAGGAAAGGACCCATTTGAGAAAAGTTTACTTTGATTAGCACATCATGCTACAGCATGCACAATCCAATTCTCATATATACACATGCAGTGATATTACAACAACTACTACCACTAAATAAATGAAAAATAAAATATGTCAATGAACTAGAAATATGCAGCAACATCCTGAGTTCAGGTAACATTAAAGGGACATGTTTGGTACTACATGCTTTCCTGACCAGAAAAAAAATGGTAATAAAAAATGTCTTTTTGACACTTCTTGGTAAGATTAAAAAAAAAATGTTTGGTTTCCAAATAAGGTAAAAATACACAACATCTGTCACGCTGTTTTTCTTAGATTTTAAAATAAGTATGCCATTTAAAATTGTATGTATTTAGTTATTTTATGTGTGTGGATATTTTCCCTGGATGTATGTGTATGTGCCATATGCCTACAGTGCATGGAGAGTTCTGAAGAGGGTATCGTATTCTCAGAGAGTTGTGTTATAGAAGTTTCACCCACAAAACATCAATATTATATTTGCCTAAATAAGACATGAACATAATTTTGAAAATACATGATGGAAGACAGTGCTATATGAATACCTGATAATACAGCTAGTTTATATACTTTACAAGAAGTATTTAGTGAATGCCAGTCAGATACAGTTCCTTGTACAGTTCTTGGCTGTAGACTGGTAGATAAAGTTGAAAACTTGGTTTCTTTCCCTGTTCAATTCATAGCTTACTGGGGGATTTTAACATTACATAAAGAAATACCCACATATAAATAATATCATAAGCTATTTTAAGTGCTGTGAAGTAAGAAAGAAAATGTTATAGAAAAATCAATATAATGATTCAGTGTATTTGGAGCAATAAAAGAAAGCACATCTCCCTCACTGATATTAAAGCTGAGACGTGAAGGATTGGGAAAAGGAGGTCTCCAAGCCGCTGAAAGAGACTAGTGCTTACCTGGAAACATCAGATGGGCAGTGTACCTTATCCAGAATGAACAAAGAAAGTGAAATGAGAGGCAGCAGAATATATTTCCTTCTGTCAGACCATCCTCATCATTTTTATTTTAGCATAGAACGACTTACACAAATCGTTCAAGACTAATATATGCAGAAGAGAAATCATCTATTTCACAAATTACGAAGCTCACATTGGGTTTCTAGAATAATAAGGGAACAAAAACACTGCATAGTGGATAAGAGTACAGTTTAAAGATGATGTTGGTGATGGGTAGCAATGAACACTGAAAGTAATGTAAAGAATACATGGACATATACACATAAACCTACACACACATGTTGAATGATACTTTGTTTGTGTTCTGGCAAATAAAGCTTTTCTGGAGATCAAAGAAGCAGAGCAGCCAGCCACCAGAGACTTCTTACCTCTACAAAATCTCAGACCAAATGGGTGGGCCTGTTTCTACCAGTCAGACTGAATGAGGATGAGATCCTGTCTCCACCCACCTTATATTCCTGTCTCCACCTCCTGATTGTGCTGGGATTTAATGTGTAAGCCACCACCAACTGGCTTTGTTTCTCTTTTAGACTGGATAAATTTTGTCTAGTGCAGGGTGGCCTTGAACTCCCAATCTTCCTGCTTCTTCCTCTCAAGTTCTGGGATTAAATGTATGTGTTACCACTGCGTGGCCTCTATGGTTAACTAGTGGCTAGCTCCAGTCGCTGATCTCCAGGCAAGCTTTATTTGTCAGAACACAAACAAAATAGCACACACAACACCCCCCTCCCACATACACGCACTACAAACATATCTATACATATATATGTACATATAGAAACACATTATAGAACCAACAAAACATGTAGTTCAGGGAATAAAATACAAAAAATGGTTGCTTCTCTGATAACCAATAACCAATAAAACCTTAGAGAATGCTGGGAGACTTCAGCAACTAAAATGAAAATCTAACACATAGCCAAATACAGGACTTGTATTACTTTAAATCTATTAATGTTTAGCCATCTTGGTATCAAGGAATTATGCTAATAAATCACATATTGGATTAATATAGATGATCTTAGATAAAACTCTTTTAAATTTCTGAATGTCATGGCTGTGGTGAGGATCTCTGGTGCATGATTCAAATCTGAGATGACAGGGCAAAGATACCCATGTTTACTATATACATGAGTGTCTATAGGCAGATTCAGCCTGTTTCATTAAAACGCAAATCCTTCAAATAATATAAGAAGGAAGAAATGTTGATGTTAGAGTTTAATGTATACTTCTTTAAAGAAATAGAGTAAAAAAGTCTAATAATTTAGGAGTTCATCAAACACATAATTTTACAGTTTTCTTGTATTGCCATTGGGGGGGGGGGGTTGTGACATATGGCGTGACAGCTTTGATCCTGAAGTTTTTCATATTTTTCTACAGCATCACCTATTGGTATGCATTATGGTATATGACTGTCAAAATAACAAACAAATGAAGAAGTGTGAAAAATTGAATTGACAAGATTGTTGAAGTGGCTTTAACATGGCAATGTGTTGAAATACAGGACCTGAGATACATTGTGAGTTTTGATATAGTGAAATTAAATCGATATCAGACAGTGACCAAATGTGTCTGACTACTCAATGTGCCTAGCATATAACACCAACATTCTTCAGTGCAAACAAGAAAAGTGTCAATGTGGCTGTCAGAGGCAAAAGGAGGAAAACACATCAGTTACAGCCTTGATGACTCAGAACAGACAGAGCTCAGGCTCCCAGAAAGATGGTTGGTATTCTATGTAATCAACTGACTTTCCTGGACATGCCAGTGTTTCTAAGAGAAAAGTGATACATAATACATAAAACAATAGCACATATGCATATGGCTTTATACAGATTCTTTTATATATGCTTTCTAAAAAGATGTCCATATACTATTCTCTTTTACCTTCAGCAGCGTATAAGGTATTGCAAACTGGCATTCAGAGACTGCAAAGTTGAACTGCAGTATCCCCCTTGATCAAATCTGATTAAAGAGGCCCTTCCAAGAGTTATGAAAGAGGCCCCCATCCAGTATGAAGACATGAAATTCAACTGGTAAAATGATAGAGGATAGCTAGAGATTCTTTCCTGGTACCTGCTGAATAATTGACACCCACTGTTGCCATGATTTTAGAAGGCTGATCTTTAAAATTGTAAGAAGAGTTGAATTTGTGTGGTTTGTGGGCATTACTTTTGTGCCCACTTGCAGCAGTAATAGGAAACTAATGCACTAAATGTTGCCAAGACTTAGCTGTATTATTTTCAGTGTCTCTTCAGACACCACTGTTGTGATAATTGTGTGGGTCACTAATTTAATAATTTATTTGTCACATAGTTTCTGATATTGCTGCAATCCCAATTTAAAATGATTATTCACATTCAAGAGATACTCATATCATTCAGTATACAGAAACTATTTTTTCTTCCCCCCTCACTTCCAAAAATAAGGAGGATAATGCAGACACAGTGATGTTAAGTATTTTTTTTACTGTAATACCATATCAAATTAGATCAAAATTATATATATATATATATATATATATATATATATTTGTTATGAAAGCATGTGATCATAATACTGAAAAATGAGCAAGAGTTGGTTACTTTTGACAAGCTAAGAATTTAATTTTCAGCAAAAGTATATTCCCAAGATTCACTTTTGTTTTCTAATAAAAACTCAATTTCGAGAGATATTGAAACGTAAACAGGAAATAGGTATCAGCCTCAGGTCAGCCAGCTATGACACAGGAAAGCTATTTACACCGCACATGTCACAGTTGTTAGCTTTAAGGTAAATAATCATCTCTCTGACTTCTTAGGACTAGACACAGCTTTTTTATGTGCAATGCTTTCATTTTTCCTTTTAGGAAGACTAAATGTGAGGGAGTAGACAGGTGCCAAAATGACTGATGTCAGAAGCAATCTTGAGTCAGGAAATAACACAAGGAAATTGAAATGTTTGTGAAATAGGTTATATTGGAGGAAGTGGGGGAAGTGATATGTGTTTATTTTAGTTTGCTCTCTTCAGCTTTTGTATACTTTTCCTCATTAACTACTTAGCTTCTTTTAATCATGAAAAAGGAACAATAAAAGTAGCAATGACAGAAACTCACAAGTAAATAATAACAAAGGCAGAAAAATCATCTATTTAATGAGTATTTTCACAAAATGAATTTTTCTTGATCAAATTTAACAAAATTAAGGTTATGTGTATCATTACACATAAATATAGTAGAAAGGATAGGCTTACCTGAATGGGTTTTAAGTGAGACAGAAAAGAAATACAATTAGGAATTTTAAAAAAAATCTACTAACTTGATGTCAAAAGACAGAAAACAATGCCTCGAAATGGGAGAGACAAGCTGATTAAAAAGAAAGCTTTCTGAATTGACACTGAGTCTTAATAAGTGCAGTGGTCCCATTACACATTTATAAAGTATTTTATTGCTGAATACGAGTTATGAAGTATTTCAAACATTGTGAAAACAGCATTTAATAATGGAAGCATCATGGAATTCAATGATTTGAGGGTAGATTCCACATTGGGTAAACAAACACATCCATGAACAGAAGGAAATCAAGTGCAAAGAGGCTCTGAAATAAAAGAGTATTGTAAATCAAGTATGTGTCCAGAAACTGTAATCCGGAAAGGCTTGCTAATGAAGTTGAACCTTATCAAAACTACTACAGAAAATTAAGATGAAGAATATAGAAAACTGAAAATATAATAGCAAACATAAGTATAAACCCAACATGAAACCAGAAACATGCTAGCTGTCTTTGAAGAACAGCTGGAATTTCAGGTTGCCTGGTACAGGATAATATTCTCCTCTTCCTCCACCCCTTCCTGCTCCCCCTTATTCCTCCTGCTGAAGCTGTTTAGTTTTGCTTTTATTTATATGATACCTGTATGTACATAATACTTAGTGGTATGTATCCATTTAGGGGTTCATTCATGAAAAGACTAATTATCCCTGTTTCAGTGGCTATTAATTGTAGCTTTTCATATAGAGTTATGTTCCTGTAAGATTTCCATTTTGGCATGTCAGTTGGTGAAGGGATTGTACAAATCTTGTTTAGGCAGCTGTGTTTAGATTTCTTGGCTCTGGCTTAGCTATCATATCTATAGGGTAGACTTGAGGTAAACAAAAGAAACATAGTTTTAGTAATTATTAAAACAGAAGAAAATTTGCATCTTGCATAGATATGCCTATTTATTTATTTATTATTTTTGAGACTATAATTTACTTATAACATTTCTCCCTTTCCTTTTCTCCTTCCAAATGCTCCTATGTAGCCCTTCCAATCCTCTTTCAAATTCATAGCCTCTTTTCTCATTAATTGTTATTGTATGCATACATTTATATATATATATATATATATATATATATATATATATATATATATATATATATGTATATTCTTAAAAGTAACCTTATCAGTTTGTTTTATGCTTCCTGTATGTATGTTGACAGGGATGTTTATTTGGTGCTGGACAACCAATTCATGTGTTCTTTCCTGGGGACAGCCACTGTTCACAACCCAGCTTTCCTCAGTTGCCTATAGTTCTTTGTGTAAGGCTGAGGCCTCAAGGGCTTTTCTCTGCCCAGTGGGCCAAGTTCATTACTGTCATGTTTGTTCAAATCATATTTGGTCATTCCTGTTGGTGATACTCTATGGATGTAGCTTGTGATATTATGAAGAGACACAACCACACAGTAAATTCCTTGTTTCTCTGGTTCTTACAACCTTTCTGGCTCCTCTTTTGCTGTGCTCCCTGATCCTGAGAAGTGAGAGTATATTGTAGATGTACCCATAGGTACTGGGATCCTTGACTGTGAATTTTATTTGGTTGTAGCTTTCTGTAGTGGTTTTGCTCTGTTACCAAGAGACGTTTCCTCCATAAAGGATGAAGACAACACTTACGAGTATAAGGACAAAGTTTATGGATTCTTTTTAGGGATTTTCAAAGACTTCAATTCTTTTAGGAAGTCAGTAGTTATTGGTGGAACCCTGTAGAGGTAAGGAAAGATTGTAGGGGGTCAGAGGGGATGGAGGGCATCTGGAAAACACAACCCATTGAATCAACTAAGAGGCTCATCTGGCCTCATAGAGACTGAATCGACAGGCGGTGGGACTGCATTGGTCTGCAGCAGGTCCTTTGCAAATAAATGCCTTGTGGCTGTTAGCTTAGTATTTTAATGGGACTCCTCACACTGGGATCAGGTATATCTTTGACTCTTTTGCCAACACATGGGACTCCTTTCTTCCTATTAGTTGGCCTTGTCCAGCCTTTTCTTATTGTTATACTGGTTTGTCCTGTTTGGCTGTCATCCCTTGGAGGCCTGGTATTTTCTGAAGAGAAAATGGAGGGGAGGTGTTTTGGGAGGAGGGAGAGGGGCAGGAGCTGGGAGGAATGGAGCAGCAGAATCATGATTGTGATATATTGAAATAGAGAAGAATCTATTTTCAATAAAATGTTTTAAAAGATGTTCTCTTTGCTACATCACTTCCTCTAAACACCTTACAAGAATTCCTCATATAGATCCTAACCAGAAAGATGCCTTTTTCCCCTCTTCTGATAAGGTAAGAATGGGCCCACTACCATGGCAGAAAACAAAACAAAACAAAAAGAAAACCAAGAAGGTTGAGATTCTGCCCCATTTGACTCTATTAAAAATCTAAACAGGCCGGGCGGTGGTGGCGCACGCCTTTAATCCCAGCACTCGGGAGGCAGAGCCAGGCGGATCTCTGTGAGTTCGAGGCCAGCCTGGGCTACCAAGTGAGCTCCAGGAAAGGCGCAAAACTATGCAGAGAAACCCTGTCTCGAAAAACCAAAAAAAAAAAAAAAAAAAAAAAAAAAAATCTAAACAGATGGCTGGACTAAACAGAAACACATAAGTATTGAAAATATGGAAATGGTGCCTGGAAATATAAAGATTCAAGGGGTTTACATTGTTTTAAGTCTTCCTTTTTATGATTTTGAGATTATAATATAACGAAGACTTCAGGAAGGCAGTATTTCAAAGAGAATATCAAACAAAATTTCTGTTTCAACAGCAGGGGAGTCATATCATCCAAGCTCAGCAGAAGGTATGAGTTCATGAAGTAGACTATTCTATAACAATTTTCTCTCCTGTGGTCTGCTTCCAAACAACCACAGAAAACTTTAATTCTGAATTTTAATGCCAATTAAAGTATTTTGACTAAAAGAGTAAGAAAGTCATTCTCAAATAATTTGAAAATTTTCTGAAATGTAAACTTTCTTAGAATGCATAATTGTTCGAAGAGCTAGCTAAGCAATTAATCTTACAATGCTAATTCTTTAAAAATGTATTGAGTGTTTCAGAAGCTTCTTTTCACTTACTGAGTAATTTCAAGTTTAATTGATTCAACTATAGGGAATAAAGCATGCTACAAATTGAAAGATCATTAAACTGGAAAATTTGAATGTTTTCAGGCTTGGGTCATAGAATAAGGACAGGATAAATCCTTTTATTGTATTATATTGCATTACTGGGTTTGTGTATGTATGTTTCCCTGTAAGTGGATGAGAAGTAGAGCACACTTCAGAGGTCAATGTACCGAGACCTTATAAATACTAGTGTGCCACAAATACCAGCATAATTCAAATGTAAAGCCCAGTATGGTATCACATGACCACAATAGAGAAAGCAAACCAGAAAGAGGAAAGTAACAAGCCCTGGCAGTGGTTTGTACAGTCGGAATGGGAAAAGCCTATATGTATTGCTTTTAGACTCAAGCTATTGGGACTTTTTGTTTTCCTAAGGTTTTATATACTGCAGAAAGCAACTAGGGAATGGTATTATGTGTTAGTCTATTAAAACACGAAACAAACTGGAGAGAGGGAAGTAGGAAGGGAGAGGAGGGAGAGAAAGAGAGGGAAGCAGGGATGAAGTGGTGAGGAGGAAACTTTTTTTTTTAATATCAAGGCAGTTAACTCTGGGAACAATTAGTTTAAAATTCTTGACATATAAATTAACTGTTAGTAAAAGAAGAAAAACAAAGCTTTCTCTCTTCACTAAATGAAAATTCTTCATATATATGTATATATCTATATATAAACTTTTTATACACATATTTTCTGTGTTTTTTACATGTATGGTGTCTGTTTTCTTGCTATTTGTCATCAAGAAGAATTTATCTTTTACTAACAAAAAATTATGTACATAATCAAGGGTTTGCATGTTTGTTGGTTGGCCTGCCAAGACCAATGTTTACTCTCAAATATTTTACAGATTTGTTGATCCCTTGGACCACATTTTCAATATGTTATATAACATGTGCCATAGTTGTTATTCAGTTCTCTTCTGACCATCCATCAGTCAGACAAAATTTCAAATACCTAGCTATTCTTAACTTTGCTGTTTCTGGACAAAAGGCAATCATTTCTTCACATGTGACAATTTAACCACAAAAAAAGAAAATACCAGTAAATTTTACTTTGCAAGCAAAATGTAAATTGACCTGATGAATAGATTTTATCACATTTCCTGAATATTGATTTATGAGCCTGGAGGATTCAATCATTTAATTGCCTGAGTTACAGCTGTCACCAGTTACCAGGTCTCCTCTTATTAAAGGTTGAAGAAAAATCACGAGTATCCCAGATCTGTCAAGACAGAAAGTCTACCCCCTAGAGATTCTTTGATTTTTATTTTGTTCTACCAACGAAAGTGAGTACTGTGGCTTTTTCTTCTCAGGCAAAGAATCAATGAATTGAAAATTGTTCTGAGCATCGGAAGATTAGGTTCTATCAGTGTGAGTCCTAGAGTATTTCACACTATTCACCGTGGGAAGGCGCAGCTCAGTGGGGTTTCATCACTGTGAAGGCTACTTCTTCACATGCACGCACATGAGCATTTCCTTCAAGCCCTTATGCTATTTTTATTTTAATGTGCTATTTCTCTAAATAATAGGAGGATTTTTACATTTAGCAGATATAAACTATATATTCTTTAAGATTTCATAAGCTATATCACTCTCCATAGGAAGCCAGCTCACAAATAATTTCCTTGTTTGTCTTAAAAAAATTACTATGAGCTTTTAGGTTTTGGTTAAATCACTTGCCGTTTCTTGCAACAAATTTTCTTTTCACATTAATTCCAAATGCTTTTCCTTTTGAGTTTTAAAAGTGCGTTTTAAAGTGAACCCACCAGGTGCCTTGCAGCAACGTGAACACACATGACAGAATTGCCAAGGGCTGGAATTGATCCTTTCCACTGTGGCTTAAAACATACCTTCCATGAATAAGGAACTGGAGATGACATCTGTGGGTTTTGGAGGCCACTACTTTAAGAAGGAAGAATATGAATGCTGTTCATATTATATAGCTATGTGCTTATACATCTTTATTATTATATTTTCTTTTTTATAAATAACATGTCTATCCAAATTAATTCACAAAAAAATTACTCTGCTAGTTTAAGGAAGTGCCTGGAATACTTGCACAGTCCATAATTATATAACTCAGTGAACATCGATATCATTGGAATGGCTACTCTGGAGCAATGGGGATTTGCCTGGGGCTTTACATTTGCACTATCAATTACATTACGTATTCATTTTTATGATTCTTGCTATTTCAATACCCAGAAGACTAAATTTACTCTCTACCCAGTAAATGAAAAAGGAAAAAGAAAAAAAAAACTGATGAGGGTGAAACCGGGCCTGGGGGAGATTAGCTTTGTAACCCATTACATGGCTCACATGTTCCTTTGGTAAATTTTGTCCTTCCTCATTACCTAATATGACCTAATCTAGATCTCTTTGTAACCTTTACACTATACTATATATAGGAGTATAGTATGAAGGTTATAAAGGTTGTGTGTATGTATATAAGTGCATATGTATATATGGGGTATACACATATACGTATATATCTATGTATATAGGGTATAGATTAAAGGTATATGTATGTCTATATGTCTCTATGTACACAATATAGGCTAAGATCCAGGTATTTTAGAGAGCATGCTGGAGCTTTTGGGGTGTGTGTTTGTTTCAACTCGCTTAATATTGTGTCTTCCAAGTCTACATATTTTCCTGAATGTTTTATGAACTCATGGTTTACAATTGTACAGAGAGTATATAGTACATAATATTGCACTCAATTTTTGCTGTGGTTGTGTTTTGTTATCACTTGAGATTAGGTGTTAATCTTTCTACATATGCCACATTGCTGGGACTCCAAAATATTTGAACATTTGCATTTTCAAACATTGACGGTCACCCTCTATCATTAAAAGCTAAAGTAGAAATCAAAGGTCTTAGATTCATTTGGTATATTTTATGGAAGTGTCCTATTACATTTTATACTAGCCCAATATATGTATATTCTTATATTAGATGGTCAGGTGGTATTTTATGGCTGTTATTTTTATACAACATAAGAAACGTATGTATGCACTTCTAAACTACTAAAATTTTCCTTCAGTTTTGAAAATATAATTATATAATTTCCCCTGTCCTTTTCCATCCCCCATATACCTCCTTTCTCTTTTTCAAATTCATTACCCCTTTTGTCACTAATTGTCATTTTATACATGTAAGTGTATCAATTTACTCCTAAATGTGTAAATACAACCTGCTCTAAATTGCTTATGAATCTATATTCTGAAAACAGTTTTGTATCATTTGTGGCTTGAGCAGAACAAAATCTAAGTTCATTAGGATGTACCTGCACTTTTTCTACTGTAGTAGAACAAATTTAAGAATGCAGGATGCTAAAGGGCTTGGTTTCACCTTCTTTTTCATGTGTACTTAATTACTATATATGACAATAGACTGCCCATTCATTAACTTTACTTAGATTGTGTCATAACACATGTCAGGTCAACTATGTGATTTCCAAATACTGGAGTCAGATAAAGTAATTAATATCCTGGATTCCTTCAATTTATGTGACTAGAGAGATACATGGCTTTGCACATTATAATGCTAGCATCAAGTAAGCAACAAGTATGTCACAGAATAAAACTTAGTTATAATTCTACTCTAGTCAGTTGTAAATCTTTGCACAACCATTAAATATTATATTGTTTCAAAATTTAAAATTTGTTTTTGTTATTGCTTCCCAATTCCATATATTTATATAAGGATTTAGTTATTTTTGTCTATCATTCCTTTATTTCCAACAAGCTTCCCTCCTTCTATCATGGATTCCTTTTGTGTTTGATCCACTGAGTTTAATTAGATTTTCTTATCAAGGGTATGCGTGCTGTTATTTATTGGTACAAGGGTAACTTATCAATGGCTATATCATTTTATAATTTTTGAAAATAACAATTCTCTCTACAACATTAACTGCAAAAAGTTCAGTATATGTGAATTACATAGTATAAATGAGTATAATTAAGAAACTTACGTGATTGGAAATTATATGAATAGGGAAGACAAATAAGGAAAATTACTTCAAGTACTTAAATTTAGTAAGGTGCATTCAAAGGGAGAAAAAAATCTGAACTCTTGTGCAAACAAAATGCTTGGAAAAAGAATAAAGAGTATTGTGAAAATTTCACATGTATTTCCAACATGATTCAGTAAAATGGTTTATTTTGTTTATATGACAAAGGCCATATGAAATACTAAAGGAGCTTTAGTGTTCCAGACTTTTGTTTTCTCAATGATGCCCCAAATTGCTCAAATAGGAAGGAGAAATGTGATGAAGAAACCCACAATTGTCCAGCTTATCATACAGGACTGTGTCCTTCCCCGGGGAGTTTAAACAGATAGACACTTTCATGAATGGCTTAGGATGACTAATCATAAATCTTTCGTTCTATACTAGTTATATGATTATTCATAAATCTGTTGAGACTTTTGTTGGAAGCACAGAGCATAAACTTTATTCAAGCAAGAAAACAAGGGCACACACACTTGATTCTAGCCCTGGGGAAGTAGAGCTAGCAGGATCTCTGTGAGTTTGAGGCCAGCCTGGTCTACATAGTAAGTTCCAGGACAGGAGGGATATGTATGGAGACCCTATCTCAAAAGAAAAATAGGGGAAATAAAACATAACCAAGAGTGATGTGGCAGTCTATCTGAGCAGACTATTTGGACTTGACTCATTTTTCAGGCAGCTATGTGCTTTCTCCTTCCATTAAATCTTAGAAATCCCCTAGTCAAACACCAGGTTAAGCCTCTAAGTTCCAAAAGTCCAGTCCAAGAGAGGGAGAAGGTATTATATGAGCAAGGAGCATTAAGATCATGATGGAGATATCTATAGAGACAACTGAACCAAGCTAGTGGGAACTCAGGAACTCTAGCCCGACATCTGTGGAGCCTGCATGGGGTGTAACTATGCCCTCTGCATGTGGGAGACAGTTGTGTAGCTTGGTCTGTTTATGGGGTCCCTGGCAGTGGGACCAGGATCTATCCCTGTTGGATGAGCTAGCTTTCTGGGGCCCATTCCCTGAGGTCAGATGCCTTGCTCAGCCTTGGTAGGCAGGGAATAGGGGTGTGGTGGGTGTGGAGGGGGTTCGGGGAAGTGATTAGTCCTGACTCACCTGAATGTAACAGGCTTTGCTGACTCCTACACTCTCTCTCCCTTACCCCTTTGGAGGACTGTGCTGTGGGATAGTCTGCATGTCAAATTACTCTGATTGGTCAATAAATAAAACACTGATTGGCCAGTGGCTAGGCAGGAAGTATAGGTGGGACTAACAGAGAGAAGAAAAGAAAGAACAGGAAGGCAGAAGGAGTCACTGCCAGCCACCTCCAGGACAAGCAGCATGTGAAGACGCAGGTAAGCCACAAACCACATGGCAAGGTATAGATTTATAGAAATGGATTAATTTAAGCTATAAGAACAGTTAGCAAGAAGCCTGCCATGGCCATACAGTTTGTAAGCAACATAAGTCTCTGTGCTTACTTGGTTGGGTCTGAGCGGCTGTGGGACTGGAGGGTGACAGAGATTTGTCCTGACTGTGGGCAAGGCAGGAAAACTCTAGCTACAGGAGTGGATGGGGGTGATTTGGGGGGAGCAGGGGAAGGTATGGGAGGGGGAATGTGGTTGATATGAAAATGAATAAAAAATTAAAATTAATATTAAGAGATCTCTGAGCTGAGGAGGCAAAAGCTTTTAGTCATCACTAGGAGGCGATAAGACTAACAGTTGAATCATTAGTTTCAGGGCAGTCTAGGCAAAAGAGCAAACAACAACCTCAAAATAAAACAAAAACAGAAGAGGGTCTTTAAGATACTGAAAAATAAAAATAAAATAAAATAAAAACAGGCTGAGAAAATAGTTGTCTGCACTTATCTCAAAAGAATGAGAACCTTATTTCAACCCAACCAAATTTCCATTCCAGTGTCAGTCATGGTGATACAGGCTTCTAGTCCCTGCACTGGGATTAGAGGAGACTAGATTGTCACTGCTGCTTGCTGACCAGTTTGTCTAGTGCTATCAGTGAGCACTCGGTTAGAGACCTTGTTTTAAAAGATATGGATGATGTTTTTTGCAATGGTACAATGTTTTTTGCAATATAACCAGAAACTATATTATGCCCTTCTGTTCATGTGTATATGCATACATGCGTGTTCACTTGAATACATATAAATCCCAGTATGAACATTCAGACAGTTATACATACATAGACACACTTGCGAATCCATGTGTAAAATAAAAAATAAATACGTGGAGGTAGAAACAGAGAGACTGCATAGATTTTTACTCTTGAGCTTCCTATTTATCACTTAGGGACTCATCGTGGGCAAATCAAAGTAAGAACTCTCTGTTATATAATTATATGGAAGGCAGTGGAGAAAAAGAAATTACGGTAGTATTGATGGCATCATAGATTTTTACCTTAGGGGAGCTGCTGTCCTTTTCAAATGCAATATGTTTCTATGTTTGCTAGTGAACTTAACATACACTTTTTTTTCTTTCATTAGTTTCCTGTGCTCAAGATTTCTAAGGCTCCCTAACTCAGGATCTCCATGTGAATCATATACAGTAGTAGTTGGTTAGCATCTGTTAAGAGTTTACTGGAGCCGGGCGTTGGTGGCGCACGCCTTTAATCCCAGCACTCGGGAGGCAGAGGCAGGCGGATCTTTGTGAGTTCGAGGCCAGCCTGGGCTACCAAGTGAGTTCCAGGAAAGGCGCAAAGCTACACAGAGAAACCCTGTCTCGAAAAAACCAAAAAAAAAAAAAAAGAGTTTACTGTGATGCAAATATTAAAATTACTCTTAAAAGAGAATGCAGTATTTAACATCCTCATTTACCATATGTGTTTGTCTCAACAGTAAGCTTAATTGTTGTCAGGAGTGTCCATGTAATCACCAGGCGTGAATGGGAGGAAGGAACATTTGTAAATATACTCATATTCTTTTTTATATTCATTTAAAAAAGTTTTTTTTCCATTTTACATACCAATCCCAGTTCCCCCTTAACACCCTTCTCACTTCCCCACTCCTCCCAATCCCAAAGCCCATCCACTCCTCAGAGAATATTCTTAGAAAGGAAGAATTATAGATAATTCTAAAATTACACAAGAGAAAGTGGATTTCAAATGATTAACCAAGATACAAAAAAACAATTCCATGTATAATGGCTAAGAAAAATTAAATATGCTCCCAACTTCATACAGCAGTTAGTATAGCAGGCAGGCACGGAGAAAATGAAGAGAATATGTCGATATAAAGGAAGGCTTTATACATGGGACTGTGAACTGAATATAGGAGCTTTGAGCCTCATGGCCACAAACTTGTGGAGCCAGAGAAAATACCTGTTATTCTTTATCTTAAATTCAATGTGTTTGAGAAATAATGTGAGAGAGGGAAACAAATTAGGCAGTCACCAAATCCACAGGAGTGTCTACTGTATTTTGTAAAGTCATCAAATGCTTCCCTTCTAAACCAAAATTAAAGGTGGATATTTTAGGAAGGCAATTCTGATATTTCAAAAGATATAACCAATGATCCAAACAACTTTCCCTATGATTAAAACTTTTCATTTTGACTTAAGTGCTTTTCCATATTGCAGATTTGTGTTTCAGAAAATAAGATGCATAGACTTGTATATAAAATCAATAATTTAAATGAACTATCACACCCAGACAGGAAGAGGGGAAGGACCCATTACCATTAGGATGATCTTTATGGAAGTACTTCATAGTTACATAGGAGGATTCAAGTCATTCAGGTCATCAAAGTCTTTTCATCATGATGATAACATAGGGAGTCAAGACACTGATAGGATTGGAAACGTTCTCTTAAATACAATTAAAGCATTTTCCACTTAGACAGAAACATACATGTGGAACATGAGCTTATTTTATGTTAAGGAACTGAGGCCCGGGGTAATTCTCTAGATGGAGTTATGAATAATGCACAGTATAGCCTAGGTCTATAGTCAGTAGCTTCCCTAGTGTGAGTTCCTTATGATTTCTGAAACATTTTTTCTACTCATATTATGTGATGGTAATGTAAAAGATATTCATGACTATTATGAAAAGTCATAGGTTATTACTATGATGATGATTATGCTTATTAGCTGTAAAGACTTTGATCCACATCCACAAGTACACAACAAACTTCACCAGTTACACATTAAAAAAAAATATCTGGAAATGACTCTCAAACATGCAATTACTTCACACTGACATTTCTGTGTTCTGATCAAAGAACTGAAATATTAAATAAGAAACTATGGTGATATTTTATTTGTGCTGAAATGTGATTTTAATTGTATGTTAATAAATAAAGTTGCCTGGAGATCAGAGGTTAAATCGAGCCATAAGCCGAGTCAGGTGGTGGTAGCCCATGTCCTTAATCTGATCACATGGCAGGCAGAGTCTCTCTGTGGTCAAGGACACAGACAAGTGGTGACCCTTTAATCCCAGTACCAACCATAGAGAACTGGAGGTCTGTATAGAAAGGCAGTGACAAGGAAGTCATTTGGTTGGGTTTAGTCAATGAGAAGGCAGAACAGAAAGGCAATAAAAAGACAAGTCAGACAGGAAGACGCTCTCTCTCTGGTGAAGCTGCTTCTAGCTGAAGCTAGACATGCTATTTTTCTGATCTCTTTGGCTATTTCCTCTGTATTTGTTTTTTTGTTCATTTGTTTCTTATTTACTAAGACTATTTAGAATTTCATCTACAGGAAACAAAAGGAAAAGTGTTGTGTTCATACAAAAAAAAAAAAAAAAAGGTTCCATTCTTTTCCCAGACATTAACATTTCATTTGGTTTTTATTTCTAAATTTCCAATTTATCTTTCAAAGATATAGTTCCTGTAAATTAAACCAAATTAAGCATACCTCCTATTTACAACACATAATCAAATTAAAGTTACAGTGGGTTTGTTTTCCTGTGTCATAATCAAAAAGTGAAAATCACAACTCTTGTAATCGAAAAATGGGATCAGAAAGTAGATAGAAAATTGATGTGGTCTCAAGTAGGGGGAAATAAGAAATAAAAAAGTATGACTCAATTCCATAACATATTTTTTGCTTTTCAGACATTTGATTAGACATGAGATAATTCTAAGTAGGAGCAAGAAGGAATTTCTTTTGTTCTTAAAATGCTAACAATGTCATTTTCCTCATTATGAGTATCAATGCAAACATAGAAAATGGTTTGATTTTTTTCTTAAAAAGTAAAAATAATAAATAAAATCTGACATATTTCAAAATTGTATAAATCTATAAAATATTAAATTATTCATTATTATATTTTGTTAGAATTAATGTCTTGTGGCTTTTCATGGATATATGAAATAATAACCAAATTCTCCACTTCTAAAGAACTTAACTATCAAATTACTATATTTTATATGTAATTTAACTGTATATAATTAATATGTGAACTCAAGTAAATAATAACATGATTGGCTCTTCTTTGGTAAGACAAAAGCTTATTTTCCTACTTTCTCTGCTTATACAATAAGTTTCTAACTACTATAGAAATACACATAAGCCTTACATTATTTGTTTCTATTTTAAGGTTCAGTGAACTTTTCTTGTCAGTCAGTCACTCTATTGATCATTGCATTCTCTATTTGGTTTGGTTTTGTTGGTTATTGGTTTATTTCAGATTTTATAAATCTAACCCCATTGCCCCATTTATAATGAAAGGCAAAGTTCATTTGATAATGTATTAAATTAGAATATTTGGAGTACATAATAAGCAAAATAGGATAAGGAAATGTTATTTTCCATGGCCATGCATCTTTTTATGAACTGAAAGTTTGAAGACAATGACACAGAAGTGAGAAATGTTGCCATCATCAACATCCAGAAAGACTGGAGACATAACATGAACTAAGTTGAAGAAAAGCTAACACTACAATAAAACTCAACTTCTTAGCTTTACAGGTAGTATGGTGTGTCAGAGGTTGAAATCAGAAACAGTGTGAAGCAGTGGTGTTAGCCACGAAACAGCATGGTATCCTGAAGACTGGCTTGTCATGCTTGGAAGGTCAGGTGCAGAGTCTCACCAGAGAGATTTCTCCCTACAGAGAGGGAAAGAGAGAGTGGCAGAACTTTCCTGCCTACTGAGAAGGTGACTTTGTTCTCAGTGTGAGAGCAGGTGGCCACTGCTTCACGGGCTGACCTTGCTGTAAGCCTATCTATAATGTGTACACAGGGAGCAGAGAGGCCAGGTTTGGAAGCAGCCCTCCCTTTCCTGCTTATGACCTAGCACATGGATCTAGTGCAGACCAAAAGAAATAACACGGGAAGCCAAAAGGATTCTGGCATTGGTAAATAATGTTCACAGGAGGCAAATAAAGCTATGATGCAATGCTAAGCAATGGCAGGAAACAAGAATGGATAAGATTAATGAAAAAGAATATAGGTTCAAAAGAATCATGGAAAAGAGCCATATTTTTAAGATTTTTATCATCTGGGAGCCAATTCCTCTGGGTTATTGTCTCTAAAACATCTTATAGCCTGAGACGATAACTTTTCTGTCATTTTTATAGTGCAAACATTCTAAAAATAATATATTACAAGGCAGTATTAGCACAACAATCAATGTTCATACAACCCATATATCTGTTGACTGGCATTTACTGTCTTTCTTTTAAAATGCCTCATGTAGCAGTCCATCATTAAAATGTGTTTTGGTCATTATTTTTCCCTTCAATCTGGAGATTATATATAAACAGATACATAGGTGTGTGTGTGTGTGTGTGTGTGTGTGTGTGCACGTACACATTCACACACACACATATAAATGTACTGTTTGCTTATATTGAAATATATTGTAAGCTCATTGATGTTTTTAATATTAAATGAACTCCTCTAAATGTGAATTTGAACAATAATATGGCTAAGTTCCTACTCTTGATTTACCATTTTACCTTGCTCAGATAATGAAATCTGACTTGGACAATAGTAAAAATTATGAGGTAACTTCATTGCTGTGTGATGAGAATTGTGTGTTAGACATCTTGGATCCACATTGATCCTCTGAAGATCTTAGATTCTGCTCACTGTGAATTACATTTATGTGGTAGTATTCTAATTGTACTGAAATGTGATTTTGATTGTATGTTAATAAATAAAGTTGCCCAGGGGTCAGAGCTATTAGAGCCATAGAAAGAGCATGGTGGTGGTGGTGGTGGTGGCATACGCCTTTAATCCCATAGATCTCTGTGTGTTCAGGGATACAGCCAGCATTGGAGACATATGCCTTGAAGACCTAGAGGGCTGTACATACAGACAGAGATGAGGCAGTCACGTGTTTGGGTTTACAACCAATGAGATGGCAGAATGACTTTGAACCGATTGACACACAAGGAAATAGCTCTCTTTCGGGAAGCTGGGACACAGCAGGAGGAAGGGTGAGATTTTTAGCTCTGAGTTCTGACCTCTTGGCTTTCTCTTTTACATTGTTTCTGTGTCTTATTTAATAAGACGGTTTGTTACATCTACACATTTATAGTGATCTTCCAACGTCTTCCACCTATTTATTCATATTTAGTTTTATTTTAGTTGCCTGATAATTATACTCACAAAGTTCCCATTAAGAAAAACTGTTTGAATTGCAATGCTGTGATTTTAAAACTGCCATTGCTTATTTTCATATTTTATTTGTATTATTTTAGTGTGTGTGTGTGTGTGTGTGTGTGTGTGTGTGTGTGTGTGTGTGTGTGTGTGTATGTGTGAAGGTGAATGCAAGAAGTATGCTCCCTTAACTGTTGGGCCATCTCCCCTGCCCTTTATTTCATTGATTAGTGAATAAAGGAGTTTTCCCATCAAGACTTTCACATGTACTCAGTTTTGTTTTAGCCTGCCATCTTCTTTTCTGCCATCACCCTGGTCCCATCACTGGGCTCTTCAACTCCTTCACATTCACTCCCAGTATCCCCCTAACACTTTCTAATCTTATGTGTTCTGTTATCCTCCTTACTCATCTCCATTGAGGTCTATTTTGTCTCATCTCGTGAGCCTATTTCTAACTTCCTGGTTTTTATACGCAATTCCACAAAAGTGGAAATATACAAATATTGGAAACTGTAAACTCGGGTCCACATGTGAGTGAAAACCGTTGTATTTCCTTTTTTGTGCCTATATTATCTCATTTTGCAGTTACACCAATTTTCCTAATTTATCAAGGTTAACTTTTCTTTATAATTGAATAAAGTCCACTGTGTATATGAACCATATTGTCACTACCTACTCACCAGTTGTTGGATATTTAGACTAATTCCATCTTCTTGATATTTTGAATAGATCATGAATAAATTTCAATGTGCCCCTATTTATTTGGTAGGATTGAATTCTTTGGATGTATCTCTAGGATTCCCTTAGCGGGATCATATGGTAATACGTTTCAGTTTTATGAGAAACCTCCACACATGTGACAACTTGAGATTTGTATGTAGTCATTGAAATCATATATGAATGCATCATTTACAGGGTTTCTGAGATAGCTTTGTAAGTAAATTAATTGCTCCACAGTCTGGAGAATATGAGCTTGATTCAAAGAGGTCATGTTAAAAATGTCAGATACATTAGCGAATGATTGTAATCTTATTTCTCAAGATACAGAGAAATGTAGATCTCTGGATCTGCAGACCAATCAATTGAGTCTGCTTGCTGATTTCTAGAGGAGTGGGAAACTCTATCTCAAAAAATTATTGGATAGTATCTGAGGAATAATGCTTGAAGTTCTCTGACTTTGACATACACACTTGGACATATACATCCATACTACATAAATGCACATATACACAAAATATCTTAACAAATGATCCAAAATTTGCCTTACAATGAAATACTGTGGTCTATGTATGTTTAAATAATGACATTATAATGAGTGTTCATTTTTTTAAAAAATCATAGTGCAACTACAAATTCACAATTTAATATTTACAGTGATTTAAAAATGGTCTGCATTTGAAATTATATAAAACTATTTTAGACATGTCATAAACAGGTCACTGTTTATGACAATTACTATTATTATGATTATTAATTATTATTATTATCAAATTTATTCCTGATCTATTCAAAATATCAAGAAGATGGAATTAGCCTTAATGTATGTCTTTTCTATCATTATTAATAATATTAATAATGAAAATAACAGTGTAGGGACATACATAATGGAATGTATAAGTAGTTTAAGGAACAGAGGAGAGTCAAACTTTAGGAATCAACCGATTCTAATTCAGGTGTAAGCAATAGCCATGTGACCCCAGAGGGATTCTTTAATGCTTCTGAATCTCTATATAATTGGGCTTATAGTGCCTAGCACAAAAATCATGAAGCCATGGGATTTTACATTTCTTTTATGTAAATTTATGACACAATGTAAGATTCTATGCCCTTCCAATTGATTTGCTTGCCTCAAAATCTAAATAGACTGGCAGGCTTGGGTTTTTCCAGACCGATGACATAAATAACTGAGGTTAGCAATGCAAGCTTATATCTGTAGAATTGCACCTAGAATGGAATGCTATGTGAAATGCCCCCAGCATATAGCTCACTTGTACAAGCTAACTCTTACGAAAATTACCCATTCATACACTTAATTTCCCCTAGATCCGATCAGAGAACTTTCAAAAATCAGTTTCTATTAATCAAATTTTGGCTAGTGTAGATTACTAATGAGTCCATTTTAATTTGTAGAAACATTTAAATTGATACTCTTTGATATAGGTTTAATTTAAAACTCTGGCTTGAAAATTTATCAATAAATATGAAATATTTTTTCTACTGTTCAAATAAAGTGCCTATCATATACTATTTCAGGCTAACTCATAGAAAATTACTACTATTTGATTATTTTTGGTCATGATCAAAATGATGTTTTCATTATTAGGTAGATGTGATTGAAGAAGTCAGTTTGTTGATGAAAAAAGACAGAAAATTTCAAAAAGGATATTGCTTCAATATTCATGAAAAACAAAAAAAATAATTCTGGTTGTATTAAAAATAAAAAAGCTACAATGGCTTAGTAAAAGTAATACTGAATATTTGTCTTTGTTACTTTAATATACCAGTTGGTATTTAAATATATGGCATCTGTAGTTTAATTTTTTAAAATAACTTTTCCTGGAAATCTCTTGCCTCTCAGAAGCATGACTGTTCCTCGTCTTTGGCTGTCAGATAGTCTCATTGGCTCTGTCAGATGGAAAGCTAATGAATCTGAGATGGTCCTAAAGGAAGGACTAAAACATTTGAGAAGCTGGCAGATCACATTACATCAATGGGAAATAATCAGCTCTCCAGCAGCTGATTAGGAAAGA
This sequence comes from Peromyscus maniculatus bairdii, assembly GCF_049852395.1. NCBI lineage: Eukaryota > Metazoa > Chordata > Mammalia > Rodentia > Cricetidae > Peromyscus > Peromyscus maniculatus. The sequence goes on along the minus strand of NC_134863.1, from coordinate 59,113,801 downwards.
GGGCAAATTTTACTTGCAAATAGGACAGTTGGCAGGTTAACCTGGGCAGGTCTCAGTGCCGCTGCAATCTCCTAATGGTGCACTGTGAGTATTTGCTCTTAAGATTTGACAGCCTCTAATCGTGTTACTTTGTGTATTGTTCCCTTTGGGGGTGATGGGACATTTAAGAAAGGAAACCTTAAAATCCACTAAAATGATTTCAGGTGATTTAATTAAATAAGTGTTGTTAGATTAAAATATAATCTATAATTTTCTTTCTTTTCCACCTAGCACCATGTCTATGAATTGGATTCTTTAAAAATATCTTGATACGCTTGGATATATGACTTTAAAAATATTGTAAATATAAAGTCCCATTCAATTTCTCAGACATCATAGTTAGAATGGAATTATACTAACATGTTCTATTTCACATTTCTTATAAATTATGGTTTGAAATTTTAATTAATGGATAAAATCATGATTATATGTGGAAAATATAAAACAAAAACTTTTACATTTATATAAAGATAATTAATTAAAAGGTGACTAAAATTAGTATTTCTCTGTGTTAAAAATAGAGGGTTTAATTTCTTTTAGAAAGGTTTTGGCCAGGGCAGTGGTGGCACACGCCTTTAATCCCAGCACTCGGGAGGCAGAGGCAGGCGGATCTCTGTGAGTTCGAGGCCAGCCTGGGCTACCAAGTGAGTTCCAGGAAAGGCACAAAGCTACACAGAGAAATCCTGTCTCAGAAAACCAAAAAAAAAAAAAAAAGGTTTTGTAAGGACAAAAGAAATTAAACCAGTTTAAAAATGAAAGTTACCATATTATATAATTAAATTAAGATATGACATTGTTTTACAATTTTCTCTGATATATTATGAGTGAAATAACTTGGAAATAACTTCTATCATTCTGCACCTGTAATTATGTGAAATTATGTTAATTACACCAGTGAGGACATGTTGAATGTTAATGATTAATAAGAAAGAAAAGATCATAAAAATCTGATAGAACAAAACATGAGCTAAATTCAGTATTATTAGACAAAATTAGTAGAGTTATGTTAGTGAATGGTAATTAAATTCTAATAAAATAACCATACATATAAATATATTAAACAACATTTAAATTCAATCCCAAGCATCTATCAATTCATAATTGCTTCTTGGCTAGGTTTGCAAGTTCAAGTTCTCTCCTCTCTATGTTGGAATTTGGTCTTCCTTGAGCTTACATGGAGCTTCTGCATTGTGTCACATCCGCTATAAGTTCAGATGTACACGTCCCCCAGTTGTGTCCAGAGGACACCCTTTCCTCCCACTCATCAACCCCTATACACCACCTACCTCTCTTTCAATCTTTCTTTCCAATTCTCTGCAAGTATCCCTCTACCTGGGAATTGGGTTTGTGATATAAATGCGCCATTTGTGGTAGAAATTCTGTAGTTTGTTATATTCTACACCTGAACGTATTTAGGTTTTTGATGTTAACACCGAAAGATAAAAGAAGTTTTTTTCTGATGCATTTTGAGAAATGCATTAATTGATGGGAAGAAGTCATCAGATGTGGACTTAATGCCATGTCCAGCAGAGTAATAGTAGCAGGTTCTCTTCTAGAGCCTAGGACCTTTCTAGTCACAGGTTCTTGGCCTGACACTGATTCCTGATAAGGATTATAATTTTGGGAACATGTCTTCAATCCAATGAGAAAGCTATTGGTTATTCTCATAATGACCCATATTTTGTTATTATTTCACCAGTAGACATGTCTTCCCAGGCCAGATGTTAATGTAGTTCACAGATTTCAAAGCTGGATAAAATTGATGATTTATTTTCTCATCCAGTACTGGGCACAGCATCTTCTCATACTTCAGAATGTATCCAGAGGGCATGAAGTTTCTATGTACCAGTTTGATATTTCTATGTTGTGTGTTATCTTCAGCAATAGCACCTTACAATGGAATTCTGAAGGGTAACTAAGAGCAATGACATGATCCTGTAATGTTTGGTCATCTATGGGTACTCACTGGCCAACAATTATAAAATTGTTATCTTTAAATGCCTTCTTTTATAAAAGATACAAAACACAAGATCTTTGTTCTTAAATCAAATTTTGTAAATAAAAAGATTACTCTTAAGTGGAAAGTTTCATTTTATCAAAGCATGGAAATATATGAAATATATGCCTTTCATCTTTTATAAACTACATTTATAGTAAATTCCTGCTCTATCAGCTCTCTAAAATCTATTGCTATTAAAAGGTTAGACACTTTTCATTCATTGTTTGCTGTAAAGACATGATTTTGAGGCACAAATGATTATGTTTTATTTTATTTTTAATATATTTATATTCCATCCCTGCTGCCATTCCCCCACTTCCTCTCCTCACAGTTCCTCCTAATCCACTACTTCTCCATTTCTGCTCAGGAAAAGACAGATTTCCCATGGATATGGACACAGAATGGCATATCAAGTTGCTATATGACTAAGCTTCTCCCTCTATATTAAGTCTGGGCAAATGAACCCAGTATGAGGAGTAGGGTCCATAAAACCAGTAAAAGTATCATAAGCAACCCTTGCTCCCACTGTTTGGAGTACCACAAGAGAACCAAGCTGTGTAATTGTATTATTAGAAAGGAAGAAGTCAAAGTATGATTATTCACAGATGATATGATAGTATTCATAAGCAATCCACAAAATTCTACCAGGGAACTCCTATAGCTGATAAACACCTTTAGTCAAGTGGCTGGATACAAGACTAAATAAAAAAAAATCCATAAACACCCTATGTATAAATGGTAAAGTTGCTGAAAAATAAATCAGGAAATCAACTCCCTTTACAATAGCCTCAAATAATATAAAATATCTTGGTGTAACTATAGCCAACCATGTGAAAGACCTGTATGAGAAGAACTACAAGTCTGTGAAGAAAGAAACTAAAGAAGCTATCAGAAGAAAGAAAGATCTCTCATGCCATGCTTGTGGATCAGTAAGATTAACATAGTAAAAATGGCCATCTTACCAAAAGCAATCTGCAGATTCAGTGCAATTCCAATTAATATCCCAACACAATTCTTCACAAACATTGACAGAAAAATACTCAACTTTGTGTGGAAAAGCAAAAAATCCAGGATAGCTAAAACAATCCTGTACAATAAAAGAACTTCTAGAGGTATTACTATCCCTGATTTCAAGCTGTACTATAGAGATATAGTAATAAAAACCATGGTTGTATTGGCATGAAAACAGGCACATGGATCAATGGAATCAAATCAAATACCCAGACATAAATCCACACACCTATAGACAACTGATTTTTTGACAAAGAAGCCAAAATTACACAATGGAAAAAAGAAAGCATCTTCAACAAATGGTGCTGGTATAACTGGATGGCAACATGTAAAAGAATGCCTACAGATTTGTATCTATCACTGTGCAGAAAACTCAAGTCCAAGTGGATCAAAGACCTCAACATACATCTAGATACATTGAATCTGATAAAAGAGAAATTAAAAAATAGCCTTGAATGCATTAGCACAGGAGACTACTTCCTGAATACAACAACAGCAGGGATGCTAAGATAAACACTTAAATGGGACCTCACAAATTTTTTTTTTCTGAAGGCACTATGTTAGATTCATATGAAAATATTCGTTCTGATTTCTAGATGAAAACATAGACCAAATGAGTATATAAAATACAAGAATTAATAACGAAAGCTGGTTGATCAGGTATTTATAAGATTAAATACAAGTCAATCAACTAATCAATACTGATTTTTACATATAGTTTTGTTTTAAATACCCCATTAGCTAACATAAATTTACAAAAAAAAGTAATGATTATTTTGGTTTTAAAAAACTAGCAAAGAGGCCGGACGGTGGTGGCGCACGCCTTTAATCCCAGCACTCAGGAGGCAGAGGCAGGCGGACCTCTGTGAGTTCGAGGCCAGCCTGGGCTAACAAGTGAGTCCCAGGAAAGGCACAAAGCTACACAGAGAAACCCTGTCTCGAAAAATCAAAAAAAAAAAAAAAAAAAAAAAAAAAACTAGCAAAGGTAAATCAACTGTCTCAACTATTCAGAGGGTCTGATCCAGTTGGGGGTCCCTCAGCCTTTGGTTCATAGTTCATGTGCTTCCATTCATTTGGCTATTTGTCCCTGTGCTTTGTCCAACCATGGTCTCAACAATTCTCACTCATATAAACCCTCCTCTTTCTCGATAATTAGACTCCACTTGGGGGCTTGCCGTGGATCTCTGCATCTAGATTTCTCAGTCCTTGGATAGGGTTTCTGGCAAGAATATTAGGGTGTTTGGCCATCCCATCACCAGAGTAGGTCAGTTCTGGCTGTCTCTCGACCATTGCCAGCAGTCTATTGTGGAGGTATCTTTGTGGATTTCTGTGGGCCTCTCTAGCACTTTCTTTCTTCCTTTTCTCATGTTTGCCTTGGAGGAGGTGGGAATTGGGGGTGGGCTGGGGGGAAGGGGAGGGTGCAGGAGGGGGAAGAACAAGGGAATCCGTGGCTGATATGTAGAACTGAATGGTATTGTAAGATAAAATTAAAAAAAAAAAAAAACTAGCAGGGTGTTGGTGCTCTACCTGCATAACTGGAAAACTCCTGAGAAAAATTTCCATATAATTTAGAGAATAACACTATGGCACATTCACACTAGAGTTAGAGGATGCTAACTGATATTACAAATCAGAACAATAAACAAAATTGGGGTACACCATTAATAATGCATGACTAGCTGAGAAATGCACATTCATGGTTTTATGTTAAAGAATGATCTGTGACATGGGATTTCTCTCTGTACACTGTGGATATATGTTGCTACCTTTGGAAAATAAGTAAAGTTGCTTTGGCCTATCGCAAAGCAGGATAGAATCCAGTAGGAAATCCAAGCAGAGATACATGAGAAGGGCAGAGTCTGGGAGAAGCTATCCAGCTGCCCAAGGAGCAAGATGCCAGCAAACGGGTAATACCATGGCCACGTTGCAATACATAGATTAATAGAAAAGGGCTAATTTAAGTTGTAAGAGCGAGTTAGTAATAATCCTGAGCCAGAGGCCAAATAGTTTGTAATTAATGTTAAGCCTCTGAGTGATTATTTACAAGTGGTTGTGGGATGGGGCAGGGCAGAGAAAAGCCTCTGGCTATAGATCTGCACATGGATGCTCTGCAAAAAGCTTAGTTTCATGTGAGAAAAATGATAATTCAAAAAGGATAAAATGACCAGAAAATGGACTTGATTTTCTTCATTAACATGCTAAAAGGAAAATCAGATTACTCCCATACATGTGAATTATATCAACCATATTTTAATTTGGAATAAAATTATTTCTAGACGTTTGCTTTCTATCATCACCTACAAAACTGATCATATTAGGGCTGGACACATAGAGCTATGCATGGAAACTCTTGCAACACAAGCTCAAAAATCCTGTTTAAATTCTCAGAATCTACATAAAAGCTAAATGCAGAAGATGGGTGTCTGCAATCTCAGAACTTCTACAGGGAAATGGTAGGCCAAGAGAGAATGCCCAGAATCTTCTAGAGCACCCAGCCTGGCAGAAGTGCTGAAAAACAGCAAAGACCCTTCTTAAACAAGGTCAAATATAAGAAGTGATATCTGAGTTTGTCCTTTGACCAATGCACAGACATACCATAATATGCAGGATGTCCACCTCTGTCCTCACACAGAATGTAGGTGTTCTATGTGTAAGGACACCCTCCCCTCCCCCACACAAAATGAATCTAAATTTTATTAAAATTTGAATTGTAACAAGAATCCTAAAATATACTTCTAATAATATCAAGTCCAAATCTTGGCACAACTTATTCCCATTCCCAAGCACAAGCAAGTTAATGACTATAAACTCAATTAGCACCCATGAATACTCTACATAAAATGACAACAAGGGTTGTATGTAGCTGAACAGTAGAAATCCGAGCGAATTTCAAAAGAGCCACCTAGTGTCCTAGGTGTGAATCCAGAGAGAGAGAGAGAGAGAGAGAGAGACAGAAACAGAGAGACAGAGAGAAAGCAAGAGAGAAAGCAAAAGCGAAAGCAAAAGCGAAAGTGAAAGTGAAAGCGAAGGGGTAGCCGGCTAAAGCTTAAAGCCAGCCACTTGTTCCCTCTTGAGCCGAGTCAAGGCTTGGCTTTACAGCCAGGGGCCCTGTTTAGCAGGGCAGGCCTGAGCTGTTTGTAGCACTGGCTTTAAGCAAGCAGCTCACAGTCCAGCCTGAGCCCAAGCAGACCTGGGCCGGGGCTAGGGAGCCGGCTGCTCCGGCTAGGGAGCCGGCCCCAAGCAGTTTTTAGTGGATTCTTGTCACGTTGGGCGCCAGATGTAGCTGTAACCAATCGTATTATTAAAATAAGAAACACAGAGCCAATGTAAAAGAGAAAGCCGAGAGGTCAGAGCTCAGAGATAAAATCTTACCTCCTGCAGTGCTCCTAGCTTCCCTGAGAGAGAGCTACTTCCTGTTTGTCCGTGTTTAAATATTCTTTCTGTTTTGTCTTCTCATTGGTTGTAAACCCAACCACATGACTGCCTCATCACTGCCTGTAAGTACCGCCCTCCAGGTCTTAAAGGCGTATGTCTCCAATACTGGCTGTATCCCTGAACACACAGAAATCTACCTAGCTCTTCTAACCACCACGCTCTTGCTATGGCTCTAATAGCTCTGACCCCAGGGCAACTTTATTTATTAACATAAAATTAAAATCACATTTCAGTACAAATAAAATATCACCATAGTTGTATATAAACAAAGTACATTAAAAAAACCTGCAAGCTACTCTGTGATATACTCAATTACTTTGGGGATAGAGGACTTCTCAGTCATAATTAGTTGTAGTAGAATGATGTAAGAAATGAGTGGTCACAGATATTGGTCGACTGCTTCTGTACCATGAGTAATAAAGCAAACCACCACTTGTAAACAGGATGTCTAACATAGCAAAACACAATGAAAACAAATTAAATCTTGTCATTTGTGGTAACTACAATGGAGCTAGAGGTTATACTAAGTGGGATAGGACAGGCACAATAAAACAACAATGTAGAATCCAAACAGATGGTCTCAGGAAAGTTGATGTGGAATGGTGCTTACTGCAGGATTGAGAGAGTAAGACAACAAGGAATAAAGAAATATTCACTAGTTGAAAGACCCCAGCATACTAGCTTAGCCTAACGCCATTTCAAGTAAGGTCTAAAAAGCGCAGGGTATCTACAGCCGGCCTCCTGGCCCCAGAAAAGGGTACTATAGGTCAGAAAAACAGCTTGGAGCCAGACAGCAGGCGTGTCAAGCTCGGGGGAAAAACCACGAGCTGCCCTGAGTTTGAACCCGGCCTCATTTGAATCGTCCAATCAGAACCCTGTAAACCATGGGCTGCCCTGAGTTTGAACCCACCCTCCTCGTGCTCCTGCTGCCCGACCCTATAAAAACCCTCCGCTCCAGCCCGGGGGCGCGCCAGTCTCTTGAGCTTCTTGAGGGACTGTGTTGCCCCGGGTACCCGTGTTCCTGAATAAAGCCTCTTGCTGTTTGCATCTGACTCGTGGTCTCGGTGTGATCTCTGGGCGAGGGTCTCTCCAGAGGGAAGACTGCCTTCGGGGGTCTTTCATTTGGGGGCTCGTTCCGGGATCTGAGACCCCCCGCCTCGGGACCACCGACCCACTGTCAGGAGGTAAGCCGGCCTTGGTGTATGTCGTTTCTGTCCTGTCAGAGTGTTGTCTGTTTGCGCGCCTGAATCGGTCTGGAGTCAGTGGGGCTGAAGGAGCTGACGAGCTCGGACTTCGCCACTGCGACCCTGGAAGACGTTCCACGGGTCTCTGAAGTCCCCTTCGGGGGCACGAGAAGTCCCCTTCGGGGGCACGGGAAGTCCCCTTCGGGGGCACAGGAAGTCCCCTTCGGGGGCACGGGAAGTCCCCTCTGGGGCACGGTTTTTCGGGGCCACCCCCGTATCAGAAGGATACGTGGTGCTGGCAGGGGTCCGTGTCCCCATCTGAGTTTTTGCTTTCGGTTTTACACCGGAGCCGCGCAGCGAAACTGTTTCTTGTTTGTGGTGTCGGTCTGTTTTGCGTTCTGTGTCTAATCCTTCTCCATCCAGGCTCGGCGCCTCCTGTCATAGCGCCAGCCGCGACCACCTCAGCGGCTGCGCTCACGGCGCCTCCTGTCATGGCGCCGGCCGCGACCACCTCAGCGGCTGCGCTCGCGGCGCCTCCTGTCATGGCGCCGGCCGCGATCCCGGCGGCTGCGCTCGCGGCGCCTCCTGTCACGGCGCCGGCCGCGACCACCTCAGTGGCTGCGCTCGCGGCGCCTCCTGTCACGGCGCCGGCCGCGACCACCCCAGCGGTTGCGCTCGCGCTCGCAGCGGCTCCTGTCACTGCGCTCGCGGCGCCTCCTGTCACGGCTGAGCTCGCGGCGGCTCCTGTCAAGGCTGCGCTCACGGCGGCTCCTGTCACGGCGCCGGCTGCGACCTTCCCGGCGGCCGCTCCCCCCATGATGACCCCGCTCGCTGGGGACTCGGAGGAAGAAGAAAAGCAGAGAGTTTTCCTGGAGACCTGGAAGCAGGTTCCGGGCGATGACGGGAGGCCAACCCAACTCCCAAATATCATCGATGCCGCTTTTCCCTTGACCCGCCCAGACTGGAACTTCAATACACCTGAAGGTAGGGAGCATCTACGTCTCTATCGCCAGTTGCTCTTAGCGGGTCTCCGAGCGGCCGCCAGAAGGCCTACCAATTTGGCTCAGGAAAGGAAAAAGAAAAAGGAAAGGAAAGGAAAGGAAAGGAAAGGAAAGGAAGAATCACCCGCTGCATTTTTAGAGAAGCTGAAGGAGGCTTATAGGATGTACACTCTGTATGATCCAGATACCAGTCTAGCTCAGATATCCGAACCAAATTGCAGCGGTTGGAAAGTTTGCAAGCGCTAGGTTTGCCAGATTTATTGAAGGAAGCAGAGAAAGTGTTCAGTAAGAGAGAAACTCTTGAGGAGAGTGAGGAAAGGAGATGGCAGAAACGTGAGGAAAGGGACAAGAAAACAACATAGGGAGATGAAAAAGGTTTTGGCCACCGTTGTGTCTCAGGGACAGCAGAGAGAGGGAGATAGGTTGGGAGAGCGAAGGAGGCCACCCCTTGATAAAGATCAATGAGCTTACTGTAAGAAGAAGGGACACTGGGCCCGAGACTGCCCCAAGAAGCCACCGCTGATGATCTCACTAAAGGCCTCCGCGACTCCCGTTTCAATCAGACAGTACCCAATGTCACGGGAAGCTCATGAGGGGATCAAGCCCCATATTCGGAGGCTCCTGGACCAAGGGGTGTTAAAGCCCTGCCAATCACCTTGGGACGCCCCTCTCTTGCCTGTTAAGAAACCGGGGACAGGAGACGATAATCTCCATCCCCCCTCCTCGGAACCCCCACCGAGTTCGAGAATTCCTGGATACGGCTGGGTACTGCCGCCTTTGGATTCCTGGCTTTGCCGAACTGGCAGCCCCATTATACCCCCTCACCAAACCAGGGACCATGTTCCAATGGGAAGAGAAACATCGGAAAGCGTTTCAACAGATCAAAAAGGCCTTACTCGAGGCCCCGGCTCTGGGTCTGCCAGATCTAACCAAGCCCTTTGAGCTGTTTGTGAATGAGAACTCAGGTGTTGCCAAGGGGGTACTGATGCAAAGACTGGGACCTTGGAGGAGACCTGTAGCGTGCTTGTCCAAGAGATTGGACCCGATGGCTACAGGATGGCCTCCATGCCTCCGCATGGTGGCAGCCATTGTCGTATTACTCCCGACAACCACCGGACAGATGGCTTTCTAACGCCAGAATGACTAACTATCAGGCCTTACTGCTGGATTCAGACCGGGTAAATTTCGGGACCACAGCCTGAGAGAGACCCCGTGCCCTATAGCCCAGAAGACCATGAGCTAGCGAAGAAAATGGGGGTGGACTGGGAACAAAGAAGACATGCATTGACCCATTTGAGCAAAACAAGATGAAGACCTTATTAGACAGAGAAAACACCTGGGCAGTGCTGCTGAACCAGGATCAGGTACTCCAGCAGGTAACTTCCACCTGCCCAGCCTGTGCTCAAGTCAATGCAGGAAAGGTTCATCTAAACAAGGGGGCCCGCCAAAGAGGCCATCGTCCTGGTGTTCATTGGGAAATAGACTTTACAGAAGTAAAACCTGGACTCTATCTCCTGGTCTTCGTGGACACCTTTTCTGGATGGATCGAGGCATTTCCAACCAAGAATGAGACGGCTAACGTGGTAACAAAGAAACTGTTGGAAGAAATCTTCCCCAGGTATGGGATGCCTCAAATATTGGGGTCGGATAACGGGCCTGCCTTCGTCTCCCAGGTAAGTCAGAAGGTGGCCAAACTATTGGGGGTTGATTGGACATACCGCCCCCAGAGCTCAGGACAGGTAGAACGAGCTAATAGAACAATTAAGGAGACTCTAACCAAATTAACGCTTGCAACTGGCACTAGAGATTGGGTGCTCCTACTTCCCTTGGCTCTCTATCGAGCCCGAAATACTCCTGGCCCACACGGCCTAACCCCTTTTGAGATCATATATGGGGCCCCACCTCCTGTTGTAAACTTTCTCCATCCTGATATTTCCTCTTTTGCCACCACCCCTACTTTAGAGGCACATCTTCAAGCCCTCCAGTTGGTGCAGAGGGAGGTCTGGAAGCCCCTGGCCAAGGCTTATCAGGAGCAGCTGGACAAGCCGGTGGTGCCCCACCCCTTCTAGATCGGGGACTCCGTTTGGGTCCGACGACACCAGACCAAAAACCTGGAATCACGGTGCAAGGGGCCCTACACTGTCTTGCTGACCACCCCCACTGCACTCAAGGTCGACGGGATTGCTGCGCCCGCGGCTCCTCTTCCTCCCCCTCCTCTTAATCTCTACCTACCCCCAGGGGACTAGGGCGGCAGAGAGCCCGCACCTAGCTAAGAGGCTCACTTGGCAGGTCATCTCACAAACTGGGGAGACGGTCTGGCAAACGACCGCCTTTCACACCCCCTTTACATGGTGGCCTAACTTACATCCAGATCTCTGCCAATTAGCAGCAGGGTCAGAGGACTGGGACATCCCTACCACTGACCCCATGAACCCCAGAGCACCAGACGTCTGTCAGGATGGTAAGGGAACTTGCAAATGTAGTGACGGGAGATACGGATGTGGCCACCCTGAAGCCAGGGCAGCCCTGTTACAACTACCCTTCTACGTCTGCCCCCGGGATGGTAGGGACAGAAAGCTGATTAGCCAATGTGGGGGTTATGAAAGTTACTTCTGTAAAGCATGGGGATGTGAAACAACTGGCAATACCTATTGGAAGCCTTCGTCCACTTGGGACCTCATTAGGGTAAAAAGGACTACCCAAGGGGAAAGCCGCACATGGCGCCCACTCACCCGAGCACATTGTTGGGGTTTCCCAGGCGAGCTTAGTACATACTGGGAGGGGGAGGGCCCCTGTATAAACTTCATCTGCAACCCCCTAAACATATCCTTTACTCAGAAAGGAAGGGGGACGGCACAGATTGGATTAAAGGAAAAACATGGGGACTTAGATTTTTCATGACAGGACAGGACCAGGGATTTACCTTTATGATTAAACTTAAAATTGAGGAGCCCTCCGCCTCTATAGGCCCCAACCAGGTTCTCGCTGACCAAAAGCGCCCCTCTTTACCTGCTCCAGCACCCCCGAGGGCTACCACCCGACCCAATTCGGCCATTCGCACAAGCACGGCTCCGAATGCCGCTGTAACCCCAGTCACCCTCCAACCACCCAGACCCGGTACGGGAGACCGGTTATTGAATCTTATAGAGGGCGCTTACTCAGCCCTCAATGTTACTAGCCCAAATCGGACTCAGGAGTGCTGGTTATGCCTAGTTCCCGCACCTCCCTATTATGAGGGGGTGGCCGTAGTCGGAAGCTTTACCAATTCTTCTTCACCCCCATCAGGATGTGCCTCGACACCTCAGCATAAGCTCACAATCTCCGAGGTGTCAGGACAAGGACTATGTCTGGGGACAGTACCCTACACCCATCAACACCTGTGTAATCGCACCCAGGTACTTGTTCCAGGACCCCATTATCTCGTGGCCCCCAACGGAACTTACTGGGCCTGTAGCACTGGACTTACACCATGCCTCTCCCCCTCAATACTAGCTAACACGGCCGATTATTGTGTGCTCATAGAACTGTACCCCAGGATAGTCTACCATACACCTGAAGATATCTATGCCCGATATGAAACAGGGGTCCCCCGTATAAAAAGAGAGCCAGTCTCACTAACCCTGGCCCTGATACTAGGTGGATTAACAATGGGAGGGATCGCCACCAGAATAGGCACAGGTACCACTGCCCTCATGGAAACCAACCAGTTCCGACAACTCCAGGTTGCCATGCATACCGATATCCAGGCACTGGAGGAATCCGTGAGTGCCTTGGAAAAGTCACTCACCTCCCTGTCGGAGGTAGTTCTGCAGAACCGGAGGGGATTAGACCTCCTCTTCCTGCAGGAAGGGGGGTTATGTGCTGCCCTTAGAGAAGAATGTTGCTTCTATGCGGATCATACTGGGGTGGTGAGAGATAGCATGGCTAAGTTAAGAAAGAGACTAAAACAGAGACAACAACTCTTTAAAGAACAGCAGGGGTGGTTTAAAAAATGGTTCGGAAGGTCCCCCTGGCTCACCACCCTCATCTCCACCCTTATAGGGCCCCTTCTGATTTTATTCCTCCTTCTGACTCTCGGGCCCTGCATCCTAAACAGACTTGTCCAATTTATCAGGGAACGTGTTTCTATTGTTCAGACCTTGGTATTGACCCAACAATACCAACGACTCAACCAGGTGGAAATGGAGCCACATCCTTATTCTTCCCCATGAATGGAGGATTCCATTCCCTGAAATAAGAAAATGGGGGAATGAAAGACCCCAGCATACTAGCTTAGCCTAACGCCATTTCAAGTAAGGTCTAAAAAGCGCAGGGTGTCTACAGCTGGCCTCCTGGCCCCAGAAAAGGGTACTATAGGTCAGAAAAACAGCTTGGAGCCAGACAGCAGGCGTGTCAAGCTCGGGGAAAAACCACGAGCTGCCCTGAGTTTGAACCCGGCCTCATTTGAATCGTCCAATCAGAACCCTGTAAACCATGGGCTGCCCTGAGTTTGAACCCACCCTCCTCGTGCTCCTGCTGCCCGACCCTATAAAAACCCTCCGCTCCAGCCCGGGGGCGCGCCAGTCTCTTGAGCTTCTTGAGGGACTGTGTTGCCCCGGGTACCCGTGTTCCTGAATAAAGCCTCTTGCTGTTTGCATCTGACTCGTGGTCTCGGTGTGATCTCTGGGCGAGGGTCTCTCCAGAGGGAAGACTGCCTTCGGGGGTCTTTCATAGTTAATACTAAACAATAATTAAGTGAAAACAAAAATCTGGTAATTTATTGCAAAGCAGAGTAGAGATAATGTCAATTTATTGTGTGTCTTAAGAAAGCCAGAAATTACTGCCATATTCTCAGCTTGAAGGCTTAAAGAACATTGCAAAAAGGAAGTTGGAAAAATGTAAAAGAGCTCTGTAGCCCTCTGAATGGGAGAAGAGTCATTCATGTCTTAATCCTCAAATGGCTGAAAGACATTTTAGGAATTGCTCAACATGCTTAGTCATCAGGGAAATGCAAATCAAAATAACTCTGAGATACCATCTTACACCTGTCAGAATGGCTAAGATCAAAAACACTGATGACAGCTTATGTTGGAGAGGATGAGGAGCAAGGGGAACACTCCTCCACTGTTGGTGGGAATGCAAACTTGTACAGTCACTTTGGAAATCAGTATTGTGGTTTCTCAGAAAATTGGGAATTGATCTTCCTCAAGACCCAGTTATACCACTCTTGGACATATGCTCAAGGAATGCCCAATCATACCACAAGGACACATGCTCAACTATGTTTATAGCAGCATTATTCATAATAGCCAGAACCTGGAAACAACCTAGATGCCCTCAAACCGAATAATGGATAAAGAAAATGTGTACATATACACAACAGAGTACTACTCAGCACTAAAAAAACAATGACATCATGAAATTTGCAGGCAAACAGATGGCACTAGAAAATATCATCCTGAGTGAGGTAACCAAGATTCAGAAGGACAAACATGGTATGTACTCACTCATAAGTAAATACTAGACATAAAGCACAGGATAACCAGACTGCAACCCACAGCACCAGAGAAGCGAGGTAATGAGGAAGACCTTAAGAGGGACACATGGATCGCCCTGGGAATGGGAAATAGATGATATATCCATGAGAAAACTGAAGCTCTGCTGAATCCCCATGGGAGGCCTTACCTTATGGGAGGAGGGAATAGGGGTGGGTTGGGCAGGGAGGCTGGAGGGGCAGAATGAGGGAAGAGAGGGTCATCTATAATTGGTGTGTAAAGTGAATGAAACATTCCTTAATTTAAAAAAAATGACATAAAAATGTAAAGAGCTGGAGAACTTGAGGGAATTCTTTGAAACATTGTCTTGCCATTATAATCATGACCACAGAGCAGCTCTGGCTATCCACACAAGACTGCCATAAGCACAACATCAAGAAAAGAAAGTCTATGTGGGAACGAGAAGGGCTTCAAGAGGAGTGGAGGGGATAAGCTAAAGACAGGAGAGGGAATGTGATCACATTGTATGTAAGCCTCAAAAATTAAAAGCAAATAAAAATAATACAAAAATTTAAGAAGATAATTTTAATAATTTGATTATTTTCTTCAAATACTTTTTTAATTTGTCAAACCTAATGAATCTCAGAAATTACTTGCCAATATGTGCCACTTATATTCTTATGTGAATGCCTTCCTGAGAAAAGAGAAGTACTGAGTGACTAGACAGAGGGCTCTGCTGTTAAGAACAGCTGTTGCTCTTCCAGAGGATCCAGGTTTTTCCTGTAAGCCCTTAGAAGCTTCTTTACACCCATAGATATATCTAGTACTAGGTGATCTGACTCGCTCTCTTCTGATCTCTGCAGGGATTAAGCATGGGCGCACACACACACACACACACACACACACACACACACACACACACATACACACGCCCAACAGGAGCATACACATATAGACACTTCTGCAAAACATTCATATGCATGAAATAAAACAAAGGAAAATACAAATATTGAGATGTTCAAAATTTTATTTCAAGATCCAGAAGGAGGGCAGATGAGATAAGGAAAGCTAATGTTTACAGTTGTGGTCCAAACCAACAACAAAACCCAATGTTCCACATTCCTGAATCCTTGACTCATAACTCTTAGCAGGGACTTTGGATGAACATTCTGGATGGATGAGTGTTGTCTATTCAGTAAACAGAAATTGTTGCTTCTTATGGACTATTGTACCCTAAATTGTGCTTGCTTCCTATTATCCCTCCCTTTATTCAACAGACAAAGTTTGTTCCATGTAAATAATTTATGCTTTCATTTTCCAAATGATCATGATAAAAATGCTCTTGCCTCTCAGGCAGAGCAGACTTATTTCAGAACGTTATCTGGTCTGGCTGCTGGTGGCGGGAGAACGTGTTCCTGGACCTGTTCTTTTCTGGCTAGCATCTATAACAGCTTCAGAAATCCTTTCATTCAGGGCAACTCAGTCTCAAGAGCTTTGGTTGAACAGTTTCTATATCAAATGCTTAACCTCTCTCTATTTTATCAGGACTTGCACAGATTCTCATCACCTTCCCTGTAAGAAATATCACAGAAAAAAAAAAAAAAACTGTTAAAGTTCTGCTTTAAGGTCTGGATCCTTGTTGGCTTTATAACAACTTACAAACACCAGACCAGAGGCTAAACTTTCTCAATGCATGTGACCCCTGCATGCCACATGTCCTTCTGTGTGCTTCTCAGCATTGCTCATGGAGCATGCAGTTTTGCCTTTAGATATTACTACACCAATATCTGCTTCAAGAACTCTACGATTTTATTCTTTGTGCTGGAATGATAGCTTGTGTTTTAACAGATAAATTTCAGCTTGCTATAGAAAAGACTGATCATGATGCTCCTTCACTTACAACTCCTAAATTATTTATCTTGTATGTTGATTATCTTTATGACAACGTATCATCTGAAATTGCAACTGTTTAGTTATATATCATTTTGTTATTTTGATTATCACAATACACTATTAGCTTTGTGTTTGTCCAGCTTATGTGTACATCTGTCCCAACAGTGTTGATGACAACATGTAAAAATGATTCAAACGTTTTTCAGAGGGAAGAAGTGTGGATAGGCCTATGTGTTATCATTATACCATTAACATGAAAATAGATGTTAGATGTTGATCAAAGAATTTTATGTAAGAATCAAATGTATAATGAAAATATATTTTGTTAAAATATATTAAATGTCTTACAAATGTTAGCTTTCTATGAACTACTTAATGCATAGATGACATGTGTTTTTCCTACTTTGATTTAAGTCTTCATAATACAAAAATTAAAACTATGCATTTCTTCATATTAAGTCTATTTAAACATGAAAGAGTTATTTAAAAACATGCATATATCTTTCTAAGCAGTTGTAAATTGAGTTACTATTCTTTTTGACATTGTAATGTTATCAGAAGAGGGGAAAGCATTTTTTAATTATTATAATTTAAAACAATATATCTCCTAGAATGAATTAAAAAATAAAGCTCATTTCAATATGTAGATTTTATATTCATAAGGTTTTATTTTAATAGGGTAATTTTGTAGCTGACAGCCAAAATTATAAAGTTGACTTTTTCTATAAAATAAAATAAAAAAATGTTTGGTACTTCCATGTGAAAGACTTGTTAGGGCTCATACCTAAGCATGTGGATTTCAACTGACAGCTGTTAGCCCAAAGACTTGAAATATTGGGTGGAAAGGTTGAATGTTTTTTTCATAATCATCTCCTTCTCTGTCTTTCACATCACCCCATAACAAGAATCCATATTTAAAACTTTGAAAGTAAAAAAGTTTCATGTGCAACTTTTCTTCTCACATTGTTCCATTCCTTAATTAGAAAGCTGACTGACAGTATCAATCCTTTGTCAAACCTGGATACACATTCAGAAACTCTGGCAAATGAATTACAGATATCCTGGTTTTTGTTTGGGCCAGGAAAATTTTATTTTAGAATGAGAAACAGGGCTGATGAAAAGACTGTAAATGATCACAGGAAACTTCTGTAGTAAACATTTATATAGGAGTCACTGGGAAATGGGCATAATTAGAAAACTTTCATGTGAGTGTATAATACATATTCCATAAATGGGTAGCTTGCTTTTGTTTTTCTAATTTATTCTTCAAGAAAAGTCATTAGCGTATTGGAAACTGTACATTATTGTGAGAAGGTGTGTTTTTATTTATAAGTTGGTGCTTTTATGGGCCATCTTTTGGCAGAACCCGTAAACAGACAGAAACAATATTGCCAACATATTCTTTAAAAATATGGATTTCTATATGGAGATATTTTATACTACTAATAAGAAAATATGAATGCATATATGTAAACTTATCACAGTCTATATGTAAAATTTCTGAATATAATTTTAAAATGAAAGCTTTTCCAATATCCATATAGCCTGAGGCACTGTTTGCAAACAGCTTATGAATTACCTGGTGGCATCTATTGTTCAATTTTTTTCCTCACTTCTTCTGAATATATTTACCATGTGTAGAGCACTTAATACTATAGAGCCTACTTTATAATTTAAAATTCCCAGAAAGCATTTCTAAAAATATATTTAATTAAATCGATTTTTTTTAAAAGTGGGATGGCTTGATGCAAACTGTATAGAGACATCTTTAGAGGAATGGTTACTAGCAGAAAAGTCAAAGCTAACATTTTGATTACCTTCAGAGATATGGAAAAACTTCTTTGAGTTGACTTACTGCTCTCCTGCTTTATTTTATATTCAAGAATGTGGCGCATGGCTTTAATCCCAGCACTCAAGAGGCAAAGCCAGGTAGATCTTTTTGAGACCAGCCTGGTCTGCACTGTGAATTTCAGGATAGGCTCCAAAGCTACACAATGAAACCCTGTCTCAAAGACCAACAGAAAAGAAGTGAAAAGAAAAGAAAAGAAAAGAAGAAAAGAAAAGGTCGCATCCCCCTTTTACATAGACTGTTTTGAAATCTTTGAATAGATAGTGCTCCTAAGAATTAGGATAGTTTAGTTTAAGAATATAAATAGTATTTGTATCCTTTGTACTTTTCATTGATTTTATCTAACATTCAGAAATATGGATGACCAGCCCTATAATTATCTAATAGTGCTCCCTCATAAATGAAGTAACAGTTTTTCCTTATTTCAGTAAAATGAATGTATTTTGATCACAGCTACATAGAAAACACTGATAATGACAACTCCTGAGCTGAGATAGGAGAACTGAAAGCTCAGATCTGCCTGGACTATAGATTATGTTCATGGCCAGACGGGGAATTCAGTGGAAGTCTACCTAAAATAAAAAGAAAATAATATTGAGATGAGGATATAGCATTATGGTAGATGCTTGGTTGTCATGCACTTGGCCCAAGGTCCAATTCTTAGTGCTGAGTTTCAACTTGTAATAATTTCTAAAAGGAACTGTGGAATTCATTTATTTCATATTTTTTATTACCTACGGTATACATAAAAATGAGTTGTCTTTTTTATTAATTAAATGTATTTATTTATTTTACATGTAGATGCTATTTTTCCCCCTCTCTCCTCCCATTCCCTCACCTCACCTCTCCTCTTTCCCTTGATCCATTTGTCCTTGTTTTCTGTTCAGAAAGGGGCAGGCCTCCCTTGGGTATCAAGAAAATGTGGCATATCAAATTGCTCCCCTTGTATTAAGACTAGGCAAGGCATCCCAACATGGGGAATAGAGTCCCCAAAGCCAGCCAAAGCATTGGAGATAGCCCCTGCTCTCACTACTAGGGCTACCACAAGAAGACCAGGCTATACAACTGTCACACATATGTAAAGGGCCTAGGTCAGTCCCATGCAGGCTCCATGGTTGTTGGATTTCCTAGCTCCTATGAGCCTAGGTTAGCCAATTCTGTGGGTTTTCTTGTGATGTCCTTGACCCCTTTCTCTTGTGCAATCCCTTGTCCCTCTCTTCAGCAAGATTTCCTGAGCTTAAATTAATATTTGGCTGAAGATATCAACATCAGTCACTGGATAAAGCCTCTCTGATTACAATTGGATTAGGCACCAATCTATGAGTATAGCAGAATATCATTAGGCATCATTAAGTGGACTTTTTCTTTTTTGTATGTGTCTAATAATGTTTGGTTCTATCCTAGTTCTCTGTGCTATCTAGTCTCTAGGTAATGTCACGGGTGGGTCAGCTCTCATGGCATGGGGCTTGGGCTGGACCAGTCATTGGTTGGCCACTCCCGAATTCTCTGTTCCATCCTTACCCCAGCACATCCCAAGGGCAGGACAGACTGTAGGTCAAAGGTTATATGGCTGAGCTGGTGGCCCAGTCTCTCTAGTGGAAGTCTTACCTGGTCACAGGAGATGAACAATTTAGGCTACATTTACAATATTGCTAGGACTCTTTCTGGGGTCATAATTGTAGATTACTGGGACTTTTCCTTGCACAAGGTTTCTACCTGGCCCTGAAATGTCCCACATTTACAATTCTCTCTTTTACTACTTCCTCATTTTTCACCCCAATCCAATCCCTCTTGTTCTCATCCCCACTTGCTCCAAGTCTACCCACTTGAGCTCTCTTCTATTTCTCCTTCCTAGGGAGAACTTGGAGTTACCCTTTATGCCTTCCTTGCTACCTAGCTTCTCTGGGTCTTTGGATTGAAGCATGGTTATACTTTACTTTACAGCTAATATCCACATATAAGTTAGTACAAGTACTTTAAGTGTTCTCAATTAGGAAATGGGTAAAATATTCTCTATCTCTATCAGTAACTTTTCTTACTGTGTCAAACATCTGATAAAATCAATTTAAAGGAAAAATGGTTTCATTTGACACATGAGTTGAGCAATTAAAATCTACTATATTTTGGGAAGATGTATTGGTGGGAACATGAGGTAGCTGATCTCTCTGCAGTTACCATCAGGAAGCAGGAAATAGGTGAATGCTGCTATTCAGCTTGCTTCCTCTATTTTCCCTTGTGATTTGGTAGAGGATGCAAGCCAATGGATGCTCCTCTCTCTGTATTTTCTCTCTGGAAATGACCTCACAGAAACACGCAGAGGTGCATCTCTTTGGTAACTGTCAATACATTCAAGTTAACAGTGAATGTTAAACATTACAATTCCCACTCCATCAACAATTTGAATCTATTAAGATAAGATTAAAATGTTCATTAATCTAATACCCATTATAAAGAAGAAAAATGCACATTTACATATATGCAGTACCTTATTACATGTAAATTAATTAAGCATCCTGGAAAATGAGGATTTATCTATGTATCCACAAACTTGTGAATATTTGTACTATATGAATGTATATTTAATAATCACAAAACATTCAAAATTTAAAATTAAAAGGAAAATACACAATTCAGTAACAATGTTTAATATTTCATTCTTTAGAATAATTTTGAAAAATGTATTGAATTATTAGGATGTAGCATAGTTAACTTAAAATATGATTACGTCTATTTTTTTGTTTTTGTTTTTGTTTTTTCAAGATGGGGTTTCTCTGTGTAGCTTTGCACCTTTCCTGGATCTCACTCTGTAGACCAGGCTGGCCTCGAACTCACAGAGATCTACCTGCCTCTGCCTCCCGAGTGCTGAGATTAAAGGCGTGCACCACCACCGCCCGGCTGATTATGTCTATTTTTTACAGAGTGTTTCAGTGTTGTCTCTATATGCCTATATATAACTCTATATGCCATATAACTCTATATGCCACTTATATATGTTTGACATAAATACAAACAGTGCAAATGTTAAAAGAAAGAAAAAGAAGGAAAATAATTTTTCAAAAGAAGTTGTCACTCTCAACACCCAATGCTAAAAGTTTGACAATGCCTAAGAAAGTGTACTCACAGGAGATACCTCATGGGACTTATGTATAAGTAAAGAAATCCACCTTTTCCCATTGCAATGTACCTATAGCCCAGATACATTGCCATCGATAGGATTAAGAGACAGTGATATTTTTTGCCTATGGCCTTATGGTCATTTTCTCAACAGACTGGCATAGGAAGCTTGAATATTATTCTAGATAAATCTTAAATGCATAGTACACACACACACACACACACACACACACACACACACACACACACTACAGTATCTCAACACATGATATGGCACAGTTAGCATATAAACAAAAAGACAAGCTATCTGGTACAGATTACATGTTTATTCCCTGTTGTGGAATAATGATTTTTTACACTGGTTTAATAAAACACTGATTGGCCAGTAGCAAGACAGGAAGTACAGGTGGGATAAGCAGACAAGGAGAATTCTAGGAAGAGGAGGGCTGAGTCAGGAGACTGAAGCCTACTGTCCAGGGAGCAGCATGTAATGGCACAGAGATAAAGCCATGGAAAACGAGGCAACAAATAGATTAACAGAAATGGGTTGAGTTTAATTGTAAGAGCAAGTCAGTAGTAAGCCTGAGCTAATGGTCAAGCAGTTTTAATTAATATAAGCTTATGTATTTTTACTTGGGTCTTAGTGGATGGGGGACCAGGTAGGACACAGGAAAACTTTAAGCTACAAATGGCATCCACACATGGTGGGTGGCAAGTGTTTCCACCAAATACATGAGAAAGCTTAAGAAGAGATTATAAATGTAGCTAAGAGCATCTTCCTAATTCATGTCACTCATGACAGACCTAGGTACAATGATCTGTCCTCTGGCTATGATGGGTTCAAGACATGTGGGCTGGAACTACAGCGTGGTGGATTCCTGCCAAGTTACACAGTTAACATATATATATATATATATATATATATATATATATATATATATATATATATATGTGTGTGTGTGTGTGTGTGTGTGTGTGTGTGTGTGTGTATGTGTATGTGTATACACATATATATGTGTGTATATATATAGTATCTGGACTTTATGTTATGTTACTTTGGAAAAGATGTCCCCTTCTTTTTGTTTCCACAGAAAATGAGAACCTGTTGATTGCTTCCAGGCTAATTTGGTTTGACAAGCCAAGATCCCCTGATAGGTCTCCAATGACACCATGGCCCAGATGATCCAACATCCAGAATGGCTTCAAGGCAATTGGCTCAGAAATGCAGCCTCATAGACCATTCCAATCAGGACTTGACCATAAAAAAATTTTAATTTTCTCAGAATCCTTGCACAGCTATGTTCATATCAGCATTGTTTGTAATAGCCAAAACTAGGAAAAAACCTAGATGCCCTTCAACTGAAGAATGGATAAATAAATTGTGGCACATATACACAATGGAATACTACTCAGCAGAGAAAAACAATGACATCATGAGGTTTTCAGGCAAATGGATGGATCTAGAAAAAATCATCCTGAGTGAGGTAACCCAGACTCAGAAAGACAAATATGGTTTGTACTCACTCCTAGGAGGATACTAGATGTGGAACAAGGATGACTGGACTGCTACTCACATCACCAGGGAGGCTACCTGGAAAACAGGACCCCATAAAGACATGGGGATCACCCAATGATGGAGAAATGGCTGAGATCTACATTAACAACCTGGACATGAGTGGGAGTAATGAAGGGCGAGGGTCGAGGGAAAGAGAGCCTGTGGGAGCGGAAGATCCCAGCTGGATCAAGAACAGAGAGGGAGAACAAGGAATAGGAGACTATGGTAAAGGAAGACCACATGAGAAAAGGAAGAAACAAAGTGCTAGAGAGGCCACAGAAATCCACAAAGATACCCCCACAATAGACTGCTGGCAATGGTCGAGAGACAGCTGGAACTAACTTACTCTGGTAATGGGATGGCCAAACACCCTAAAAGTCGTGCCAGAAATTCCATCCAGGGACTGAGCACTCTGGATACAGAGCCACAGATAGGCTCCGGATGGAGCTCCGGAGTCTAATTAGTGAGAAAGAGGAGGGTTTATATGAGTGAGAATTGTTGAGACCAAGGTTGGATAAAGCACAGGGACAAATAGCCAAACGAATGGAAATACATGAACCAAAGGCTGAGGGGCCCCCAACTGGATCAGGCCCTCTGAATAGGTGAGACAGTTGATTGGCTTGATCTGTTTGGGAGGCATCTAGGCAGTGGTACCGGGTCCTGTGCTCATTGCATGAGTTGGCTGTTTGAAACCTGAGGCTTATGCAGGGACGCTTGGCTCAGTCTGGGAGAAGGGGACTGGACCTGCCTGGACTGAGTCTACCAGGTTGATCTCTGTCCTCATGGGAGGCTTTGCCCTGGAGGAGGTGAAAATGGGGGGTGGGCTGGGGGGAAGGGGAGGGGGCAGGAGGGGGGGAGAACAAGGGAATCCGTGGCTGATATGTAGAACTGAATGGTATTGTAAAATAAAACAAAAGGAAAAAAATAGAATACAGTGCCCTTTATCAATAGGGAGTCATGTTAAGTTTTCATAATTCAATTAGGTAGGTAATCTTCAAACACTTCAAATACCTACAAAATATGGCATTTAAAATGTTTTAAAAACATAGACTTTCTGGACAATGAGACACATCTGCTCCTGGCAGCAGTGATTTACTTCAGAGAGGAGGACAGGCATCAAAGACACCGATATGGCGTTTATCTTCTTCTTGGCAAAAATAGTCCTTTGGACAATAAACTGTTCTTTCATGAACTGCTTGACAAAATGTTGTATTGATTGGCAATGCAGAACCCATTGGAAATTTACCACTTAATGTTGAAAGATGGGATGGTCCTTCAGGTTCTTGTTTTGCAGAAGAAACTGCCAAATGTTCTACAGGACACAGAGAGAAGCAATTAGAGATTGTTGGCCTGTAGGCTGAAAAATGGATGCCCCAACATTACAGAAGAACTTTGGGTGACTGTCCAGGTATCCAGCTGTCTCTTTCATTCTATATTTTTTTGGAAGTTGCTTACAATGTTTTTGCTGTTTACTTAGATAATATTATATCCTTCTGAGGTCTTTAGTGTAGTAGAAGACTAGACAGTTATAATTAGAATTTTTCTTGGTTATTATAAAAGATAAATTAGATATGAAACTTTAGAATCACAAATATAGGATACATAGAATATTTTGTTTAATTTTGCCAAATACAACTAGACTAGATATTGTAATTGTAATTTTTGCTTGATAAATGTTGTTTATGTATAATTTTACTCGGTTAAATTTAAAACTTTCCTTTTAAATTAAACAGGAAAGGGGAAATGCTGTGGAATAATGATTTTGTACACTGGTTTAATAAAACACTGATTGGCTAGTAGCAAGACAGGAAGTATAGGTGGGATAAGCAGACAAGGAGAATTCTAGGAAGAGGAAGGCTGAGTCAGGAGACTGACGCCTACTGTCCAGGGAGCAGCATGTAATGGCACAGAGATAAAGCCATGGTAAACAAGGCAACAGATAGATTAACAGACATGGGCTGAGTTTAAGTGTAAGAGCTAGTCAGTAGCAAGCCTGAGCTAATGGTTGAGTATTTTTAATTAATATAAGTCTCTGCGTGTTTACTTGGGTCTTACGGGCTGTGGGACCAGGTGGGACCCAGTAAAACTTCCAGCTACAACTCCCTAAAGCAATAGCTTACTCACTCTGAGGAATCAATTCTGAATTCTTTGTTTCACTTTATTCACTTATTTACAAATGTCTTCTTTTTTTAATCAATGAATTATAATGCTCTCCTGTGTTTGAGGAGGTGTCATCTCGCATTTCCCACACAGCTTAGCAATTGAGCCTTTCAATCAAATCATTAAAAAAAAAAAAATACAGTTCCCGAAAGTATGTGTGGAATGTTAAGAGTGATTTAATGCAGCATAAGATACACAATAATGTTTGGATTCTAATAGACATGGTGTAAATGGCAGAAATAATATTGTGTATATTTCTAAGACCATTATTTTTGTTCTAAATTTTTTCTCAAAATATGATAGTATGGCTTCATGAATTAGAACTATTATACACACTCTAAACAGAAATATTAATGCTGAAATATTGAGTTCCAGGAAAGGCACAAAGCTACACAGAGAAACCCTGTCTCGAAAAACCAAAAAAAAAAAAAAAAAAAAAAAAAAAAAAAATTGCAAAGTGTCAAAGCAATATTGTTGAAGGGAAAACTTTTTTTATTCTAGATCATGTGTTTATATAAATGTTCATCCATGAGATATGTGTTCCCTCTGTATTTGGAATAGAAATTAATGTTAGAACCATATAGTTGGAGATGTACATGTTCCTGATGAAATATGATCTACCACTCATCATAGTCTATAATAAAACATTGGGGATTTAAAGTCATATTATTAAAAGAAAATTATGGTTCTGACTCTTTGTATATAACACTTACACCTACATAAATCATGCATCATTTATATCCATCCAGGCAGTCAGTTGTCCACGTAACATATCTTGTGAGTGGCTACAAACATAACGCAAGAATAAGCTAATAAGGTAAAATAATAATAAATCTTCTCAAAGATACTGGGACATAGTTATGTGTCTTGTGTAAAAAAAAAAAAAAGATTAAATAAAAAAATTAAGATGTGGGACTTCTCTTGGCTCTGAGGAAGAAGCATGTTCCTGACCAGCACCAAGATGTACTCTACCCACAGGCCTATACTAGGCTTCAAAGAGGAAAACATGGGCCCTCTTTATACCTTGCAGCACCAGGCAGATGAGGTACTGTTATAATGAGCAAATGTAGAGTGTGTTTTGAGAGACAGAGACAGAACTAGACACTGAGAGACAGAGACAGACAGAGAGACGGAGACAGACAGAAAGAGGGGGGTATTTTATTTCCTGTGGACAAAGGCTTATCTGAAGAAGTGAAAGCTGTGAGGAGCAGGCTGAAGTTGATTGTCACTCAGTGACATGGTGATGTCTGGTTCTGGGCTGCTGCTGGACCATGTTCAAGGCCATGATGCAGCCAAGATCTGTGCAGATGTCTTATGTTCTTGATACCGCCAAAGGCAGACAGGATAGGACTGTATAGAGTTGGTCCTGACGCTCAATGGCTGCAGCACTAGGGAGAACTGGCCTTGCCCTTCAGTGGCTAAAGCACTCAGGAGAAAGGATCCTGCACCTCACCTTGGCAGCACAGTAGAAGTGACCCTGTTCAAAAAGGCATAGGCGAACTGGCCCTGAAGGTGTGAAAATGGAAGTCATGCCCCATCTTCTGCCATGTGGTAGCCTGGGCGAGGAAAAGATGCCTTCTTCCCCTCACTCCTGGACATCTGCAGCAGATGGGGGACCTGACCCAACTCCACACTCAGGAGAATGAGCCCTGTGCCTCACCTAGGCAGCACAATAGAGTTGACACTGTAGATAGGCGTGTAGGTGAACCAGCCCTGAGGGCATGAGAGGGACATTCCTGGTACTGTCCCACTAGTCTGCAGTGTGGTGGTGGGATGCAAGGGAAAATGCCCTCCTTCCTTCCCCTACCGACTTCTGCTGGCGATGGAGCTGACCTTGTAGCCAGCTGCAACATTCAGGAAAGCAGGCCCTTCTCTGGGCAGCACAGCAGAACTGACCTGTTGATGAGGACACAGGTAAGCCGGCCAGAGAAAGTAACCTGGCCCAGTACCTCATCTTCCATATGGCAGCATGGGTGGGAGAGAGATACCCCCTCCCCCGGTGCAAGAGGTGGCCCTGAGTTCATAAGAACAGGAGAGATCTCCTTGCCCCTCAATCCCTCATCAGCTGTGCACTTGGGAGAGTGGCCCCAACACAACTGAACAATACAGTAGAGGTGGCCCTGAAGATGTAGGTGTGGGAGAACCAACCCTGAGAATGTGAAGGCCTGAGAACTAGCCTGGCCCG
Source organism: Peromyscus maniculatus bairdii (assembly GCF_049852395.1). NCBI lineage: Eukaryota > Metazoa > Chordata > Mammalia > Rodentia > Cricetidae > Peromyscus > Peromyscus maniculatus. The sequence goes on along the minus strand of NC_134863.1, from coordinate 59,086,902 downwards.
TTGGTCACTGCTATAGGGGGTGAACTAATCAGAGCAAGGCTGGAGAACTCACCCTGAAGAACTCACCCTGGTGGTGAAGACAGGGGAGAGCTGGTGGGCTGACCAGTCCTGCAACTACCCAGGCCAAGAACCAGGGTTATGAGTTGGCATACCCCAGCATTCACCCCATCTGTTATCTACTAGAGCACAGGTGGGCAGGGGGTTGGTACTGTGGACCCAGAGCTACAGGATCTCCAGGACACAGGGGCAGCAACCGTATATCCAGCAACCGTCTCAGTGAGGGCACAGTGCTGATAGTGTAACAGAGACCAAGAGCCTTGAACCAAAGCAATGATTCTTTGTGATGAACACCTGCATGTAAAGAGTTATGGATAAAGGCCACCCCGGTCTACAGAGCAAGATCCAGGACAGGCACCAAACTATATATATATAGTTTGTCCATATAGAAATCAGACTATCCATTTCTCAACGTCATGTTGATTGACTCTTCGTTTAAGGGTGGAGCATTATGAAATTACTCCATCCACACTGGAATGTCCATTGATATGGTCATTATCCAATTCTTGTTTAATCAACCATATTATAGAGATTTTATGTGTGCATTGTCCCTGCCATAGATGAAAGACATCATAGTGCAGCTGCGATTCTTGTCCTCAGGATCTTGCAATCTCTACTTTCCCAAACTTCAATGATACTTTTGAATACTAAACTGAACAGGTTGCATCATAGATGTATCATTTGTTTTGGGCTCCCCATGATCACTTATTCTCTGCCATTTATTAGTGATGTAACTTTGAAGTGGTCCTAATATAGTGTAAAAAAAAAAAAAGATGACATTTCTTTGCTGAAGAATAAGAGCTCTGCATAAATCTTAATAAAAGTTTGGGTGGGCCAGGTGGTTGTGGCACACGCCTTTAATCCCAGCACTCGGGAAGCAGAGCCAGGTGGATTTCTGTGAGTTTGAGGCCATCCGGGTCTACAGAGCAAGATCCAGGACAGGCACCAAAACTACACAGAGAAACTCTATCTCAAAAAACCAAAAAAAAAAAAAAAAAAAAAAAAGAAAAAGAAAAAGAAAAAAAGGTTAGGTGTTTAGAATTCCATTAAAATTTATATTGGTTTAGTAAAATGGTAGCAGTAGGTTTTCTTCTAGGGTCCATAAGTTGTCTAGTCACAGGTAGTTGGCTAGATGTATAGTAATTAATAGACATTCACACTGCTTATTCCACTCATGTCCACAGCATCAGCTTTTATGTTACCAAACTGCCCATTTTTAACATCTGGGGGACTGATTTCCACAGGTGTATGATCATTATACCAAACATGTATATTTTTAATATAGAAAATGATCCATATTGTTGCATAACATTTCACATAAGTCTTAGCTCTCAAAACCTATATTTTAAAGGAAAAACCCAATCTTGTCATTTTAATTACAATAAGTTGTTTTTTATCACTTAGAAAGAAATAAATTTTGTCTTTGACTGATAAAATCTGTCCTAAATGAAATAGCATGTATATTGCTCCTCTTGACTACCTGTCCTTAGTGGCACTACTTCATTATTCTATTTCCTACTGCCTAAAATTTATGATATCTTAGAGCATTACAGAAAATAAAAGTAGAGTATGTGCCTATCTACTTGTCTTCATGATATCAGATGGCATAACTTTTGCTTGTGTTTATTGAAAAACAAAAACAACAATAATAATAATAGTAAAATTCAAGGAGGATGGCTATTCACCATTCTTGGGATTACTGTCACAACATCTGAGAAATCTTATTTTCACTAAGCCTTCTAAGGCCAGAGAAATGAAAGAAGTGGGAAGAAAATATTGATATGGCAAATTGCCCTTTATTTAAAAATGCTTCTAATATGAATATGGCTTTATGATCTGTCAAATAAAGATGGCACACAGAGATAAAAATAAAACATCAGAACAAAAATGTTCTTTTCTTTCCTGTGAATAAATTTTCATGTCAGTCAACTATCTGTCAGCACATCTGCAGAGTGAGTGACATGTCTTAAGTAAGAAAGAGAAGAGGGAGCGCAGCTAACAAGAATACCTAAAAGGAGAAGTGGTGAATTTGACAGCCTTGATGAGCGAGGGTTCTTCTACTCACAGAATGTATTCTCTTGGAATAATGCCTCCAAGCAAGCCAAGAAATAGTGACAAACTACCAATATGATGGAGGAATATGTAAACAGACATGCAAATGCCGATGTTTGAGCTGCTGTGATGAAGGATAGAGGAATAGGAGGTAGGCTTACATCCTTCCCTGTGGAGTGGAGCTTTCATTAACATGTCATTAATAGTCATTGATAACATTTTCATATTTCATTGACTAGGACGAGAATGTGGCCTAATTTCACTTCTTCACACTATAGTTTGGAAAATCCCTGTGTAGCAGGCTTTAAGGACTCCATGGAAACTACAAGATGAGGTAGGTGCTTTGATAAAAAGGATGTTTGTTGTCCACTAATAATTAGTTGTTACTAATATAATACTTACACTTTAAACCCAGAACTTTATGTGGTTACAATGGTTAAGTTTAAAGTTGTTTCTTTTCTTCATGTAATAAAAAGTAACAGCTTTTTTCTTCATATTTAATATTAATTTAAAACGTAGCTACATTTGTTCGCAGCTTTATATACTTTCCATTATAGTTACAAAAATCTTTTTTTATCTTGAAATTCTTGGTGAATCTGAATGGTGTTTGTATGTTAGATAGTAACTCTAGATTATGGTTAACTTCCTGAAAGGATAGCTTGTACAGTTGTAGTCTGATTATGTAAAAAAAAAAAAAAAAAAAAAAAAAAATCAATAAACTTATTTTCTTTGGAACTATACATTGATGAAAACTTCAGGGCAAATGAATGCTTTATTTGCAACTAGTAAAGTGTGAAAATTTGAAAAAAATTAGAAGGCTTTTTATTGTTCTGGCTACATTTATATGAAAATGAAACTAAATCTGAAATGATAGGAGGAATACAAGCAGTGAGTGTACACAAGTCACCCTTTTCATCTGTTAAAAATGAGCTATTACTTCCTGCATTCAAATTATTAAATGTCCAATAAGTAGAACTGATTTGGATGTCTCTCAGTGGTAGAGAAATTGCACTTTATATAAAAGGTTACATTCCCAGCATCAAAACCCAAACATACAATCATAACTACATGTCAACAAGCGAAATGTCTGTGGGTTAAGTTACATTATACATCAGATTTCTAATTCCTCACAATTTGTGGAAATGGCAGTACTCAAAATAAATGTTATTGTGAAACTAGTGTTGAGAAATATAGTAACATATTCACATATATCTCGATATTTTTGTTTCCTACTTTGGATACATGTTTCTGGTATTTTTAGGTATAGGTTAACCTTTTATGAAGATCACATGGGATGAAGAAATTGTGCTTATCCCAAGTAACGTTAGAACAGCTTTTATATAAAAAATATTATTTCCCTACATATAATTAGATATAGATAAAAATTACGAAAATAAAAACACATTATGGAGTCATAGACTTAACTCCAGAAATGTGGCTCAAAATATGAACTGAAAATATGCATATCCGTAAACTTTCCCTTCACTGATATGTTTTTAAAATTGCATTTTATACTTGGAAAACTGATATCAAATCCATCATAAGACAAAACATTTATTATAAATGGTTGAAAAGGGAAAATAAAATATGTCATGCATGATTTAAGAAGGCACCACAATCTACAAATATAAGTAATTCATGTGAAAAATTAGATCATAAGCTAATGTATTTTAGCTTTCTAACATATTCAAAACCTCCATGTAGTATATATATATATATATATATATATATATATATATATATATATATATATATATGCCACCCAAGTCATACTTCCATAAAAGCAAATATACTTACCAAAGGAATAGACTCTTACATAAATTTAGGGGAGGAGACCATGGAGCTTATCTAATTCTTGCCTTACAGGACTGTTTCAAGCACTTGCATTGTACTGGTAGCCTTTGATCTCCTATGAAATTTATATTCATGGCAGTCTAACACAGAAAAGAGTGAATAACGGGAAAACATAAAGGACAATGGCCCAAGGGAAGCATAAAGATACAGCTGTATTTTAATATCATTTTTCTACATAACAACAGTAATAATGTCCTGGATTTCAATTTCTTTCTGCATTCAAGTGCCTCAAAGAACTAAGCAAAGTCAGAGAAGCCTGCCAGCCATGTAAGTTAGTGGAGTATGATTACCTATTTTACAGGAAGGTAAATCAATACATGGTAAAATTTAGAGATTATTCCAAAGTAGAATCTCCTTTACCAGATGCAAGCATTTTAGTTACAACCATTTGTTTCTAAAGGGTAAATGACTATGGAAATAAGAGTGAGACCTTAGTCAAAGGAAAAACTAAGTCTCTTATTTCTTGATGCAATAAAAGAGGAAAAACAGAATAAATGATCTATAAATTTTATGACAGTCTATGTTCAGTGTAAGAACCTCATAGCAAGACTTATGGAATGCTACCGAGTTGGACCAGGGATATCACTTTGGATTTCTTTCATTTTTAAATAAAAATATGGAAATGGCAGCTAAAATGGTAAAAGACAGGGACAGGATGGAACCACATTATACTACAGGGCAAAACAATATGCTTAAAATCCAAAGAAAAATAAAATTAAAACTAGACTGGAAAAATAATAAAGAAATACATGAGAGAATAAGAATTGTATATATGTGTGTATGCTTGTGTGTGTGTGTGTGTGTGTGTGTGTGTGTGTGTGTGTGTGTAATAGAATTTGGAATTGGTGGGCTTAAAATTTGAAAAAAATAATGGCCATTATTAAAATGAGACATGGGCAAAGTTGAAAATTTAAGTAACTCATGGCATCTTCCGTATGACTTTATTTTAGGCTGCAGGGATAACTCAGCAGTTCGGAACACTTGTTGCTCTTGCCAAAGACTTAGGTTCTATTCCCAGAACTGATACAGTGCTTCTCAACTATGTGTAGCTCCAGTTACCAAGTGTTTGATACCTTCTTCTGTCTTCTTTGGGTACTAAGTAAGCCAGTGGTGCACATACATACATGCAGTCCAAACAGTCACATGTAAATAAAGCGAATAAATCTGACAAAATGTCTTACTCCCTATGCAGGTCACTTGCTGAGAAAAATTTTCAAGCCAATGAAATTCCCTTCATGCATAAATCGAAAGAAAGCTATACTCATAGAGAACAGCAAACCAGTGACTGGACTACAGACCCATATTAGTATTTGATATGAAACTAGATTGCTTTCTCCTAGGCAATTAGTCAGAATCTATCATTAAAACAAGACAAAATGAAAGGACAACAACAACAACAAATCATCAAGCATTGTGGACTTAACTCTGGAACAAGCATGTCAATGTGTAAGTTAAAAAAAATGCACCTCCAAGAGCAAGATATGGCTCAGCATGTTAAAAGCATTAAATTATCTTGCAAAAATACCTGGCTTATGTAATCAGTTCCCATATCATGCTGCTCATGAAGTACTGTTTCTCAAGTTGCAGAGGATTCCACTCTTTTTTTTTCTAGCTTCTCTATGTGTTAGACGAATTGCTAAACGGCTTTATTAATAAAAAAACAAAAAACACAGCGAGATATTGGGGTGAACGATGAAACATCAGAGAAACAGAACAAGCCACAGCTAACCTCATCTTGCCATCTCCTCAGCTGATCTTATTTCCTCAGACTGAAAGCCTCTGAGTCCTCAACCGAATGGATCTCAGCTGAACTACTGCTAAAAAGCCTCTAGTTCCTGGTCTTCATGTCTTATATACCTTTCTGCTTCCTGCCAATGTTTCCTGGGATTAAAGGTGTGAGTCTGTCCCAAGCAAAGACAGGAGATCTCAATGCTGGGATTAAAGGCATGTGCCACCATGCCTGGCTCTGTTCCCAGTGTGGCCTTAAACTCACAGAGATCCAGAGGGATCTCTGCTTCCCGAGTGGTAGGATGAAAGGTGTGTGCTACCACTGTCTGGCCTCTACTTTTAATCTAGTGGCTGTTCTGTTCTCTGATCCCAGATAAGTTTTATTAGGGTATGCAATATATTGGGGGACACAATATATCACCACATCTATGCACTTGTGAGCAGATGGTTCACATTAGCTCATACAGTCATATACACATAAATAAATAGTAAATAAGTAGGTAAGCATTTTATGCATATTCATCAATGTTTATTTACATATTTTTTTTATTGAAAATAGATTCTTCCCCTCCAACACAACTTCCTCAAATCAACTCTCCCTCTGTTTCCTTTCAGAAAGGAGCAGGCCTCCAAGGAACATCAACCAAACATGACAAAAAAAGATACAGTAAGACAAGGCAAAAGCCCAAAGGAGGAATGAGTCCAAATAGCAGGCAAAAGAGTCAGAGACACACCTGCTCCCACTGTTAGGAACCACAAACCTACCTGCTAGCTAACATCCATAACACATACCCAAAGGACTTGACTCAATTGATTGCAGGCCTTGTCTTGCCGATCCGGTCTCTGAGCCTATATGAGCCCTGTTTAGTTGAATCAGTGGCCATGCTTTCCTGGTGTCCTCCACCCCATCTGACTCCCACAATCTGAAATCATGAGTCTTTAAAAATTATTAAAACCAGACAATTCTTCAGGATTATAGTTTTAAAAACATTTTAAAGGCAAAAATGTTTGCTTGATGAATTAACCTTAGTAGATCAAGGAAGAAAGTATTAATAGCAAGAGAATAGTTTAATTGCACAGTTCCTTTTAACTGGTTTATTCTCTAGGAGGTTTCTAAAGAGATTCCAAAATTCCCAATAAAATCATAATTAATATTATTTTGCTGTGAACTGATAAACTTTTAATGTCATTGCCTCTAATCTCAGAGTAAAGTGTTCCTTTTGGTGTTGCTATGACCAGAGTAGAAATCCTTGAACCCCCTGGCTTTTTAATCTTCTTGGTATATACCACCCAATGTCTCAAACATCATCTTTTATAATTGCTTGATACATTTGGAATATGGCAGATAGCCAATAATTTTAGAGCACTGAAAAATGTACAGCTACTTTGGACAGTGATCTACAACTCCTCAGCATTTCATATATGAGTTTCAGCTTCTTAACGCTTTCTTCACGGAGATTTAATGAACAGGAAGAAAGCAAACTATATAGGAAGGTAAACAAACAAATCTACATCCAACCAGGAAGAGATACAGACTTGGGATTGTACTCTATTTTTCAATTTCAGATTCTTTTATTGATCCTGTAGGTTGCTAAAAAAAATGTTTATATGCCCCAATTCTTTAAATGAACTTCTCCAGACTGAGAAATATAAATATAGAATATGGCCTCATATATATTTAAGTATGTTTGAAATATATGTATGATATGCATATATGTACATGTATTTAAATTATATTTTATATATCTTTTATGTGGGGGGAGAAGGGTGGATCATAAAACTAGGTTGGGATACCTGAGGATGATAAAGAGGTCTTCAGAAAGCAGGGGGAGGAAAAACCGCAATAGAATAATTGTGACATGAAAGTGGAAAGAGAAACTGCGGAAGGTGGGGTATGGACAGAGTATGCAGTGGGGTTGGAGAGAGGATGAGGAAGAAGGCCAGAAAACATCATAAAGAAACTCAGTGCTTTGTGTGCCGAATTAACAGATGAAAACAGAAAGAGAACTGGAGGAGAGAAAGGAAGTTGTCTATGAATTTGAGTTCCCTATTATAGCTTTTAGTAAATTGTCTCTTCATTTTAGTTATTTTTTATAGACATGGGGTTTATTTACTCCTTTACCCATATTATTATTGTTTGTGTAATTACTTCTTACTTTTCTATGCTGGAACTTATATAAAGTATATCCTGACAAAAGAAAGTTGAGAGACAAATGTTTATTTGATTCAGAATTCTATGATACAGTCCATTTTTGTAGCAATACATTGTAGTAGGAACTTGAAGCAACTGATCATTTTACAGCCACATAGGAGAAGAGTGAATAATGAACTAATACACATATTCTAGTACTCAACTCATTCTTCAAATCTTAAACAATCCAGTGGGTAGGACTGTAGCTAGAGTTTTCCTGCCTTGCCCACAGTCAGGACAAATCTTTGTCACTCGCCAGTCCCACAGCCGCTCAGACCCAACCAAGTAAACACAGAGACTTATATTGCATACAAATTGTATGGCCATGGCAGGCTTCTTGCTAACTGTTCTTATAGCTTAAATTAATCCATTTCCATAAATCTATAACTTGCCACGTGGCTGGTGGCTTACCGGCATCTTCCCATGCTGCTGGTCATGGCGGTGGCTGGCAGTGTCTCTCTGCCTCAGCCTTCCGTGGTGGTATTCTAATTGTACTGAAATGTGATTTTGATTGTATGTTAATAAATATTGTTGCCCAGGGGTCAGAGTTATTAGAGCCATAGACAGAGCGTGGCGGTCGTGGCACACACCTTTAATCCCATAGATCTCTGTGTGTTCAGGGATACAGCCAGCATTGGAGACATATGCCTTTAAGACCTGGGGGGGGGGGCTATATATACAGACAGTGAAGAGGCAGTCACGTGTTTGGGTTTACAACCAATGAGAAGGCAGAATGACTATGGTACGACACACACACAGGGAAATAGCTCTCTTTCGGGAAGCCAGGACCACCGCAGGAGGAAGGGTGAGATTTTAGCTCCGAGCTCTGACCTCTCGGCTTTCTCTTTTACATTGGTTCTGTGTTTCTTATTTAATAAGACAGTTGGTTACATCTACATAGGCAAGTACTATTATAATTAGTATTATAGTTTTACTCATTCAAGTACAACTTTGTATAAATATGGCTGATATATCCAGGTCATTGAATTTAAGAAGCATATAATTTATTTTTAACTTTTATACTTTTGACTGTGAATTATGGAGACATGTATAAATAATTTTGAATATAAAATATGTGGTATATTTACTATTTATTTATTTTTGGGTATGTCTTGATCTGGGGCTATTTTTCATTTCTATTTCAATAATATACATGAAATAGTTTTTCACAATTTAGTGTTATTCATTATTTTCATTAAACAAAAATAGTATAATGTTCATAGAAAAATTTTGCATGGTAAATGTCTTAGACAATTTTCTGCAGTTGTTATTCATAATAATATTATTATTTCTGTTCATTGTTTGAGAATATTGAATAAAAATAGGAGGGTATAAAATGGAATTCATGCATTTCCTTATATTTTAGTGAAAAGTGACTTTTGTTCAAATTTGTTTTGTGGAGAATTTTGGACAAAAGTTTCTTATTTCACTGTAGTTAAAACTATTTCTGAAAGAAAATTGATTTATCATATAAAAATAAACTAGTTTAAGTTTATTTTGACTCATGTCATCAACTGATTATTAATAACACACTTTTATGATCAAGAGAATACCTTGTGATGCACAGTTTCTTTCTTTGAAACCTGAAGATACTTAGTTTCATCATGATTCCCTTACTAATCAACCCGACTCACAAGTCTCATTTATTCTGTCTTGAGCTCTTCTATATTAGATGCCCAATTTATTTCCTGTTTATTAATATCGTGATTAAATTATATCAATGATTCCACGATTAGCAAAGTTATTGATTTCAATGATGTTCTGTGCATTTTTCTTTCTTCCCATTCAGTAAGTTTAATATTAGTACGGGTTAGTTCTTATATATTTATGAATGATGTTAAATACAAACTTGAAATGTCATTAATTCTTCTATCTTCAAAAAAGAAATACATATTACCTTAACTTGACATTTCAAATTTAAATATTCTATAATTTAGAAAGATAAAGATTTTTCTAAGTTCACAATGTAAAGAGAATTTCTTCTCATAATGAAATCGAGGAAGCTCATCAGAAAGCTTAGTCTCAAATAAAACATGCTGCCCCCCCAGCCCTCCATTTATCAATGCAAAGATAATTCTATCCCTCCACTTGATGGGTGGGTATAAAAAACGCCTACACACATGGTACTCATATCTACACAGCTCCCGAATGATTTGCACATGACTAGCATATACTCAACCAAAAGGTGATACTTAACCTAAATAGGAACACTTGGGATGGTGGAAGACTAGCACTAATCTACAACTTAAAATTATTTTATTTCAGGAATATTACATATAGTATGTTTATCCTGGTGACTAAGTAATTGAAAGTCCTATCAAGGAGACTAGCAATCTGTTGTATAATATTCAACATTGTATTTTTTCTGATTTATCTAATTCAAATATTCTGATCAAGACATTGCTCTTTTTGAAACCATTTTGTACCCTATTTAAAATTGTGAATCAAAGCCTAACTTTTTCTTAATGTGTGAATTCACTTATCTTCATTCAAGATCTTCTTTCCAATTGAGTTTAACATCTATCTTTAAGCTTCCATCACAGTCTCCATTTGTTGAATTCTTCCTGAGGTATTTTATTACTTAAACATTGGTTTATGCTATTCTATTCTATTTTTGTCTACTGATTCTCATAGGTTGTTATTGTCCCACTCATCTGAGATCTCTCAGTACCTAATGAGCATTTATTAATTAGAAATCAATCATCATAATTTGGTGATTCAACTGAGTCAGTCATTTTTAAAACAGTTAATAGGATATATTAGTAAAAAATAATTAGTAACAGGAAAACAACAAAAAAGTTTTCTGTAGAAATTTCCATATATATATATATGTATATTATTATTTTAATATTTTAATTAATATGTATATTAATCTAAACTCTCAATTGGTGAACCTTTGAAAATTTAAAGGGAATATATTATTTACTTTACTATTTTATAATTTCTGTGAAATTAAAATGATTATTTAAATTAATAATATTTCCTAATTAAAATGGGGGAAAATCTAAATTTAATTTACAATGTTCCCCTAAACCCACGGCTTTTTGATATCACCCTTCACCTGCAGTGATTTAACTTTGAAACAGCCATGCAGATTTAATTATGCATTGGCTCCTAAGGGATGCACTCATATATCAGTTTTCATCTCTCATGGACAGATCATTTTCAGTTAAGTTACAAACCACTGAAAATCAATTTTTAATGGAAATACTCATACAACCTTAACTGCAAAAGAGCAAAAATGCAGGTATAATACCAAGTGGCAGGTTATTAACTATAACTTCAATTTTATGTTCTTTTGACACTAGACTATGTCAGCCATAAATAAGTGAGCGTTTACCACACAAGTCACACTTAACAGGAGATTATTGAAAGTTTTAGTGGTTCTCACATTGAGCCCATAGGGACTCTGGAGGCTTTTCCAATCTCTCTAGGAATCAGTCACTGAACCAAAAAGATTGTACTGAAATGTTGTTTAAATTCTAACAAGAAACCCATGAAGGAAGGAAATGTAGAGTTCAGTTGAATGTCTACCATGAAGCATACCAGCTAACCGAAAAAAAGTTTTAAGGAGTAAACTGTCATTTATAACAAACATTAGTCACAACACTTGGTAATACTTAAGCACTATGACAGCCATATTTATATCTATATTTATGTAGCTTATAAAATTATTCCTGTAGCCTTTTAAATATTCCTTTAAATTAGTTTTTAATGCGCTGAAGGTCAACTGAGCCTGACTGCTTATTAGCCAGAAGCCTTTAATGACAATTGCAAATGGCATAGATTTTCTTGTGAACTGCAATTTCCTTATCTATGATCTTGAAAAATCCAACTTTCAATTTCAAATATTGCAGAGTTAGTAAAAATGGAAAATTATCATAACTTTAACAAACAAACATGACTTACAAATAAACTATGAAGCTGAAGTTTTAACTTAAAAATATAAACTGTATTTATGGAAATTAATTACTATTTTTTCAGCGTTAGTTGAAACTCTATATGTGAATGAAAATTTTTTGAGTTATGTATTTCTTTGAATAATGAACTGATATATATATATATATATATTGATAAGTAGTTAAGCAAATAAAACATTACACTTAAAATAAGGCAGAAAAAGAAAATAAACTAATATCAAAATATTGACTAGATAACAGAAATTGTGACACATATAATGTTCTTACTATAGCCCTCTTTAGTCCTACATTCTATGGTTATTTTACACACACACACACACACACACACACACACACACACACAAACACATTGGTTTTTTGAAACAGAGTTTTTCTTTGTCCAGCTCTAGCTTTCCTGGAACTCACTCTGTAGATCAGGCTGGCCTTGAACTCACACAGATTCACCTGCCTCTGCCTCCTGAGTGCAGGGATTAAAGTAATACACCACCATTGTCCAGCAATTTTTGATAATTTTAAGATGTGTGTGTGTGTGTGTGTGTGTGTGTGTGTGTGTGTGTGTGTGTACATTTCTATATATAAACTTCTCAGTCCACATAATTGTATGTGCTGTTTGGCACTAGACAACCAATTGTGTTCGTCCCTGGGGAAGACCATTTCTCTGATTTCCACCTTTCCTCAGTTTCCTATAGCTTTATTTATTTATTTTTTTAAATTGAGGCCCCGTGGGCTTTCCCCCATCCAGTTTGGCATATCTATTGGTGCCATACTTGGTGCTGGGAATTTACCATTTTCGTTGAGTTTGGGAAATCATGTGGGTGAGACTTCACTATGGTGATATTTTAATTGTACTGAAATGTGATTTTATTTGTATGTTAATAATTAAAGTTGCCTGGGGGTCAGAGCTAATAGCAAGCCATAGCAGAGCTGGACGTTCATGGTGCAGGCCTTTAATCCCAGCACTTGGTAGGCAAAGCTAGGTAGATCTCTGTGTGGTCAAGGATACAGCCAGCATTGGAGACATATGCCTTTAATCTTTTTTTTTTTTTGTTTTGTTTTGTTTTTTTTTGTTTTGTTTTTTGTTTTTTCGAGACAGGGTTTCTCTGTGCAGTTTTGCGCCGTTCCTGGAACTCGCTTTGGAGACCAGGCTGGCCTCGAACTCACAGAGATCCACCTGCCTCTGCCTCCCGAGTGCTGGGACTAAAGGCGTGCGCCACCACCGCCTGGCAATGCCTTTAATCTTAATACCAACCATCGAAGACCTGGAGGTCTGTACATACAGGCAGTGATGAGGTGGTCATGTGGTTGGTTTTATAACCAATGAGAAGGCAAAACAGAAAGACTATATAAAGACAAACTGACAGGAAATAGCTCTCTTTCAGAGAGGTCTCTTCGCTTAAGATGCTACCTGCAGCAGGCGGGTAAGGCTCTTAGCTCTGATCTCTTGGCTTTCTTCTTTGCATTGGTTCTCTGTTTCTTAGTTAATAAGATGATTGGTTACATCTATACTTCACAGGTATAGATTCTGATGCTACTAAGAATCTGCAATTCAGTAAATTACATGTAAAGTATAAAACAATTTGCAGAATTCTTAAATGAACATTTCAGTTGTAAAAGTATCATCTGACTTCTTAGATTTAAAAAGGGGACAGTTCTTTGGCTATCAACAAAATATAAAACAACAAAAATGGAGAAGTTTCTTCTAATTTCAGGTAGTATCTTTCCTACGTTTCTCAATTTATAATATATTTTAAGCACAATATACACCATTTCATATGTTAGAAACACTCATGTCTCTAAAACAAACATGGACGCTTGCTCAGTAATAAACATTTGAATGGAAATACCTTTCTGATTTTGCTTGCTATGTCCTGGATCTAGACCTACTTCTGACACACAATAAAGGCTGATTGTTTGTTCAATGAAAATTACTTCCCAATATCAAGTACAAGTCCTTCACAATAAAGTATGTTTGAAAATTCAGTCCTGTCCATGCTTTCTAAAGGACAGTCTGAGCTACTTAATCTTACTGACACATTTCTAACTAGAACTTCTAGTTGCTTGAGGCTCAACTTGAAATCCTCTGACTTTCTAATGTAATGCGAGTTTAATCTTTACTGCCAATTTTATTTGAGCCTGAAAACGAATTAATTTCATAGCATTTATCACTGTTTTATCAAAACAATGTACTATGTGATTGAAAGATGAATATCAATAGTTAATAAGTACTCTAGAATATATTTTTGTGTATTTGTATGCTTAAAATAATTTAAGACCTAGAGAACTGAATTTATTTTACTTCTTTTATTTTAATGTAAGAGAATTTCCTTTTCAAACAAACGTGGGTCTTTAATAGAAATCAACTGAGAAGACTTTTAGAAAACCAAAAAATAATCTTCAAGACAATATTAATTTAATTTTTCCTTCACTTTGGGTAATGTAAGTTGCCAAAGTGATCTGTAGTAATTTAAAGTGGTGTTTTCTTGCTGCTTAGAACAATATACTCTTGGTAACTCCATTCTATACTGCTTTATGCACTTTCTGTAAGCCATGTGCATTCAGCAAATACTTTTCTTTATACCTTTCTGTTTTTGTCATTTACACTAAGTAATAAGTCCTTTGAATGACATAAAGAACTTTGACTTCTACTTCATATCTTGTACACCAGATGATGAATTTTTAAAAATAAAATAATAATGAAAGCTTGAAACCAGAAGTTATATAACACTTCTGGCTCCTACAGCCAGAAATTCTGAGAAGATCCCTGAGTCTGAGAGGAAGAATGTGGTACGTTTCTTTGTTTCAGACTGAGAATTGCACAGTCTCCTGTTCTCTGTACAATGAAAAGCTGAGGGTCTCGTGTTCATTATAATCTACACCAAGGAGGTTCTCTGAGGAGTGAGACAGATGTCCTGATGGAGGAGTAAAGCAACAAGTAATTTGGAATTCCCTTTTCAACTTCAGAAACAATAGGGAAGCTGTACTTCTGAACTCACAAAAGTTATGAGTGCTTGTAGAAGATCAGCACAAGCTCATGCCAGACAAATTTCCAGTGTGGAACTCCATTTGCGATGAAATCACACCATTAGCTGCAGACTTGCTGGAGTTTAATAGCTGCAGTTTTCTTTACAGTTTCCTTTGATGGTGTGACCCCTAGTAGGTCGACCACACTCCAGGGCACACAAGTTAGACTACCCACGGGAAAACAAAAAAACAACGAAGCAGAAAAGGCGAGGTTGGGAGGTAGAGGTAGGTGAGGGTAGAAAGAATGGATTGAGTAGGATTGTAGGAGCAGAGTTCATATCAAAATACATTGTATGAAGTCTGAAAGATTTAATAAGATACTTAAAAGCAATCTTAAACTTTGATGTCAGTGTGGAAGAGCAAGATTTGTTGTTGAAGTCTCGAAAAAAAAAAGAATCTATGATTTCTGTTCAAATTTAATTATTGGATAGAAATATTGGATCCCCTGCTAATATGGTATCAACATAGTTATGTCTCTATATGAATCCTCTCTCTCTCTCTCTCTCTCTCTCTATATATATATATATATATATATATATATATATATATATGTATATATATGTGTGTGTGTGTGTGTATAATCTGATGTTATTCTTTTTACTTGTGTGTATTATATATACACAACTATACAATGTATATGGATATGTATTATAATGAATGTTTTAGGTTTTTATTCTTTCTATTCAATTTTCTTTGTTCTGAAGTGTGCATTTTAGTGGTTTTCTAGAAGAACAGAACTTTGAAGAGAAAAAATCTTTTCCTGAATTTTCTTTATTCTATCAGATTCTTAAATGCCTGTAGGAAGAAAAAGAAGATCCTAAATTGAGAATTTTGGAGACATACAATTATTTATTTGAAATTTGTTTTCCTTGAATAAGAATATTTAATTAACTATGAATAAATATATATTGATTTTATCTAACATATTAAAATTATTAATATCATTTTTTCTCTTTTTCCATTTTTTTCTTATAGGGTTATTTGTGATAAAAAGCTGTTTAGTTTTACAATGTTAATATTATATGCTCTGTCTTTTCTCATCCACTTTGTGGAGATATTTATGAACTTTTCCTACCTCCAATAAATGATAAATTCTTTCTCCCTTTGAAGTGCTAGTGTATGAGAGAGTTTAAAGTGAGGAAAGAGAAGTGAGAAATTATTATATGGCAGTCTCAGAGGCTAAAAGTATATCCAATCTGACGGTATTCTTTTTATTTTACCTTATATTAAATTTTTCTTCATGTTCCAATTAATAATTTAGAAAATAAGTAATTCATGTGAGACTTTTATTTTTATTCTACATTGTAAGTATTTTGTGTTACAAGCATCTTCTAAACCTTATAGGAAGTTATTCATGAATTTTCAGTTAGATTACTATTTTTATTTTTTTAGTATAATGCAAAATTTCAGCTACACTACTTATTTTTCCAATACTTAAGCACTTGTATGTACCTCCCTCCAGGTAACAGCTCGTCTGATTATGTATTTCTCAGAAGATATTCTTTTAAGACTACATACAATGTAAATTCAATATAACTTGCTTTATAATATTGCCTTGGATTTATGTGTATCCAAAGATCCATGTGCATTTAAAATATCTAGTTTCCAAATTCTTGTTATATTTTTTATGTAAGTCATACCGTCTTATTTTCTAATCATTCATAAGACATACATATTTGGATGGCATACTTTGAATATATGCTCTGCATTAACGCAATTGACTCCAAAAAATGTAGACTATTATTTATGTTAATTAAAACCATTGTTTAAGTGGGTTGATCATTTGATCATTGCAAATGGCATGCCTTCATCAAATCATCACACCATATCTCATAGTTATACAGAATTAAAAAATTAATAATATCTGTTCTATTTTTAGGTGTAGTGCTCTGTTAATGGAAGTTGGCTCAATTTTGATTGATATTCTTCTAGGCAGGTTGTTATCTTCTTGATTCTTATAAATTTATAATATACTTTTGTATTAATTGAAAGATTATAATTATACACTCCAAGAACAATTATGAATTCTTCTGTTTGCTTTTGTATTTTTGTCAGTTTTATTTCTTATAGTCTAACCTTCAATATTAGGTACACACATACATTTAAGGTTAATTAATTTCACATAAAAACTGATGTCTGCATCACTATAAAATTTATATTTTTTCTATGACATCTACAAATCTATCATCTATCTATATTTTACTGTATGTGTAATTTCTAACAAAATACAATTTTTTCACTTGTAAATTACATTACTACCTTTTTTTAAAATGTAAGAACATCCCATTTGGCACTGCTAGGCTTTGAAGTCACTATGTAACCCAGACTTGCCTCAGACTAATAGCAATTCTCCTATCTCAGCTCTTCCAATTGGAGTCATAGGACTGCACCAACATGTCAGGGCATAGCTTATTTTAAAATGGTTAATATTAGATAATTATTCTTACCTTTTTCCTTTCAACTTATTTGTTTCTTAAAGAGAGAAGCTCCCTCTTCTGCTAAAACAAGTAACGTTATAGAACTCAAGAGGTAAATTTGGGAATAACTATGTATGTAAGCATTTATGTACGTATGCATATATATGCATGCAATAACAATTCAGAAAAGAAACTATGGATTTGAAGGAGTGTGGGAGGGATAATATGGGAGGATTTGATGGGAGGGTAGAGAAAGGGGAAATGGTTGTATAAACACAGGGACAAATAGCCAAACGAATGGAAACACATGAACTATGAACCAAAGTCTGAGGGGCCCCCAAATGGATCAGGCCCTCTGAATAGTTGAAACAGTTAATTGGCTTGATCTGTTTGGGAGGCATCTAGGCAGTGGTACTGGGTCCTGTGCTCATTGCATGAGTTGGCTGTTTGAAACCTGGGGCTTATGCAGGGACACTTGGCTCAGTCTCGGAGGAGGGGACTGGACCTGCCTGGACTGAGTTTAACAGGTTGATCTCTGTCCTCGCGGGAGGCTTTGCCCTGGAGGAGGTGGGAATGGGGGGTGGGCTGGGGGGAAAAGGGGGGGCAGGAAGGGGGAGAACAAGGGAATCTATGGCTGATTGTAGAACTGAATGGTATTGTAAAATAAAATAAAATAAAAAAAGAAAGAAAATGCAATCTAAAAAATAGACAAAAATAATAACGGAGTAATTTTTAAAAAATGTTTAATTTCTGTTTAGTTTATTCATTCATTTCACATCCCAACTGCAGTTTCTCCCCCCAGTCCCTAACTCACCACCTCACCTCGTCACCTCCCCTCTACCCCATTCTCAATTCTCTCTTCCTCCACTTCTATTTAGAAAAGAGCAGGCCTCTTTAGGATATCAACAAAATATGGCATACAAAGTTGCAGTAAAACTAAGTACCTACCCTTGTGTTAAGACTGGGTAAAGGAATCCAATATGAGGAGTAGCATCCCAAAAGACAGCAAACTAGTCAAAGACAGCCCTTGCTCCCACTGTTAGGAGTCCCACAAGAACACCAAACTATACACCTGTCAAATATTTGCAGAGGAACTAGGTTAGTCCCATGTAGGATCACTGGGTGTCAGCTCAGTTTCTGTGAGCTCTATGAACCCGTTAGTTGATTCTATGGGTTTTCTTGTGATGTCCTTGACCCCTCTGATTCCTATAATCTTTTCTCCTTCTGTTTAGCAGGGTTCCTTGATCTCAGCCTAATGTTTGGCTGTGGGTCTCTGCATGTGTTTCCATCAGTTGCTGAATGAAGCCTCTCTGATGACAATTGTGATAGGCACCAGTCTGAGTGAGGCAGAATATGCTTATGCATCATTCCATTGACTCCTCAGCCCCCCAAAAGGAAAACCCTCTAGTCTTATTTGTTTCTATCCTAGGTGTCTGTGCCATCCAACCTCTGGTTCTGGCACTCCAGGCAGTGTCCAGGGGTGGGCTAACTCTCATGTCATGGGTCTGAGGCTAGACCAGTCCTTGGTTGGTCACTCTCACAAACTGTGTCACCCTTATCACAACATATCCCATAGGCAGGACAAACTGTAAGTCAAATGTTATCCGGCTGAGTTGGTTTGCTAGTCCCTCCACTGGTAATCTTGGCTAGTCACAGGAGATGGCGATCTCAGGTTACATATCTCCTATTGCTTTTAATCTTAGTTGGGGCCATCATTGTAGATTCCTGGGAGTTTCCCTTTTGCCAGGTTTTTGCCTCACTCTGAAATGTCCCCCTTGCAGTCCTTTCTTTCTGTAGTCTCTCTTCAATTCCTCCCTCACTTGACTCCTGATATTCCCACCCCACCCCCCACACTCCCAGGCCACCAACAAAATTTTTTTCTATTTCCCCTTCCTAGGGAGATCTGACTGTCCCACCTTGAGCCCTCCTTGCTGTCTTGCCTCTCTTGGTACCAAGACCCAAGACCTAACTGGGTCTGTGGATTGTAGCATGCTTACCCTTTATGTTACAGCTAAGATCCACTTATAAGTGAGTACATAGCATGATTTTTTTTCTTCCTGGATATGGGTTACCTCACTCAGGATGGTTTTTTTTTCTAGTTCCATCTATTTGCCTGAAAATGTCATGATGTCATTGTTTTTAACAGGTGAGTAATACTCCATTGTGTAAATGTACCAAATTTTCTTTATCCATTCTTCAGTTGAGAGATATCTAGGTTGTTTCTAGGTTATGGCTATTACAAATAAAGCTGTCATGAACCTAGTAGAGCAAGTATCCTTGTGATGTGATTGAGCATCCATTAGGTATAGGCCCAAGAGTGGTATAGCTGTGTCTTGGGGTAGATTAATTCCCCAATTACTGAGAAACATTGATTTCCAAGGGGCTGTACAAGTTGCACTCTCATAAGCAATGGTACCCCACTTGCTCTCCAGCATGAGCTGTCACTTGTGTTTTTGATCTTAGCCATTCTGAAGATGTAAGACGAAATCTTAGAGTCCTTTTGATTTGCATTTTCCAGATGGCTAAAGATGTTGAACTTTTTTTTAAGTGTTCATGGCCTTTTGAAACTCTTAGGTTGAATATTCTCTGTTTAGATCTGAACTCAATTTTTCAATTGGCTTATTTGTTTTATTGATGTCTAGTTTCTTGAGTTCTTTATATATTTTGGCAAACAGCCCTTTGTCAGATGTGTGGTAGGTGCAGAATTTTCTTATTCTGTAGGCTGCCATATTGTCCTATTGACTGCATCGTTTGCCTCACAGAAGCAATTTGATTTCATGAGGTTCCATTTATTTATTGCTGATCCCAGTACCTGCACTTTTGATGTTCTGTTTAGGAAGTTGTCTTCTATGTTAATGTGTTCGAGATTATTTCCCTTCTATCAGGTTCAGGATATCTGGTTTCATGTTGAGGTCTTTTTATCTATATGGACTTGAGTTTTGTGCAGGTTGATAGATATAGATATATTTTCATTCTTCTACATGATGAAATTCAGTTACACAAGCACCATCTGTTTAAGATGCATGTTTTTTTTCCATTGTATAATTTTGGCTTCTTCATCAAAAGTCAGTTGTCCATTAGTTGTGTGGATTTATGACTGGATCTTTGATTCCATTGATAAATGTGTCTGATTTGAGTTCTTATTACTTTGTAATACATCTTGAAATTAGGGATGGTGATACATCTAGAAGTTGTTTTATTGTACAGTGTTGTTTCAGCTATCCTTGTTTTTTTCATATGAAGTTAAGTATTGTTCTTTTAAGGTCTGTAAAGAATTGTGTTGTGATTTTAATGGGATTGTGTTGAATCTGTAGATTGCTCTTGATAAGATTGTCATTTTTACTATGCCAGCCCTACCTATCCATGAACATAGGAAATCTTTCCATCTTCTGATATCATCTCCAATTTCTTTCTTCAACGACTTGAAGTTTTTTTCATACAGGTCTTTCACTTGCTTGGTTAGAGTTATACCAAGGTATTTTACATTATTTATATCTATTATGAAGGGTGTTGTTTCTCTGATTTCTTTTTCAGCCCATTTATTATTTATGTATAGAAAGGCTATTGATTTTCCTTTTTTTTCAGTTAATCTTTTATCTAGCCACTTGACTAAAGGTGTCCATCAGCTATAGAATTTCCCTGGTAGAATTTTGGGGGTGGTTTATATATAGTATCCTGTCATCGTAAAGGCAATACATTGACTTCTTCCTTTCCAAATTTTATCCTCCTGTTCTTCTTTTTGTCTTATTGCTCTAGTAGAATGTCAAGTAGTATATTGTATGGATATAAAGGGAGTAGACAGCCTTGTTTTGTTTCTGATTTTAGTGGAATAGCTTTGATGTTATCTCCATTTAATTTGATGTTGGCTATAGGCTTGCTATATATTGCTTTTATTATGTTTAGTTTAGGTATCTCCCTTGTATCCCTGTATCTCTCCAAACTTTTATCATGAAGGAGTGTTAGATTTTGTGAAAGGTATTTTCATCATTTAATGAGATGACCTTGTGTGATTTTTTCCTTACAGCTCATTTATATGTTGGATTACATTGACTGATTTTCATATGTTGAACCATCCCTGCATCTCTGGGATGAAGCCTACTTGATCAAGGTGGATGATCTTTTTGATATGTTCTTAAAATCAGTTTGCAAGTATTTTATTGAATATTTTGCATTAACTTTTTGCATGAGAGAACTTGGTCTGTAATTTTCTTTCTTTGCTGAATCTTTGTTGGCTGGAGTATCAGGGTAACTCTGGCCTCATAAAAATAATTTGATAATGTTCCTCTATTGGTGAAATTATTATGGCCACTCCACGTAGTTAAAAGGATATTTATTTAATGGCATAACTCACAAATTAAGGGATAGGTAGGTCGCAGGGTCTGGGGAAGGTGTATCGCAATCCAGTGGTGTTCTCTGGAGCTCTGCTAGTCCACCTTCACCGTTCAGGGTCCTGGCACACAGAGAGCACTAGCTCATCCAGCTCTCGGGTCTCCAGGCACCTCCCCTGACCCATCTTGTAGGTGTGACAGTTGCCAGAGTCTCAATGGGGGTTAGAACTTCCAGGTCAAAGCTGGAATGGCTACCCACTACATTCCTCTGTTTATAGTTTGTGGAATAATTGAGGAGCATTATTATTATCCAAGAAATTATAGAAACTATTAAGAGATTTATCCCAATTCTGTTTTTTAGGACCATGTCAATTTTAATGAAATCATTCTTGTCTTCAAATTTTATGCATTCATAGAAGATAAACCTAATTAAATATTCATGAATATTAAATCATACCTAAGTCAGGACACTAGATGGATTTAGGTATAAATGACACTAGTGCCTCCATATACACTCAAATATTTCATTTCCTTATGTGGATATTTTAGTTTTCCATGTTTCATTCAGAATCTGTGCTTACTGTTAGCATAAAATCAGTAGAGATGTGAGGGATTCTGTTCAGATCTAGGAGTGGGGCAGGTGCATTTTTCAAACCTGCTGAATCTTGCTCAGGGAAAGTTACCATCACATTCTCTGTCTGTGTAAGAAATATAATTGTCTCTCTGCAGTGCCATCAAACTGGACCTGAGGAAATGGAATCATCTGCTCTTTCAGTGAAGTATCCATTTTAAAACACATGCCTACCTTCAGAACATATCCTCAATAATGAGGGTCTTGTTCAGCATTCAAGAAATAATCTCACCATACTCATTTGTCAAATTGCATAAGTGGCTTTAATGTTTAATAGGAAGAAATGTTGAGTTTTGATAGAATAAATACAAAGTAAATCTTAAGACGAATGAAGCATATTATAAGAAAGATGAACTTGGAAATTTTCTAATTTTATGGAAGAATGGATGCTTTCAGCCCTCAGGGTCCTTTAACCACAGGAAATCGGATATACTTTCAGGAAACATTATTCCCAAATCCTTATTATATGGATGACCCCAGACTAGTGAGTGGTATGTAGATGGGGTAAAGAAATACAGTGTACCTTCAGTGAGCATGCCAAAATAAATAAATAAATCAATAAATAAACAAATAAAACAACCTCCAGTGGATAGGTAATTTGGGAACAATGAGCACTTGAATACCGTATGAGAGCTCCTTCAAGTGTTACTCAAAGGGGGCTTAGGAAAAGTCACTTTTCAGGAGTCTAGCAAAGATTTATGGGAGATTAGAACATGAAATTTCAAGGCTAAAGTACATGGCAAAGGTCAGAGGCAATGATGCTTAAAGAATAGCCACTGCAGAGCTCCTCAAGTGTAGAAAGTTGGAGGGGATGAGGGCATGCAATTATGTTTCTCTACTTCTCTCCCTATTTGACATTTTCTGTTTTACCCTTCATGCCTCTGTACATTTTTTTCTAATCTAAACTCATGAAATATGCCCATAAAGGAGTAAGATAAGAAGAGAAAAGGGTGTTCATGTAGATCTCATCCATTTCTCCGTCATTGGGTGATCCCCGTGTCTTTCTTGGGGTCTTGTATTCCAGGTAGCCTCACTGGATGTGATGTGATGTGAGTAGCAGTCCAGTCATCCTTGTTCTACCTCTAGTATCCTCCTATGAGTGAGAACATACCATATTTGTCTTTCTGAGTCTGTGTTACCTCACTCAGGATGATTTTTTCTAGATCCATCCATTTGCCTGCAAAGCTCATGATGGCATTGTTTTTCTCTGCTGAGTAGTATTCCATTGTGTATATGTGCCACAATTTATTTATCCATTCTTCAGTTGAAGGGCATCTAGGTTGTTTCCAGGTTTTCACCCAGTGACGGAGAAATGGATGAGATCTACATGAACAGCCTGGACATGAGTGGGAGCAATGAACGGTGAGGGTCGAGGGAAAGAGAGCAGGAGATCCCACCTGGATCAAGAACAGAGAGGGAGAACAAGGAATGGGAGACCATGGTAAATGAAGACCACATGAGAAAAAGAAGAAACAAAGTGCTAGAGAGGCCCACAGAAATCCACAAAGATACCCCCACAAAAGACTGCTGGCAATGGCCGAGAGACAGGCGGGATTGACCTACTCTGGTGATGGGATGGCCAAACACCCTAATAGTTGTGCCAGAAACCCCAGCCAAGTGCTGAGGAATCTGGATGCAGACGTCCATGGCTAGGCCCTGGGTGGAGCGCTGGGAGTCTAATTAGTGAGAAAGAGGAGGGTTTATATGAGCGAGAATTGTTGAAACCAAGGTTGGATAAAGCACAGGGACAAATAGCCAAACCAATGGAAACACATGAACCAAAGGCTGAGGGGCCCCCAACTGGATCAGGCCCTCTGAATAGGTGAGACAGTTGATTGGCTTGATCTGTTTGGGAGGCATCTAGGCTGTGGTATATAGATGTAACCAACCGTCTTATTAAATAAGAAACACAGAAACAATGTAAAAGAGAAAGCCGAGAGGTCAGAGCTCAGAGCTAAAATCTCACCCTTCCTCCTGCTGTGCCAGCTTCGCGAAAAGAGAGCTACTTCCTGTCGGTTCGTTTTTTTTATAGTATGTTGTTCTGCCTTCTCATTGGTTGTAAACCCAAAAACATGACTGCCTCGTCACTGTCTGAATGTACAGCCCCCTAGGTCTTAAAGGCATATGTCTCCAATGCTGGCTATATCCCTGAACACACAGAGATCTTATGGGATTAAAGGCGTGTTCCACCACCGCCGCACTCTTGCTATGGCTCTAATAGCTCTGACCCTGAACACACAGATATCTATGGGATTAAAGGCGTGTTCCACCACCGCCACACTCTTGCTATGGCTCTAATAGCTCTGACCCCCAGACAACTTTATTTATTAACATACAATCAAAATAATATTTCAGTACAATTAGATTACCACCACATTTCCCCTTTTCTATTTTAATAAAAAGAAAAAGAAAGCAAAAGGTTATAACTAACAAAAGAAAAACTATATACAAAAGTACAATAACTATATACAATATATACAAGTAATAAATACCTAAACAGGTATTTGACAAATCAGAGAAAATAATTCCATTATCTATCCTATTTTGGTAAATCCAAGATGTATCTAATGCACTTTCTATCCTAATTAATTTTCAACTATAACTAACTAATCTTCAACCATAACTAACTAATCTTCAACTCCCTCAGAGAGCCAAGAAGGGAATAATATTAGCTAACAAAAATAAAAGCAGGAAGTGCATGCAAGCAACTTCCAAAAAATTTTGTGAGTTGACAGAAACAGCCAGGTGCCTGGGCAGTCACCTGAGGTTTCTCCGCAGTGTTGGGGCATCATCTTCAGCCTATAGGCTTAGTGTATCTGACAGACTCATTTGTGAAGTAGGATGTACACAAGGTCAACAGTTCAACCTCACATTGGGTGAGAGCAGTCCACGTACCAGAAACACCTGAATTCCACTAGTGTCCTGTCATGATTCAGGATTTTAAATTCTGGAAATTGTTGACAGTTTTTTAATTCAGCTGTCCATTTTTCTTTGCTGTGTATATATGGCTTCATCTCAGCATCCCCTTCTTCTCCACATCCCTCTATTAAATGCCAGTCTACTTTTGAGAGGCATGAGCTTTCAGCTGCTGTTCCATTGTACAACAGAATCCATCGGCCCTCTGCCTGTTAAGCTGCCTTCAAAGAAAAGGGCACTGTACCTTTTCCAGATGCGAAGGCCACTTCAGGGATGGGGCCATATTGTCCTGGCCTCAGAAGATGCCTTTTGATAAAGCCATAACCACACTTGTTTTGGCAAGAATCAGTAGTCCCTTGTTTCGTGATCTGTCTGTCCATTTTGTCCTGTTGATTCGAGGATACTTTGTTGGCTAACTTTTGCCAGAATGAAAGTTGACTCCATATGCAGTTTCTTCAATGCCCATATTTTCTCTAAAGTAGATTGGTACTGCCAGGAGCCGACATGTCTCAAAAAAGAAAAATTTTCTAAGTTATTAAAACATTGTAAATGCCATATTCTGTAGATCTCTGAAGGGTTTGAAGATGACCTCTCTAAAACATCTCTGCTCAATTTTTAAAACATATCTAATATGACTACAAGTTCTATTGTAATGTCTAACTACTAACTTTCATTTTTTTATATCCTAATAGTTGATAATAATAACATTCAAGGATCAGAAATTTGCATTACCTTGTTAAATGAATGGTATAAATGCAATTAGAAATATACATATAGCATTTTCTAACAATATCAATTTCAAATTTGTATACAATATAAAACAATCCAATCCAATGTAAAGTATTAGTAATTGTCTTTTTCTTTTTCTTTTTTTTTTAAACAAGAACTTTAAATCTAATCTCCTTTGCTTAGCCTTTTTCCTAACCCTTGACAATAACTTGTAACCAACCCCCCTAAACACTGAAAATTATCCCAGACCCAAAACCCACTAAAAAGACCAAAAAACCACCCGCCCCACACCACCTCTTTGGGAATCTGGGCGTCGTATTCTTAAAATTGCTTCCTGCTGGGTATGGGCAAAGTTTTCTTTATCCTGAAAGAAAAATTTTAGGTTAATTGTCAAATTCTAGGAGAGGTAACTATATCCTTCATTATCCAGTCTGTGTATAATGCCAAAGTTCAGGGTTTATCTCAAGTCCTTATTCAAGTAGTCTTTGAGACTGGATCATCTCAGCTAGTCATCTCAAAATTGCTCTGAGCACCTTGTAGTTCAAAGCTGATCTGTGGATGATGTTTGTCAGCTTAATGATATTATTATTGTCCACGTGGAATTGTTGTTGTTGTGGGGCCCCATCTTCTTTCTGGAGACTTCAGTTGATGTTAGGCCTGGCCATGATTTCCTGCAGAAAACTGATAAGAGACTCGAACACAAAAACATATATATGCAGCTAGCCTTTTTTCTAGAATTAGTTAGTACTCTATGTGACCATTCATATCTTAACAAAGTTTAAAATGTATATATATGTATATTAATCTTGTAAATTTTGATATAAAATTTATACTTTAAGAAAAGTTTAAAGAATCAGAATAGAATAAAAAGAGTTGAGATTAGTAATAGAATAGTCCCTTAATTAATTTTGCTTTTGTCCTGTACCATAGCAGAAGATGGCTCTTTTATTCTGGCATGATACAGGGAGTTTGCATTTTCCTTTTAACAACATGCTTGATTTTAAAGAAGGAGAGAGCCATTCTCCAACTCCAAAGTCAGCTTTAAATTTTAATTGAACTGGGACTATTAGAAAACCAATAGTGTGAAATCTTTAGAGAAAAGCAGAAACAAACATTTAGGAAGACATAAAAATTTTTTAGATAATATATACCCATACACTGTTTCACTCTGTTACTTGGGATAGATGATTTGTCCCTTTTCTTCAGTTGTCTCATTTGTCCAGTGTTCTTCAAATTCCTTAACCTTCATTCTCCTAAAAGACAAAAACAAAAACCTTTCCCCAAGACTAATTTTGGGGATGTTTCCTTTTGACAAGTTATTATCTGATTAAATGAAAAGGCATGTGTTATTGATACCAGTTAGTTTAAATTGGATGTTCATGCTGGTTGATGAACTATCACCTCCTCTAATTAAGAGGTCTCTCTTGTTCAAATCGAACCTTTATCAATTTTGATGGTACCCACAGCTTATCTTCTCCTGTAGAAACAAAAGCAAAGCCTCGTCCCCAATGTAATACATACCCTGGTTTCCATTCTGAGGTCAGCACATCCTTAAAGTATATAGGCTGATTTAATTCTGTAGTTTTTTCTATTATCCAATGTCTCTCTGCAGCTGTTGTTCCTTTCTCATTGGCATTCAGAAAATTCAAAGTTAGAAGAGCATTATGCAGTCTATTTCTGGGGATTTTTGTTACCCATTTCTGTTTGTTTAGCATATCCTTTAGAGTTCTGTTTGATCTTTCTATAACTGCTTGACCTATAGGATTATGTGGTATGCCTGTAATATGCTTTATATTGTAATAAGCAAAAAACTGTTTCATTTTAACAGAGACATATGATGGAGCATTGTCAGTTTTGATTTGTGCAGGTATACCCATGATGGCCATAACTTCTAGCAAATGAGTGATTACAGAATCAGCTTTTTCAGAACTCAAAGCAGTTGCCCATTGAAATCCTGAATAAGTATCGATAGTGTGGTGTACATATTCCAATTTTCCAAATTCTGCAAAGTGAAACACGTCCATCTGCCAGATCTCATTTCTCTGAGTACCCTTTGGGTTACATCCTGCTGGTAATGGCGTTTGATTGTAGAAGGAACAAGTAGGACATTTCTTTACTATTTCTTTGGCTTGTTGCCAGGTTATGGAAAAATCCTTTTTTAAACCTTTACTATTGACATGATGTTTTTTATGAAATTCTGAGGCCTCCAGCACATTTCCTATCAATAATTTATCAATCTCATCATTGCCTTGTGCTAAAGGGCCTGGCAAACCAGTATGGGATCGAATGTGACTTATATATAAAGGATGATTCCTTTTCCTGATTGTATCTTGTAATTGAATAAATAGTGAAGTTAATTCTGAAGCATCAGGGATAAATTCTGCAGTCTCAATATGTAACACCACTCTTTCAGCATACTGAGAGTCAGTTACTATGTTGAGAGGTTCTGAAAAATCCATTAATACCAACAGAATAGCATACAATTCTGATTTTTGAACTGAATTATACTGACTTTGAACCACTTTACTTAAATTTTCTGATTTGTAACCTGCCTTTCCTTCTTTGTTGGCATCTGTATAAAATGTACGAACTCTAGATATGGGTTTTTGCCGTACAATTCGAGGCAAGATCCAATCAGCTCTCTTTATAAGATCAATTCTATTGCTTTTGGGATATTTGCTGTTAATTTCTCCCAAAAATTACTGCAAGCTCTTTGCCAAGGTTCACTTTCTGTCCATTATTTTTCAATGTCCTCCTTAGTTAATGGTACGACAATTTCTGCTGGGTCTATGCCTGCTAATTGACGAAGTCTCAGTTTTCCTTTGTAAATCAAGTCAGAGATTTTTTCCACATAAGTTTTTAATTTTTTATTTGGTTTATTTGGTAAAAATATCCATTCCAATATAATATCTTCCCTCTGCATTAATATTCCAGTAGGAGAACGCCTAGAAGGTAAAATAACCAAAATGCAATCCAGCTTTGGATCAATACGATCCACGTGTCCTTCATGCACTTTCTTTTCTACCAAGGCCAATTCTTTCTCAGCATCAGGTGATAATTCTCTTGGACTATTTAAGTCCTTGTCACCTTCTAAGGTTCTGAACAAATTAGTCAGTTCATCATTTTTTACCCCAACAATAGTTCGTAGATGAGAAATATCTCCAAATATTCTTTGAAAGTCATTAAGAGTCTGTAGTCTATCTCTCCGAATTTGCACCTTTTGGGGTCTAATTTTTTGTAGCTCTATTTTATATCCTAAATAATTAATAGAATCTCCTCTTTGTATCTTTTCAGGAGCAATTTGTAATCCCCACCAAGGCAAAATTTTCTTTACTTCTTCAAATATTATTTCTAAAGTATCTGCATTTGAGTCAGCTAGTAAAATATCATCCATATAATGATAAATTATAGATTTAGGAAATTTTTTACGTATCACTTCCAATGGCTGTTGTACAAAATATTGGCACAGAGTTGGGCTATTCAACATTCCCTGAGGGAGGACCCTCCATTGAAATCTTTTAACCGGTTGAGAATTATTATAAGTAGGCACTGTAAAAGCAAATCTTTCTTTGTCTTTTTCTTGTAAGGGTATTGAAAAGAAACAGTCTTTTAAATCAATAACTATGAGAGGCCATCCTTTTGGTAACAGAGTAGGCAAAGGCATCCCAGATTGTAGAGAGCCCATTGGCTGAATTACTTTGTTAATTGCTCTAAGGTCTGTTACCATTCTCCATTTACCAGATTTCTTTTTAATAACAAATACAGGAGAATTCCAAGGGCTGGTTGATTCTTCAATATGCTGAGCATTTAACTGTTCTTCTACCAGCTCTTCTAAAGCCTGGAGTTTCTCTGTTGTTAAAGGCCATTGCTGGACCCATACAGGCTTGTCTGTTAACCATTTTAAAGGTAGAGCTGTTGGTGTCTTTGGAAGATCATCAGTTATTGTGCCCTGTTCTTGTATAATATGGATGGCTGGTGACCACTCATTAGAACAATATCTTCTAATATTTCTCTCAGTAACATGTGTTAGTTTATGATTTGTTTCTGAGACTGGAGGGATGTTAATCTGAGTATTCCATTGTTGCAACAAGTCTCGACCCCACAGGTTCATAGTTATGTTAGCCACATATGGTTTTAATTTTCCTCTCTGTCCTTCTGGACCTATACATTCGAGCCATCTTGCACTCTGTTTCACCTGAGATAATGTTCCAATTCCTAACAGTTGAACGTTTACCTCCTGAAGAGGCCAAGTTGGATGCCAAAATTCTGGTGCAATTATGGTAACGTCCGCACCTGTGTCTACCAGACCAGACAACAAAACACCATTTATTTTTATCGTTAATTTTGGTCTTTGTTCATTAATAGAAGTTTGTCAAAAAATTTTCTTTATGTTTTCTCCTGAATTTTCTATTCTCTCTGTTTCATCATCCTGACCAGCATGATTTATTCCAATAGGCATTTGGTTATTTAATCGCTCTCCAGAGCAGGCATTTCCTCTATGGCTGCAGGAAAGTTTTGAACTGGATTTGCACTGGGGGCCTGCCTGAGGCCCCTCGGGGAGTTTCCCGAAGACTGAGGCAAAGGATTACCCTGTCTGTACTTTGTTGATCTACATTCGTTGGTCCAGTGTTTTCCCTTACCACACCTTCTGCATACTCCAGAAGGAAGGGGCATTCTGTTGCCATTGTTCCTTGAAGAAACATTGTTTCTGGGAATGACCTGTCTACAGTCCCTTTTCAAATGTCCTTGCTTTCCACATCCAAAACATCTAACACTCCTCAAACCTTTTGAAATTACTTCTCCTACCCATGTATCATCATGCTCATCAGCTTCAACATTAATTGTTTCTCTAATCCAATCTTCCATAGGTGCAGATCTTGCCCTTAATGGCCTGATTATTCTTTTGCATGCTGCATTCGCATTCTCAAAGGCCAAAGATTTAATTATTGCCTTACCAGCTTCTGAATCCGAGACCATTCTCTTTACTGCTGAAGCCAGTCTTTGTAAAAAATCTGTAAAAGACTCTTTTGGGCCTTGCTTCACCTTTGTAAATGACTCAGATTTTTTTCCTGGTTCCTCAACTCTGTCCCATGCATTCAAGGCTGCCGTTCGACATAAAATTAGGGTTTGGACATCATATAAACATTGTGTTTGTGCTGAAGCATATTGGCCTTCGCCAATAAGCTGATCCTGGCAAACTTGTATTCCTTTATCCCTCCATTGTTTTTCTATGCTTTTAGCCTCCTCCTTAAACCAAGTCAGAAATTGAAGTCTCTGGCTGGGTTCCAGAACACCTTGTGCAAGGTCCTGCCAGTCCTGTGGTACTATCCTATTATATGTTGACCAAGAGTTTAACATTTGCTTTACATATGGGGAATGCATGCCATAAGATACTATTGCCTCCTTAAACCTTTTTAAATCCAACATTTCAATTGGAGCCCAATTATTTTGTGTAGCCATTTGATCAGGCATCTGCTGTACGGTTACAGGATAAATTAAGGGTGACTGTGTGAAAACAGGCTTTCTTTCTGCAACCTTATGATCCCGACTTGAAACAACTTCACTGTTAATTTCTTCTGTCTGAATTTTTACAGGTTTAACAAGTTCTTCTAAAGCTGTTATCCTGGCACTTAAATTGACTATCTTTTTAAATATTAAAATGTGGATTATTATAGTGATAAGGTGCATAATTCCACCAATACTAATATTATATAGTTGTTCCATTGCCAGACTGCCTAAAATTTCGAACAAAAACCAATTTTCTTCCAATGTACACATAAAACCCATTTGTTTTTTAATGTGGAAAAAATTCTCTTTTAGATAGTTTCCTTTAAAATATCTGATATGTTATGACTTACCAAATCTGCGTAGAACAGTAGCAATCCGAGGGGATTTTCAAAGCAGCCACCTAGTGTCCCAGGTGTAAATCCAAAGAGAAAGAGAGAGAGAGAGAGAGAGAGAGAGAGAGAGAGAGAGAGAGAGAACAAGAAAGCGTAGCTGGTTAAAGTTTAAATGCAGCCACGTGTTCCCTCTTGTGCCGAGTCAAGGCTTGGGTCCGACTTCCTTAAGCTCCGACCACGTGCGTTGGCTTTACAGGCAGGGCCCTGTTCGGCAGGGCAACTCTGAGTTGTTTGTAGCACTGGCTTTAAGCAAGCAGGATTTAAGCAAGCAGCTCACCGATAGTCCAGCCTGAGGTCAAGCAGAACTAGACCCAGGCTAAGAAGCCGCTGCTCGGACTAAGAAGCCGATCGCCGCCGGCCGCTGCATGCCGCCACCGCCGCCGCCGGCCGCCTTCCGCCCTTGCGGGAAAGCGGACCTGCCGCCAAGCCAAGCAGTTTTTAATGGATTCTTGTCACGTTGGGCGCCAGATATAGATGTAACCAACCATCTTATTAAATAAGAAACACAGAAACTATGTAAAAGAGAAAGCCGAGAGGTCAGAGCTCAGAGCTAAAATCTCACCCTTCCTCCTGCTGTGCCAGCTTCGCGAAAAGAGAGCTACTTCCTGTCGGTTCGTTTTTTTTATAGTATGTTGTTCTGCCTTCTCATTGGTTGTAAACCCAAACACATGACTGCCTCGTCACTGTCTGAATGTACAGCCCCCTAGGTCTTAAAGGCATATGTCTCCAATGCTGGCTATATCCCTGAACACACAGAGATCTTATGGGATTAAAGGCGTGTTCCACCACCGCCACACTCTTGCTATGGCTCTAATAGCTCTGACCCCCAGACAACTTTATTTATTAACATACAATCAAAATAATAATTCAGTACAATTAGATTACCACCACAGTGGTACCAGGTCCTGGACTCGCTGCATGAGATAGCTGTTTGAAACCTGGGACTTATACAGGGATGCTTGGCCCAATCTGGGAGGAGGGGACTGGACCTGCCTGGACTGAGTCTATCAGGTCGATCTCGGTCCTCAGGGTGGCCTTGATCTGGAGGTGGTGCGAATGTAGGGTGGGCTGGGGGGAAGGAGAGGGGGGCAGAAAGGGGGAGAACAAGGGAAACTGTGGCTGTTATGTAGAACTGAATAGTATTGTAAAACAAAATTTAAAAAGATGTAAAAAAAAAAAAGAGAAAAGGGATTTGAAAGGCAAACATATATGCATATGTAGTATATATATGCATATAAATGTGTACACACACAAATACACTCTCATAAAATTTTCAATGTATAATGGTGTGAAATACAATTTCATTTGAAATACAAATTGATTCTTCAAATTAAGAATTAGAAATATCAAATTTTCCAGTAAGAGTAGGACTCAGCAGTCCCTTCAATCTCCTTCCTTGCTGTATGTAATTTATTAACTGGCTTGAATTTACCCAGGTCTTGTGTAAAAATGCACAAACTTTGTGAGTTCCTGTTAACAAAAGCCATGCCTTGTTAATAAAACAGCATTTCCCAGTACTCCTCCCAACATCGGGCGATCATTTCCCTCCACTCTTTTCTGTAAGGTTCTGTAAGCTTGGACAGTGCATACTGGGGGAGCTGATGTAGATGGTAGTCCCGTCAATGGCTGAACAATGACAGTCACTTATTCTTAGTTCTCTAAACAGTCACATGTCTATGCATTAACAACTACAAACAACAGTTAGAAGCTTCTGGCCAAGATTGTGAGCAGAAAACTTTGTGGATATAAAGGTAAATTTTTACAAAGTGGTGATTCTGCAAGGTGGTCATTTAGCAAAACAACAATAGCTCATATCATGGCTTTGACCTTGTTTACAATGATGGGCATTAATTCTCTCCTTTGAGAAACACCTCAAGTCCAATCAAGAGAGCAGTTAATTACTCCTGTAAACCATCTTTCCACTATGCACCAGAGGGAACATTCTTGCCAGGTAGATCAGTATTGTAGCATGCAAGTTCCATTGCTGAATTACACAATTATCTTGTAGGAGCTTTCATACTACCTTCTAAGACCACAAAAGCCAGCCTAGAAAGTGATTCCTGATCAGTTCAAGTATGATTTCTTTCTTCTTAGTTTTAATTAAAAAAGAAAAACAACTTTATTTGACTGTGCATTTTGCTGAAGTGTTTAACTTTTTGCATTGTTTATGCAGGCCACGAGGGGGCATTGGATCACTAGAAACTGGAACTAAACATGGTTGTGAGCCTCATTATAGGTGCTGTGTGTAAAATTTCAGTCCTCTGGAAAAGCACCCAGTTCTTTTAATAACAGAGCCATGTGGTCAGTCCAGGATTAACTTGTTAAGGACTTACAGTCAAAGCACATGATGGGAGCCCATAATAGCCTATATTGTTTTGAGTGTCACTGAAACCTCATTGACTATTAGATCTTTTGGAGTAACTGTGCCTTGGACTGAGATTTTCACATACTAAGCATCTTCTGATAATAATGATTTTTACCCATATGTTGTACCCCTGTTCAAACTCTTATTTTTATGGCTGCTGATGGAGATAGAATGAAATTTCTTAGGTGGTTGGAGGCTATTGGAAGGCCTCCAATCCATACCCTATTCAATGATCAGCTGTAATGGTACTCTTGACTGTAGTTAGAGTTTCCCTGCCTTGCCCACAGTCAGTACAAATCTCTGTCACCAGCCATTCCCACAGCCACTCAGACTGAGCCAAGTAAACACAGAGACTTATATTGCTTACAAACTGTATGGCCGTGGCAGGCTTCTTGCTAACTGTTCTTATAGCTTAAATTAATCCATTTCCATAAATCTATACCTTGCCACGTAGTTCATGGCTTACCAGTGTCTTTACATGCTGCTTGTCATGGCGGTGGCTAGAGGTGTCTCTCTCTACCTTCCTGTTTTCTCTATTCTCCTCTGTTAGTCCCGCCTATACTTCCTGCCTGGCCACTGGCCAAGCAGTGTTTTATTTATTGACCAATCAGAGCAATTTGACATACAGACCATCCCACAGCACTTGATACATTTATTAAAAAAGAGACAACATGAACTTTGGAGGGAGAGGAGCAAAAGGTCTAGAGTTAGTTGGCCGAGTTAAGGATTGGATATGATTTATATACAGAGTATATGTTAATAAAATATTCAAATAATAATTTAAAAATAGAAATTGACATTTTATAAGGCCAGCAATATCCTTTGTGATCTCATGATACTGGATAGCAAAAGTGGACATAAAATGTCAGTGAGCCAGGTTAGTATTCTTTGAACCACTTTTCAAAATTATGGCATCTATTCTTAGATTTGTTTCTGAAATTTTAAGCACTAAGTTAAGCCTTTATAAAAAAAACCCAGGAAATTTATCACTCTAAAATGCAAATTGAAATAAGCCAATGAACCTAAATAAATGGCTATTAAAGGCATACATGAAGGTTCTCCAATTTTTCAAAATGAAAGTCAGGAAAATGAATACTGAAATTTAAGGGACATTTGGGAGAGCTTATACAAGGAACTCATCATCAGAATATTTACTAAAAGAAATGTCTGAGTTCATTATTTTGTACAGTTTAATTTATTTTTTAATCTACATACAAAATAGTAGGTTTTATGATGTTATTTTCATACTATCTTTGTTTTTGGAGATCCTTTTCACTTATTTAGTATACCTTTGCACATCCATGTTTCCACCATTCCACTCATATCAGTCCCTTTTTCTCCTTCATGCTTCATGTCACATAGATTATACTATCCTGAATATCTTTAAACTAAACATTTTGCCTCTCTAAAGCCAGTATTACAACTAACACACACAAACACATATTTTATTTTTTAAATGTACGACCTGCATAAAAGAGAGATACCTATTTCCCTTTATGAGCCTCTATTAACTTCTTTCACATAATTACGGATCCTCCCACTTTTCTGCAAATATAATTTAATTTTTTATAACTGAATAATATTTCATTTTGAATATGGAGCACGTTTTCATTAACTATTCATTTCAGGATAGGAATCTGCAGTGATTCCACTTTCTTGCTGTTGTGACTAGAACAGAAACAAAAAGAAAGTCATAGTAGTGTAGACTTTGCTCTATACAATAGTGATAACATTCCTTCCTTTTTAGAAGGTACAGTTTAATGTTTGGGGCCTTAGGGCTTTGGATATCATCGATGTTTATGCACCTCTGGTTCTGGCTTGTAATTTACATCAATGACTTCCAAGGTATTGAGATATTCAGGTTTAGACTAAATCTATACTATTGAGTAATCTGAGACTGCAGTTTGGCGGTTCAGGCTCTTTGGATTTAGCCTTCATTACTGAAATTGTGAATTATTCATAATAAAATGACATGTACCTATCTTTTATCTAAGTCTGACTCTACATATAATCTCAAGTAACATAGACAGGGAAGTTTATAACTTTAATTTGGTTAAACTTAAGAAAGAAGTCCATGTAGGAATATTAGATCCTCTAGGAGGAATCCAGGTCCATGTCTTCAATAAAATTCTAAAATTAATTTCTCATTGAAAGTATAGGACTGCATAAAGGAAAGGAATGAGAGGGAAGAAGAAAACCGTGCCATAAAGTAAATTACCATGTTTTATATTAGCCAAACAGAACACAAAATTAACTATAGCTGTGAAATTCAGTGTGTTCTCAAAGGAGGTTTTTATGTTTCAAAAGTTTATTTAGAATTTGCTATGGTTTTAAAAATTAATATTCAATTTATTAAAATTACAGATCCTAAAACTAACTCTTCCTTAAGCATTTAAGTTCTACATATGAATATTGTGTTTCTAAATCTAGTACATTTTTTACACCTATTTTAATAGGCTTTTGAATAATGTTTGCTACCATTTACAAACTTGGTTAATTAAACACCTTCAACATTCTAAACTGCACTCATAAATTTAATATATTCAATTTCTTTTTAAGTACTCCAATTGTCTAATAGGCAAATAAAACCTTCTGAATAGTTAAAGAACTCATATAAATTTAAGATGGTAAGCTAAGCCTTAGGTTTTCTTAAATGTTACAACATCACATATGAAATTAGTAAATATATATTAGTATCTCAAATGCACTTACTTAAATTCAATTTATAAGATTAATCAATTGGATTACTAAAATATCAAAAACCTTAAATAAATTGGAAATTTTTACATAGCATATATATATAACTTTTAAAACTAGCACAAATATATAATAAGATCTCATAAATTCATTTTTATAACAATTAAAATTTACTCGGTAGTGAATAACAACCATTAAAAGTTATCAACCTTAAATTGTTCCTTCTCACAAAAAATTTTGTGGAGTTCTTAATTTTATTTATTGTCAAAACATTCAATCTAGGATTTGGAGGGAAAACTCTATTCACAGAGAACTTGTCATACAAACATGAGAACCTGAATTAAATTGCTAGAAGGCATGTAAAACTCTAGTTCTTCCCAGATCTGGGAAGTTATAGACAGGGAGATCCTTTGGCACTCATTGTTAGCCAGGCTAGCTGAATTAACCAGTAAGTATGGCCAAAGAGAGACCCATAATCAAAATACCAAGAAGAATGATTCCTGAAGAAGAAAAACAGCTGAGACGGTCGTTTGGGCCTCACTGATATGCACATGAGTTCCCATGAAAATTTGCACACACATACTACCATACACACACACATACACATAGACACACACACACACGCATATATATATATATATATATATATATATATATATACATATATATGTATACACATACACACACATATATGTTGATACACACAAGTATTTGAACTTAAAAAATAATTTATCATTACAGGTCCACTATAACATTCATAAAAGGTTAATTCATGAATAGACACACTGAACGATGTGTATAATCATACATAATTAGGAGTTGGTTTGTTGCTATGTATACCTAGAAGAAAAATGATAGCAGATTCTTTTTTCCCTAGGGTCTGTGACTTGTATAGCCACAGATTCTTAGTCTGACAATGGTGTCAGTTAAAGGTAGTACCTTTTGGAACATAACTTAAGTCCAATCAGAAAGTTGTTGGTTATTTCCTTTATAATTCAGCTACTATTGCACCTGTCAGGCCAGCCATTACTGTAGCTCACAGCTTTCACAGCTAGCTGTGGGTGATGATTACATTTATATTCTAGTAGAATGCAGAGCAATTTGTAGCTCTATGAAAATTAGTCAATAGGCTGAAGCTCCAAGGTCATTAGCAGGTTCATTTCGCCATGTTCTATGACTCAAATACGCCTGCCTATAGCAATAAGGTCTTACAGTCAAGTTCTGGACCGTAATAGCAGAAAAGGGCAAAAGCATGTAATGGGTAGAGGCCCATAGGAATTCTGACTGGATTTAATAACAAAGTAAAGTCATAAAGTAGTAAAAGAAAGGCACAGGTAAATGGCATGAATTGTTTTCAATAATATTTTTCATGGATAATCCATATATTCATATTTTAAAGGGTGTTTTATAAAGAATATTTTTAATGTTGAGAAAATTATAATTATAATTATGGAAACTTATTTTACATTCTCTATTTGTGCTGTCAAGTCAAAAATACTTCTCATTATAGTGGATAAGGAAGATTCTCTCTCATAATTCTTCAGAAGCCTTTGTTACGTTTTAAAAAGGTGATTATTTCACTTGTGTGAGATTATCTACTCCTTGTGTTTTCATGGGTGCAGCTAACTTCCTTGGATTGGAGTTTTCCTTCTACT
The DNA here is from genome assembly GCF_049852395.1 of Peromyscus maniculatus bairdii. Classification (NCBI taxonomy): domain Eukaryota; kingdom Metazoa; phylum Chordata; class Mammalia; order Rodentia; family Cricetidae; genus Peromyscus; species Peromyscus maniculatus. The sequence continues at coordinate 59,048,441 of NC_134863.1, read as the reverse complement.
ACCTTCTGTAGTGCTGGATTTGTGGGTAGCTATTGTTTAAATTTGGTTTTGTCATGGAATGTCTTCTTTTCTCTGTGTTTGGTGATTTTTTTGCTGGGTGTAGTAGTAGTCTGGGATGGCATCTGTGGTCTCTTAGGCTGTCTAGTTGTATAGCCTGATCTACTTGTGGGACTTCTAGTGTTGGGAGTTGGGCCTGCCCCTAATGCTAGGACTGGATTCCAGGAGCCTATTCCTCATGCTGGGTTGCCTTGCTCAGCCTTAATCTAAGGGGAGGAGGAACTTAGTCCTTCTGCATCTTGATATGTGATGCTTTGTTGACACCCATAGAAGGCTTGCCCCTTTTTGAACAGAAACATAGGAAGAGTGGATTTGGGGCTTGAGAGGGAGAGAATGGGGAAATACAAGGGAGGAGAAACTGTTGTCAGGACGTAAAATAATGAATAAATATAATTAATATTAAAAACAGTGATTATTTATACTGTGTAAAGTTTGAATTCAGATTTTTTTTGACAATCAATATCCACTATAATGTTTTGTAGTGTTTTCTTGAGACGTCATATTTCCTCTCTTTTTTCCAATTATCAAATGTCAGTTTTATAAAGCTGGTCAAAGAATTAAATAGGAATTGCTTAAACTCATTACTCAGAAAGGCAGTTGCAGAATTACAGATAATTCAAAAAGTCTTATGAACACATAGATGCTAGGTAAAATGTAATAGGACCCCCAAATAACAAAATTAATAAGATACAATAAAAATTATTTCAAAATTTATATGACAACCCCCCCCCCCAAAAAAAGTAGAGCCTAATAAAATATGAAGAGACTGCCAACCTTGTGTCTCTTTGAAGGTAAAGATAGCGGGGAGGTCCTGAGCAGGGATACCAACCCTAGCACCTGGATTCTGTTTTCTGGTACAATTGTCAAGTTGAACGGCACTCTGTGAATATCCTGAGGTCCCTGAGAGGAAGAATAAGTTCATTGGCTTGTATTAGTAAAGGGGAACTTGTCAAAACTCAGAAGGAAACAGAAACAGCTTGGCACAGTAGGAAAAATGTCACTTTATAGCTTTTCTCATAAGCAGTGAGAGGGAAGAAATGCATCCAGCATTTTGACTTTGGGGAAATGTCATGGGACAGTTTTATGTTTTGAGTTGGCATACTTGATGCCTTCTGCCTGCTGGAAACAGAATCTCTCATACGCATCATTTAAGAGTGTCTCTCCTACTGCTCAGAGATGCTACACACAACAGGAGTTTATAGGATCCTAGAAAGGAAAGGGACCACTTCTCAAATTGAAAGTTATTTATACACACTCATGAAAATGAGCAGACACATTTATGAAGACTGGGAAGAAAGAAACTTACAAAGATATATCAGAAAGATATAGGTATCAGAAAGAAAAGGACTGTTGTTATTCTTTTGTTTAAAACCATTTTTTTGAGAGTATAAGATAACTACATCATTTTTTCCTTGTTTTCCTTACTCTGACACCTTCCATATAACCCTTCTTGGTTTCTTTCAATTTTACTGCCTTTTTTCATTTATTATTGCATAAGGATATATATATATATATATATATATATATATATATATATATATATTCCTAAATACACAAATACAGTCTATTCAGTCTGTGTAACGATATTTGTGTGCAGGATTAAATAAAAAAAAGCATTTTATATAAAGAAACAGGCAACAATGTATTAATCTGATAAGCAAACATGTAAATAAAAACTGATCCAAAAGATAAAATTTTCAAGATCTTTGGAAAAAATCAAAATAATAATTAAGAGAACCACAGTTAACAATAACTGGACATAGAGTATAACTTTAGAGTCTATCCTGGAATTTACTCAGTAGCCCAGGCTGGCCTCAAACTCATTACCTTCATGCCTCTGTCTCCTTCAGCAAATCCTAGTTTCTTTTTCTTTCTTTCTTTTTTTTTTTTAATGACTATGAGAAATGGCTGCTCCTGGCAACACCAATATACTTCAAAGAAGGTGGTGGGCATTGAAGAAACTCCACATGGAGTTTACTTTCTTTGTGGCAAGTTAGCCACTGGGCAAGAAAGTGCCCTTGCCATGACTGCCTGTCCTGAATGTCTAATCTAGTGGCAGGCTCTGTCCTCTGATCCTCAAGCAAGCTTATTAGGGTATACATATATATCACAATATATCACCACATTACAGAGCTAAATTTTATCAGTAAAGTCATACATTAAGGAAATATCATTGACTCAATGGATGAAATCTGTCTTTATTTTTTTAATATAGGAATTATGAAGATTACATAATATTATTGGACAGTAGACTAGGAGAATATCAATAAAAATCATATGAGACTTTTACTTTAGAAAAAAAATAAATAAGAGTAAAAATACCAATGTGCTATCTGGTACTAACAGACCAAAATATACAATTATTTAATTACAAGAAGAAAATAGAACTGATAGTATGGTTATGTGGTTATTATTTGAAGAAACAATGGCTAGAACTCCCAAACTGCATAACGATATTACAAACCATATATAAGATTTTCTGAGAATTCTATCTACTCTGAATGAAATAACATCCAAATAGAAATCATGATATTTGAATTTTAAAAACCAAAAGCAAGAGAATACCTTTGAAAACATTAATGAGGAAGAAATCTATTAGGCTCAAGGAAATATGAGGGAAATCATGAGGGAATTTGTCATCATTCATCATGTGATACAGGAAGAATGAAAGAAATACATGGCCAATGGAAGCAAACACAGTAAAACTACCCTTCATTGGTGAAAGAGTGCTAAAGGTATTCTCAGATGAAAAATAATATTAGGAGATTCATGACCATTAGAGTAATCTTAAAGGCTTTGCAAAAGTATGCATTCAATTAAAAAGTATTGGACAGGAATATAAGATCATGGATGCTGAAACTGATAAAAAAATGAATACAAAAATATCGAGGTTCTACTTTTAGAGATAAAAATGAAAAGATGCATTCATATTAACCTTTATAGTCTGTCGTTTCTCAGCATGATTGTTCAAGGAAATAATGGATACATATTACCCTTGCCCTGTATTAATGAACAGTGCTCACATGAAATGTTTGCTAAGATATGTTTTGTTGTTTATTCCTATTAATTGTGTTTCACTTCATCTTATTGTAGACACCTGAATAGCTTAATTAACCATCTTTGCCCTTCACATTTGAACAAAACACTGCCCAATGTTCATAATAATCCTTGTTATCAAAATACCAAGGTCTGAGATGTTTAATACCAGCTGTCAGGCATGCTGAATAAAAGTGCAACTAATTTTAATGCATTTACAAATAATATCTTGCAAAACTTTCTGCTGTAATATTAGATGACAGCTACTTAAATATAAAATTAGCTACTGATAAATACTGAGAAACCGGTCTTTTCCAAAGTGATGTTTTTATTAAATTATGAAAAGAAATCTGAGGAAAGACACATCAATCTTACTTTTTTGCCTACATGTCCTGTCAACTATATATGTATATATATTTGTATATATATACATATATAGTATATATATATATACATATATATATCTTCGTTCTAAATTTAATAAAAGTTTAGTAATTATGTGATAGTATGTTTTTTGTTAAATTTTATGCTTTTGGAATAATTGGAATTTTGTAAATACATGGGGGTAAAACTGGTAACATTATAAAGCAGATACAAACTGCTTCTACATTTATTTAGATTTTTATACTTCTATGAATATCAGTTCTCATATGTCTAAATAAGTCTGCCATAACCAATATGATCATTTTTAGTATATTAATAATATATAAGATCTACAAATTTGATTTACTTCAAAAATTAAGACATTTGCCAGCATAATACTTAGTGTAACTCTCATATTTCTCCATCAGTTTTACTCATGAAATTTACTGAAAACATTGTCTTCTTACACTAACAGTTTTATGTCATTGAAAAATAAGTAAATTTATGTCTCATCCACTATCCTAATTGCAGATAGTTATTAATGCTTATATTTATTTCATTAGTTGCTGGTATTTCAGATTGTATTTGTTCAAAATTTAATAAAAGAAAGATGTATCTATTTTCATTATAACTATAAGGGTATACAGAATATTGATCGAAATGTGTACTCTTTTAAGACTTGGTCTATTCTTAAGCCTTATGGGAGTATTATTGACTGGTGTTACCAAAGTAACCAACACTTTTTCCTAAATACTGTTTAATCTGATGGGGTATAATTGTCAAAGAAATATAGCAAAACATACTTTGTAGTATAAATTTAAAAACAATTATTTTGTTTTTATTTGCAGAAGGAATTACTTTCTTATACTGACAAGTAACTAAATAATCTGACTTTATCATATACAGTATACCTCATAATACTATATATATTATATATATAATATATGTGTGTGTGTAATATGAAGCAGTATAACTTGAGTTTTTAATGTGTTGTTTGTCTACAACCATTTCAAGAATAGACTAGATGTTTGTTGAAATAAACTCTCCAGATTCTTCCTCAAGTTATTTTTTTCTCTTTTTTGTACTATTTTAATGTATGAACACTCCCTCCTGAGAAAGTAACTCTCTCAATGGTTTGTGATACCCTCTGTCTATAGAAACAAGCCCCTTGCTGTTTCAGTCAATCTCTGAACCGTGGAGACAAATAAGTTAACTGGAATTGATTTGGAGTTATCAACTCAAGTTTTTCAGCCAGAAAAAACAACAGAAATTGCTAGCGCCCTTAGGATTACCGTATCATTTTTTGAGTAACCCATTGATACTCCAAGTTTACTATCCCTCAAGAGTTCACTGTTTTAAAATTTGAATGGTGTAGGCATCATGACAGTTCAGAATTGCAGGCTGAGAAATTAGCTAGGAAAAATTTTAAGCTCTTTTCTTTGCTTCCTATACCAACTCTTGTGTATGCCTCAATTGTTTCATACTTTTTACTTATATTAATGAGTATTTAGTTTTTAGTCTATCTTTTTAAAATAGCAAATCTATTTTTAGTATGTATATATTATATAGTTTTTAAATATGGTCTAATTTTTCTGATTGTTGAAAGCTTTTGTCATTCAAATTTCTCATAAAGCAAATTCATATTATTTTATGTATGACATGTTTTGTGGGGGAGTGTGTATGCATGTGTCACATTGCACACTTTCCAGGGTGTGTCTTATAGACTCTTGACTGTCCAAGAGCTCTTGTGGAGTTCTCACAATGTCTAAAATAGATGTTAGCATGTCACATTGTTTTAAACAGAATTTTAAAGGAGTAAATGTTTTATGAGAATTTCTTTTTTATTTTACTCCATTTAAAAAGTTTGAATTTTTATTTAAAGAAATTCACATAGGCTTAACAAATATAAAGAAAAGCTTTGGAAGTATACCACATACAAATTCAAAGTACCTGCCTTTTGGTAACATAGCCTAAATAGTTATACTATGGTATGTCTAATTATTGTGAAAAAATGTTTAAGATATAGGCAGCAATATATATTTCTAAGAGGATTAATGATTTATGGTTGTACTTATAGTGTTTTATCTTCTAGATATGCTTCTCTGAATAACATTTTTTGTTGAGATATTTTATTATTCCATAAGTCCAAATGAATATTTAGAATCTATTAATTCTTTGTTATCAATAAATTGACAAGTAACAACCGTGCAATCCAAAACCCTAAAGATGTTAAACACACATGTAAAACCCACTTTTTCCAGTATCAACAACACTATAATAATTGAATACATAACTTTCAACAAACATACCCTTGTTTCATCAGAAAATGATGAAATACATTCATAAATTTGTCATACATTTATTGTAATATCAAGCAATGGATGACAGTTTTACTGTATAGAAATACTTAATTGCAAAATATAACATTTACATTTCTTACGCATATACTATATAAGGTATTTAATAAATTAACAATTAAATATTCATATTTATATAAAGGTAACATTGTTTGCCCAAGGATATTCCACTGCATGATATTTTGTGGTTTTCATATCTAAGACACAAATAAACAGTCGCTGAAGATAAATCACTGATGGAAGTGAAGACAGCAAGGGAGAAAACAACTAGTTGGAGATGTCATCATGTTTCAAAACTATCTAGGTAGCGTGATAGTAAAGTCTAACAGCAGAAATGTATTAGAAAACATAATTCAACATCTAGGTGAATCTAGTAGTTGCAGAAGTTGAGATAAATGATTTTATATAACAGGAACATTTAAAAAATGATATAAATTTTTTTCAGAAAAAAATAATCGAATGTGAGGATATTTTATTATAGAGTCCAAGCTTGCAAACTACAAAGCAATTTTATTTTGTTTTTCTTACTTGAATATTTGTTAATGAATGACTAACATTACAAACAGTAAATATTTCTATTATAAATCACAAGCTGTTGATACTACTTAGTTAAAATTAAGAAATATGAGAATCAAAAGGTATTGTTAGCATTGAGCCATTTTATAGCAAAAATCTCAAAAACTTAAATCTTATAATACTAATTTTATGAGGATTGTGCTAAAAATCTATATTATATTTTCTTTTATATTTTACTATTGAATAAGAAAGCTAAGATTAAGAAGGTATTTTTTTTTTGTTAGAGTGGAATAAGAAACTGGGTGCTAGGGAAGTACTCAGGAATCCACAAGAATGACCCTATCTTAGACTACTAACAATAGTGGAGAGGGTGCCTGAGTTGGCTTGCCCCAGTAATCAGATCAGTGAATACCCTGTCATCATAGAGCCTTCATCCAGTAACTGATGGAAGCAGATGCAGAGATCCAGAGCCAAGCACCAGGCCGAGCTCTAGGCATCCAGTAGAAGTGAGAAAAGAGGGATTCCTGGAGCAAGGGCATCAAGATCATGATGGGAAACATGACAAACCAAGCTAGTGGGGACTTAGGAACTTTAGACCAATACCTATGGAGCCCCCATGGCACTGGACTAGGACCTCTGCATAAGTGAGACAGTTGTATAACTTGATCTGCTAAGGGGTCCCCTGACAGTAGGATCAGGATCCATCCCTGGTACATGAGCTGGCTTTTTGGAGCCCACTACCTATGGTGGGATACCTTGCACAACTTGATTCAGAGGGAGGGGCTTGGACCTGCCTCTAATGAATGTACCAGGCTCTGCTGACTCCCCAAGGGAGGCCACATCTTGTTGGTGGAGGGAATAGGGGGTGGGTTGGAGGATAGAAAGGGTGGAGGGGTGACATGAGGGAAAAGAGGGGGATCTGTGATTGGCATATAAAATGAATTTAAAAAACTCCTTAATTAAAAAAGAAGAAAAGAAAAACAAAAATTAGATATATACAGGTAAAATCATGTAGAACTTCCCTTATCAAAATATTTGATAAAATTTTCACCACTTCTAGAGGAATATTTGTCATAATTAACTAAAGAGATATGTACATATGTTGTTTTATATTCATATAGGTTTTCATAATGGAGAATAAAAAAGAAACAAAATTAAATAAAAGATAATAGGAAATTTATTACTAATGATAATAAATAACAATGGCCTAGTACTTAATAAAATTTATTGGAAGGGAGACAGGGAAGGAGTAAATGAGATAATTATAACATCAAAAGAATGAAGGAATTTAAAAATGAAACGAGTTATCTGGTGAAGTGATAGACCACCATCCCATGTGACTTTTAGTATCGCAACAACCAGGGTGGTATATAAAAATTAAGTGGCTGGATAGCATTAGATGTCATGAAATTTATTTTGAGGTAGCTACTGAATTTTAACATAAACTGCAAATGGAGACTAAGAAGTTATCAATTAGAAACCAAGTTGGAGATGTCATGCCAAGTAATTTTGTTACTATATCTCCATTTCTTTCTGACAATATACACCAACCCTTACACTTTCTTCTAGAACATCTGCTATTGATACAGCATTTGTTGCAATAATAGGACTTATGGAGGTTTAAGGATGGCTCAGGAGTTAAGAGTAGGACTACTTCTTTCTGAAGACCACCATACTGTTTCCAGTTCCCACTTCAGGTGGCTCAAAGGGCTTCTAACGCCTTCCCTAGTGAATTCAACGCCCTCTGCTGGCTCCCATGGGAACCTGAACTCATATGTAAACAAAACAAACACACACACATATTTACATAGTTAAATAAATTAAATAATGATAATAAGAAGTTAAATTATGTCACCACAGGGTGATTTATTTTTAAATTCCACAATACAGGCAATATAACATTATATGTATGTCTGTAAAAATAGAAGTTACATTCTAATTCATTTTTTCCCATCAACTATCAGTATATGATTATTATAGGATACCCTCTATTTGTTTTGTAAAATTATACCATTTACAGGGTGATATTACAAGCACACTCATCTTTTTAAATAAATACTTATCACAATCAGATTTACTAATTAGGTTAATAAATGTATGAATGCTGATGAAATTAAAATGAATTGCTCATTGGTCACTGTAATCACTACTAGGTATGTGAATTGCTGACATTAGGAGAATTCATGACATGCGTTTTTGAGAGAATGCCTCAAATATTTTCTAAATTTTCAGGAGTCTAAATGATACTACCAAGTGACCATGCCTCACTTATTTAGAAACTCTGTCCCCATATTTTTTTATTAAGAAATTTTTTATTCATTTCACATAGCAACCACAGATCCTCCCTCACCCTACCTCCAGCACTTCCCCGGAGCCTTCATTTTAAAGTTTCCATCATTAACTAAATTCAAGAGGATGCATGATTTGTTTTGAAAACTTTTATTTTTACTTTTTTCTTTACTATTCTCCCATATTCAGACTACAGCCTACCCCTACTTCCTCCCACCAAGTCCCTTTGGTACCTCCCTTCCCCTCCAGATCCACTGCTCCTCCATTTATGAGGGTTTGTACCTAGTCTTATTGCATCTTGTCTTGTTGTGTTCAGTTGATATCACTAGAAGGCCTGAAAATGTGGTTTTAATCTTTAGGAAATTATTATTACATATAGCTTACTCTGTGAGATAAATGGCACAGGAACTGATTAACCTGTAATAGCAAAATGCATAAGAATGTTACTATATAAGTAAAAAAAATGATACGCATTTTAGACCAAAGGGTTGTAATTTTTAGATATAAACTATCCTTCAAAATTATTGTGTTTAAATCCTGTCATAGATTAAATCATTATAATATGGTTAAATCACCAGGGTACTAACTCAGTTGATGGATTTAAATAGGAACCTTCACAATTTTCTGGCATCTGAAGATGTATACAAACTTCCTCTAGAATGTTTTAATTAAGTGGAGTGATTCCTTTGGTATATCTGTTTCCAGGTTATGTCATGTTCCAGGCCTCTTTGTTTCCTGAGTAAGAAGTTGCTGAGTTCTATTACATCACAACTTACTGCTCTGATGTTTCTACATCAACACAGAGAAAAGAAACTGCCACCTTGTCATCATGAACTGAAACATCAGAAATATCGAGGCTGTCAATCATTCCCTTCTTGTGTTTTCAGGCATGTGTCACTGATAAAACCAGAGGTTTAACAAAGGTGATTAATATTGTTAAATATAAATAGTGGATAAATAATGTATATATTAAGAAGGTAAATGCTGACTTGATATCAAACATAAACCATGCCCAACAATCTATAAAAACCAAAATAACAAAAAGCAGCAATGTCTAAATTTAATTAATATGCTAGATTTGAGGAATACACAGAAAAGACTTAACATATAGATTTTATGCACTATATGATAAACAAAATCCAATTATCACAGAAATAATTTTTAAAAATAGACTACAGCTGTTTGTAATTAAAACTACATTAGTCAAATAATAAAAAACTGTATTATATTTTAACAAAATCAAATTAGAATCTAATATACAGAAAGTATCTCAACTCAAACCAAATTGTTGCATGTATATTGAAACAATATTTTCATCATTTTTGGATTTATTCTTTGTATTATTCTTCAATTATTTTTTAAATTGGTACATTCAGTAAAGATGTTGGAGCACAGCAGGTCTGTGAAACCTGTTCTTGGGGAGTTGAATAGGGATCTACTTACTTTTCATAGGGCACCAATGAGAGAACAAAGAAAGAAATCCACTGAAGTCTAGCTTGGGGAATACAATCAGTGTAGTTAGTAGGGATTCTTAGGAGAGCATGGGTGAGGGCTTGCTCATAGGAACATATGAAACTGATAGGCAGCTACACCAACATGAAAAAAAAATCTCTCTGCAGACAAATGTCCACCCCTCCCAAGCACTAACCCAAGTTATTGTTTGTGTTTGGATGTCTCTGTCACTCATACATTCATTAAACAGTTTAAAAGATTCCAGAGGCTCCCAAAACAACATAGACTAAAACCGATGCTTCAGATATCCATGAAAACTATACAACATGCCCCCATTGCTGAATAAAGCATGCGTTCTAGAAACAAAACATAGATGGAACAAAGCAAGCTGGTACTGATCTGGAAGCATCCTCCCTGCTGACTAATGATCACAGTGCTGTTAAGTGTTGTTTAACCTGTAGACTGAAATTTCATCAACAATGTCACAATACTGTGGATCCTAAATCTTGCAAAATTGAACAGATGGGAGAGATATGTCCAATTCTGTAATATGACATCAATATTCTGGGAGTAACCAACTGCTTTTGGACTTGTTGTGAAGCCCACTATGTGGGAGAACTTGCTCCAGAACACATCAACAGCTGAGAACTTGCTACAGAACAGATCAAGAGCTGATGTTTGAGGAGGTCTTTGGGCCATTTTAAGAATCTACCACTGGAGCTTTGCCAAATAGGTGTGCTGTGAAATGGTCTACCACAGACAAGTGTAACTCTCAACCTTGATCAGAGAAATCCTTTTTACTAGTGATTGATGTTCTATGTTGTGACTCTGCTATGCAGCATGCTGAGGATAATTTTTGGTTAGTCTCAAAGAGGATTTCATCCCTGGCCTAAAAATCATTACAACAGATGAGACAGAAGAACTGTGGAGGAGCCAAAGGATAAGAACAGGTTCTGTGGAGAACTGTCCTCTGGATATTACATAAGCATTTAACTCATGAAAACAGTAGCTATGATAAGAGTGAGGATAGTGATTAATTGCAGAGAAGAAGGGCATTGGTGGGCTTTGAAAGTAACTAATACAAAAGAATTGGAGCAAATGTAATCACAGTGAATTGTACACAAGTGTGATACTCTCCCCAAAAACTGTTATTACAAATTCAAACAGTTCAAAGGCAGAATGTCTACTGATAATCATTATGTGCACTGAATCATTTACCAAAGCCCACTTCTTTATATTGTAACATAGATCTCTTTCTCACTATTAAAAGTACATCTGAGGGAAATCTGTGCCTTCTATCCCACAGATATCTTTTTTCATTGTCTTATCCTTTCCCTGATGCATGCAAATTTTGGAATCTGAAGAGAGGGTATTTATTTAGCAAAGATATGATTTTCTCCTCTGTCCCTTATGCTGTAAGAAATGGAAGGCAGCATGCCTATCTCATTCTTTTCTCTTTCCCACACTTCAGAAGTTAATGTGGAACAGAACTTCCATGTCTTTTTGTTCTGTTTTGTTTTGTTTTTAGAGTGGCTTTTTCCTTCCCCTTTTGCATACCAACCACAGATCCCCGCTCATCCCTCCTCCTGCTCTCCGTCAGCCTTCCCCCTAATCCACCCCTTTTTCCTTCCTCCAAAGGGGTGAGGCTTCCCATGGGGAGTAGGCAAAGCCTGGTATATTCAGTTGAGGCAGGACCAAGGCCCTTCCTCTCCTCTGCATCAAGAGTGAGCAAGTCCTCCTACCATAGGTAATGGGCTCCAGAAAGCCAACTCATGCACCAGGCATAGTTTGGTCTGTTTAAGGGGCCATGTCTTTTTTGTAATTATAATTACATAGGTGTAGTGGGTTTTTTGTTTGTATATTTGGTTTTTGATTTTTTTTTATGAGAATGACATTTGTAGGCTCATATATTTTAATGCCTAGGCCCCAGTTGGTGGACCTGTTTGGGAAGGATTAGAAGGAATAGCCTTATCAAAAGAGGTTCGTCCATGGAGATGGGGGTTGAGATTTTAAGAGACATTATTCTCAGTTAGATCTCTTTCTTCCTCCTGTTTGTGAATCAGGACTCAAGATCTAGGCTGCTTTTCCAGGACCATGTCTGCTGTTATGCTCCACAACATGCTAATCATGGAGTAGCCTCTGAACTGTAATCGCACTGTTAAACTTCTCTTCCATAATTTGCCTTGTTTATTTTGTCACTTCACCTCAATAGAAATATAACTAAGGCAAATCATTTTTGTGTATTTAGCAAGACCTCAGTTTCATGATATTATTTCATAGAGCAAAGAACATTTAACTGAAACCAGACTTGATTAGAATTCAAATGTATTTGTAACAAATATATGGATTGTAGTATATTTTCTAGTCCATCATTAATTTGGCATATATGCCAATATTATGTGATCTACCTTGTAATCAAGGATTGTCATTCCATATCATGTGAATGAAGAAGCCCCCTTGAGATTTCCTCAGAAGCCTTAATTTGATACATTTTAATTAATACAATGAACGATGTACTTGATACTGCAGAGAAGCACACAATTCCATACTACAGTATCAAAACCAACTATGCACACTTTGCTGCTTAGAATTTTCACCTTTTGACAGATTAGCCTAACTTGTATCCTAGTTACTTTTACCTATCAATAAATTGTGGGGAAGAATGAGGCATTATATACACTCTCCCGGAGTAATCATTACATATCTATAAATCCTTGGGGAAAGGAGAGGCTTCTTTAGGCTTTCCCTATCTGTGACAAAAATCTAATGCTCTCAATCTTGATAAAGTCTATTGCTCGTGATTGCTGGCAGTGCAAGAGGTAGATGACCATGTTATGTTGATGTCCAGCATTCCACAACACACATCTTAGGTAAAATAGTCAAGAATCACACCCAGAGTCTCAAATGCAGCTCAGCTAGCAGAATATATTCTGGCTTTTATGAAGCCTTGGGTTTTATTTCCAACATTATTTTAATCAGAAATGATGCAAAAATTGATCTAGACACTAGGCAGATAAAGGCTGGATATAAGGTCATCCTCTGGCTGCATAGTGAGTTTGAAGACAGCCTGGGATACCTGACACACCATTTTAAACTTTATATTGAAAAAATATATAACCATTTGAGGAGGTGGTTTGATTTTAGATACTTCACATGTGGATAAAATTGCATAGCTATATTTTTGCTATCGGGACACTAGCCAGTGAAAACAGAATAAAATATGCCATTCATAATATGAAGAAAATTCATACATATGGCTGTTTAGACACAGTTCTGTATCTGTAGTGCTTCAAGTGTTTGACAGGCCAAATGCAAATTCTTTACTTAGGAAGACAGCCTTCACACCTTCAGACTAGGATTTGGGGAATTCTTACAAGTTGTAGAACATGAAAATGAGCAGAACACAAACTAAAGTAACTTATCACAAGGGAAAATAAAACAGTGAGAAAACAAAAATGTAAACAAAACCAAACAGATGCCAGCCCTGTCTTCATACACCATGAAAATAAGGAAATCATCTGACACTCCATGAGCACCTGTATTCCTTAAATATAAAGAAAGGTTTTTTAAATGTAAGAATTCTCTCTAATTCATATATTTATATAGATACTAGACATCGATTAAAGAATAAAATTGTATATAATTGTGGGAAATTTGTACACTGTGTGAAGGTTTATTGTTGGGGTTGGTTAATTAAAAACCCGAATGTCCAATAGCTAGGTGAGAGGTGAGGCAGGATTTCTGGTAAGAGAAAGGTAGTGGAGGAGGAATCTAAGCACACAGGAGATACCAGAAGACACGGAGAGAAAACAGGGGGTAAAAGATGGATGAGAAGTAGTGGCACGTATTAGAACATAGATTAATATAAATGGGTTAATTTAAGTGATAAGGGCTAGTTATAAACAAACCTAAGCTACAACCTCAGCTTTTATATTTAATAAGAAATATTAAATGTGTCATTATTTGGGAGCTGGCTGGTGGGAGATAAAATTGACTCCTTATATATGGCGTCCAATGTGGAAGCTCGAATTTCCACATAGGGCCTGAGAAAGTTGTCTCAGGTAGGTTCAGTGTACAGATGTGCAGCTCTTTAAAGAGGCCCCGTTGGACAGCAGAACACTTGAGCAGCTGTTGTGCTAGGTAAAAATGCCTGCCATATTATGGGCAGGGCAGGTTCCCAGAACCAAGGTGGTAAATACTCCAGCATAAGGCTAGGCTCTTACAGAACTGAGGAGGGTGGAGGTAGCCACCAGCACCATGCTCAGTGTTAGCCCAGGATAGGTTTGTCTCCAAAGGTCAGAGAAGGCCGCAGATGCACAGAGTGTCAAATCCAGACCAAGAAAATGTCTGAACAGATATAGTATGCTTAAAAAGGTGCTTAGATGCTGAAGAAAGAAAAGAAAATGGGTATAGACAGTCATAGAAAAATAAATAATAGTTTAAAAAAATAAAGTCTTTAAAAGAGAGAGTGAAGTAATATAAAAAGAAAGATGGGAAATACACAGGGTGTCTGAATCCTGTATACTTTGTTGACTTTGAATTTTTTAAATGCTAACATACAAAAAATAGCTGCTGAAAGACATTTGATTATGGAAACCAATCAATTAAATCAACCTATGTATTTTAAGAATATCTTAGCTTCAAAATGGATGTCAGAAAATATACTGTGTTGGTTAAAATATTATGCCTTTGTTTCTACAGGAAGCCAAATTAATGGTTCTCTTAAAAATTAATAAAGATCAAATTTGATTGAGGGTGGTCACCTCCTGAAAATCTTGTCTACAGACATAAAAAAAGAAAACCAGAAAGACTACAGGACAGGTAACATGTATGCTAATCCCTCACCTATGGGAACAGCTCTGATACTGAATGATACATGATAATCCTTGTTTTTTATAGAGTCCTCATGGCTTAATATTACATGTCATCCTTGCATATGGCATGGATTGAAATTTATATTACAATATAAAATCTCATAATCAATATAAAATTTGATTATGCAGTCCAAACAGACTTATAAATTTGAGAGATGTCCTTTACCTTCTCAAACATAGAACAGAAAATCATCTTTAGCTGACTTGTGCACACCACACATTCCATACTTGTGTTAATATCTTACCTTTAAAAGTTTGTGTATTCTCAGAACAAAAGAACCACGTGCCTACAAAGAAAGACAAATAGCCAAAGTGATCCAGACTCTCAGAATGCCTATTGCTATTTCCTCAAAAATCTGCATTCAGAACAACTTCAAAGCAGCTGGATAAGATGGTCCAGCCTCACAGACTACTTCAGCCAGGACTTCAGTTAAGCCCTGTGCTTTCAAACACAGGGCTTAACTTTCAAACAGAAAGTGGGCAACAAATGATACAGGTAGCTCTCCCAAGACTTGAACATTTCTGAATTTTTCAGCATACCCTAAACATGTCATTGTACCCAGAAAACAAGAAACAACTTTAAAAACACAATGACCACATTTCCAAGAGGTGAGGTGTGTGGTTTTGATTATTCAATAGATTATGGATGTTTATTATCATTTAAGGGGATTGGTTGTAGTCTATTGTTGGTCATAGTCAGGGAGAAAGCAGATCAAGGGAGATTGATTCAGAACTCTCTGAAAAAATGGAGTGGGGATATAGGAATGATAGCATCAAAGGGTAGATTATTGAATCTACTTTTAACTAAAAGGCAACTATTAACCTCATTTTTTTTTTGGTTTTTTGAGAGGGTTTCTCTGTGTAGCTTTGGAGCCTGTTCTGGAACTCACTCTGTAGACCAGGCTGGCCTTGAAATCACAGATATCTTCCTTCCTCTGCCTTGCAAGTGCTGGGATTAAATGCTTGCACCACTAACATCTGGCAAATATTTTACATTGGTATGGATTTTTGTATATTGATACAAATTAAAGTTCTTTTTCACACTATATATATATATATATAAGAATATATATATATTCTTATTTAAAGTATTATACCCATACAGCTCATTTAAAAATATAAGTAAAAATTCTAGCCCTTGAAAACTATTCAGGATAACTAAAAAGTATAGGTTAGTAGTTAGTCATGTCTAATAATCAAACTTGTAGTCATGTTAGGTATGTTTTGAAAGTTGAACAGAGATATATTTTAAATAAGTAGATGACCTTCAAACACTTCAATGACCTACAGAATATGGCATTTAAAATGTTTTAATAACATATGGCTTTTCATGACAGTGTGACAGGTCTACATCTGACAGTACCAATTTAGTTCAATGATGATGGGCATTAAAGAATCTCCATAGGAAATTTGTTTTTATTGTGGCAAAGTTAGGCATTGGGCAAGAAATTACCCTTGTCTCAACTGCTGATATCATGGTGTCCAAATCGGACAAGCAGGACACAAAAGAAGGCAGCTGCTGAAATTTGCCAAGACAAGGTTGGACAGTCCTTTAAAATTACTTCTTCACAAAAAAGTTAGTCAGGCATTATAGGCTTGGAGGCTAATTTTGGATGCTTCTACATTGCAGAGGAACCTTTTTTTACTGTCTAGGCAGCCAGCTGTTTCTGTCATTTCCATAATTTTGGATATTTCTTGCTTTACACTTCCTGTTTACTCAGGTAATGTTATATTCATCTCAGATTTTTGATGAGGTTGAAAGCAAGAAGATTATACTCATTATAGTCAGAGTTTTTGTAGTTTTGATAGAAAGTAAATCAGGTACAAAACTTTTGACTCACAAAGATAGGATAGATAATACATTATTTTCACTGCATTTGCCAAGTACAGACAGACTGGACAATGTAAATGTAATTCTTACCTGATAATTGTTATTACTGTGTAAAGTTGTACTATGTTAGAGTTAAAACCATTCCTTCTTATTTAGACAAAAAACAGGAAATGTTGTGGGACATTTGTACACTGTACATTTGTGTGAAGGTGTCTTGCTGTGATTGGAGTAATAAAAAGCTGAATACCCAACAGTCAGACAGAAGATATAGGTGGTATTTCTGGGGAGAGAAAAGGAGAGGAGAAGGAATTGAGGCATGGAGGAGATGCCAGGACATGGAAAGGAAACAAGAGATACAAGATGGAAGAGAGGTAATACCAAGTGTTAGAATGTAGATTAACATAAATGGGTTAATTTAAGTTAAAAGAGCTATTTAGGAAGAAACCTAAGCTCTAGGCTGAGCTTTCAGTCCTAGCATATTAAGAACCAAAGGGGGGGGGAGGATGCATATATTTTAGCCTGTAGATATGAGAGGTGGAGAGAATTAACAGAGACAGAGAAGCAGCTATATGGGGAGAGACACATGCACAAATAGAGCTCCCAAGGTAGCCAAATTGGTATGATGACTAACATCACCTCCCTGGAAATAGCCAACATGTAAAAAATATCAAGGGGAAACTAGAAAAGAAACAATCAGAAGTTACACAAAGATTAACTCCATATCTGAAAGACAAGGTGATAAAATTTACCTTTATTGTTTGTGAATGACTATTTATCTGAAAATGTACAACTAAATTCCCTTTTGCTATGATTGTGATTAGTAATTGAAGATGGAGACCAATTTATGTAAAGGGAACATACAGTAATAGTCTGTCTTATGCTATGTAAAAATAGCCCAAACACTACTCCTCTCTCCACCTAAACTATGAGATTCTTTGTAGCCAGCAATCTATATTAAAAACTTTTATGTAGACTATGTATTCCTACTGATGATTAACATTTGAGATTTTGAGGTATAGTTACTGGTATTTAAGAATATTGGCTTAGTGAGATAGTGTGGCAAACATCTTTAGTCCCAGTAACCAGAGGAAGAGTCATATAAAATTTTATGAACTTGAAGCTAGCTTGATCTATATAAGGTTGCAGGACATCCAAACCTACATACAGAGAAACACACCCTCAAAAAAAATATGTTGGCTTAGTTAAATGTTATAGCTGGATAACATGTCTCTGATTCATTGACTAATTTTTACATTGCATACAAACTAGAACCTTAGTAGTTTAATAAAAACAATGGTCAACATTTTATGTTTGTGCATATAAATTTTTTATTGTGATTAGAATTGAAAAAGTATTTTCACTATGTCACAAGCAGATATTTTGGTATCTTTCCAGTTCTGCTGTTATATAAAGTTTTCTATAATTGAGTAAACTACATCCTCTCCCTGTTTCAACAATATACTTATCTTCATGTGTTCACATCTTTCCTTTTGTCACACATGGTCCTCTGTGAGCTGTGCCAAATCACAGGCTAATCAACACTTGCCTTCTTTTCTTACATTCTGGTCCCTTGTGTGTCAATTCTTAGACTGTTTTCAAAAGTAAAATTGTGTTTCTTTCCCATGTGCATACATATAACACTTACTCTCTTATTTTATATTTATTGGATATTTGAAAGAAACATTTGAAAACGAAGTTTAAATTGCAGGCTTAAATAAAGCTATTGAAACATGGTCATTGTAGAAACTGTAGCCAAAAACAATATAAATTTATAACGTGTTTTATTTAAAGGTTTAAAGCATCTTTTGTTCCTTTTTATGTTCTCTGATTTAGAAAAATGTTCATACTAAAATAAATACTTTGAAATTATAACTAAAAATGGCCCATTCTACTGCTGGATTTTCAAATACACATTTATTATTTGGTGACCCATAGCAAATGGGATTAGATAGTTCTTTTGAGACATTTAAAGGTCAGTATATTATACTATAATGATGTCTCTTGAGAGAATTTGTTATTGTACTAATGTTGCTATGGTCATTGTTTCATAAAAGAAAGGAAAGAAAATGTTAACAGCAACAATATGCATCAGAACATTCTTAATACTGAGTGTAAACAAATATTTATACAGTGATTCTTATGTTTCCTTTGTGGTTCTGACCCTTAATCTTCTCTCATTTGGAAGATATGTGTTCTTTTAGGCTGAGGAGTTTGCTCAATGGAAAATTTGCAAGCATCAGGAATGGAGTATGGATTAGTATGTCAACTTGGTGGCCAACTTGTAAACTCAGAAGGTGGAAATAAGGGACTCCTGGAGAAAGCTGGCAAGCCATTTTAGACTAATTGGCAAGCTTTAAGTTCAGTGAGAGATCCTGCCTTGGAAATAAAGGAGAAATCAAGAAGCATTAATTATCTAATTCTGGACTCCACACCTTCTCAAACATGTGCATTTGCATCACTCACATAAATAATCTCATAAACATGCCAAAAGACATGAATAAATTCACATTTTACACATACATACATATGTAGCTAGAGTTTTTTCTCTGGGTCCCACCAAGCTCTGGCAGTTCTGTTGCCCACTTATAAAATAAACATAAAGACACTTATATTATTTAAACTGCTTGGCCATTAGCTCAGGCTTACCATTGTCTAGTTCCTACAATTATACTGAGCCCATTTCTGTTAATCTATATGTTGCCATGTGTTCCATGATGTTACTTGTTGCCTTTACATGATACACCCTAGACAGCAGGCTGCTGTCTCCTCCAGACTTCCACTTCCCAGCTTCTCTTCTCTGTTTGTCCTGCCTATCCCATACTTCCTGCCTGGCTACTGGCCAGTCAATGTTTTACTTATCAGTCAATCATAGCAACATATATTCACAACATACAGGACATCCCATAATATACATATGCAAACATAGATTATATTATGGGTTGTTATTCAACTACACCTGAGACTTAATCTTAGTCTATTGGCTAATTTGTATTTTTATTTCTGTAAATTCCACTATTCTGAGAATTGACTGTTCTCATTCCCTGTCAGATACAGGGCCTAGTTACACAGTACAAGCTTGCCATAAATGTGTGATACATCCTGTGGCATTAAAACTGTTCACCCTTATTTTTATATTGCCTTACAGTATTCATTTTATATTCAACTACTGAGAAAATGTCTGTGCTTCTTAATTGGCCTACATAAAAATATAAGAGACAATTTTATGGGAAGAGAGATAGGAAAATAGATAATGAATTGATTTTCAAATTTCTTTAAATAGTTGTAAAGAAATAAATAGGAAAGGAAATGAATTTATAAGCTATATTAATACAAGACAAATTAGATTATGCAATATGCCTTGGAGTTTTCTACAGAGCATTTGAGATTTGAGATTACATCAGCCAATGGAGCCAATGACTTTTTTGAAATAACCCAATTAAATTACTCACTGATTATGGTGATGACCTAGGAGTGCCTTGTGCTCTTACATTAATGAAATTGTAGCATGATGTTTTAATCTCACAGGCTTCATTAAAATATTGAAAATTTGATGCCAGAGCTAGATATAATAAAGTGAAATGAAATCTGAATTTAAAATACATGATACTAATTTAGTAAAATTCTTACAACCATGGAAAACAAATTATTAATTATAGAATATTTTAAACATTAGATAAATGAAATCTATTGGTTGTAGGGACAAAATAATCCCATCAATAATTAATTACTGAAGTTAACCTAAACCTAAAGTGCATTTACATAAAAATGAGTTTAAAAACTATATGTCTCTATTAAAAGTTGAATGAAGTTTTGCCTATTTAGTCTAAATTCACCAAGAAAAATGTTAACATAAATTAGAAAATATAAATTTTTATTTAATTATGTCAGTACCAGCTAAATGTTGAGTAACTAGAACATATACTTTTAACTGTCACTGTTTTTAATTCACATATTTAAGTTTTGCCTTTGCCTTGCATGAAAAACACTTTAACTGTTTTTTATTAAAAAATAAAGTTTCTTGCAAGACTTTTGTTACTATTGATCTTTTCATGCTTCATATCCCTTTTCTTCTTCCAAATTAATTAACTTTTTTGTTTTCTTGTTAATTTAAGATTTAATTTTTCTGACTATAGCATACATGCATACTCTATTAACATCATTTCCACTCTCAGATACTCACTTCACCTGTTCCCATGCCACCAACTTCTCTCTCTCAAATTTGTTATTATTTTTCAAGTATATTTATTATATATAATATACAATACCACAAAAATATGTATCAATAAAACATACACTTAAATTTTAAATAAATTTAGATTTCTTTATTTTATTTAAAAGGATGAGTGTCTTACCTTCATGTATATATGCGTAACATGTGTGTACCTGGTGAATGAAGAGGACGAATGGAGGCTGAGGTTTCCTGGAACTGGAATCACAGTCCATTGTGAAGTATGATATGAGATCTATGATGCAAACCCAGGTCCTCTTCAAGAGAAAAATTGCTCTTACCACCCAGACATCCTTCTAGCCACATACAGTTGCTCATTTGATGAAGCAGATTATATTATATATTTTCATCATTGCATGAATTTCTACCTACTTTATCTTCAGATATAGTGTATATTATACATGCAGGCAAATACATATACATATTATATAGATATAAATGTAGCTAGATACCATATGCAAATAAGTGAATGGCTGGAAGTATAAGTTAATAATTAGGAAATAATAATATTTTAATTTGGAAAAGAAACCTATGATCTTATATCATATTTTGCTTATGATTAACTTAATTTCAATATATGTCTACCAAGAATAGACTATATTCTTAATAAATGATACAATTTTTTTCTAGGTACTTTTAACAAATTTATTGTTTCATATTGAGCAGTTAATAAAATGGTACAAACAAGGAAATAATATGTTCTACCTCTTATTCCACATAATGATCATAAATACTTTTGAAACCTTTTTTTTTTTTTTTTTTTTTTTTTTTTTGGTTTTTCGAGACAGCGTTTCTCTGTGTAGCTTTGTGCCTTTCCTGAAACTCACTTGGTAGCCCAGCCTGGCCTCGAACTCACAGTGATCCGCCTACCTCTGCCTACCGAGTGCTGGGATTAAAGGCATGTGCCATTGCCGCCTGGCTATTTCTACCTTTTAATATAATTAAACTATGTCATAATCCTGAATTTGTTATATTGAAAACTAATATTATTACAAGGTTTCTAGTACAAGTATCATATACCGTGTTGATTTTCTGAACATTATTATACATACCAAAATTTAGACTATGAAATGCTATGTATTTGTAAATTACAGTTTGCCTACAGTACTCCAAAATCATAACTAATGTTGTACATTTATTCATCCCTTTTCACACTGTCTTCATTGCAATTAAAATATAACAAACTATAGTCAGTGGGAGACTTGACAAAGTTAATAATAGAATTTGCTAATAATCTATTTCTAATATGTATTAGGAAAGAAAAATGGGGCAAGTCATTGGTTGTCATTAAAATGAATCACAGGCTGTGTACATTAGTTAACAGGTTTCAAGAAGGGTATCCTACAAATTAAATAATATCTGTTTAAAAGGCATAAAGCCACATATTTTGAAGGAAGCTTTTTAAGTACCAACAATAAGAAATCATTTTTGGTTCTAGATTAAATTTTGATCATGTAGAGATTTTTGAGGAAGTAAGTACTAGTGGTTGTCTGCAATGTACATTTACATGCTAACCTGTCTCAAGCACTATGAAAACAATATTATAAAGAAGCATTTGCCCTTAATTTTTCTATTTTATCCTTTAATATTATAAAGTAGAAAGGTTAAGATGTGGATAACGTGTGGGGAAATATTTAATAGTTGTCTTTCAACTTCATTACCTAGAGCTAATATGTTCCTATTATAGGTCTGAGAAACATTTTTTCAGCAGATTATATCATTGACGTCAATTAACTTGTACAATAAGTAAATTATCTCAGAATTTCACTTTATGGCTAAATAAAGGCCTAAGCAGTTCCTGAACATAAAGTATGATCATTTACATTATTGTATGCTCCTCCCTTCAGTTACAGTGCTTTTTTAGAGTATAATATTTTTATTAGTATTTAATGTATCTGACAATAGCATATTTACAAAAATAAAAATGATAAAAACCAAAACATGCCCTAAAATCAATTACACTATACAGACTCAGAAGTTTGTGTTCACATATTTTGCATATAGATGTCATTATGATGACATTCTTATGAGAATTAAAGAGACCATCAAATTGAGAAGATGTTAGACATGAGAAGGGTAACATAGGGAAATGGGAGGAAGGGAGTGGTGTAAATATATTTCAATAACAAATTTAAAATGTGAAAAAACTTAATAGGAATAATGAAACAATAATGACAGAAAATAGAATATAAAAATAAGAATACAAAATAGCCAAACCTCACAGTCATCATTCCTATTTATTTATTAATGAGCACTTGCTTTGAAACTTGTCAACATTCATTTTTATTTGTGTGTGTATGTGTCTGTGTGTATGTATGAGTGTGCATGTGAGGGGAGAGAGAGAGACAGAGACAGAGAGAGACAGAGACAGAGACAGAGAGGTGTGTATGTGTCTGTGTGTATGTATGAGTGTGCATGTGAGGGGAGAGAGAGAGACAGAGACAGAGACAGAGACAGAGACAGAGAGGTGTGTAGGTGTCTGCAGAGAGAGAATAGGAATATCGGGTTGTCTAAAGCTGGAGTTTTCAGGCAGCTGTGAGAAGTCAAATGTGTATGCTAGGATCTGATCACAGATCATCTGGAATAACAGAAAGTGCTCATATGTGCTGAGACATACCCCAAGACCTACCTTTGAATTTATAATTAGAGTGATTCAAATAGTAGATGATCTATATGTTCATTTATTTATATTTGTTTATGTGAGACAAGATGTTATTATGTAATATTTGTTAGCTTAAAAATCATGATCCCCACATATAGCCTTTAGGTTCTGGGATTAAAGTATGTCACCATGCCCAGCAACACAATAATAATAATTAGAAAGCCACCTGAAAAAAATAAACATTTTAGAAATCGACAGTGGTTAGATTCACATATTTATGTTGTATTGTGTATTACTTTGATAGATGTACATGTAAAATGATTAAGTTAGAGTAATTAGAAAATCTAGTATTTTAAACTTTTATTACACTATTGCCATGTAATCATTCAATGTCCTCTAGCACTTTTGGATTATAGAAAAATTATTTTTAACTCTATTTGCCTTGTGCTATAAAAGGCAAAGATCTGTCACTTCTCATGGTTGAGATTTTACAGTCAACGTTTCTTCATTATTTTGCAGCTACATTTCCACATAATATGTGATTCTATGGTTATTAAATAATTGACAGATTTTCTTTACTTTCAGAGCAATTGTATTTTTGGATAGAAAATATTTGCTAAACCTTTTCAAAATTGGAATAAATCTTAAGGGTGTTTCAAGTAGGTTTGTAGCAAGATTCTGCTTGTACAGTGTTTAGCTTTCCATAGAACTCATCTGGAATTTCCACAATCAGTGAGGTTTAAAAAATGGATGTCGACGTGAATTTTAAAGGTGGTAGAAGAAGAATTCAGCTACATAAAAGGAGATTGCATTGTTTCTCAGTTCACTTGAAGCAATCTTTTCCAAGTTATGCAACTTCTACATGGTCTTAGCTGTGCTTAAGGTGTAGAATGATACTGTTAGATTACATGGCATGATGTCTCACTGTCAATTCACAGCTGATTATAAGTTGATTGCAGGTATTGTGACAGACATTCAAGCTTTTGCTGACTTGCATGGGTTTGTGACAATTTTCAGGTATAAGTTACCATTCCCCTTTCATTTTCATGAGCATTCTATCTTTGATGATAAATCATGTGGTTATGTAAATTATTAAGGGTTTCTCACAGGGTACATAGTTACTTGACTGAGAGCAGTTCTGGTTATCTGAACTCAATTAACAGCTCAACTAAAATTATGTTTTTGAAAAAAAATGTTGGCTTTTAAAACTTAACCCCAAGGTACAGGGTGCTCTCAATAATTAATCTGTGTTATCATATTTTATATTTAAATGTCTCAAGTATAGATTTTATTAACAATTTAAAAAATCATTGTAAAATCTTACAAGTTGTATTCATGGTATACTTTATCCAATATATTAGCATTATTGTAGATATTACAATTCAATTTGATTTCTAATTTATCCATTTTCATGACAATTATTTGTCTATGCAACACCAGCCATGCAGTAACCACAGTAACTGGAGAAATGTCCAGTGATGAAGAGTGCTTGCTGCTCATCCAGAGGACCAGAGCTTCATTACCTGTACCAAAGTTCACAACTCTGAAACATCAGCTGCAGGTGTATCTATCTCCCTCATCAGTATATCATGGGTATTCACACATGTGGCATACATCTTCTCTCAGATACAAACAAAAATAAGTATACAAAAGTTAAACTGAGACTTAAAAATAAAACAATAATAATTTATATAAAATTATTATCTGACATATATGTAGATGATAGATATATACTGAGATCTTTAAATGAAGGACAATAGTGACATGGTGTCACATGAAAATTTGCATTATATACTTAGAATAATATGTGCTTAACTGAAAAAGATGGAAAAATTATTGCTTTCACTATATCAAAATATGTATTTCAAGTAAGATATATTGGATAAATATCACAGTTAAAGAAACAGAAATATTTGTTGGCGAATATTTGCTGTCAGTGAGCCATAATTTCAAAATACATTCTTAAAAACACATGAACAAAACATTTTAAATGAATTTTTTTACTTTTAACTTTCTTTTTTTAATTTTTGTGATTGGAAATAGATTTTTTTATCATACAATATATGCTGACTATGGTCCCTCTTCCTCACCTCCTCCCAGATCATCCTCACCAACCCAGCCAACAAAATTCACACCCTTTCTTTCTTTTTCTCTAGAAACAGACATCTAATAAAATATTGTAGAAGATATACTAAAATGTAAAAAATATGATCATAATATACATTAATATGTGATAAGAATAATCTAAATTATATATATATATATATATAATATGGATGGAAAATGTTTATTGATCTAAAATACTCATCAGCTCTATGGATCAATATGGTCCAAGACTCTTTTTTCAATGGGCAATTGGCATGTATCTATTATTTATAAAACACAAGATGAAAATTATCAGGGTCCTGGAATATTTCTAGTTTTTAAAATCTGTTAAAGATAAACACAAGTTGAACTATACTTCTATAAATGGCTACAGTTCATAGGAAAGCCTACATGGCCTCAAACTTACACAAAGAAATACAGGCAAATAAGGGATGTTGACAGTGGAATACATGATCTTCCCCAGGAAAGAACATACCAATTGGTTATTAATAAAAATGCTTAGCACTGAATAAATACACATGTATAATGTTATGTAGACTGAGCAGGTAAGGAGTGTGTGTGTGTGTGTGTGTGTGTGTGTGTGTGTGTGTGTGTGCACTCCTATCCTTATGTTTTACATACTGAATAAATAATTCCATATTTATATGCATGTAATAACAATAAAAAAGACCTTGTTTGAGAGGGAGCAAAGACAGATGTATATGGGAGGTTTGGAAGGGAGGAAAGAAAATGGAGAAATGATACAATTATATTATAATATCAAAAATAAAAGAAAAAACAAAAAGAAAAACTAGATATAGAATTTTAAATGTACCAATCATTTATTATAATAACAATTTAAAAAAAGAAGAGAATGTGAATGCAGAGATTCTTATGATTTAAAGATTCTAGAATTAGCTGTGTGGTTTACATCAGAAATGACTAGCTCAGATAATTTACTCTTCTAACAAATTTAAAGATTCCTGTATATCTCAAGAATTTATGTAGCGATTACTGAGTATTGTCATAATGTTATACAATATATTGGTTTCTTAAATTTATTTCTTAGTTCTCAGTGAAATTTGGGTCCTTTAGTAAATAACAATCTACATCAACCAAGATCCAAGGAATATCTATCCTGCTCCCAACTTCTAAGACTTCACTCTCTTAAAAAATTTTATATATGAGGTAAATTGTGTGTGTGTCTAAATACATACATATGCATATGCATTTATATATGTGTGTGCACATATATCTGAAAAGAACATGTCCTTCATGATACACATATAAAGTTGACACTTTAAAAAGTTAAAAAATATGAGTAAGCTTTGGTTTTCATATTGCATGTATGTATATTAGAACATGCATATATATCAAAGTACATATAATTTTTCTGTAATATATAGAACACTTAGAACAGCCAATATACATAATGAATCAAACAATGAGGAGAGCAAAATTTGAAATATAAAAACTAATCTTTGGGTCTGCAAGTACTCACCAGAAACACGTTATTCTGGTTTATTCCAGAGTGTATTTTCCAATATGTTTGACATACTAAATAAATCTAATATTTTATATTATAAACTATGAGTATATAGTAATTCTAGGATATAGATGATGATTTTAAATAGACTACATAAAATGATGATAAAATAAAACTCCAGATTTATTTTATATGGAAAATGACACTTTGTTGAAATAAATTTCACAAAGACCCCAAAGTAAATTAAGTAAAAGTGGAATTCTGGTTCAAGGAGGAGGAAACCTTAATCACTGAAATACACAGGTTTTCTCATAAAGTACATATATATTAGGGGCTTTTCCACTCTTGTGGAAGTACAATGATTGCAAGTATATGACTCTTTCTTTAAGGAACAAGACTTTCATCAAATGAGAATTTGAAATGGAGCTCCATACAGTCACCATTTCTAAGTCTAACTCTGAAAAGCCATGATCAGAGATGAAGAATAGAGAAGCAAAGAGAAAGTTTATTTATTCTGTCAACATAACCTGTTGTAGTCTCCACCCCGTTTTGTAGCAGAAAACCCACCATGGACTCCCTTTCTTTTCTGATCCCATACCCAGTGGATCACAAAGGTCTTCTCCAACAACCTTCCTTCACCCTACATATCCCAGTATCCCAGCTTCCAAACCAGCAAATATTTACAGAGATCACACTAGCTAAACAGGCCAGAATACAGGTAAGCCAACTGAAGGCATGACTTCCACTTGCTGTGTATGCATGGCCATGGCATGCCTCTTTCTCATCCACTGTGGGACCCCTCTGCTCCAACCCACCAAAGTTTCTCTCCTGCCGTTTTATCAAACCTAGAAGCCAGCCTAAAAGCACAAACAATAATGTCAGGGCAACAAGTCTATCACAGTAGGTCCTGGGTATACAAGGAAGCACAAGAAAAAAGACTCCCAAACTACCTACATGAAAAAGATAGAGGTCCTTAAAGAGAAAATGAAGAAATCCCTTAAAGGAATCCAAGAAAACACAAATGGTGGAAGGAAATGAATAAAACTGTTCATGAGATGAAAATGGAAGTATGAAAATTAAAGAATGTATTTGCATTCTTCTACATGCTGACATCCAGTTATGCTGGCACTATTTGTTGAAGATGCTTTCTTTTTCCATTGCATAATTTTGGCTTCTTTGTAAAAAATCAGGTGTTTATAGTTGTATGGATTTATGTCGGTGTCTTTGGTTCGATTCCATTGATTCACGTCTCTGTTTTTATGCCAATACCAAACTGTTTTTATTACTAGAGCTCTATAGTAGAAGTCAGGGTTGGTAATACCTGCAGAAGTTCCTTTATTATACAGGACTGTTTTAGCTATCCCGGGGTTTTGTTTTTTTCCATATTAAGATGAGTATTGTTCCTTTGAGGTCTGTGAAGAATTGCATTGGGGTTTTGATGGAGATTGCATTGAATCTGTAGATTGCTTTTGGTAAGACTGTCATTTTTACTACGTTAATCCTACCTATCGATGAGCATAGGAGATCTTTCCATTTTCTGATTGTCTTTGATTTCTTTCTCCAATGACTTAAAGTTCTTGTCATAAAGGTTTTTCACTTGTTTGGTTGGAGTTACCTCAAAATATTTTTTATTACTTGTGACTATTGTAAACAATGTTGTTTCTCTACAGCCACTTTAGATATCTCAGAAAATTGAAAATTAGGAATAAATCTATCTCAAGATCCAGTTATACTAATCCTGGCATATACCCAAAGGACACTCAATCATACCACAAGGGCAATAGCTAAATGGTGTTCATAGCAGCATTATTCATAATAGCCAGAACCCGGAAACAATCTAGATGCCTCTCAACTGAAGAATGGATAAGAAAAATGTGTTACACTTACATAACAGTATTACTCATCTGTTAAAACAAACAAACAAACAACAATGACCTCATGGAATTTCCAGGCAATGGATGCATGGAGAAAAAATCATTCTGAGTGAGGTAATTGAGACACAGAAAAACAAACAAGGTATGTACTCACTCATAAATGGATAGTAGGAGTAAAGTATAGGATAATCAACCTACAATCCACAGCTGCACAGAGGATAAATAACAAGTAGGACCCAAAGGGGAAGGCATGGATCTCCTGAGTAAACTAGTGTGGGAGGTGGGAGGGATGGAGGATGAGGGGATGGGAACTTGAAGGAGCAGGGTGGTCCAGCTCAGTGCAGGAGATGGTTTGGGAGTGGAATGGAGGGGGGGGGGGAGTAACAAAAGAGATTTCTTGATGGGGATCATTTCAGGGATAGAGAGAAACCTGGTGCCAGAGAAACTTCTAGGAATCCACAAGGATGACCCCAGCTAAGATTCCTAGCAATAGTGGAGAGGGTGCCTGAATCGGCCATCTATTGTAATCAGATTGGTGACCACTTTAATTGTCATCAAAGAGCTTTTATCTAGTAACTGATGGAAGCAGATGCAGAGATCCATAGCCAAGCACTGGGCCAAGCTCAGGGAGCCATGCTGAAGAAAGGGAGGGAGGATTGTACAAGACAAGGGGGTCAAGGTAGTGATGGGAAAACATATGAAGACAACTGACCTTATGGGAACTCATGAGACCTGGACCAACAGTTAGGGAGCCTACATGGGACAGATCTAGGTCCTTTGCATGTATGGGACAATTGTGTAGCTTGGTCTGTTTGTAAGTCTCCCCCTAGCAGTGCAATCAGGCCCAATCCCTGGAGCTTAGCTGGTTTGGGGGAACCTTTTCCCCATTCTGGATTACCTTGCCCGGCTTTGATGCATGGGGAGGACCTTAGTCCTACTTTAACTTGACGTGTCATGCTTTGTTCAAGCCCAGGGGAGGCCTGCCCCTTTCTGAATGGAGAGATAGAAGTGGATGGGAAGGGGGTAAGATGGGAGGCAGGGGAAGGGAACGGGAAAAGAGGAGGCAGAGGACACTATGGTTGGTATGTAAAATATATGAATAAATGCTAATGAAATGAAATAAAATAAAGAATATACAAATTGAGGGAATTCTGTAAAGGAAAAATATAGTTATTTGAATTGAAACTACAGAGGCAAGTGCCACCAAAAGAATACAAGGGGTAAAAGATAAAATCTCAGGTGTTGATAATGAGATAGAATAAATTGATACATTAGTCAAGAAAAAGTTAAATCTGAAAATCTCCTGACACAAAACATCCATGAAATCTGAGACACTGTGAAAAGACCAAAACCTAAAAATAGGAGAAATATGGGAAGAAAAAGAATCTTTTCTCAAAGGCCCAGAACATATTTTATGTTTTAAATTATAGAAGAAAATTATCCCAACCTGAAGAAGGAGATGCCTATAAAGGTCCAAGAAGCATACAAAATACCAAATAGATTGGACCAGAAAAGAAAGTACCCTTGCCACATAATAATCAAAACACTAAACATACAGAACAAAGAAAAAGTATTAAAAGTAACAAGAGAAAAGACCAGGTAACTGATCATGACAGACCTATTAAAATTATTTCTGACTTCTCAAAGGAGACCGTAGAAGCAACACTCAATGGGACATATATGCCACAGACTCTAAAAGACCACCAATGTCAGCCCAGGCTGTCATACACAGAAACACTTTCAATTAACATAGGTGGAGACAATATGATATTCCATAATAAAGCCAAATTAAACAATATCTGTTTACAAATCCAGAGCTATAAAAGGTACTAGAAGGAAAATTCCAACCTAAGAAGGTTAAATACGCCCATGAAAACACAGGGGCAACAATCTCTCACCAGTAAATCAAAAGAAAAAAAGTACACACACACACACACACACACACACACACACACACACACACACAACGGACATGCCAACAAAACAACAGGAGTAAACAATAATCAGTCATTGATATCTCTCCATATCAATGGTTTCATTTCCCTAATAAGATTCACACCAACTGAATGGATGCAAAAACATGAAACATTCTTCTGCTGCATTCAAGAGACACACCTCACCATCAAAGATAAATATTATATCAGGGTAAAGGGATGATAAAAATATATTCCAAGCAACTGGATATAAGAATCAAGCTGGTATAGTCATTTTTCTATCTAACCTAATAGATTTTAAATGAAAAATAATCAGTTGAATTGGGGGAGAAAACTACAGTCTCAACAGAGGAAATATATACCAAGATGACATTTAAATTTTAACATCTATGCCACAAACACAAAGGCACCCAGGTTCAAAAGGCCTAATTACATATTAAATCACTTATTGATCCTCATGCAATGATAGTGGCAGACTTCAATACCTCACTCTCACCAAAGGACAGGTCATACATGAAAATCTAAACAGAGAAATACTGGAGCTAAAAGACATAAACCAAAAGGAGCCAACAGATAGCTAGAGAGCATTTTGCCCAAACACAAAAGAATATACCTTTTGTCTGTTTCTCACAGAACATTCTCCAAAATTGAGCACAAAATCAGAAACAAAGCAAGTCACAACATTACAAGAAAATTAGAATGCCTCCCCATATCTGCTCAGATCACCATGGATTAAAGCTGGATATCAAGGACAGAAACAGTAGATAGCTTGCAAACTCATAGAAATTGAATAACTCTTTACTGAATGAAAATGGGTCAAGACAAAAATAGAGAATGAAATTAAAGGATTTCTAGAATTCAAAGAACATAAATACATAGCATATGTTCTAAAAAAAAAAAAACAATGATTGCAATTATAAAAGGGAAATTCAAAGCCCTAAGAACTTACATAAAAAAAATACAAAATCCAGAGGGATCTCATACTATCAACTCAACAGCACACCTGAATGTTCTAGAACAAAAATAAATAAATTCAAGAGGAGTAGACAGAAATAAATAATACAATTGAGTATTGAGATGAATAAAATAGGAACAGAGAACAGTACTAAGAATCAATGAAACAAAGAGTTGGTTATTTGAGAAAATCAACAAGATAGACTAATCTCTACTCAAACTAAGTGAAAGACAAACAGAGAGAGAATTTCCTAATTAAAATCAGAAACAAAAAGGAGAACTTAAGAACAGACACAAGGAAATCCAGAGAATCATATGGACATACTTTAAAAATCTATTGTAATTGAGTTTTCTCCCTGGGTCCAGCCAAACCCCTGAAGTTTGACATCCCATTTATAAAATAAACACACAGATGGTTATATTATTTACAAACTGTATGGCTGTGGCAGGCTTCTTGCTAACTTTTCTTATATCTTAAATTAACCCATTTCTATAAATCTATACCTTGCCATGTGGCTCGTGGCTTACCGGCATCCTTACATGTTGCTTGTCATGGTAGCAGCTGGCAGTGTCTCTCTCACTCAGCCTTTTACTTTCCAGAATTCTCCTCTCTCCTTGTTTTGTCTATACTTCCTGTCTGGCCACTGGCCAATCAGTGCTTTATTTATAAAGAACGATATGAGGAAGGCAGAGGGGAGGAGACAGCAGCTGCCGTTCAGGGAACATCATGTAGAGACAACAGGTAAAGCCACAGAACATGTGGCAACATATAGATTAATAAAACTGGGCTTAGTATAAGAGTAAGAGCTAGGCAATGATAGGCCTGAGCTAATGGCCGAACAGTTTAAATAATATAAAAGTCTGTGTGTTTATTTTATAAGTGGGCTCCTGGACTGGCGGGACTTGGTGGGAGCTGGAGAGAAATTCTCCAGCTACAAACTATATTCCACAAAATTGGAAAATTTAAAAGAAATGGTAATTTTGTACCAATTTTTATGAATTGATAATTGGTTAAAGAAATGGGTAATTTTCTTGAAAGGCCTGTGAGAAAAATCCAAGACCCTTCATGATAAAAGTCCTAAAGAGATCAGGGACACCTCTAAACACAATGAAGACAATTTACACAGGCCTGTAGCAAACATCAAATTAAATGGAGAGAAACATCAAAGTAATTCCAGTAAGATC
This sequence comes from Peromyscus maniculatus bairdii, assembly GCF_049852395.1. Classification (NCBI taxonomy): domain Eukaryota; kingdom Metazoa; phylum Chordata; class Mammalia; order Rodentia; family Cricetidae; genus Peromyscus; species Peromyscus maniculatus. The sequence continues at coordinate 59,015,318 of NC_134863.1, read as the reverse complement.
AAGAACAAGAAAAGGCTGTCCACTCTCTCCATATCTATTCAGTATAGTACTTGAAGTCATAGCTAGAGCAATAAGAAAACAAAAGGAGATTAAGGGAATACAAATTGTATAGGAAACAGTGAATAAATCATTATTTGAAGATGATATGCTACTATACATATGTAGCCCAGGGAATTCCTACAGCTGATAAACACTTTCAGAAAACTAGCTGTATACAAAATTAAAATCACAAAAATCAGAAGCCTTCCTATATAAAATGGCAAAATGGCCAGAGAGATCATGGAAACAACACTTTGCCAATAACCTCAAAATGTCTGGGGATAAGTCTAACCAAGAAAGACTTCAAATACTTGCATGATAAAAACAAGATTTTGAAGAAAGAAATTAAAGAAAATATCAGATGATGGAAAGATTTCCCATGCTCATGAATCAGCAGGCCATCCTGCCAAGAGCAATCTACAGATTCATTGGAATCCCTATCAAAATTACAACTATTCACAGAACTTTTATTCACAGAAACGATTTCAGCTTCATATGAAAAAAACATAAAGCCCAGGAGAGATAAAATCATCCTGAATAATAAAAAGAGTTTTGAAGGTATGAAGGTATCACCATTTCTGATTTCCAGTTGTACTACATAGCTATAATGATATTGACATGAAAACAGACACTTTGATCAGTGGAATTTAATTGCAGACCTAGACAGAAATCCACTCACATATGGGCACCAGAAATACACCCTGAAAAAAAAAAGCATCTTCAACATATCGTGCCAACTGGATTTTTGTATGTAGAAGAATGCAAATGGATACTTATTACCCTCCATAAAACTCAACTCCATATGGTTAAAAAACCTGAAGAACAAATTATATACACTGAAATCAATGGAAGAGTAAATGGAGAATAGCTTTGAACTCACTGGCACAGAAAACATCCTGAACAGAACACCAATAGCACGGGCACCTAGAAAAACAATTAATAAATGGAACACCATGAAACTAAAAAGCTTCTGTAATGGAAGAGACACTGTCATTAGGACAAAGTAGAAGTTTCCAGAATAGAAATATTTTTACCAACTCCCCATTAAATTGTGGACTAATAGGCAAAACATATAAAGAACTCAGGAAACTACAAATACACACAGACACAGACACACAAACACACACACACACACACACACACACACACACACACACACACACACACACACACAAATGTTGAACATCAGCAGAAAGATGTTTTTATGAACTTTTGCCATCTCATTCTCTAGATGTTGCTAAAGTCTCTGCACAGCTAGGGATTTTATTTTTAGCATTGGATGGTGGAAGGTCTCAGCATATTTCCTCACTAAGTCTTGAAGATGGTGAAGGATTCCCTGGAGCTAGGTTTACACCTGATAGTGAATATTCTTATATGGAGCCTCTGTAAGATCAGTATATACTCCTAAGCACAGAAATATCTCTCTATCCCCTTGTTGTACCTATATGACAAGAACTTTAAGTCCCTGAAAAAAGAAATTGAAGAAGATGTCAGAAAATGGAAAGATCTTCCATGCTCATGGATAGGCAGGAATAACATAGTAAAAATGGCAATCTTACCAAAAGCAATCTACAGATTCAATGCAATCCCCATCAAAATACCAACACAATTCTTCACAGACTTGGAAAGAATAATATTCAACTTCATATGGAAAAAACAAAACACCCAGGATAGCCAAAAGAATCCCGTACAATAAAACAATCTCTGGAGGCATCACAATCCCTGAGCTCAAGGTCTACTATAGAGCTATAATGATAAAAACAGCTTGGTACTGGCATAAAAACCGAAATGAAATGTGGATCAATGGAATCGAATTGAAGACCCTGACATTAATCCACACACCTATGAACATATAGTTTTTGACAAAGAAGCCAAAAGTGTACAATGGAAAAAATAAAGCATCTTCAACAAATGGTGCTGGCATAACTGGATATCAATGTGTAAAAGGCTGCAAATAGATCCATATCTGTCACCGTTCACAAAACTTAGGTCCAAGTGGATCAAAGACCTCAGCATTAATCCAGCTACTCTGAACCTGCTAGAAGAGAAAGTAGAAAGTAGTCTTGAATGCATTGGCATAGGAGATCACTTTCTAAATATAACACCAGTAGTACAGACACTGAGAGAAACAATCAATCAATGGGACCTCTTGAAACTGAGAAGCTTTTGTAGAGCAAAGGATATGGTCAACAAAGCAAAGCGACAGCCTACAGAATGGGAAAAGGTCTTCACCAACCCCACATCTGACAGAGGACTGATATCCAGAATATATAAGGAACTCAAGAAATTAGACATCAAAATGCCCAACAGTCCAATTAAGAAATGGGCTATAAAACTAAACAGAATTCTCAACAGAGGAAAGTCAAATGGCTGAAAGACATTTAAGGAATTGCTCAACATCCCTAATCATCAGGGAAATGCAAATCAAAATGACTCTGAGATACCACCTTACACCAGTCAGAATGGTTAAGATCAAAAACATGGAAGACACCTTATGCTGGAGAGGATGGGGAGCTAGGGGAACTATCCTCCACTGCTGGTGGGAATGCAAGCTTGTACAACCACTTTGGAAATCAATATGGTGCTTTCTTAGAAAATTGGGAATCAATCTCCCCCAAGAGCCAGCTATACCACTCTTGGGCTTATACCCAAGGAATGCTCAATCATACCACTAGGTTACTTGCTCAGCTATGTTCATATCAGCATTGTTTGTAATAGCCAGAACCAGGAAAGAACCTAGATGCCCTTCAACTGAAGAATGGATAAATGAAATGTGGTACCTATACATAATGTAATACTACTCAGCAGAGAAAAACAATGACATCATGAGGTTGGCAGGCAAATGGATGGACCTAGAAAAAATCATCCTGAGTGAGGTAACCCAGACTCAGCAAGACAAACATGGTATGTACTCACTCATAGGAGGACACTAGATGTAAAACAAAGATGACTAGACTGCTACTCACAATCCCAGGGAGG